>NC_141136.1:178846050-180046050 GCF_053477565.2 Lygodium microphyllum | reverse complement strand
GGACAATAAATTTGTAAGTGGCAACGTTCTTTCTGCTAAGGCGTTAATGAATCTACGGTAGTAACCAACCGAAGACAGAAAGCTATGAACTTCTTTCGGAGTGCGTGGTGGACCCATGGCAACTATAACTTTGACCTTCTCGGGGTCTGTCGCAATTCCTACCAAACTGACCACATGGCCCAGCAATAGCCCATAAGGTACTCCAAAAGCACACTTCCGTGGGTTTAGGGCGATGCAAAATTGTCTACAACGCTCAAAGCATTTTCTCAAAATGATCAACTGCCTTTCTCTCACGGTGGCAGCCCCTAAGTCATCAATAAACACCCTCAACTCTTCAGGGGATATGTCACCGAATGTCTTATCAGCTGTTCGTTGCCACGAACCAGGCGCATTGCATAAACCAAGGCCATCACATGGTACGCAAAAGTACCAAATACGGTAATGAAAGTTGTTTTCAACTTGTCCTCTTCTGCAATTGCCATTTGGTTATATCCTGCAAAGCAATCCATAAATGAATATATCTCCCTACCCGCTAATTGATCCAAAATCTGGTCAATAAATGGTAATGGGTAGTAGTCCTTAACTGTCTGCTTATTCAGCTCCCTAAAGTCTACACATAAACGGATTTGATTATTCTTCTTCTTTCTAATCACAACTGGCGAACACCATTCCGTGTGTTGCACAGGAAAAATCAAACCCGCTTTTCGAAGCTTCTGTAACTCTTCAAACAGCCCGTCCCTCAATTCGAAAGGCATACGCCTTACTTTCTGCCGTACAGGACGACTGCCCTCTTTCAACAGAATTGTATGAATAGCAAGGCTAGGAGGGATGCCTCTCAACTCATCATAACTCCAGGCAAAGATATCACGGAATTCCTGGATCAAGGCCACATAGTCCTCCCTTTCTGCTGTGCTGAGCATAGAGCCTAATTTGATTGGCCGAGAATCATCAAGCGTACCAAGGTCTAGCTCAATAACATCTGCATCTCTTATACGATCTTGGGCCTCTATCGGCTCGTTCAAAGTGATCTGATAGATGTCCTCTGTGGTGGATCCTTCCTTGGACTCATCACTCGATGATGTCTCACTGCCAGATAAATCTACTAATGTCTCCAATTCTGTAGAAGATAGAGGAGCTCTCTCACTCTGCGGGGACTCAGGATAAGCATCAACCACCACACGCTGGGCACCTCTGCCGAATATCAATCGACCGGCGGGTATATCCACTTGGCAATCCACTTGCAAGATCCAAGGTCGTCCAAGTAATACTTGGTAACTTGGCCGCCCTGCAAAACGAATCACCCTAAAGTCCAACAGGCATTCTACATTTGCAACAGTGACATGGACCTTAGTAATGCAGCCTTCCGGCTGTCTCAAACTATCATCTGCCATTCTAAGAATTGTGGAGGTATCTTTCTGGATTGCAAGACCCAACCTTTCCATCAGTTCAGAACTCATAATGTTGACCGATGATCCCGTGTCGACAATAGCATAATCTACTAATATCCCATCGACATAGGCTGCAACCCTTGGGCAATGCTTCTCAGCATGCTCGAACCAGTCATCACCAACTCGCGCAATACCCAAAGGTTCTACAATATACCCGGTACGTAGGATCTTTCTAAATTCCTTACGCACTCCTGGGGAAAGTTTAATAAGCTGTAAGAGGTTCACATCCGGCTTGACTTCGCAAAGAGAGCTCGCCAAATCGAATTCATGATAGTTCGATAGAGCTCGCTTTTCACGCCAAACCATCCGCTCTTTAGGTCGCTGAACCGGCTTTATTGCCTCTTTCTTAACTTTCACCTTCTTCTTGGGTGGTTCCTTATCGGCTCTACTTTCTACGGGCTTCAAAGGTCCCCCTTCCAGGGCAGGATCCAGAACTTGCGTTCCTTTGTCACCTTGTTTAGGGTTTCCGTCGACAGGCTTATCCATGTCGGCTTCTCTACCCTTTTTACCTCTTGTAAGGACAGCTCGTAGATTAGAGGTTTCAGCATCATTAACGCGTACAGCCTCAATCAAACTAACCCCACTACCACTTGGTAGCTCCTCCACTGTAGTCTTTGGTCGTTGAAGTATTTGTTTAGGCCCGTCCTCTCGCTGGGAATCATTTCCTTGGGCACGATGATTAACAGGCCCGGGTTGCCGACTACCTCGCTGGAGGGAACTAATCTTACTCCAGCAAGTAGCTGCTAAATGGCCAGATTTTCCACAAATGTCGCACTTAACATTTGGGCAATTTCTTGGATAGTGCTGCCTGCCACACCATTTGCAACTAAACCTCGACGGTGCACCCTCCTCCGGGTATCTACTTCCTATCAAATTTTGTTGTTTTTTAAGGAAGTTGACATCAACAGCTATTTGTCGATACTGCTCCGTAATCATGTCGGTATAATGCTTCATCATGTCCTTAACCTCGCCAAGAACATTGGAAGAACTCGACTCATAGCCTTGGTCATTACCATGTCGCTCCATCGGCCTAACAATTCTATTAGGCACAGGTTGTTGAGTCACATGCATGGTATTAGGATTGACCGCCTGGCCTCCACCATTTGGAGCCATTTGACTGCCCGTCGGCATCGACATGCTAGGGGGAGCTGGTAATAAAGGGACATTCTGTATCATGTTCCCTCTCCCATTAGGGTTAGCCATCGCTATCCCTTGGCCACTACTGCCATTGGCTATTGCCATATTGTTTCCCAATACTAAACCCATGTTCGAATTGCCTCTAGAAGCATAGGCTGCTTGTAGTCGGGATTCCACCTCTTGTGCTCGTGTAATGGCAGTATCTATATCCCCCAAGGGGACACTACTCAACTGCAATTGGATATTAAAGTCCAAACCATGTAGGAAATATTGCAATTGGGTAGCTGCGGGGATAGGGATAGAGGTGTCCAACTTACGGAAGACCTCTTTTATCTTCTTCGCATAAGCACGAATATCCTCGTGTGGATCTTGGCGGGTCACGTTGAGTACACGCAACCAATATTGCCCACCCCTTTCAGGGGCAAACTCCCTTCGAAAAGCTCCATAAAATGCATCAATGTTCAATATAGTTCCGGCTTCTAAACCATGATACCATATAGCGGCTCTTCCTTTGAGAGTCATATTGAAGAACATCATTAAATGCCCTTCTTCTTGAATGCGACAGTTAAACATCAGCTTTTGAAACTCCCTAATGTGGAGTTCCGCATCTTCCTCAACTAACCCATTAAAAATGGGTAGCGGGTAACCTAGAGCCGGCAAATCCGTCGTTCCTGCTGGAATTGCAATAGGCTGCGCCATGACGCGGATTGGATTTGCACTAGGAATAAAGACCGGTGGGGTTACACCTCCCGTACTTGACGTGGATTGGCTTATAGAAGGAAGGGGAGCACTAGAGCTTCCACCTTCTCCTAACTTACTGCTTGGGGTCCTAAGACCACTAGATCCACTCCCTTGTAAGGGTTCAGCACCGCTACGCTTAGGGGAATATCTCCTAAAAATTTCAGCACGTCGCCTAGCTCTTTCGTCTCTTTCTTGCTTTTGGATTTCTGCTAGACGATGCTTATCAATAAATAACGGATCAATCTCAGTATCCTTTGGCATAAACTACTAGTTGGTCCTTAAACAACCAGGATTCGAGAACCGCCACTTTTAAGCGGCTCCCGGCAGACGCACCACTGATGGACCTAAAAAACGGGCCGGCACTGGCTCATGCACTAGCCGGACCTCGTCACTACACACAAGACAACCCCTCGGCCTCGCGGCCAGGAGCGTCTATCAAAATCTCTGCCTTCCTAAACATTGCGTTTGTAATACGTTGTAGTCCAACTAATCCTAACCCAATATTACTCCTCAGAGGGAGTCCCTTTCACATGGCCAAAAGGCTCGAATCACATACACATGGGGTTCCTCCTACGGCTGAATGCCGTCAACCCTCTGCGACTCTCCTACACCTTGGGGATTGGCCCCTCGATGCGTCGCTCAACATTTAGACATTTCGCACAAACGTCGCTCAAGGTACCAAATAAGCGTATCCAGGAATGTACCATTGTCCTTACTTGATTTCCCCTTTAGGATCCCACGACTAGCCTACAGCATAGGAACCTCACGCTCTCAACGGTGGGTCAAGGGCCTACTGAAAACAATTGCTATGCGTATCCAGGGGCTGACTCTGATACTTTTAATTTCCTCTAAATGATCATGCAAAGAGGTGGATGCCTAGTGCTCAAACATTTAAAAAAAACCAGCAGCGTGCAAGTGCAAAACATCTCTTTCATGCTTTTCTTTCTAACCGCTTTGTGCTTCGCTGCAACACCTAGCACCGAAGTGATCTTCGTGCTACTAGGTTTTAATTTTTATCATTATTATTCCGTCCTAGATGCGATGCATATAAAATCAGCAAATTATCCCTCATGCTCAGCGGCATTTAACCATTTTTTTCCACAACTCTACCCTTCCCCGTTTTGATAGTGCATCATTGCATTCATTTCTTTTAGGGTTTCCTTGTCATTTTATGTGGAGAAAGGAAGGAAACACGCACTAAAACATATAAACAAGGCTGAATTGAAGCATAACTTCATGCCCCAGCCTTGCTATACATCAACAAACATAAATCCTATTTTTCTATATTTTTCGTAGCCCCAAATGTATTTTTCCCCTATTTTTCATGGTTTTTTTATCATTTTCCCGCCATTTTCTTCATTTTCTTGTATTTTTTAAATTGCTGAAAATGAAAACCAGTTTGTGGGCTATGGCCCTTAGTTCATTTGCAACAAAATTGAAAGATTAGTTGATGTGTATCGACGGTTTCCCCCATTTATATGCTCAAAAAATCCCATTTTTCCCATTTTTCTATGCTTTTGCGTGTATTGTTTGAATATTTACGACCATAAAATGCGTATTTCTCTGATTTTTCCCTTTTCCTTTTATGAACAACAAGAAAACAGCAAGAACCAAATTTATCTTCTAATCATACTCCATAGGAACACATTTTGGCAAAGCATTTTGCAAAAAAACCATCATTTTCTTCATAAAATTCTTATTACCGGTTTTTTTTCGGGTTGCGGGTTTTCAATTGCGCACACCGAGACTGATTTCCAGCCATGCCTTCAGTCCGAAATCAGTAAATTATCTTCATCATGGGTGTTGGAGCGATCCCCCTTCATCCGGGCCGTCATCCATCAAGCATTCTCGATCTCCTTCTTGCATACGCGAACTAGGCTTAAGAGGAGAGAGAGGGAGGAGAGAGAAAGACTGGTTTCCCCTCTTCTTCCACGGGCAGCCATTGCGTGCGTGAAGACAAGCGATTGGAAGTGAAAGAAATCAGAAGTCGGGCTGTGTCTTCATCTCTTCCTGTCTCTCTCATCGTGGATTTGGCATTTGGGGGGGGGGGGGGGGGGGGGGCGGCCGTTTTTTTCCTTCGCGCTGCCGCCATGGCACTCCCTTGGATGATACGAAAAATTTTTTTGGGGGGAGCCAAAAGGCACCCCCAATGGCCCCCCTCCTTCATACCTTTTCATATTTGGCCATATTAGGTCCCGGCCGGCCGGTTTTGGGCCAACTCTCGAGTGCGAACTCCGAACTGCGTTCTGAAAATTTCTGTGACTTCCTCTTCGTGTCCCGCACTGCCTGGCATCTTTAGTGACCACCACAGGCACTCGAAAAAATTACAAAAATTCACAGAGCGTCTCACGGGCGCCCGTCAAGCACTTGACGCTTAAAATCGTCCTGGATCGAGTCGCCGCCTTCGCGATCAAATATTTTTCCCAGCTTTTCCACATTTTTCCGCTATTTTTAGGCACGTTTCGATGCCTAAAATTCGCAGTCACCGAGTCGAGAGGGCCGAATGGCCAAATGGGAGTGGGCCGAGGGTTGAACTTTGACATGTTCAAGTCAAGTGGGTCAAGGCCAAGTTTTCAACTATCCAAGTCGATTGGGCCAAATGGCCAAATGGGAGTGGGCTGAGGGCTAATTCTGGGACTCTACCCAAAATCATTGGACAGGCCGAATGCAACGTGTTTTCTCCGAGCCAACATAAAATTTGTCCTGCTGAGCGATTGTGGCCTTCCACTAGTCGAACACCTCTAGATCCTACCTACACATAAAGGAGAAGGTGTGGATATACCTGTAGTGGGCAATGAACTTGCCGATGATGCGATTGAAGCAGGTCCACACAATGGAGCTCTCTCTCTCTCTCTCTCTCTCTCTCTCTCAAGCAACCAGGGTTTCAAATGAGCTCCCCCTGGTCTCTTGGCTATTAAACCCCTCCTTCGCAATGTTCTTGCCACTCCTTCCCCCTCACTTGTCGGCCTCAACCCCCTTCAGCTCTCCTTCCTCCCATTTTTCCCAGATCTGTGTTCTATTTGGCCTTTTTTACAACATCAAATCCTTCACTTTTCCAACCGATTTTCTAACCTTAACCTATCCTAAATGCAACAAGAATTGAAAGCAAAGTAATGAGCTCTTTCTCCTACTAAACTAACCATCAAAGACCAAAAATACTTATAGCATGGATTAAAGACCCAAAATCTCCTATCCATCTCATGCTCGGGTTTGGGAATGAAACCCTTACTTCGATGCTCGATTTGAAGCATGCAAGCGCTCAAGCTTGAATCCGTTGGTCCCAATAATGAAACCAAAATGTTGAAGCGAGCACAAGATCAACCGCCAAGACCCACGGATCGCTTATTGTTCAAGCATTTCGAGCAAGCACCAATGGCTACCTCTCACATAATTGATGCGCTATCCTTCTCTACCAGTGTAGTGAGCTTACCTTGATTCCCGATCGAGTTTCTTCCTCTCTCAAGCACTCCGATAGCTCCATGATTCCTGATGCAAGAATCCTCAAGCCTCCACCTCCAAGCTCCATCCTCCATAGCCACATGCGAGACAAGAGAAGAGAAGAGAAGATGAGAGAAGAAGAAGAGAGGAGATAATGGAGATCTTCACCTCCTTGATCCCTCACACTCACACACTCACTCCCTCACACTCTCACACTCCCTCCCTCAAGCACACACAAGCAAGAAAAGAGAAGAGAAGAAGAGAAGAAGGTGAGTCTCTTGTTGCCACACACCAAAAGAATCAACTCTCATTCATCTTTTGAGCTTTATATACAAATCCCTAAATCCCCTTTGGGCGGTCATCCCTTTTTTACATGGTCGGTAGGCCCTTTTTTCCATTGTTCTCCTATCTTCCCAACTTCCCTTTTACTGTCTATCTACATTTACAATTTGCATGGGTGCTCTTAAAATAAATCATGGTGCACCTTGTGCTCTTTTCGAGATGAGGATATCTCAATTCCTTTAAGGAGTAGAGGATGTAATATTCCCACCATAACACTTCATATCAAGAAACAAATTCGAACTTGAAATTTTTTAAAAATTACTCGTCGAGTTATCACATAAGTGACCACACGTAATCTTTTTAATATCGAGTCTTGCATTAAATCAATTTCGCAATCCGACACGAGAAGACGCCTTAATGTTCCTAGCTAACAAGAAGCAAAGACACCTTGTAAATAATATTATGACAGCTTAATCAAAAAAAATTCCACATTATATTTGATTTAGTATTCCCGATTCCATTTAATGCGTCAAAGATTGCATTGATTTTGTAACCGCAAGACAAATCGCAAAAGCCTTAATTGGTAGACAAAAGAATGCACAAGAATGAGCATGATATTGAGTAAGTTAAGTATCAAAGAGTATAGCATGACTTTATAAACTAGATAAGTTGTAAGGTAACTTGGCCAAAAACCACCAGATGAAGTCGTTTTGAAGAAAAAAAGACGTTTTTGAAAAAATAGACAAAAAATCATGACTTTTTTATGCCTGGACACGGAGAGAAAGCATTTTAAAATCATCCCCATGCCACCATCCAACAAGTAGGCAATCAAAATGCATTTTTAATCAAGCTCACTTGGCTCTTGACATGTAGCCAAAAGAATGAGTTGACTGCATGCTCCCCCTCATGGCTATAAATACACCCCCTCTCCTTCACAAAGAAAGCAAGAAGAAAGACCTCCTGATGATGTAAAAATTTATCTACTTCTCTTTTCCATTGTAGCTTGAGTCTTGAAGGAGGAAAATATCCCACTTCTATCTTTTCATTTTCTCTACACCCTGTTACACCTTCCTTTCATACAACCATATCACTAAGCAAAATGCTCGCAAAATTTTTTTGGACAACCACCAACTCTCCTGAACTACCACGTTAATTTCACCCAACATTCATGGCTCCACAAGTTTGCAAAAATTCAAGAAGCCCATTTGAAGCAAGAGAAGCAAGAAACATGGCTGATGGAGAAAATGACGGGGAAGGAATTGGTAAAACCCCCGTTACTATAAACCTGATAGATGTAACATCTCGTCGGTTTGGAAAAATTTAATGTTTTATAAGCTTATCGCTATATTTGGCTTTAAATGATTATAAACGCATTCTAAAGAAAATGCATATGAACTGTTGCTTAGGAAAATAGCCTAAGTAATATGATAATTAACTATTCAGTGAAAAGACTCTTTCACTTAGAAAAGGATTATATGCCTGTCATTAAGAAAATATCTTAATCATGGTTTATTTCATGATATTTATTGTTATTTCATTAATGACGCTTGCGATTAAAATATCAATAAAAAGATAGATGGTGTTAGGGAAGGGAATATTTTATCATTTTTTCCTAAAAGTGACTATCTCTATTTCATTTTGCTAATGATAAATAGATGCATATGAGATGTATAATAATTTATAGAAAATAATTTAGATAATATCATGAAATAATCAATGAAAGCAACATAAAATTATATAGAAAAATATATACTAGATGTGCATAAATTAAGTGTGTAGTAATATAACTCGATGTGTAAAAGATGAAAGAAAAATTGTGCTTATGATTTTTGCATTTTCTAGAATAAAAATTTCAGAATAAATTAGCATTTCACTTAGGATATAGCTAAAAGAAAAAATATTCTTTCTAGAGAACGCTGAAAGTTCGACAAATGGTCAGACATCATCTAGAATATGAGTAGAATAAAATAAAAATTATTTTGTTAATGAAAACATATGCAATGTTAATAATAATGATTATATTAGCAAGACCGTCAATATCATGAGTTGGCCCACTTATGAGTTAGCGAGAAAACCTTACCTAAAATATTGAGAATGTTGAAGCAAAAACAACTATGAAATACTCGACAACCCTGAAACTATCAGTATCAGGAAATTAAATAAATATTGAAAGTCTATAGGACTTGTTGGACATTGATAAGAATTTGTCGATACAAATTCTAAAGTCTAAACAAACTTGGAAAAGCATTTGAAATCCTACTAAGTGTGGGATAGGGCAGGATAGTGCATGAATTGCTTGCCATAGGTATAAATGCCCATATTATCTTTTAGGGTGAAAATACCAAGTTTTCATAAGGATAAAATAGACTTTAGATTCTTGAAATAACTTGCGGATCCGGAAAAAGAGCTATAAATAGGAAGCAAAACCCTAAGAATAAAGTGGAACCTTAAAAGAGAAACCCTAGAATTGGGTGGGGATGCTTTCTATGCTAAAAACACGTGCTACTATTTCTTTTTTGATTTTTGTATGCATTGATGGTTGCATAGGAAAGATTGATTGTGCTTGCAGCTATTAGATGTGATTGTAAATATATAATCATGATAATAAGAGGAAAGATTGCGCTATGCCTCCCCCATGGCTAGATGCAAAACGTTGCTCCAAAACGGGGATTTTTTTATACCGCCACGTGGAGCTTTGGACCACCGGCCTCGACTGCAAGAGGTCGTTCCATGAGGAATCCATTAGGTAGGAGGAGGTGGGCGTGCCAGGGGGGCTCTGGCCGTAAATCTCTTGATCACTCCTAAGAACTACCTGACCCTCACACAAATCAGGATGGGATCCTTGACATATTGCAAGAAAATAGAATCCTATGGCAGACTTATTATCCAAAGCCAAGTATCAAGATGAAGAAAGTTTGTTAGTAGATGATGATGAGGCTACAATTTTAGTCACTTAATTTGATCAAAGTGACGTGTCTTCAGTGTAGACCTTTGTAAAAGAATTATATGAATAAGAATGGTTATAAATTGGTAAATATTTGAAAACTTTGGCTAAAAGAGATGATTGGATAAATGTTGAATTTAAAAGAATCAAAAGAAAAGAATATGGTTACTTCTTGAAGGATGGTTTTCTATGGAAGCATATAAAGAATAAGAGATATTCCCCACTACGGGAAATTTGTGATAGGGATATGCACTTGCAGACTATGAAGGAGTTTCATGAAAGCTTATGGGTTGGTTATAGCAAGTGTAAGGGAAACTTTTGAGAAGATCAAGAATCGTTATTGGTGGAAGGCTATGTACAAGGATTATCGCAATTTGTGAGTCTTGTAGGACATGCTGGATGTACTCTTCAGTGAGGCACATGGATGGTTTGGATCCTGCATATCCTCTTTCTATGCATTATAAGTGGGTTGTTGATCTTGTGACTATGTTTCTATGTTTGTGGTAGATGAGATACATGTTCCTTGCATGAGAGGACCTAATTAACCAAATGGAAGGTGGAGCTTTGAGAGAAAATGCCACCAATATAGTTTGCAGGTTTCTTCTGGATGATGTATTTTGTTGGTATGGATGTGTTGGGAAGGTCAATGTAGATAGAGGAGAGCTTGACACTGATAAAGCTAGAGACTTATTCCCTAGATTGGGGATTAAACTAGCATTGATATTAGTATATTATCCAAAATAATGTACAAGTGAAAGAGGGTATCCTCCCATTGTCAAATCTGTAGCAAAGGCATGAGGAGATAGAGTAGGAGAGTGGTTGCGTCTACTTCCTTATGTTTTATGGGTTGATTAAACTAGTGCTACTACATGGTACATGCTAGTAGAGCTTGCTTATGTATGGACAAAATCCGATTATGCCTACAGAGACGGTGGCTACTACATGGAGTTTTTTTCCATGGGAGGAAGAAATAAGTAGGGAAGAGCTCTTAGCTCTTATAATCCTTAGTTAGAAAGAAGACTTGAAGATGTACAAATTGTAGTGTAGAGATTGATAGAGGTAGATTTCACAACAAAGAGAGCTTGCACAAAAGACACAAGTTAAGATCGAAAGGCATTGAGAAAGGTGACTAGATACTATTGTATAATAGCACTCTTGATAATCAAGATAGTACCATCAAGAAGGTCTCTAGAGATATGGTTTGGACCATATATTGTGAAGCAGGCTTATGATAATGCCACATGTGCTCTATGTGAATTGGATGGGATAGATTTAAAGATACCCATTGTAGGGAAGAGGATCAAGTTGTTTAAGATAAGAGAGTTAGACACCTATGAGGAGGAACTTGAAGAAGAGTCTACATAGGAAATCATTGAAGAGGATGATGATGATGATCTTGTGGAAGATGAGGAAGACCTTAACTTGCATAAGAGTAAGATAGGGTGGCACACACTAGAGAATGTGTAGGTTTAGAGGGGGTGGATTTCATGACACTCCATGTCTATGGATTGAAACCTTGTAAGATCTCTATTCCTAGCAATATTCATGTGTATGTCTATGGGATGTGTTTGTCAATGTCTAGAAGAGTTTTTCTTGATCTACTAGTGTATCGCAACATAAACAAGAATGATAGCCAATATAGAATGTTGAATATACAGAAGGATACACATTGCAATCTACATATTTCTTGAATAAGAAAACGATAGAAAATAGCATTTGATCTTAAGGAAAATGATACAAGAATTCAAGTTACATCATAAATAGCCAAGAATAGGCATCATCTTGCGTATTATCATTAAGTAAAAAGCAATGGTACTTCAAGAAAACCACCTTTTTGATGAAGTGTACAGCCTATTTTACATCATAGCCCACATGAGCATAAAGAATAAGATTCTAAGGTAGTAATTCAAGCCCTAACACTTGTCATAAGCTAATGGGTGGCTACATTATAGCCATGACTTGAACCCACATGTCTCATAATCCAAAAAGAAATACAATCAAACCATTTCAAGGTGACATGCTATGGCTGGGAACGCAACATATACAATGATATCCATAGTACATCATAGAGATAAAGACAACAAATAGTAGTTGCATCATTTAAAAAATATGTTGATGATGCTCCAATATTTGTATCATAAGAAATATACGGCAATGTACCACATAAACTAAGCCTCAAACAAGACATTGCATCATCAAAGAAACATGCAAGATGATCTAAGAAACTTTCAAACGAAAACAATACAAAATCCACATTTACATATGTATCATAGTCTTTCATAACTTCAATTTTCATCATCTCATCTGCAAAGTCTTCCTCAATGCTGACCAAATGTGATAAAATTTGTATCTCTTGATTTTTTAGTCTATTTTTAGGTTCTTGAAACTTTTAGATCTTTAGGTTGCTAAAATACTTTTTTTTTCGAATTGTTGCAGTACTTCTTACCATATTTTGTGTTTTTTAATATGCTACAATACTTCTTGTTGTTATTATAAGAATGCAAGTTGTTATTTCAAGAATTCAAGTTGCAGGAATTGAAGTTTTTGTAGTCCATCTAGTAAATCTCACATTTCTAACAGATTTGCAAAACTTATGAGTTGTTGAAATCTACTATAAACATGAAATTGTAGTAAGCATGAACAATCAGCATGTAGATAAAGGACTCGAATCTTTCTAGTGGATACATAAAACTGTAGGATACTTTTGTTATAGCCATCTAGCTCATTCAAAATCTTCACTTTCATACTCAAACACCAATTATCCTAAACAATATCAACCATTCCTACTATAATATGAATTGCACAAATGTCCACTTTAGATACTTACATAACCCTGTTTGCTTCAAATTCATTCATTAGATGTTTAGATTCCTCGAAAACTTCAAAAATATCATGCAAACATCAACCATCTAATCATTCAATGCATATAGATCCTCAAGAATAATATCATGACTTCAAACATGAGAACATACCAACTAAGTATGCAATTTCATTATCCTTTTGCAAAACAACTTCCTCAAGAGCATTAATAATCTTAAAAAAATGGGAAACTTGCAAATCCATTAGATTCCTAAATGACAAACCTCTAGTTACATCAATGATTTCTCTTCATGAAGATGATTAATGACATACAAAACTTCAACTACCACAATTTTGATACATTCCTCTCCCTTTCAAGCTTAGAAGAAAGCCAATGAATCATCCCGATTGGAGCTTGATTGATAGAACATATTTCATTCAAATATTCAAGAAAACTACAAGAATGGATTGATTCCTATAATTCCCAACATTCAACACTGTTGTAAAGTTGAACACTGTGGAAAATTGATTATTTGTTGTCCTGAAATATGCTCTCTTGAAAACTGCCCTTATGGGTAAATGACCTAAATATTTATGGTAACACAAAATTATTGAATTTCTTTATGTTGAATAGTTCAATGACTTGAAATAGTATCCTCGATGCTCAAAATATGGGTGTCTTAAATTTAAAAATCCAAAAATGGTGCATTTTGCACTACCTATAACAACATTTTATATACTTCCAAAGTCTCTTCACTAAAATCCAACTAAAATCTACAAATGAATATGCACTTAGAAAACCAATATATTGAAGCTGCTAATCCATGTCAATATAATCTTCTTGATCACTTGACTCATCATGTTACTTGTTAACAAGTTCCTTACTTCTTGCTTTTTGAGTAAAACTAATTGGACATTGATTGTGACAGTTTGCAAGATAGCAAAATAAAAAAAAATACATTCAAGCACTTGGCATTTGACCCCGGCACTTGGCATTTGACCTGGCATTGATTTGCTTCAGTACAAGACTGTTCACAAACAATTTACAGTAGTGCTACATTAGCATTTTATGTTTGGGCCACATTGGCATTAACATTGGTCACTCGGTTGTGGTCTCGAATGCTCCCTGAATGATGTGGGAATGTATGCCTATTATGTGAGATGGTTTTGGAGCTGATCTTTCTCAGCCATTGATTGTTCTACATAGTCCATAGGCAGCCCCCTATCATTACATTTTATGCTCCTACTACATGGTCATTTGATGCACGATTATGCCCGGTTGGTGCCTATATGTCAGGGAATATATGCTTATGAGTTGGCACTTGATTTGAGCTTGGTTTGACCATTATTTTACTCAGTTTTGGATTGTTATTTGCTGCTGGAAACTTCAGGGCTGAAGCTATTTATGCTATAGTTGGGTTATGCGTATTGGTCACGAGATGCTCCCGGCTACTCGGTATGATGTCATGATGTATTTGGACTATGCCACACGTCTTGTTTATGCTCTGAAATGCTTTTGAGCTGAGATTAGATCTCGACTTTAATTTGACTATCACTTCTTTGTAGCTGGCATTTCATCTATGACATGGTTTATGCCTAGGCTACCCAGTACAAGTTATGATGTCTTGGTGAATGCTTTATGCTTTGGTTGTGGATGGCAGTTGTTTGAGCTCATCTTGACATTCATTTGAGTATTCCCTTGAGCAGACATTGACTTGGCTTTTTTTGTTATGACTTGGCTTTTTCCATTACGACCTTGGATGCTATATGGGATTTGATGCTCCGATTATGGATCTTGGCTATTACTTGGATGCACTTACAGGTATTGAGCAGTGAACTGCTCCCTTGTTTTGGTAGTTGCCTATTGAGCTATGATTGCTTATTTGCATTTGATATGTGGGATACTTACTGATCAGTGGACTTGGATAGTGCTTGGGATTTACATTTATGGCCGTCTTGCTTCTCTGTTGTATGCCATCTATGCTATTTGGGCTTCTATTGCTCGTGTATGTCAGGGAGCAGTCGATCTTTATGGCCACCCGTGTATGCACATGGTCTGCTGCTATGTATTTTACAGAGCCTCTTACCTAGATGCTTTTACACAGATATTTGGTCTTTTATTGGAGCTTGATTCTTGCAGGTTTATTTGCCACTTGCCGTTCTTGGCTGGACATGTATGTCAATACATGGTATGAGATACTACAAAGTTATGTATACTCCTATGTTTTGGGGATGCTTGTGCATTTTTGGCTTCGAGGCATGTTTATGCTTTTATGGCTATGAGCTACAATGGTTGGATATGCCATGCTTTTGTCTCCTAGGCTTGTCCATGTGGAAGCTTTGGCATCCGTGGTTGATGCCTTTGTGTTCTCCCCTTCTAGTTTGGATGAGTCCCCTTTGCAATATGCTATGACAACTTCCAGCTCTTCTAGTCATGCAAACAATCCTCTTGATGAGCTTGTTCTCTTTGATGAGAGTTCCCCTGATTCTTTGAGCTCCTTGGATGTATTGGACAACCCTACTCATGCTATTACAAAGCAGTTGTCCTCTTCTACAGGTTTTACACGTTCTGTTTTCTTTCATCGTGGAAAGACATGGCATGTGAAGCGTAAATGCTTCAAGTGGATTAGAGAGCATAAAAGATTGTGTCGCACTAGACATGAGAGCAGAGTCAGTGATACAGTAGGTGAGACCACTGTTGATAGTGGTATGGTGCATAGTTACCCATGATGATGTAACTGAGCCTAAACTCCTGGCATCGTGTTACCCTGCACATTACTTACTCAGTGATACAGCCTATACCTTTGATTGGCTTTTAGACAGTATGGCATCTTGTCATGTTACTCCGCATAGAGCTTGGTTCTCTTCTTACAAGGAGGTTGACAGATGTATTTCTTTGGGCCTTGAGCAGGATTGTCATGTTATTGGTACAGGGGGTATACACTTGGCTTTGCCAAATGGGTCTTCTCTTATGCTCCGTCATGCCTTGCATATCCCTACGCTCACTAAGAGCCTAATCTCTATCAGTCAGTTGCATGGTGCAAGATATTATGTCTCTCTTGGGGATACTTCATGGAAAATCCATCGTGGTTGCTTGGTATTGGCCAGAGGTGCTAGATATGGCAGTGATTATGTAGTGCATGTCTCTCATGTGGGAGATTCTATGGTTGCAGTTACGCAGATACCACATGCATTGTTATGGCATTGTCGCCTAGGCCATGTACGACACACTGAGATGGATGCTTTATGTGATATGGGCTTATTGCCTACTCTTCCCCATGCTTCTTTCCCTCATTGTACTCATGGTCCGTGTAGAGCCTCTTTGGCTTATGGCGATCATGTGAGGCAAGCTCCTCTAGATCTAGTCCATGTTGCAGTATATGGACCTATGCCTTCCCAATCACTTGGTGGAGTGTCGTATTTTGTGACCTTCATGGATCATGCTACCCACCATGTTTGGGCTTAGCCTTTGGTACGGATTGAGGATGTTGTTACTATGGTTGACAGGTTTATGGATTCTGCTGGCAGGCCTAGATGCTTGCAGATGGATTATGAGAGTCATGCTATCTCTCCCAGATTACGGATCTCTTGTCAGCAATATGGCATTGATTTCTTATGCCCATGGTATTATGGGACTGCTCATGGCATGTGCCTAACTTTACAGGCAAAGGTTGCTTCTATGCTTACCACAGCTAGGTTGTCTTATGGCTTTTGGGCTAAGGCCCTTATGATGGCAGTATACTTGGTTAATCGGATGTTGTGTTTCTCTTTGGATGTTATTACTCCGCATGAGGCATGGACTGGCATGAGACCCTCCTATGATCACTTGAGGATGTTTGGCTGCCAGGCATCTGTCAGTATGCCACATGAGCCTATGTCACGTAGATGCATACTCCTTGGTTATGGAGATGGTGACTTTACAACTTACAAGTTTTGGGATTTAGATACCCAACAGGTCCTATGCAGCCGTCATGCAGTCTTTTATGAGACATAGACACCTCTCAGGCCTCCTGATGCGCGTTCAGTGTGCTTCATGGCTGATTCTATAGTTGTATGTCAGTCTTCCGCTTTGCTGAGGCCACATATTGTCTTGAGACCCCGTTTAACTTGTGTCCGAGATGCTAGCCCTCTTTCGATGTTGACCTTGGAGAGTCAATATGCTCTCTGCTATCTTTTATGCGCTGCGTTGATGCTATACGCCACTATGATGCTTTGCAGCCGTGCACTTATGAGTTGTGTTGCTTGCTTCATGGGAAGCAGTCATGGATTGCTCTATTGTCTAGAGCTATGGGATCGCTTATCTCCTAGATGTCATGGACTTAGGGATGCTTGACTCTTCTTGTGAGGAGGTTCCCGCCACTTATTGCACTGCTCACTTTCCAATTGGGCATTGGGTGAGATATCATGATTCCTCACCCTGTCTCTTTTCTTTTGTTTTGTTTTTTCACTCCCTAGCCCATTGGCCTTTTAGTGGGAGGTTATTGGGGTAAAAGGCCCACCCGTGTACAGTGACCACCCATATTCTTTATTCATATATATATGAAAGTGCAATAAGGCTGTCATAACATTGTTGACAACACCTACATTGTGTGTGCTCTTCTCTCTCGTGTCTCCTGCATTCCTTTCACTTGTTTTCTCTAAAACTGTTTGGATCTCTGTTTACCATGAAATAGTGTGAATGCAAGACATTTTAATGAAGGGATGATTTTATACCCTCCATTTATAGAAGCACACCAAAATTCTAATGTCTTGAATTCCTAAAACATATTGAAGCTTCTCTCATGAAAAAGGAAACCATATCTCTTGCACATTCCTGGAAGAGGTTACCTTTCTCTCATAAGCAAACTATCACTACCATCTAGACCACCCATCCAACCATGACAATTTCTTTCTTCCAATTCTGATACCTAAGTCAAAGGTCACTTTTCTCTCATAAGCAAACTATCACTACCATCTAGAGCACCCATCCAACGATGACAATTTCTTTCTTCCAATTCTGATACCTAAGTCAAAGGTCACCTTTCTCTCATAAGAAAACTATCATTACCATCTAGACCACCCATTCAACCATGACAATTTCTTTCTTCCAAGCATGATACCTAAGTCATGAACATATTGCACTAGGAACTAGGTAGAATTGACAAAGTGTGTTGGTCTATTCTATCATAGCATAAACAAGAATATAAACTAATATAGAATGCTACCTAAATACATAGAAATATAATATGGTTGAAAATCTATTGAGAGATATTTTGAATAATGCAACTTGTGCATCAATAGAATCACTATTTGTTTGTAAGAAGATGAGAATAAGGAATTAGTGTAAATAACATTGATATTATGCCATGTCACACTGACATTGGTATAAAAGGAGAGGACATGTAATTTTACATATCTTTTTGACACATTAATACAATTACAGTCTTTCTCTCCCTTCTTGTTCACAGCTTCTATGGCTTCCTCATCTTTCTAGTCTTTCTCTCTCCTTTGCAGTCTTCTCTCTCCTCTTTCTCTCTCCCTGGTTCTGTCTCTGACAAGTGGTATCAGAGCTTAGGTTCTTGGTCCCAGTTAGTCCCTCATTTTTACCTAGTTACAACTTTCTAGTTACATGGAATTTTGAGTCACAGGTACACAAGTACGGGGAGTAGTAGGGGAGTTTCCAAAGCATCTCTGGACCACAAGGACTGCATGCAAGAGCATTAATGGCAGCTTTCTTGGGAGTTTACACAACATCTCTGGACCACAAGGACTGCATGCAGGAGCATTAATGGCAGCTTTCTTAGGAGTTTACACAACATCTCTGCTTCCGGACACGATGAATCAGAATCTTTAGTGGATACATTCCCTTCCTTTTGATCATGCGATAATGACGGTTCATCTTCTTCCACTTCTTCGACATCTCCTTTCGTGGCTCCTTCTTCTTCTTCGGCTCTCTCCCTCAGTGCCGCTACCTCCATCGCACGATTCTCTATTGCCTTACTTTTGCTTAGCCTCCTCACGCTACGGCTATGGCAGGCCCTCCCCTGCCTCTTCTTTATGCTGACACGTGCCTTAATCTTCCAATGTATCCCCCCTTTGTGCTACTTCTCGTACCGTTGCTGCCTGATAGATTTCTCCTCCTTGAGAATCTCCTACTTCTTAGAGCGGTTAGTATCTGCCTTCATAGAAGCTCACCTCATAAAGGAAAGCCTTCTGGCTTTGGAGGCTGAGTGCAGGAGAGTCCTTTAAAGGTCCTCTAAAGCTTTCACTTCTTCGCCTTCTGCACAATCGTCGTCATCGTTATCATCATCGGAGGATGCATTGGTGTCTTCTTCTATGACAGTCGCAGGCAACGAGAGCCAGGAGGGGACATCAGAATGTCCGGCAAGCTGCTTCAGAGCCAACCCCGTGTGCGGTATGGATGGAGTTACATCTTGGTGTGGATTTGCAGATGCTCAATGTTCCGGAGTAGAAGTGGAATATCACACTTCAAGCAAATCGGATGATGCCGCCGTCTGATATTCCACCTCCCTCTCCTCCTCCTCCTCTTGCTGTGCACGTCCTTCCTCCATGACCTTCTCTGTAGATGTTGCTTTTAATCTCCTTAATGCCTGCAGCACCGTTTCTCCTGGTTGAAGAGCCATTTGACCTATTGTTTTCCGATAGCGAGAGAGAGATTGCAAGCGCAACATCAAGGTCATCGTCATCATAAGCCTCATCATACGAGGTGTGGCAATCCTCGAAATTATCTCCAGCCACAATCCTTGCTGATCGTCTCAACTGTCTTCTGCTGACAAGCCTAGGGGCAACCAGTATCTCCTCCTCACTGTCATGTATGAGACGACTCCAATGCTACTGTTCTGATCTCCTCTGCTCAGCAACAGCCCTCCTCCTCCTCCCTTTACCAGCTGACCTATCACTCCTTGCATTTCTGGTCCGAGAAGCTGGCGAAGTTTGATCGTTAAGGGTTCTTGCAGTCGGGAGGGCGGCGGAGTTATTCTTTTTCAGCATCCAATACATCATTTGGAAGGCATGTTTCATCTAGCTGCTCAGCCTGGATTCGTCTGATAGCACGTTCTGTAGGCAGCAACGCGAGGATCTGTAGTAGTATAGGGCTCACTCCCAAAGACATCCAATATTTCTTCTGCTGTCTTACTATCCTTGTAAATGAGACAGGGAAAATTTTTGATCTAATAGCATATTACTTGGTTTAATATCTCCATGGCAAATAGAGAGCTCGTTCTGGAACTCCCTCTCACCCTGAATGGAAGACAGAACAAACTTCAGAAGACCTTGCCAATATCTGCATAACGTTTATGAATCTTGCCATGTCCACAACATTAATCAACAATGAATGACCAAAAAGTGTCATTGCTGTCAGAGAATTCTTATTTGTGTTTGCTCCTTGGGAAACCATATAAATAGAGTCTTGACCCTTCCCAATGCCTGTAACAATGGCAACTGTGGAGGCTCCAAGAGCAGCATTCAAGGTCTGCTCTTCCTGAAGAACATTCCCAGATAGCAAACTATTTGAAACCTGTTGCTGGTTGTCTACTGCTTGTCCTGAATAAGTGGCAGCATTTTGCATTGTTTGCTGCAAGAGTTAGGTTCCCTGTAATGTCATTAAGAAGATGAGCTTGATGAAGCACTGCCAAAAGTGATGAGGAACTGCAGGAGGAACTCTATGTTGCAGAAATTTCAAGAGTGCTCGTGTACTACTGGGTGACAGTGGATTGAAATCGATATCTTCTTTGTCCTCTTCATCACTCTGTGTGCAACCAGTACTGGCAATCATTAAGGCAGATAAACATGCGGTTACAAGTCGTATAGCTGAACCTACTATGCAGAGGAGGCAAATGTTGCAAGCATTTTAAAGCCAGCTATGAACAGGATTCTTGTCACAGATTTGGAAAAGTTGCTACAGAAATTAGTAGCATCATTCTAACGACAAAGAAACAATTGGAAGTGATACTAGACATCATAAGCTTCGAGTGGAGCCATCAAACATCTCTTTTGGATACATATTTCTCGAGCTAGAGCCTATTTGGTACCGGCAGTTCACTAATAGTTCACTGTGGACAGTTCTGGAAATTCTTAAATAGAGAGGGGTACTGCTACTCCTAAATTCAAACCAGGATTTCTACTTGATACTAGACATCCTAACCTTCGAGTCAAGCTATCATACACCTTATTTGGACTTATATTTTTCAAAGAACAACATATCTCTTCAACTTGACTGCAATGGCAGCTGAGAACAATAGCTCCAGCTCTAGTGAACAAGGTTGGCTTCAAACACAGGCTAATATTGACAAACTTGGACAAGGTTGGCTTCAAACACAAGCTAGAATTGACAAACTTGGAGTTTTAGCTTATCAGTGTATTGCTCTTATAAAGGCGGTTATGGAAAAAACAGCAAGACCTGAATCAAATGTTTACGCTTATGGCCAGCATCTATATGCTGATGGTATACTTGAATCAAATGCTTATGCTTATGGACAACATGTATATGCTGATGAGTATCATTCCATTGAACCTTGGCAGCAAAATGGGTATTATGGTCAACATGATTATGCTTATGAGCATCCATCTCTTCAGCAAAATAGTTATGATTATACTTGTGAAGCTCTCTTGGTTGACCAGCCTAGTTCTTATGGATGTGACAGAAATGGTTATGCTTATCAGTGCACTTCTAGCTTTGATCAACAGCAAGCAAGTGATTATGATCAATGCAGTGGGACTAATGATCAAAGGCAGCATGCTTATGTATGTGAGCAGCAAACATCAGTGGAAGCAAATGCATATGCTCAACCAAAGCTATTATCACCATATGCAGTATGGACAGCATGAGCAATATGGTCATGAGCATGGACAACCATCTGTTGTACACGATGAGCATGGACAGCCATCTGTTATACATGAGCAGCAAGATGACTATGAGCAGCATGTCAAAACTATCATAGAGCTGACCAATGGTGATGAACAGGTGTGTAAATTGCTATCTAAGGCTAAACATGTTAGACACCTTACTAGTGATACAATACGGGAACTGCATGCTGCGGGCTTATGCTATCGATGTGCTAAGCCACTATCTTGTAATCACCAAGCCACATGTAGGGCAAAGTCTGCCAAAATATTCTTGGTATTTGAATATTATGATGCAAATGATGGAGAACATCTTGTTGAAGACCATTTTGGTATGAGTCCACAACAAGAAGTTCAGTTCAAGAAGGTAGATTATGGACATCATGTGGATTTGGATGATCATCATGCAATGGTGACTTCGTTAGTGAGTACCATCATGATGATCATGCTTCCGACAGTATTTGATTTCGATCTTGTGAAAGTTGATCCAATGCATGGCAATGATACAACTTTTCCTTTTGATCCAGGTGGCTACAGGCTGATTTTGACTTTTTGTATAGATTAGTACTACTATTGAGTATTAGGTAATCTTTTCCTTTACCACTTGTAATGCTATACAAAGTAGTACTCTACAGCCCTCCCACTTGGCTATACCAATAAGTCCAATATTTGTTTTTGAGGACAAAAACCTTCATTTTGAGTGGGGATGGATTGTAAGAAGTTGAGAATAAGGAATTAGTGTAAATAACATTGATATTATGCCATGTCACACTGACATTGGTATAAAAGGAGAGGACATGTAATTTTACATATCTTTTTGACACATTAATACAATTACAGTCTTTCTCTCCCTTCTTGTTCACAACTTCTATGGCTTCCTCATCTTTCTAGTCTTTCTCTCTCCTCTGCAGTATTCTCTCTCCTCTTTCTCTCTCCCTGGTTCTCTCTCTGACATTGTTCCATGCAAACTAACATATGTGCGAGCTAGCATCTTGCATACATCATCCTCAATATGATTACTTCTTTTGGCAAGTTCATAGAGCTTCTCTAGATGATCTCCAAAATTTTTAGTTGGCCAATACTTCTAAAATTGCTCACACATCTCTCCTATGTATCCCCTTATTTCTTCCATCTCACTCTGCAAACATGCTACTTCAGCCAACTTGCTATCATCCTTCTCTTGTAGCGTTTGTTCAACCTGCTTCAAATTATCCTTAAAGTTCTTTGAAAAATAGATTAAGGCACTTTGATTTTTGGTCAAAGTCTTCAATCTCTTATCAATGGCATCTAAAGGTGTAAGATCCTAAAGGATCCAATACAATTATGATACCCTCTAATATATTTGAGAGCAATACTACTTGATTTCTTTCTAACCATATCCTTCATTGTGCACACATTTATCAAATCATTAGAAGTGCCTATTAGGAATAGACTACACAAAATGTATGCTATAAAATAGTAAGGCATATGCAAACTTTAAAAAAATGATAGATTATTTATAACCAAAAAGTACATAAACGATAATTATCTACCCATTCCATGGTTAGGCTAAACTTTTGGCATGGATCGACGAGTCCAAGTCACATGATGAGTGCTGTTAAAACATATACTTGTGACCATGGTAATTTTCACGTCAATTGTTTAACATAACTTTAACCCTTAAGATACATCCTGAGAGGAAGAGCGCCACTTGAAACACACTAAAGTTCATATGCACACATTTAATTTTATATACATACATACATCTAATAGACATCATCAATAACATGAAAATATTAATGTATTTAAGCATGCATCAATGTAAACACATGCATTAAACCAAAAATCAAGATATATGTATGTATGTATGTATACATATCTAACATAGATATATAAAAAATAAATATACACACATTTAATAGACATATAAAATATATGTGCATACATATATTTTATATATACATAATCTAAAGCACAAAAATATATTAATGCACTATATATATATATATATATATATATATATATATATATATATATATATATATATATATATATATATATATATATATAATGCACACATAAATTAAAGCATTGATATATATTGACAGACTACTCATGATGAGAGAGAGAATATGTTTAACAAATGATGTTTCCACACAATAAATATAAATATATATTTAAGTTTCCATTCAAACACACATCTAATTAAAAGCATGAAGACATTAAAGTAGATCAGATTTCAATAAATACTTAAACCATTAGAGCATTAAAGCATTAAAGCACTAATAAACACTATGTTCTCATGCATTAAAAGAAACACACCTTTAACTTTATATTAAAACCTTTTTAAAAACTTTCTAATTGTTAGATTAAAAATCAAGAAATATGTATCTTCTTATTGCATCAAATATAAACATGTGAAAATATAAATGCATTTAAGCATACACCAATATGCACACATACATTAAATAAAAAATAAAGATATACATCTATATTATATTATATCTTTTCTTATGCACACATTAATATGCACACATAGATTAAAGCATTGATATATATCCATATACACACACAACGAGAGAGAGAGAGAGAGAGAGAGAGAGAGAGAGAGAGAGAGAGAGAGAGAGAGAGAGAGAGAGAGAGAGAGAGAAGTGTTAATAAGTATCCCCCTTTAATAAACATCATTAAAAGTATAGACACACTTGTTTCAACCTGCTTCAAATTATCATTAAAAACGCTTATTCAACATGCTTCAAATTATCATTAAAGTTCTTTGAAAAATAGATTAAGGCACTTTGATTTTTGGTCAAAGTCTTGAATCTTGTATCAATGGCATCTAAGGGTGTAAGATCCTAAAGGATCCAATACAATTAATATATTTGAGAGCACGACTACTTGATTTCTTTTTAACCATATCCTTCATTGTGCACACATTTATCAAATCATTAGAAGTGCCAAGTACAATATTAGGAATAGACTGCACAAAATGTATTCTATAAAATAGTAAGGCATGTGCAAACTTTAAAAAAATGATAGATTATTTATAACCAAAAAGTATATAAATGATAATTATCTACCCATGCCATGGTTAGGCTAAACTTTTGGCATGGATTGACGAGTCCAAGTCACATGATGAGTGCTGTTAAAACATATGCTTGCGACCATGGTAATTTTCACATCAATTTTTTAACATAACTTTAACCCTTAAGATACATCTTGAGAGAGGAAGAGAACCACTTGAAACACACTAAAGTTCATATGCACACATTTAATAGACATATAAAATATATGCACATACATATATTTTATATATACATAATCTAAAGCACAAAAATATATTAATGCACTATATATATATATATATATATATATATATATATATATATATAATGCACACATAGATTAAAGCCTTGATATATATTGACAAACTACTCATGATGAGAGAGAGAATATGTTTAACAAATGATGTTTCCACACAATAAATATAAATATGTATTTAAGTTTCCATTCAAACACACATCTAATTAAAAGCATGAAGACATTAAAGCATATAAGATTTCAATAAATACTTAAACCATTAGAGCATTAAAGCATTAAAGCACTAATAAACACTATGTTCTCATGCTTTAAAAGAAACACACCTTTAACTCTATATTAAAATCTTTTCAAAAACTTTTTAATTATTAGATTAAAAATCAAGAAATATATATATTCTTATTGCATCAAATATAAACATATGAAAATATAAATGCATTTAAGCATACACCAATATGCACACATACATTAAATAAAAAATAAAGATATACATCTATATTATATTATATCTTTTCTTATGCACACGTTAATATGCACACATAGATTAAAGCATTGATATATATTTATATACTACTCATGAGAGAGAGAGAGAGAGAGAGAGAGAGAGAGAGAGAGAGAGAGAGAGAGAGAGAGAGAGAGAGAGAGAGAGAGAGAGAGAGAGAGAGAGAAGTGTTAATAAGTATCCCCCTTTAATAAACATCATTAAAAGTATACACACACCTCTTTAATATGTACATCATTAAAGCATTAAAATATAATAATGCTCCCACACATAAAACTAAGCATGCATTTATGGTTCCATTCAAACACACATCTATTTTAGATCATCAATGCACAAAGACATTAAAGAATATATAAGATTCTAATAGATACTTAAATCATTAGATTATTAAAGCATCAAAGATTTAAAGCACTAATAAACACTATGCTCTCTATATAATGCACGTGAAAAACAGTGCTAATGATGAAATCAAAAGTACAATAACTGCATGGAAAAATGAGAATAATGTTAGAGAAAGATTTGAAAGCATTACATAATATAGAAAAGAAAGGAAAGAAAAAGAAGAGATCATGTAAAATGTAAATAAAGGAGAGAGATGTGTACCTTGAAAAGTGGGGTAGATGAAGATATCAAAAGTGCACAAACTACATTAAAAACACATTGTGACAAATTTAATGGTAAAGAGGATAAAGAAAAAACATCATAGGATGCAAAATATTAAATTTTTTGAACTATTTTAATATGTATTTATATGATCTTCAAATATGTATTATTCTCATAATAATAAATAGATACAATAATAGTAAAAGATTCATTCACACATAATAGTTGTTTCTATATATATATATATATATATACTTAATATTAACACACATAATACTAACACAATATATATTAAGGTGCAATATATTCCCAGACAGTTGGCAACGGATGCCCTCCGTGCATAGATCGATGAAATGTGGATCGACTAATATGTGTAGAGCTCACTTGAGACATCTTGGTAGGCACTACCCCTCTCAAGTACAAAGAGACTTCAATAGTGAGAGTAATGCCTAAAATAGAAATTACCAAACCATTCAAAAACTTATGTTAACCTATAACTACCGTAGTATAATTCATCAAAACACACTCAAAATGCAACAATCAACGAAAGGCAAACTGACTAGATTTGGACAAAACAACACATAAAATTAACAAGGGCACACTATCATGCATAAGAGCATTGCCCTTTTGTGTGTGTGTGTGTGTGTGTGTGTGTGTGTGTGTGTGTGAGAGAGAGAGAGAGAGAGAGAGAGATTATGTGTGTGTGAACACTCTTTTTCTTTAATTTTCTAAAATAAACTCCTCTTTCTTGAAAAGCAAGATATCCACACATTTCAAGGCTAAGTGGACCACTTAACCAAGGTTAATTGTGGGTAATTTCTTTGAGGCCTGCACCACCTTGTCACACCACACCATTGTATAAGCATATGTACTAAAGGGCAATGCTAACAAATTGCATAGGAACTCCATTATATTGGATTGGCCATTCGATACTATACTAAAACCTGTGTTTTAGTAGAATATGTGTTTAACAAATGGGCCTAAGTCACATTTGCAAGATAAAGCATAATGTAACTTAATTTTTCATGTGCATATTTTCACTTTGTAACGGGAACTACCGCAAAGTACTTGCAAGTTCACTAAATTGACACCAAAACTCTACAACACCAAATCCTTTGTAGCTTGTGAACTTTTTCAAACAAAGGAGACAAGCATATGCATGCTGGAGACAATCTGGCCATTGTAAGAGCCACTCTCTGTTTCAAGCTCCTATGAATTTGATTAACTGATAGTTTTCAATGTAATAGTAAAAGAGGCAACATGCATCCAACGATTCCTTTCTGCACATAATAATTGAACAAAATTAATGAAACAACGCAAAAGGAAACAAAGAGAACACCATGTTGGGTGGCTAGAATTGTTGTGAGACTTCCCTCACATGTGCTTGATGTGTCTCTATATGTGTTTGGTGCATGTGAGTGCTCTTAGATTCTACTCCATGAGAAGATTCCAATATAAGTAGCAATAGAAAGAGAGATACTTGTCTTTCCTCATCTCTCATAGAGCCTTAATGGTTCCTTGAAGGGTTTTTTAATTTTTTTGGGAGAAAGGCTTGAATGAAGGTATAGCGAAGCACCCATGTACACACCCGCACACTCCTGCAAGCTTGTTGGCATGATTCGGTTCCTTGAAGTTAGATGTAAGGTCCAAGTGTGAGGGCGAAGTGCAACCACCAGCGACAAACGTGGAAAGGGCCCGCTACGCCGGATGTATTTTATAAGGGCACAGGTGGCAGCAACTTGCGAGACGAATCGATGAAGGCCATGAAGCGACAATGAGGCCGAGCGATACGCAAGGCGACGATAATCGCAATAATTGATCCACCAGAAATAGTTCGGCCGTCATAAAACAAAAGGCGACGATTCTCAGCCTCAGACTTGTGGGACCGTCGTAAAAACGTACCACCAACAAAGGAATTAAGAATAAGAATGGCACAGGGACCGTTCCTCTAGATCCAATATCTAATATAGTTCTGCAGTAACCAAATCTTCAATGGGTTCTGAATCGAGATATCAGTCAGCCATGGGGGAGCAACCAGTCCAAGGAGCTCCTGCGGCGCAGCTGCTTCGAGGCGAGGTGCGAGGGGTGCAGCTCTTCAGCGATGGCAGCGTGGTGAGGACGGACAAGCCCCTGTGGCCGGACATGCCGGCGGACCCTGCACTGGGCAGCAAGGACGTGGTGCTGGACGAGGCCACGGGCGTCTGGGCGCGCCTCTTCCTGCCGCCTGCTTCCCTTTCCTCCTTTTCCTCAGCTGATGCCGCTGCCGCACCAGGAATCCTTCCCGAAGATCAGAAGAAGAAGAAGAAGCTGCCAGTTCTCGTCTACTTCCATGGCGGCGGCTTCGTCGCCTTCCAGCCCTCGTCCAGCATCTTCCACAACCTCTGCAGCAGCATCAGCCGCAAGTTCGGGCTTCTCGTCATCTCCGTGGCTTACCGCCTCGCGCCCGAGCACAAGCTCCCCATAGCCTTCGAGGACTCATTCCTAGCCCTGAGATGGATCCAGCAGCAGGCCATAATTCATGATGCGGCGGCGGCCCTGCAGGCAGCTGCAGGCGATTCTTCGAGCCCGCCAGGGGAGCCATGGATGGAGTACGCGGACGTCGCGAATTGCTTCCTCATGGGGGGTAGCGCCGGCGGCACCATCGTGCACTACATGGCCGCGAGGGCCAACGAGTACGACCTGTCGCCGCTCAAGCTGAAAGGCCTGTTTCCGGTGGTGCCCTTCTTCGGAGGCGAAGCCCGGTCCGAGTCCGAGATCCGGTCTGCGACGCAGGCTTGTGGAGACCCTCTCACGCTCCAAGACACGGACACCTTCTGGAGCTTCTCGCTGCCGGAGGGGGCAAGCCGAGACCACCCGTTCTGCCGCTGCCCGGAGCCGGAGGACATCGCCGGGCTGGAGTATTTCCCGCCCAGCATGGTGGTCGTGGGGGCCAAGGACGTGCTCCACAGCCGGCAGATCGAGTACGTCGAGGCCCTGAAGAAGGCCGGCAAGGACGCTCGCCTGGTGGAGTACAAGGACATCGGACACATGCTGCTGTTTCCCGACGTGCAAGACCACATGGAGTACTCCCACAACAAGATGGCCACGTTCATGGAGGAGTGTATTTCCTTATAACAATTGAAAATACACAGATCAACCCCCTCCATGGATTCTGCTTTGAATTTCTGAGTGCTGCATATAACAGCTTGTCCATCACAATAAATCTCAGCACCCAAGAGTGCCGTCTGGTGCTGTCCGATTATATATTATTAGGTTGTATTCAACTCACAAGTCTGCTCACGATTTGTTCTTTCTTCTTTCTGCTGCTCCTACCTAACAGTGTATATGCAGTCTACATACACATTACCCATTCCAGCAGGAGAAGCCATCTTTGCTTTGAGAAATTTGTAGTGCGAAAATCATATGCGATTAGTGGATGCTCTATCGTCTCTCTATATAATCTGCACTCATTAGGCCTCCACACCGTTGGCATTATTACTCTCTAGCATTAATCGGCTGGGCTATTGACATCGACGATGGGAGGCTTCGTGCATTCACTTTTTGTGGACAAAATTTACGGTCTCCACATGTCCACTACGTAACCCTTGTGCTCCCATACCTTGTTCACTACAACAAAAAGGCCTCAGACGCACATTTAGATGCAATTTTTGAATATAGAGAAATTCTTACGGGCGCGTCTATCCGCTCGTCTATTTGTGCGTCTACCATTTCGCGTCTATAATCGCATGTATCAACGAATTTACACGCACAAATAGACACGCAATAGACGCACATATACACGCGCATATAGACACGCTGGTAGACGCGCTTTTACAAGCACTGATAGACGCGAACGGAAAACAAAAAATGTAATTTTTTTAAAAATATATTTATTTATTTTTAATTTGAATTATGAAACGCATGTATAAGCGCGTGTAGTCTGCATTATAGACGCGCGTATAAATGCGAATTATCTGCAATTTAAACGCGCTGATAGATGCACAAAACAAAACTTGAAAAAAAAAATCAGAGCTCTGGTTTTTTTTTCCCCCTCCCATACATCAGATTGTGTATTTGGGAAAAAGACAATGTATCTTACGGGCACGAGAATTGAAAATAAAAGTCCATGTATTCATTATATATCAAAAGCATTTACAAGGGAAGTTTAAGTGCTTGCGACCTAAAGCGTGGCCGCAAGCAGTAGGCTCAAAGAGATATTATACATATACAAGAAAAGAATGCCTCATGAGGAGGTATGGTGCTCCTCTATGAATCTGAAGAGGAAACATCTTCGTTAGTACCACCATGGCTACTAGCATCGCTATCCCCCTCCTCGCTATGCTCCACATCCGGGTTCGCCTACACACACAAAAGATCAGGGTTGCTTACATAGACAAGGTGGAGAAAAAGTTATAATTAGCTATCCTTTTAATAGGAAAGTAAGAAAAACATACCTCATCTGGCTGTCGAATCCTCATGTCCCAGTTGTATTGGTCCTCAATGATGAGACCCTCCTCATAAAAGTGAAGCCATGTGGCTGCGCGGTTATGGCCTCGATGGTAACCTACCTCTCTAGGAGTAGGTGTCCTACCAATGATGGTAGTCTGCAAAACATTTAGAGATATACAAACAATTATGAGTCACAATATATTAGACTAAAATATATAAAGAATTGAAAGAAATATAAATTTAAAAAAACTAAAAATCAAAATATACTTACAAACTCTGCCTCCCATGACTCTCTGTCGCCCGATCCGTAATGCGACGATCCCATTGTTTCCATTTGGATCCGTCGCGCCTCTGCGTGCTGGCGACTCTTCACTTTCTTAGCTGCTTTCTTCTTGGCTTTCTTCCACTCTATGCGGTGGCACATAGGTGGTTGGCTATAGGCTCCACGCCCCTCCTCCAGCCTCTGCAGTGAGTCCCTGGCCCGTGTCATGAGGTGGAATCTTTTGTTGTGAAGCATATCCCTCACTTTTGTACGTCCCCAATCATCCGAGAATCGCTGACCCTCAGGATTTGGGTACCTCCTATGGACTGCCCTCAACACCTCTGCCACAAGCCGACACCAAATACATCTCCAATCTCTCCTAGTTGCACTAGGAGCACTCCTAGGTGCAGTAGGAGCACTAGAAGAAGTAGTAGGCGCAGTCGAAGCAAACTGCTCTTTCAATTTTCCCACCAACTCCGCTTTAACTGACTCTAGTGTCAAATCTGTTACGCCTTTGATTATGTCATCAAGAGAAGTAGGCACCGATGGAGCGGATGGTTTTGGAGCAGAAGGTGTAGGCATCGGTCATGGAACAGGAGGAATAGGTGGAGTGGAAACAGTAGGCACTGGCATAGGCCAAGAAACTGGCTGAGGAGGAGAAGAAATAACAGGGATAGAAGCAGGCATAGGAGCTGATGATGGTGTAGGTGTCATGGAACCATTCTATAGGCGAGTCTTCCATATCCTCCTCTTGGTCAAAGTCGAGACTGCATCCTGAGCATCCTGCCAATCAGTTTTAAGACCCATAGGCTTCGTGCGATCCTCAAGAAGCTCACCCAATTCTTCTTGAAGAGCAGGATCTGCAGCTTGCAAGAAAAGCTCAACTTTTTCAACATCCAATGCTCTTTGTTCAATGGCATCAAGCTGACTATACCTCTCTTCAAATTCTCGAATCAACTTTGAAGCATCTAGACCTTTGTTTGGCATGTAGACCCACTCTCGGAATGACCGCCGAGTAGCCATACCAAAGTCCTCAAGGAAGTATTCTTCTTTCAAGGCCTTCTTAAAATCTTGCCAATGTGTATTTTGAATAAAAAGATCAGTCACTTTTGCCCTCAAAGCGGGTGTGACAAGACGAAGGAAGTACTTACTCATAAGTCCAGCTGGAACTCCAAAAAACCCCATCTTGATCTCATATGTCTTCAAATATGCTGAAACATTATGCCCGTCAAATAGCTTCTTCTCATTCTCAACTGCTTCAATAGCCTTAGTTGCGCTGTTTGCATTCTCCTGCTCCGAATAGAGTTGCCTTTGCTGAGACAACTGCTGTTGATGCAATTGTTGCTGCTGCTGCATATACAATTGTGTCTACTGATTTTGGAGCTGCATATACATGGACATATTCTGCAAAATCTGCTTTAGATCCTCTGTTGAAGTACTTGACGCAGCAGTCATTGATGGAGCTGAAGTAGATGCAGCTGGAATTGTAGAAGAGGCTGAAATAGAGGCTGAAGGGTTTTCGAAAGCAAAGTATCACCAAAGATGTCGAAGGGTTTTCGAAAGCAAAGTCACGTCCACGGAGGGCTTTGAATAATTTTTGGATAGGAGGTTAATCTAGCAAAATGGCACTTGTTCGTGTCTTAGGTGACAAAAAGACACAAAGACAGGTCATGCAAGAATTCCATGAAAGCCTATTGACTGGTCATAGAGGCATATGGGATACTTTTGCCAAAATAAAAGAGAAATTTTGGTGGCAAAACATGTATAAAGACATTGAGCATTTTGTTGAGTCTTGTCATGTTTGTCAAATGTATTCTATGGTAAAGCATAGAGATGGGCTTCAGCCTACCTATCCTTTATCTATTCACTATAGATGGGTTATTGATTTAGTAACCATGCCTATAGGAATTTGGAACATGAGATATCTAGTACTTGCTAGAGAAGATCTCACAAATCAAGTGGAAGGAAAGGCCGTGACAACAAAGTCCACTCATGCTATTTGTAGATTTTTACTTAAAGAAGTATTTTGCAGGTATGGATGTGTTGCTAAAGTAACTGCTGATAGAGGAGAATTGGATGCCGATGAATCTCGCCATTTCTTTGCTCAATTGGGAATTAAGCTATCCCTTACTTCAGCCTACAATCCTGAAGGCAATGGTAAGAGTGAAAGAGGCCATCAACCAATTCTTAAAGCTTTAGCAAAATCATGCAAAGGAAAGTTGAGGGAATGGCCTAAAATGCTACCATTCGCATTATGGGCTGATAGAACAACCCATAGTGCAGTAACAGGATATATGCCAGCTGAACCCATGTATGGACAGCCACCTATTATGCCTATTGAGGAATCCATTGTTACATGGAGTATCTTGCCTTGGGATGAAGGCATGAACAGGGAAGAATTGCTGCCTTTACGCATAAGGCAACTTGAAAGAAGGCCAAAAGATATTAAAATAGCCATTGAAAGGCTAAAAACAACAAGATTAAAGAATAAGAAGAGGTTTGACAAGCACCATCGACTCCATCCAAGAGCTATTCAAGAGAATGACTGGGTTCTTGTTTATGATAGCAGCTTGGACAATCAACATAGTGCTCAAAGGAAGTTAGCCAAGCGATGGTTTGGACCATATGTTGTAAAAGTAGTACATCATAATGCTACTTACTCTTTGGCTGAAATGGATGGGACCATGATAAAGACTCTAATAGCTGGGAAACGAATCAAACTCTTCAAACGAAGAGAATCTTAAACTTATGAACTTGATGACTTTGATACAAGCCCTTTACTTGAAGACATGCAGGAAGAAAAAGACTTAGGGAATGAAGATGAAGAAGAAGACCCTCTTTGACCTGTAATCTTATGAAATGGCACATGCCGGAGGATGTGCAGGTTAGGAGGGGGTGAATGTCAAAGAGTTTACTGTTCATGATATAAATCATGGGATTCTTATGAACTCAAAAGAGTTTCACTAGGAATTATATGAGATATTTGCATACAAAATTCAAGCATTGTTATCCAATATCTACCTTAGTTATACAAGTTCTTTTGTATTTAGCATATAATTTGCAGATATACCATGTACATTTATGAAAAATAAGTCTATGGTAACCTATAACTTGGACATCTAGAAGTAATTGACAGTCTGTTGGATAAATCACATTAATTCAGGTACAAAAATATGAACAAAACCCAAAAAATGTTGCCAAAAACTGTCAAAAGTCCACTAGGTCCACATGGAACCAAAAGTAACTGACTTAGGTGACCAGTAAGTGACCTAGGCTGGTCAAAAAGTGACCAGGGTTAGAGCAGAGAGTAGCCCGCATTTTTCGGCGCAAAATGCGGGCTGCACTGATTGAGGGGGACTGGAAGAAAGCTGGAGCTGAGATGCATGAAATGGAGCATGCAAACTGAAGATTAACAGGCCCAACTACTGAAGATGTAAACATGGTGAGAGCTCCACTTCTCTGCCTCTTTGGTCTGACAAAAATGCATGCTGAAACTGTCTATAAAAGAGGGGAAATCTGAGAGAAGAGGATTCAGCCTGCTCTTATGCACGACTTCTCTTATCTTCTCTACCTTATTCTTGGTCCAATGAAGCCCGACTTGTGCCCAAGTACTTGAGTGACTTTGGGGCAAGCAAAGGGTGAGGATATTGAAGACTTATGGACTGTTATGGGCTGAAATAACCAGTCATAAACAGGGCAGCCCACTATTTTGATCTATTTTTATGAGCAAACATGGGTTTTTTATGGTTGTAATAGAGGAAAATGACCTCTTTTCTTCAGGACATTGTTCATAGAAGATCAAAAGTGCTTCTTCTTGAGTTTATGCACTCATTTTGAATTTGTTTATGGGCTGGAATTTTCTGTTTTAAAACAGGGCTGAAGCTAAAATTATTCTTTTCCCATTCATTTCATGTATCTTTGGCCCAAATTTTGGATGTATTTGATTCTATCAACAATATACTTGACCCAAAGGATTGAAATTCATCTATGTACATGAAAGAAATGCCATTAGAGCTTGCTTTTGACATTCATAAATGAATTAGAAATATGAAAATATCCTTTATAAAATGATGTATGCATCCTGAAGCATTTGATGTAATCAAATTAGTCTTATTCCTTCTGTTCATGTATGCTAAGTACAAAGTGAGAAGGCTTGAACTCCTCTTCCGTACCTAAATTATTTCTAAATCCTGAATCTTATTAAAACCCAATCCATTTTTCCTTTCTAAATCTTGAATCCTAAACTCTTCTTTTGCACTGAAAGCCCCGGTGGTAGACCTTCAACTCTTAACGCGACGACACCGCGATGCACTTTGTGGCTCCCAGATCATATAGTTGCTTCATAACATGAAACCTTGCAAAGATTAAATGGGGAATCAAACGGACTCCGATCGACGAACGGAGACTTTCGTTGGGTTCCTAGCATCAAACTCCATCTAGGAAAACTCAATCTCATCAATCTGTAACCATTTTATTTTGCATGAAATTTTGGTATTTTATGGAATCTCAAGTTCTTTTTCGCACTTCAAAAATAGCCTTTAAAATCTGCTCTCAAATGTCAAAGGCTTTTTTATCAATACTTGATTTTGCTAACCATACTAAAATCTTTATTCATCAAGGTGATCCTATGAGCATGAGCAACAACAATGTAAGCATCATTCATAAAGTTAATAACAAAGTCTTCAACTACCTCCTAATAAAGACAAAGAATTGCTACAAGCTACCATTCCTTTCGCAAGCCAATTTTAGTTAACACTCTTGACAATCTATCAAAAACATCCTTGACAACTTTGATAAAAGTTGTCTTTGGAATGACATGCTATAAAGCTCTCTAGGTGTTCCTTATCTCACTAAATCACATCTATATATAGTACAACCTAGATCTTCACTTTCTCCTTGGCTTGAAAGGCTCACTTCCTTGAGCAGAATAGGGTCTATATTGATTTGTTCACTGATTGGGTGCTCTAAGAGAGATTGGAACCTTGGTAGTTGTGGGAGAGGACTATCTAGCAAGATCATAGGGTTGGTCATTAACCACGTGGACCTTGCCTTGGGCAAGAGGAGAAGACAATCTCTACACTTGATTGCCTCAATTGCATGGCAGGAGACTGGGGAAAACCAGGGGTAGGAGGAATCTTAGGAGGGACAATAGCTTGTAAAACCTCTAATGGCATGGCCTCTTATTCACTATCCTTGCTCTCTATATAAACTTTCCTTGCTATTTGCTTTGCCCTTGCCATCACTACCTGATAGAAAATGACAAGAAGAGTAATAAAAAATATTCCATGGAGATATCGTCAATAATACGATACATAGAGGATAAGTTGATATAACGTAAGAGCACTACAACATATACATGCTATAACGACGTTTATAACAACGTTTTCTTTATATATGAAAAATATCCCCGTCGTCTCTATTAGCGTTGCTACAAAACCATCACTATTTGCCTCGCTATTTTCGTCGCTAATTTTGTCGTTATTAATAGCGACACTAATACCAACGAAATTAGCGACGAAAATAGCGACGGTTATAGAGGAATTTTCGACGCTAATATCGACGATTGCAAAATTATTTTCTGATGCTGATACCGACGGTTGCAGGAAAAAGAAAATTTGTGGCAGAGCTGCAGATGCAGCCCTACCACAGTTAGAGCCACACAGGGCTAAGAGACAATTCCTGCTGTCAAAGAAGTTAGACAATCGATCCCAAAATAATGACAAGACTTTGCAAACAAGTACTTTCATGACATTAATTAACACAAATGTGCACTGCATTGATAAAGAAAATAACAGAACTTAAATTGAGAAGTGCTACTGCGATAAAGCAAATATGGAGTCATGCTACAACATAGAAGTCCGAATCATATACACTTAGCTATTACATATGGAGGATAGAGGCCATAAGGCCTTACATAATACAAGATGGGGAGTAATCCTATGTAGCCTAATCTTGGTGCGCAGATGGGATGCTGTATACTCGCGTAGTGAATGCCAGAAGGTCCCCAAGAACAAAAGAACTCTACTTTTTGCACAAAACTCAAGGTAGAAAGCATGCATGACATGAACAAGAGACCAATTGGGTGCAATCTCCCCCCATGCCTTGTGTGAGCGCTCCACAAAGCATGTATTTTATGTATTAATCATCTTCAAGCTCAAATAATAGCCCAAATTACAAAATAGCACGCTTTTGGCTTTTGAGTTTGCTTTAGCACAAAATAGAAATAAAGCTAATGGACGGGCACCCAAAAATTCAGGCATACCTAATACAATGTCCAAATACAAATATCATAATCGTGCGCCCATGCGCATATAAAATAATAAATAAATATCCAACGCCTCAATAAATAGGCGCGACAAAATATAGGCGCCATGCCTAAGGTATGCCCCCATCAAAATATAAGTGATAACTCGAATACATGCTATCCTCCCATGCTTTCCTCCGCCACTGCTGCTATCTCTACACATCAACTGAGGCATTCACAATCGTTAGTAAAATACTACAATTAAACCGACAAAAGTGAATACCTAGCAGTCTTCAGCTACATAAATAAATCAACTGGTTAGAAATCAATCCTAACCTTAATTTATCATGAGTGCGTACTCTAAACTCATAAACGTTTATTAATTTAATATGTATTTTGCGGAATCACCCGCTATGGAATCACCCATGTACACACTAAATTAATGAAACGCCCGAAAAGGATAGGCATCCCCATCAACTTCTTGCACAAAGAATCCACTTTGTGTATGAGCCCCTGTCAACAAAGTTTACGGAATCCACCGTAAAACCTCACGGAATCCACCGTGGCACGGAATCCACCGTGAAATATGCCTCCTGGTATCATACCCCCGGGGTGGGATAGCAATTGTCCTCAATTGCTATTAGCTCAATGTGGAGCTAACAGAGTGGGGAAAGCATTTAAGTCTCTAGCGTGCATCCATTGGGCTTCCTCAACAGGATGGTTTTTAAACTTGACCAAATATCTACGTCCAGTTCTAGTGGTCATGAAATCAATATCTATGATAGCTTCAGGTTCAAGTATTTTAGTCTCTTCATCTAACAAAGGTGGGTTTTCATAAATAGGGTGTACAAGTAATTGGCCTCTAAAGGGTCGTAATAAACTAATGTGAAATGTGTTGTGAATTTTCCAGTGAGGTGGTAGTTCTAACTTGAATGCATTGTCATTGATTTTGTGAATGATCTTAAATGGTCCATAGAATCTAGGTGCTAATTTCACAACTGATTTTGTGAATGATCTTAAATGGTCCATAGAATCTAGGTGCTAATTTCACAACTGGGTGTTTATCTACACTTTGTAATCTACGTTTTTCTATTCTCAACCAAACATAGTCATCAACTTTGAAATTCATGGCCTGTCTTTTCTTATTGGCTTGTTTTGTATACAATTGCTGGGCTTTGGCAATCATGTCTTTAACCTCATAAAAAATAGTAGCGTGCATATTAGCAATATCATCAGCACTCTGAATTCTATTTGATAAAGATGCAACAGGTGTAGACAATCTATAACCATAAATCACTTCAAACTGTGCTTTCTTTGTAAATGTGTGTGGTGTATTGTTACATGCAAACTGCAGTAAATGTAAATGTGTGTCCCATGTCTGTGGTTTAGAAATAGTGTAAGCATGTAAAAGATCTAAAATAGTACTGTTAGTTGCTTCTGTTTGTCCATTAGTTTCAGAATGAAATGCAAATGAGAAATCAATCTTTGTTCCTAGGTTAGCAAACAAAGTAATCCAAAAGTTGTTACAAAATCTAGAATCTCGATCAAAAATAATAACTTTTGGTAATCCATGATTAGTGAAAATAATTTTCAAAAACAATTGTGCTGCCTGAGATGCTGTTAAATTTTTCTTACATGGAATGAAATATGCTTGTTTACTAAACCTGTCTACTACAGTCCAAATCATATCATGGTTAGCTTTAGTATTAGGTAAACCAGTAATAAAATCCATAGAAATTTGTTCCCATGGTCTTGATGGAATAGATAAAGGCATAAGTAATCCATACTGTTTACCATGATGTCTCTTAACTCTTTGACAAACCAAACATTCAGAAACAAAGTTAGATACATCAGTGTCCATATGTGGCCAATAAAAATCTTCAGTCAATGTACGTAAAGTAGATATGATACCTCTATGACCTTGATATGAAGGACAATGAATCTCATTCAAAACAAAAGATCTAAATGGAACTGTAACACATAATCTCTTTTCATAAAACATGAATCCATCATTATAAGACAGTGAATCAATAGGAATCCAGTTATTTCCGACTAATTTATTCCAATCAGAAAGAAAAGTAATGTCCTGATGATAAGTATCTTTCATAGGGGTCAAAGAATCAAATGATATAACAGAGATATTATGAATGGTTGGTCTTATACTTAATGCATCGGCCACTACATTTTCTTTACCTAGTTGATATTGGATAAGGGGATGAAAACTCTGAATAAAAGCTGCCCATTTGATATGTCGGTCAGATATTTGAGGTTGACTAAGTAAATGTCTAATACTTTGTTGATCAGTCTTAATCATAAACTCAGAACCCATTAAGTAATGTTTCCATTGTCTTAAAGCTTGTACAACAGCTAATAATTCTTTATCATATGTGGAATATTTAAGTTCGGAGGGTTTCAATTTACAGCTAGAATAGGCTATGGGATGATTATCTTGCATAAGTACGGCTCCTATTCTAGATCCGCTAGCATCAGTAACTACTAAAAAGAAGGGTCTATTAAAATCAAGTAGTTGTAATACAGGAGCATGGGTTAATGCATGTTTTAATAAATCAAAAGATTTATGTTGATTATCAGACCAATGATAAACAATACCTTTCTTTAAAAGTTTAGTCAAAGGCAAAGTAAGTAATGAAAAATTTCGCACAAATTTCTTGTAAAAACTAGCAAGACCTAGAAAAGAACGTAACTCATGCACATTTTTAGGTATTGGCCAATTCAATATTGCTTCTATCTTCTTAGGGTCAACTTTAATACCTTCTTATGATACAATATGACCTAAATATTCAATTTCTGTTTGAAAGAACTCACTCTTTTTTGGACTCTTCTTTACCAACAAAACAGGTGCACCAAATGGAGAACTACTAGGTCTAATCAATCCTCTATTTAATAATTCCTCAACTTGATTTTGGATTTCTTTCTACTCTATCTGGTTATAACTATATGGTGCTTTACAAGGTGGTTGTGTACCAGGAATTAAATCGATTTTGTGGTCTTCAGGATGTGAAGGAGGTAATCCAGGTGGTAGGTCTTCAGCAAAACAATCTTTAAATTGTGCAAGGAATTCTTTATGCCTAGAGAACAATGTGTGCATCATTTTGGCTTGGAGATGGATTTCGAAGTCGGGGATGCATATGTTTTTCTTTAGCTTGCCGTTCATTCACCCAAATTAGATAAGATTTACTACTTTTACGTAATGCACGTTTAGCTTGAGTATGAGTAAGCAGTGTAAAAGCATTAGACACATGCATACCATACAATGTAATATGTTTTCCTTGAAAATGAATGTTAATTGAATGCATGGAATAATCTATATCAGGATTATGCTGATGACGCCAAGGCATACCTAAGATAATATCACTGGACTGTAATGGTACAACTAGAAAAATCCTTCTTTCAGTGTATTCACCAATTTGAATTTCTAAATCATGCACCTCTTGTGTTCCATTATACCTTGTGCCTAAGAATGCTGCTTTAATGCAATAATGCGTAGGAACAGTTTGTAATTTCAATTCTTTCACTAACTTTGCATAAATAATTGCATCTTATTGTAGCTTGATTTATAAATGCATATTATTGTGGATTAAGCGGGGGGGCATCTTGTCATAATCCAATGCCACTTGGCATTAAGGGGGGGTATTGAGAGTATAAGCATGTGAATCCTCCTTATGCTAGAGGGGATAAGGGGAGTTGAGTGTGAATGGTCTTGAGGGGAAAGGGAAGGGGATTCAATCCTCCTTATGATGGGTGGAGGGGATAAGGAAGCTAAGTGTGAATGGTCTTAAGGGGAAGGGTGTAATATTCCCAAGCAATAAAAGTTAGTTGGTTAGTTCAAAAGTTAGTTAGTCAATTAATAAGTTAGTAAGGTTACTAAGTAAAGAAAAAAAATTAACTAACATTAATAACTAACTATAAATAAATAAATAAATAAATAAATAAAACTGAGAGTCATAACTCGATATTTCTTATGAATTAACAAGGACCGTAGCCACCCTTCATGGAAGATATAACGTGAACAAGAGATATGAGCTATATTAATCACTAATGTTAATGTGTGTAATAAGGATGGTTTAAGAATATTAGACTTTTGGACAAGACTAGAATATTTTAGATATTTTAGACATTATCCTTAACTTATTATTTTTTATAGAGATATGGAGATTTCTAGAACTAGATGTCATTTAAAAGAAAAAAACAAGTGATGTGTTGGTTAGTTTGAAGATTTTATAAAAATAAAAATAAAAAAAAGTGACTGGCGAAATCGCGCGCTCCGCGATCACAGTCTACAGGTAGTAGACAGCACTTCGAACAGAGAAAAGAAGGAGTGAACAAAGAGCTTTCTAACCAAGTGTCTTGGTGTTATACCTCCCTTTCGGAGCCAATGGAACCATCAGATTTATGATTTGAGCATCAAATCACTGATCTTTCCAAGATCCCCCTCCACAAAGAGCTCCTCCTCTCAGCCACAACCCTTCTTCTCCAATTCACTATAAATAAGAGGCATGGGGGGCACTTAGGGAGACATAAGGAGACCCCGAGAGGCTGCAAGAGAGAAGAAGAGAGAAAGAAGGATACTCCTTCAAGAGGCTGCGAGAAGAAGCTAAAGAGAGAGAGAGAGAGAGAGAGAGAGAGAGAGAGAGAGAGAGAGAGAGTTAGCTCAAATCCCTTGTCTCGATCTTCAACTAAGCCATATTCTCTTACGCTCTCTCATCTCAAATCTATTCCACCTTCCCTATTTCTCGAACCACTCGTGGAGGATAGCTCCTAAGCGACGAAGTGGAAAAACCATGGGAACGAACGCAACCGGTCAAGCAACGGGTATTGCCAATGATACAGGAGTGCCCGAGGTTGCGGGAGTTGCCACTACCAATGGAACATCGGGTGTGGCTAATGCGAGCGCGAGTAAAGACGAAGTTCCTAATGTTGAATCCACCGGAGTATAGCAATATCCGGAGTAGCACAACTAGTAATCATACCCAATACCGGCAAACAATCGATTTCAATGACTACATGAACACCCATAAAATACTCCTTATTACATTTAAGGGATGTCACAATTCCTCGTAATTCTCCTTTAACCTATGGATATCTTCTCTATCGTTCAATCAATACTTTAGCACCAAAGCGAATTGCATATCTTTGTCCTTCCTCATCATCTTGCCCAATTGCCAATCCAATCCTGATTGGGCTTGTATCAACAGCAATAATGATAGGCTTTCCATGTGAATAGTCAGCCTTTCTCAACATAGGAGCAAATTTTAAGAGTTGCTTCAATTTCTTCATTGCTTTTTTATGCTTCCTTTCCCAATGAAATTTTTGACCTTTCCTTAGAACTGATAAAGAGCATCGACTACATGTGCAAAGTGAGGAATCCATATCAAATAGAACACCCAAGAATCTATGCACATCTGATACATTCGTGCATACATCTTGCATTCTATCAATCCCATCTATTTTTGCTGGTGATGGCCTTCGCCCATAAGGCCCACACATATGCCCAACAATCAAAACCTCTTCAACTCCAAAGACAGACTTTTTTCTAGAAAGAGTTAAATGCACCTCTTCTAGACGTGTCAAAATCCTCTCACAATCCACAATATGGTCTGCAACAAACTGTCTGCATCCATGAGCATCCATCTCTTCATAAGTTTTCATCCACTGCACACCCTTTGATTGGAACATCATCCAAGAAGGGCATAGTCAATTGTGGTATAAAATCCCTGAGTACCCTATTCATAGCATTTGTCATGTGTGCCACTGAGTTTGTTGCACCTTGTGAGAGAGTACACATCTGTACTAACCTCAAAGGAGTCTTCATGGTTGTGATATCCCTGCTTTCAATTGCAAGCTAAAACTGATCATAACCCGAGTAAAGATCACCCAAAGAATAGATCGCTCTGCCTGCAAAAGCCTCTGCAAATTCATCAACCACAGGACTTGCACCCACATTTCTTATGGTCACTTTATTGACCAGTTGCATGTCTTGAATGAATCTCAAAGCCCCATTCTTTTTGGGCACAATAAACCAACGATTTGAGTATGGGGCTGAAGAAGGCTCCAAAATCTTCATGCAAATCTTTTCATTTAGCAAATCCATCAGCTTTGGCAAGTAAACTTTAGGCACTGGAATAGGCCTCAAGTTCCATGGTACATGTGGCATAGTAAATATGACCATAGGAGGGACAACATTTGGATCCACACAACCTATTTCACCTGGCTGAAATGCAAATGCCTTCCCATGTCTAGCCAACATCTGCATAAAACAGTTTCTCTCAGCAGGCAAAAGAAACCCTTCTGTACCAATTTTCAATTCCTGTAATGTTTCAGATGTAAACTAATGACCTATATCTTTAGGATCCCATAAGCTTGGCTGCCTTGACACTTTTTCATACATACCCTCACTCTCTGGTGGAAGTGGCAAAGCAATTGGTTTTACCTTTTTGTCAATTGTCTTATACTTTGTCTCCACAAGTGCTTCGGCCCATTGTAATCCTTCCTGGTGAGCAAACAATGCTATAACATCATACATATCCAAAGAACATACTGACAACACTCTATTTTCAGCTCATTTTCTGCATGTATAGTTGCTGAAATTTTAGCCATAGTGTCTATAATATTCAGCCCATAAAAGATGCCTAAAGTACCATCATTTTTAGCTAACACGCCCAATGATCTCAGTTTCTTAATAGCCCATTTCATAGATATGCGTTCAGCCCTACACATAGCTTCCATATAGGCTTAAACCAACATGAACTGCTTGCTGTAAACTGAGAATTACCAATAGTAAACACATGCTTCATTTCATCAAGAGGCGAGTACACCCTCTGAACAACACTACTGTAGCCCCGCATTACAGCAGTGCTTAATGAAAATCCAGGTCTTTGAATTCCCTTGCATTTGGAACCAAAGGAAACTCTCGAAGCGTATCATGATTTCTAGGATGATTAACACAAACAGTAAGAAATTGGACTGCTTTTCTCCCATCCTTGCTTCTGACTCTTACATAAGCAGGACCATCATCAAGCACCTTTGTTTCCATACGCACACCTATAATATACGGCTATCCCAAAATCACTGCATATGAGGAATTATCTTGCACAAAGAAGTGTTGCTCTTCTTGTACATCACCAATTGTCACTTTTACATTAGGACATGCAGCATAGAGATCCCCTGAAGAATTATTTGCAGCCCTCATATGCCAACCATGATCAGTGTCCACAGGCCATGTACCATTTTCATACAGTCCCCACTCAATGACATTTATCTCAGACCCATGGTCAAATAAAGCAACACAAGGAGTTTCACGCTCCCCTATTTTCACTACTGTTTCAGTGGTAGCTCTAGCCCAATGATTTCTTGTGTAGTGACTTCGAGGAATAAATCCTAGAGTCTCTTCTCCATATTGTTGCATTTGCCTTACTCCACCATGCATATTGCTACAAGACAATGCATTTTCAGCCACTTTCTTCTCTTTTCCACATGCTGTCCACCACTGATTAGTAGCATCCTGCATAGATAATCTAGTACTTACTTCATGCTCATATTCAGCCCAAATATCCAACAAACCAGTTTCCTCTTCAAATTGCAGCAATGCACTAGTGGTATCACCAAGAAACTGACGCTTCCTTTTAATTATGACAATGATCTCATCATGAAATTCTCGCTTGGCAATGCCAAGCACCTCTCCCAAGGTAAATTCCACCCGACTATTTAAGATCCATTCTTCAAGAACCTTCTTAAGATCTGTGGCTATCTCAATGTCAGATTGCAACTTATATCCTGGCTGCTTGCCCTTCTTTTTGCCCTCTTGTTTGTTACCCTGTTTTTGCTCTTGACTGACCTCTTCCATAACATGCTCGAGAGGTGGCTAATTTGTAGCTTTAGGCTGATCCACACTTCTTCTTGTCATTCTTTTAGATGAGAATACCCAAGTGATAAACACGATAAAAACAAATCACAATGAATTGATTCAATATGTATTAAAAGTGCCTAGAATCTTTGCACTACTCAAAAGCAATCTCCAAGCATTAGTTCTCCTGGAGCTCCTTCGTAGACCAAAAACGTTGAGATCAGAAAAATCACCTCCTACTCTGCTGCCCGGAACCCAAATCTGATGGCTCTGTTGGCTCCGAAAGGGGGGTAAAACCCTAGGACAACTGATCACGGATCTCTCAGATCACTCCTTCTTCTTCTTTCAGTTCAATCTACAGTTTTCAGCCTATTTACAGTGATCACGACGCGCGCGACTTTGTCAATCTGTCTTTTTTATGAAAAATCTCTTAATTGGCTGAAAAAGCAACTAGCTTTTTGCATGCCATCCTAATCTAGAAGCTTTTTCTAACTTTTTCATATTTTTACAATAAATAATATCAAAAATAGACTAAAATTATCCAAAAATCTAGTATTTTTAGATAATCCATGCAACTCATACTAGTACTAATGGCTCAGATCACATTAACTCTCTAGATCAATAGAGAAGTCGAATGATGATGCATTCCATACTTTTTCACACTGTGTCCTCATAACATCACGACAACGGGAAAACCTACTGATGGACTACTAAAAGGTGTGCCGTGGATTGAGACTAGCGGACACCTCACAAAGGGGAAACCTTAATAACCCCAAGAAAGCACAAAAAAATCACCAAAAAATAGGCTATCATGATATGGCATGAATAGGGGGGGTTAGGTCATCATTTGGTGACTTTTTTCTGCTTTCTTAGTCGTTTTAAAGCCTTTTTAGCTAAAAATAATTGTATGAAAATTTTTAAGAATTTTTTCAATAGGTGCAAGGTCTTACTTAAAATAAAGATCATAACATTATCACAAAGTCACATGTGACCATTGTCCTTAAAGCTTCAAAATTTTTGGGCTATTCTTTTACTTATTTTTCTATCTATCATTACATAATTTGGATCCAAAAGAGACTATCTTTTTTAATAGATATTGCATTAGTATATATTTGCTATAGGAATTCTATCTTCTTTAAGAGCTTTAAAAATATATAAGAGATATTGAATAGTTATATATTTTTGAGATAATATATATTTTTAATAATTTATTTTCTAATCATTCTATCAATTCACTAAAATATTTTTATTTTAGAGAGAGTATCTTTTTGAAGAGTTACAAAATATAGTTTATCTTTACTAAATAATATATTCTATTATTTTGAACTATAGAAAAAGATTAAAGAGATATTGAATAATCATATCTATTATCACAGGTTTCATATAAGAATTTGACTACTAATGACTCCACTAATAATTGATTTATCTAACTCCATTGACTTGTCAAAAGTTCATGTTATTTCATATAGAGGACTTTGTATAACATCATACTGTACTCTTTAAAATATTTTTAAATAATAAATAAGATCATATGCTGTAGAGTAAAGGAGATCTATAATCACAAGGATTATTTTGATGGTCTTTTTTTGTGTGAAACGTGAGATATATTACATTTGAAGAAAGATATACAAGGATAAGGCATCAATAATGTAGTGATGCTTCAATCATAAAGTTAGTCTACATTAGAATCAGAGTTTTTCAGAGAAAGAAATAGAGTCAAGTACTTTCTATTTATTCCTACAAATCAAAGAGAGAGATCTTAAGAGGTTTGCTAGGATATGATAGCATGAGTAGTATCATCCCATGACATCAAGCAACCATTTAGGTATTGAAATTTGATAGTGCTATTAAGAATCACAATCGAGGATATTGAAACCTGATAGTGCTATTAAGAATCATAGTTGAGGGTATGATGAGAAAAATACTCCCAATAGCTAATATAAAGTAAAAAGTTGTATCATTCATATTCTTTGAAGCATCCTGCACACATGAAATCCTCTTAGTCCTAAAGTTGATATGATACACAATATCACCAATACTTTTATCTATTACTAGGTTAATGTTTTTAATATTTTAATAGACTAAAAATTGAATAATAAAATATTTTTATCTATTACTAGGTAAATATTTTTGTCTTCCATAAATCAAAGTACTTCCTTTCTTCTAATTATAATATATTATCATTGTCGTATCCATTAGTGCTTGCTAAAAAGTTGATATTACAACACTCTATAATGAAGATGTTCTATTTCAAGTGCCAAGATGAAGGTAAAATTTTTCACTTTCTATTCCATTAGCTTTAGGTTCATCGTTATTATATCTATCCCTACCAATTTGTATCAACACCGTGAGACTCTTTTAACCATTTTTCATATTAATCAAGTTGAAGAGATGTAAGAAAAAGATTGGATTTGGTTGAAACAAAACCTTATAGAATGGATGTCTTAGGGGACAAAGTAAAGATGTGGCTTGGATGTCCCAACCTAGTTGGGTATGCTGAAAACTAATGAGTTGATTTCGTTTCAGGTCCATGGAGGACAATATCTCTATAGCTCAATCAACAACAAGTAAGATGGGTCTTTTAATCCCATGGTCTCTCAAATAGTAAGAGAACTCATTTAATATATATTCTCCACCATTATCTAATCTCAGGCATTTTATATAGCCCTCAAATTTCTTTTCTGTCCCATAGCCTTAAACTCCAAAATGTTTTCAAATTTATATTGTAAGAAATACACCCATGTCATCCTACTAACATCATCAATGAAAGTGATACAGAACTTGCATTTCCCACTCAAATAGACATTCTGACGTGGATTCCAAATATTGAAATAGATCATTTTCAAAGGATAGCTACTCACACACACGCTCTCTCTCTCTCTAGAAATCTAGACTACTTGCCAAACTGACAAGTGTAATGTCCCCATTACTTTGTTTATTTTAATAAACAATGTGCGTATACATTTTTAAAAAATTAATTTATGTTGAAAAAAAAAGTACACATTTTTAAAATTAGCTCTAAATATGAAGATAATTGTTACTATTAATGTTGTCTACGTTGCTCTCATAAACAAGCGCACAGTCGTTTTCTTGAATTGCTCTTGGCCAAAGTCGATCTCGCTTATCAAATATTCTTTTGTTCTTTAGTCTTGCTATCTTTAGCTTCTCAATAGCTGCTTGAACATCTTTAGGCCTTCTTTCTAGCTGCCATATGCACAAAGTCAGCAACTCTTCTCTCCTGATGCCTTCCTCCCAAGGTAGAAGACTCCATGTGAGAATAGATTCTTCAATTGGCATAATTGGTTGTTGTCCATGCATAAGTTCAGCTAGAATATAGCCAATCACTGTACTATGAGTAGTCCAGTCAGCCCATAATGCAAAAGGTAGCATTTTAGGCCATTCTTTTATCTTTCCTCTACAAGACTTTGCTAGAGCTTTGAGAATAGGTTGATGCCCTCTCACTTTTCCCATTGCCTTCAGGGTTGTAGGCTGATGTTAAAGCCAAATTAATACCCAATTGAGCAAAGAAGTTGTGTGCCTCATCAGCATCCAACTCTCCTCTATTTGCAGTTACTTCACCTACACAACCATATCTACAAAACACTTCTTCAAGCAAAAAACGATAAATAACTTGAGTGGTCTTGGTTGTTAAGGCTTTGCCTTCAACTTGATTGGTTAGATCCTCTCTTGCAAGCACTAAATATCACATATTCTATATTTTTGTATGCATAGTTATAAGATCAATAACCCATCTATAATGTATAGACAAAGGATAAGTTGATTGTAACCCATCTCGATGCTTGACCATAGAATACATCTGGCACACATAACATGTTTCAACAAAATGTGCTATGTCCCGATACATGTTTTGCCACCAAAATTTTTCTTTGACTTTACTAAAGGTTCCCTATATGCCTCTATGGCCAGCCCATAGGCTTTCATGAAATTCCTTCATTACATGTTGTTGCAATATTTTGTTACCTAAAACTCAGACATGCACTCCTTTCTTCTTCTTTGCGTGCTTCCATAGATGCCCTTCTTTAAGAAAAAAGTCATAAGCTTTCCTCTTAATATGCTTGAACTCTTCATCAATCCAAGACTCCTCCTTCTTCATTGTGCTCAAATATTGGCCGATCTTCAACCAATCCTATTCATAATATTCTTTAAGGAAATGAACTAGAACTTGAGCAATGCAATGAGCATGTTGCCTTCTAGTTGACCACCCTTCTTTCATAGATAAATCTTTGATCTTTGTTGTTGTATGTTGATTTACAGTAGTACATTTTCCTGTTCTTACTGTACTTAATGCTATACCATTAAAAAGATCAGCTTCACCTGTAATATTCAACATTGGGTTTGTATATATAGCAACAGCTAAAAAGTTACTTTTAGCAGCCATGGAATGAAAATTCAGCAAGTATAGATTCTTTAGCTTCATCTTCTTCCATAAGCTCTTCTTCATTGTCATATCTTGCACGTGATAGCATGTCAACAACAACTGGATTCGCCTTTCCTGCAATATGCTTTAATTTGGGGTTGAGAGATTGAATATATGCAATCCAACTTAGTATAGCAATGCCGGGTGTAGAGCAGTTGGCAATCATGCCCAAGAGTGGAAGACAATCAGTTTCTACCACTGCAGAAGCACCTATAAAGTATTTACGATCACACTTTAATATTGTTACAACTCCCCACAATTCCCTTTTTACTTGTGCATATCTTCTTTGACATTCATTGAGAACCTTTGCTCCAAAACGAATTGCATACCTATTACCTTCAAGGTCTTCTTGGCCAACATCCCATCCTATCCCAATGGGACTTGTATCCACAGTAAGGATGATGGGTTGACCATTTGAATAATCAGCCCTTTTGAGAGTGGGGGCTAAAATTAACAACTTCTTTAGTTTGCGTACAGTGAGAGTATGATCTTTCCCCCAACTTGAGAATCTTTGGCCTTTTCTTAATAATTGATAGAGATTTTTGGCTACATGAGCAAAATGTGGTATCCATATGAGATAGAATACACATGCACCAAGAAATCTTCTCACCTCTAAAATATTTGTGCATTTTTTTTTCATTTTGCTGATGGTGTCTATCTTGATTGGTGAAGGTTTACGTCCATATGGACCACACAGATGTCTCACCACTAGGATTTCTTCTACTCCAAAAATCGACTTAGCTCCAAAAAGGGTAAGATGTATCTCTTCTAGCCTTGTCAAAATCCTGTCACAATCATGAATATGGTTAACTACAAATGTTCTACAACCATCTTCATCAAGCTCCTCATTCTTTTCATTGACTTCACATCCCTTGATAGGCACATCATCAAAAAATGGAAGAGTAAGTTGTGGAATAAAGTCCCTTAAGACTTTGTGCATGGCATTCATCATATGGGCTATGGAGTTTGTTGCACCTTGTGGTAGAGTGCACATGTGGACCAATCCAAGAGGTGTCTTCATTGTGGTAATGTCTCGGCTTTCTAATGAAAGCTGAAATTGGTCATATCCTGAATATAGGTTGCCCATAGAATAAATTTCTCTACCTGCAAAAGCTTCAACAAACTCGTCAACAATTGGACCCGAACCAACATTTCGGATTGTGACATGATTTCCAGGTTGTAGATCTTGGATGAATCGTAAAAATCCATTTTTCTTGGGTACGGTAAACCATCGATTTGAGTAAGGTGCTGAAGAAGGTTATAAGATCTTCATTCTAATCTTCTCATTTAGAAGTTCCAATAATTTGGGCAAATGTGCCCTTGGAACAGGAATGGGCTTGAGGTTCCAAGGCACATGTGGAACCGTAAAAATATGCCCTTGGAACGGGAATGGGCTTGAGGTTCCAAGGCACATGTGGAACCGTAAAAATGGCCATAAGAGCCACAATATTTGGATCCACACAGCCTATTTCACTTGGCTGAAATGCAAAAGCTTTTTCATGTCTCATTAACATTTGCATAAAAGAGTGTTTTTTAGCGGCGAAAGGAAAGAATTTTCACCTATTTTGAGCTCTTTTATACTTTCATATGTGAATTTGTGACCAATGTTGGAAGGATCACGAAGACTTGGCTGATTTTTCGCCCTATCAACCAGACCTTCACTTTCAGAGACAGTGGGATTGCCACAGGCTTGACTTTCTTATCCACTGTCTTGTATTTTTTCTCCACTTGCGCTTCAGCCTTGTTGAGTAAACCAATGTCTTCCTACTCAACAAATTCTTAAATTGTTTGATAAAAATCCAATGTACATACTTCTATGGACTGATAGCCTAATTTTATGTATGAGCAGCTGCATATATTTCAGCCAATGTGTCAGTAGTAATCAATCCAAAAAAAATGCCCGAAATATCTTCTTTTGCAACCATCATGGAATAACTTTTTAGCTCCCTTTTTACATGACATAAATATTTTCTTTCAGCTTTAGTCATGGCTAGAAGAGACTTATAGCAGCCCATACTATTGGCTGTACATACATACAGATTTGCTAGAGAGACAGTTTCTATAGCATAAGGAGGTTTAATCTTTTTACATGAGGCACTGCCATAGCCTCCTTTTACAGGAGTGCAGCTCAAAAACCCTTGAATTATCGGGCATTAGGAGGCACAGGATAATCATGCAGTCGATCTCTGTTTCAATGATGGTTAAGACACATAGTAAGAAATTGGATAGCTCGTTAATTATCCTTGCTTCGGACTCGAGCATAGGAAGAACCATCATCAAGAGCTTTTGTTTCCAAGCGGGCTTCAAAAATGTAAGGTTGCCCAAGAATGATAGGGTAACTACAAGAGTCTTAAACAAAAAAGTAAAAATTGTCTTTTATGTCTCCAATAGTTACTTGCACATTAGGACATGCAGCATATAACTCTCCAGAAGAGTTGTTTGCAACTCTCATTCGCCAACCTAGATCAACATCTATGGGCCATCTCCCACTTTCATAGAGACTCCTTGCCATGACGTCTATCTCCGAGCCATGGTCTAAGACTGCAATACATGATGTTTCTTTTTCTCCAATTTTGATAACTGTCTCCATTGTTGCTCTTGCCTAATGCGTATGGGAGTAGTGACTTCTTCTTGGAATGAACCGAGCCTCTTCCTCCTCATGCATGTGCTGTAGACGGCCTTCTTTTTTTAGAGGTGGGCTGCCCAACTGGTTTGAACCAACTAACCATTACATTTTCAGCTTTTACTTCTTTAATTTTTGCATTCATGCTTTCTTTATCTTCAACTTCAATTGCTGCAATTAATTCTTTAACTGCTTAAAGATTAATTCCTTGTGAAGTCAGCTTCTCTTCATTCTGCACAAAAACTTGAAGAACTTGCAAAAAAGCATGCACTGTTTCTTCAGCTTCATCAACATATTGTCTTTTCCTTTTGATTACATTAATAAATAATTACATCCTGGAATTCACGTTTGGCAATTCCAAGAATTTCGCCTAAGGTGAATTCAATTTTGCTTCCCAGAATTTGTTCTTCTAGGACTCGTTTGAGATCGGTTGCAAATTCTATGTCAGACCGCAATTTGTAGCCTGGTTGCTTGCCTTTCTTCTTTCCTTCGGTCTTCTTTGTTTGTGGCGTATCTTCCATCTCTTGATCTGGGGTTATATTTTCAGCAAGCTTTGGTTGTTCAGGCATTCTTCTAGTTACCCATTTCGAAGGGCCTAAAGAGGAAGGCCCTGGTCCATCTTCTCTTCTTCTCTTCCAACCAGTTATTCCTCGAATGCACTGATTGGCGTTAGCTAAATCTTCTTTGGCTGCTTTACCACGTTCCATTTGATCTAGTGCTTGCATTCGTACTTTAGATTGCACATTAGCTTTACATGCTTTCAAATTTGATTTAGTTGGCTTAATTTGCAACCCATAGGTAGCTGTATCAATTGCTGCGTAGGCATTCTTTATAGCTAAATCTTCTAATATTTTCTTCATTCCACCATTGCCAAAATTTGGCTCCAGTGGAAGACTAGTTTCAACAGCATGAATTTTTCCGTCTTTCCAAAAGATGAGCTTCTATGCTTCAGCCTCACAGAAGGCAAAACACTCCCTCTTGTCATGTTGTTGGCTATCACATGAAATTCGCCTCTTAAAGCCTTCTCTCATGGGTCTTTGAGTTGATGATCGTCCTCGTTCTTCAACTTTGACATCCACCTTCTCCACTTTGGAACTAATTTCTGTAAGATTCAGATGAAGGTCGCGCATGCTTTTAATAAGTTCATCCATGACATCATTTTTAGAAGGAACAGAAGAAAAAAGAGTTAGTTGATCAGTCAAAGGAATAGGGGATTTTGAAGGTGGAACAAGCTCCATCAATGGAGTTGTTGAAGTTGAAGTAGAGCACAATCTTAGTTGCATCCGCTCTCTTCAAGCAATCATGTTAACTGCATTAATAACATCTGTCCATGCAGTCTTGACTCCTGATTTGGAGGTAGCATCTTCTATGCGATCAACAAGCTTCTCTTGCAGAATGGGATCTGCAGCCTTAAGGAATAATTCAATCTTCTGACCTTCCATACTTTATTAGTCTTGAACATCAAGTTGTTCAAATTTACTTTCAAACTCATGGTATAAAGTTGTTGCAGCTAATCTTTGTTGGGTTTCTTAACCCAATCAATGAAACTTTTCTTTGTCATTAGGCCAGAGTCTTCTAAGAAGAATTCTTCACATAAGGCTTTTTTGAATGCAGCCCAATTTGCATCTTGCTAAAAAAGACCATGTATTCTTTCTTGAAGACTATGCTTGGCTAGTCCAATAAAATAGCGACTCCATGCATGTTGCAGTACACCAAAGAAGAGCATTTTCTCAACATACAAGTGAATAAAAACATAGACATTTTGAACATTAAATTGTTTTAATTCCTATCCAACTTCCTCTAGGGCCTTGATAGTTGTGGCCTTAATTCCTACCCAACTTCCTCTAGGGCCTTGATAGTTGTGGAATCAATCTTCTCTCTTGGTCTTGCCTTTGTTGTTTCTGTTGTAACATTTGGATTTGTTGTTACTGAGTCTACTGAAGTATGCATATCTCCTGAAGAATCCCCCATCTTTGAGTTCTCTTACACCGACCTTCACGTCAGATTCACCAATGTCGCAACGCATAGGATTGAAGGTCACCACAGGGGTTTGGCAAGAAAACTAGACAATATAGATAAAGATGTGTCTTCAAGAGATAAGTAGATTACAGTGAATGTTTAAAGGTTCAAGAGGTACTTCACGATCAATCACACAGGGGTTTGAGAGAAAAGAATGTATGGGGTTTCAAGAGCTTAGACTCCGGAGATGGTAGAGATAAGAGAATGGTTGAAGGTTTTAGGCCAAGTTCTTGAAGATGTTAATAGAGCTTCCAACTACATGTTCTTAGCAAAGATCACAAGAGTATTATCTCATAAGTTCTAACTCAAATCAAGCTGGTTTTCTTGACTGTAAGAGCAATCACAAACTTTAAAATCAAGTACAATATGCTGTCATGTATCATAAACAACTTTGCATCCCATCATTCATACATGATGCCATAGCATGAATCAACTTTGCATTATTACATTAAATGTAGACTATTAGGGACAAAAGCTTATGAGTCAATTACAAGGCTTATAGGGCAAAGAGACTTGCTTCAAGAGAGCTTCAAATTGAGTTCCTGATAAGGATAAGTTATCACAGCCAAGAGATAATAGAAAAAGCTCCTCTTAATTCAACTCGAAGCATCAATGAATGATCTATAAACATTGCCCTACCATAGGGGCACATAATACTTGCATATTTTAACAAGATGTCTTCTCTAGAGTAAGAAGTGAATTAAAAGAACAATGTTGTAGCTAATTCTCTAAATATTGCTGAAGATATCAGCCCAAATATCTTCCAAAATTCACTTGTGATGATAGCATAAACTTCCCCTAACACAGTGTCAGTGCGTTTGGTGTCAAGAGTCCACCATGAGGGTAAGAGACAGCAAGGTGAAGGTAGATTCAGGGAGAGGAGTAGACGGAAGAGAAGGGGTTCGAAGAAATTGAAGACATAGAAGAATACTCCAAAAAAGAATCAGAAAATGTAGAAGAATACTAACAAAGATGAAGCCTGTCAGTTTCTTTCAGCGTTATGAGAAGATATAACTCTAATAGATAAACCGGTGTATAAAATAATAACTTCCTCTATGCTACTCATATCGCCAATCTGATGCTCCCATTGGCTTTGAAAGGGGGGTAAATTACTAGCACACTTAGCTAGAATTCTGCCAGATCACTCCTTCTTCATCTTCCCCTTCGGAGTGCTGTTCAATGTCTAAAAACAGCGATCGCGCATCACACGATTTCGTCAATCTCTTTTTTTACATAAAATCCTCTCAAATTGGCTGAAAGCTACATGCTTTTTTTTACATGTCATCCTAATCTAGAAGTTGTCTATAGTTTTATGGATTTTTACGAGAGATAATATCTAGAATATCAAAAATTGGCTAAAACTTGTCCAAAAATATAATATTTTTGAACCATGGACACTAACACTAATGTCTAAAATGGCATTGGCTCTCTAAATCAATAAGAAAGCCACACCCTAGATTTTTTTACACGGTGTGCGCGTAATGGCACGATACCATAGATTTAGACAATAGGACTTGATATCGGATTAGGAAGGATACCACATCCTAGGACCGTAGGTATGGAAGTAAGATATCAAAATTACAAGATCTCCCTTAATGGAAATGAACAAGATACAAGATAGTACTAGACAAAATCTCACACTACGAGATTATAAGGTGATAAGACAGCAGGAGACAAGATAAGACTAGATACCATGACTAGACAAGATCTAGAACTGGAACTCGAAGTTACTTACTTGGAGGTCTTGACTCCTTGAGCTCCCAAGATTGGCATTGGCAAGACTGAGGAGCTCTATGGCGAGCCCCTTCTATTATAGGTGTTGGAGGGCGACTAAATATCTTCCAGAATGTTTCATGATAACATCATCGATGATGCAAGCGATGATATGGCATATCTTCTAGAAGGTTCTATGATGACATCATTGATGATGTAGTCAATGACATGGAATATCTTCTAGAAGGTTCTATGATGGCATGGCAAGGGTGGGTTCGCATGGTTTTGGCTCAAGGATATCCTGTTAAGGGTGCATTCGCATTGGGTGTGGATTCATATGACATGAGCAAGAATTAATTCATACACTTGATCATGGCATGTCCGTGACATCACATGGGTGAAGAAAGCCATCTTTGTATCAATATGTTTAAAAGTAAAGCATGCTCTATTCTTCTCATATTTGATGTGTATTCTCTACTCTTTACTTAGAAGAAGAAACTATCCATTATGCCATGTAATTTCTACATCAAGGAACTTGTATGCTGGTACAAGTCCATTTAGAATGAGAAATACCAAATCAATATAATCAATTGGTGCATTTATTGTAGCAAGATCTTTTGTAGCTTGTTTTATTTCTTCCACATAGTAACTAATGCTTCTATTTCCTTGCCATGCACCATGCAACCTTTGCTTTAGCTATATTTTCCTAGTCTTTGTGTATGTGCCATACATCTTTGCAATGATTTTCCAAGCATCTTTGCAAGTATTTTCCTTTTTAATGTATGGAATCAATCTCTCTAATATACATGTAGATATCCAATGCAAGAATTTCATGTTTTTGAGAGTCCAATCCTTATACACCTTTTTCTAATCTTAAGTGGGCTCATCAAGTAGTTCTAGGTATGCACCTTCACCTACAATAAGGTTCCAAAGACCTTTTCCCATCAATAAATTCTCCATACAGTAGGACTATACACTGTAGTTGTCCTTAGTTAATTTGTCACCCACAATTTGCATAATTTTTGTAGTTCTTGATATTATGATGGTTGCAAAACCATCTATATATAATGTGCCAAATCAATATCTAACTATGTGAACAAAACCGAGCATCAACTAGTCAAAATTGAGACCATAAATTGAGTTCAAATATAATAAGTGTTGTACATGTGTCCAACTATTGGCACATGTACCCATACATCATGAACATATGTCCAACATTAGCTATATGGAAAAAAACAATGAAAATGGGCTCAAGCATTGCCTGTATGATCCCAAAAACATCAAAATATGAGATGATAAAGTGAACTAGTTTTCTTGCTATTTTTTTGTAGTTTTTCATACTAATAATCAATTCCTAGATAAGCTCAATCCATAGTAATTTTCCTAGAAATTTTTTGATATTTTTTCCCCTCCAAATCGGCACCCGAAAATGGCATAAACATTAAGCCTTAAACTAAGCTAGTTCACTCTATGCAGTGTGAATAGATAACCAGTGAACTAGTCAAAAATAACTAGTTCAATCTCATTACAATGTGAACAAATAACTTCCAAATTGCTTGCTCGCTTCTTCCTAGCATGAACACATATCTGAAACTAGCTCAATGAGATAACAGTGTGAAAGGGGATTTGATTGGAGAGTTTAATTAAGCTTTTTCAAGAAGCTTTAGCCTCTATAGTATGCAGCATATGCCATTTCAAAATGGTGCTAAATCCATCATGCCTCTTACATTGCTTGGTTGTGCCGATTTCTAGAAAAATGTATTCTTTCATGTGATCTGCAAATTAAACCTTCAAGCTCTATTACTCATTATCAATCCCAAAGCAATCGCCAAGCAATTCTCACTTCACTTCTCTATCTCTATCATGGATAAGACCCTTACTTCCTTTGTCAAACAGCCCTTATGCTTCTAGCAAGTTGGCCCTGTTCTTTCGGTCTCAACCAAACCCCATGATTGAGCAGGCCCTAAGCTCAAGCTACCCCCTTGCTTTCGGTAATGAGTCGATCCGAACTTAAAAACCAATTGACCTTCTTGCCATACATCATTTCCAACCTACTTTGGCTTCCCAATACATTCAAAGGCAAGCACCAATACCTAAAATTCAAGCTCCAATGGCTCTACAATCTAATGTACTTGTTTTGGGTGGATTAGTACCTGATTTAAAGGCAAACAACAAGCTTTCAACTTGATGTAGACCTTGATTTTACACACTCCTCGATCCAAGCTTTCGATTCCACACTCTTGCTCTGGTACCAAAAGAGAAAAATAGAGAAGGATGCACAACAAAAGGAGCAATGGCACAAGATAAGGAGGCTTAAGAGTTTTTCTTCTTCTTCATCTTTATTCTTCTTCTTCCTTCATTGTCAATTGATATACCATAAGTAGCCTCTAAAATGATAGATATCTTTTGACCTTTAGGACTCTTTACATAAAACCTCTACTTTCTTTATTCATCCATACCATATGACTTATCCTATGCTTTATTTCTCAATACGGGCAATGCATTTCTCTTTCTCAACTCATCGCTCCCCCCCTCTCTCTCTCTCTCTCTCTCTCTCTCTCTCTCTCTCTCTCTCTTTGTGTGTGTCTCTCTCTCTATCTATTTCCCTATATATATATATATATATATATATATATATATATATCTCTCATTAGAAAAAAACTAAACTCACAAATGGGCCTTTTAGCCCCCCTCTCTCCTCCTTAAAAAAGTAAAAGAGGAGAGAAGAATAGTAAAATAATCCTCTTCTCTCTCCACTTTTGCAATCTCATTTTTCCTTTTTCATATTATCTACAAATATATACTCAGATTCCTTCTCTCTCCTCATTCAATAAGCCTTTTTCAACCAAATTTTATATTAAAATAGTAGTTACGGGAGTGTAGTGCTTCATTTTCAATGCAAAATGATTAGTAGATACGAGTAATTGATTTTTTTAATCGAGAATAAGAAAAATGAAATTTTTGAAGTTCCTTTTAAGATATTTTGGGGATTTTTTATATTCTAGCTTTTGGTCAAAAAACAAACCAACTGGTCAAATTTTGTGTTTTTTGGAGATGTTTTTGGAGGTAAAATAGAAATGTCTAAAATATGAAAAGTCTTGGACATCCCTGATGTTTGAGCTATTATCCCCCATATCTATACACTCTCATGTCTCTATTGTGACTTCTTTTCTGCGTTTATGTAACCTTTATTATTACTTACACCCTCCTTTCCCTTGGCACCTTTATGTGCCTCTCTGTGCATCTCCACTCTACCTTCTGTAACAACCAAGTAGGCTTCCCGTTTCTATTAATAGTAAAATGAATACATAAAAGAATGAGCTGCATATTGAGGTAGAGATTGAATATGCCCCATTATTCAAAAGAACCCATCGTACCAGTGTCAACCTCAAGTTTTGCAGAGTTATAGGCAAATCGGATTGAAACATGTGGATTTGTGGGTTGATGGGGGAATCTACCCAATTGACGCCTTATGCCATTCAACCAAGTATTGACCATACCCTTCAATCAAGAGCATCCCACCGTGTTCCTCGCGATCGATGATGCTTGGAATACTTGTGTGCGTAAATAACAACTGCATCACCTCAAATGTTTCCTTAGGAACTTCAAATGCAAGAGCCACCAGACATGGTGCTCAGATTGAACACTAAAGTTCCATGGGTTGTTCTTGTCGAATTGTACAGCACTATTCATAAGAGTTACACTAACTCTTTCAAGCTTTACTCCTTTGACGGCCTCACTTTCATCTAATTTTATAACAAACTACAATTTACCATTACATTCCTCAACAGACATATTGTAGTACATTACCATTGCTGACTACACCTTGTACAAATCTAAATAGTAATTGTTGAGTTCGGTGAACTTCACCTCATATGCATTTTTGGTCCCAACTTTTAGTGTTTCCACGCATTGAACATGCATGGAATCTCCTATCAGCTCCAAAATCTTTGTATTAAGTTGCCATCGGGCCTCTATTAACTTTGAAGGTTGAGGAAGAGGCATGATTCTATTTCTCTTCAGTACATGACCAAACCCAGCCTTCACACCTTTGAATATATTTGAGTAAGTCATTGTGCTAATATCGGCCCTATCACTGTCAAGATTGTGGGAGAGAAGGAAGGAGTCTCACTTGTAGCTTTCTCACTTACACAATGGGGGAATACACACAAAGGTGGAGGCTGAAAATTTTTTTCCTCTTGTGAGTTGTGTAAGCCAAAAAGAACTCTAGTACAGAGAAATAGAAGAACCCTATATATGGGTCTCAAACCAAACTCAACTAACTAAGGTGGCATACTAACTAAGCTACGAACTAGAGTAGATAAGGATAGCTGCCATCTAGCTATTATTCATGGGTGGTATACCAACCGCATCTGCAGCTAATAAGTTGGTGACATAAATGCACAACGGTCACTCTGGCATATCACGAGTGGAGCTCGATATCTCAACACTCCCCCTCGAGCTCAATCCCAATTCCTACATACCAAGCAGGTCTCTGAACTTGCGCAGCTTCTCTGCACCCAATGCCTTCGTGAATATGTCAGCTACCTGATCCTCTGTGCTGATATAAACTAGATTAATAAGACCTAGTAAAACCCTCTCCCGCACATAGTGATAATGCACCTCAATGTGCTTTCTTCTAGCATGATAGACTAGGTTATTTGCCAAGTGTATACTGCTCATGTTGTCACAATAAATGACAACTGGCCCATCTATAGGCTGATACATATCATAAAGTAGCTTATGCAACCAAGTTACCTCACATGTAGCCATTGCTGCACCCCTGTACTCAGCCTCTGTGCTCGACACTCCATGGTGAAGAATATGAACCACTACTAGAGGACACTCCAGGTCCAGTAATATCTTGGGATTGCTGCTGTGAATTCTGTGCAGCATTACCATTTTGTGCAATCACATCATCAATCACATTTACTGGTTTATACCAGCTACTCATCTCATAAAAAACAACATCTCTGCTCACTGTAAACTTACGAGTAGAAGGGTTATAGCATCTATACCCTTTCTGCCTGCAGAGACTAACCAATAAAGATGCACTTCTCAACTTTTGGATCCAACTTGGATCTCAACTCATCTGGCACATGAACATAGGCAATGCAACAAAAAATCTTCAAATGAGAAATATTTGGTTTCCTACCAGTATACCTCTCCTCTGGAGTCATCCCATGTATTTCTACAGTGGGAGTCCTGTTCATTATGTAGACTGCTGTAGCAACTGCTTCAGCCCAGTAAAAATTTGGAAAGTCTTTTTCGTTGAGCATGGCACGAGATACCTCTCCAATATGCATGTTTTTCCTTTCTGCAATTTCATTTTGTTGTGGGGTATGACTACATGAATATTGCTACTTTATGCCATGCTCCTGCAGGAACCTTGCAAACTCATTTGAGAGGTACTCTCCCCCTCCATCTGACCTTAGGCATTTTATTTGAAGGCCTATTTCTTTTTCAACCATAGCTTTAAGAGTTTTGAAATGCCCAAACACTTCACTTTTCTTTTTTATAAAATACACCCAAACGTTTCTGCTATAGTCATCAATAAAAGTGACAAAATAATGGCAACCTCCAATAGATGCAGCTTTAGTAGTCCACACATCAGAGTGGATTAATTCCAATGGCTTCTTACTCTCTTGAACATGTCTAGAAAATGGTTTCCTTGCCTGTTTTCCAAATTGACAGGCTTCACATACCTTATGCATTTTTGCAACCTTGAATTTAGGCAATCCTGCAATAATATTTTGGGCTTGCATTGATTTAAGTCACTGTACATTAACATGACCAATGCGTTTATGCCAGATATCAATATCTGCAACTACACCGGTCCCATGTGCAAACATTGCTGCACTCAATTCAGGCATGTCTGCATCCAACGTAAACATTCTGCCCTTCTTATTTCCTTTTGCTATCAAGCGACGTTTATTTTTCATATCCTCAACAAAGCATCCATGAGAATTAAATCTGACCTGCAAGCCCTGCTCAACCATTTGACCAACAGAAACCAGGTTCTTGGTGATATTCGGGACATGAAATACATCCGACAGGTATTTCTTTTTCCCATCCTACATAGACAAAGGAAATTTTCCAATCTACACAATAGGATGTGCAGTATCATCACCAGTCTCCACAAATCCTGGTTTTTCCATTTTCCTTGCATCCTGCATCCATTCTGCATGACTTGTCATGTGGTTTGATGCACCTGAGTCAACATACCACACATCATTGCTTTCTTCAGCACTTATCACAGAATTGGTCATGTGCTGCACCATAAACAAATGCTCATTTCTGTCATCACCCTGTTACTAGAAGATGCATAATTTCCTTGTTGCAATTTTTCATTCATGATGTCATTCTACTTTTTATAGCAGTCTTTAGCCATATGACCCATTTTACCACAGTAGTAGCATTCAACATTGCTGTTTGCATTTTGGCCTCTTTGCCATCCACCACGACCTCTTTGGCTCCCCCTGCCTCTAGAGTTACCATGTCCTCCTCCATAGGACTGGTTTTCTTGAGTTTGTTGCATATTCTGATTTCTACCACGGGCTCCAGATCGGCCTCCTCTACCTCTGCCTCTACCTTTTCCAGCGTTTGAGTAGAAGACAGCTTCTTTTGAAGTTCCTCCTGAAGAAGATGCACCACCATTTCTCTGCTCCTCAGAAATTAGAAGAGCTATCAACTCCTCAAAATCAGGAAATCTTTCACGGACGGAAATCGATGTTCAGAACTGTGCATAATCCTTTCCTAGACCATTCAAGATGAGAGCGGAATTTAGGTGACGGGAAGTGCTTAAAAATAGCTAAAAATTATGAATATCAAGGGAAAAATATTCAATGTCAAAGGCGGCGGCTCGATCTAGGACGATTTTAAGCGTCAAAGTGCTTTAAAGGCGCCCGAGCGACACTTGTTGATTTTTCATCATTTTTCAGACAATCGTGCGGGTTGGCACGAGCTACTGGCCAATGCGGGATGCTAAGCCGGACGCCCAGGATTTTTCAGAGCTCGATTCCGAGTCCGGACGGGGGAAATGGCCAAGAAACCGGTCAAGATACGAAGAGGTGGACAAAATTTGGCCAAAATGGGCAAGTGACCCTTGGGAGCCCAATTTTTAATGTAGCATGAAAGTTTGATGTAGGAGATGAAAAAAACGTGGAGAGGAGGGGGCGCCATACTGCGCCGAAAAATGCGCTTGATGGAGATGGAGGCATCATGCCTGTTCAATGCAACCCCTGTCAATCATCATTGCCCCTCATTCCCTCCTGGATGCTGACTCTATCGCCGCCTCTCGCCCGTCAAATGATGCTCTCTTTGAAGATCTCTGATTTCAGTCTTTCTCTCTCCTCCCTTTCTCTCTTCTAAGGGGAAGTTCATGTGGGAAGAAGAAGGAAGAAGAAAGAATGATGGAGGCTTGTCCGGCATGGATCGGATTGCTCCACGGGCTGGAAATGGTGATTGGTGATTGTGCTGGACATGAAGTGCTGCTGATTTCCAAATTTGCACCCATGGACATGAAACCCGAAACATGCAAATAAGCGGTAATTCAAAATTTTCAAAGGAAATTTGAGATTTTATGGCTTTTGATTGATGAAATGTTGTTCATGTGGGCTAAAAATTGTTTATGTTGCTGTTTTCCATGAGTTCTTGCTAGTCATAATCAGAAAATCAGAAAAATATGCATTTTGTGGTTCAAAATAATATGCTAAAGCACGTAAAAAATGAAAAAATCAAGGGAAAATGATGGTTTTGAGAATAAAAATGGGAAAGTAAATAGGAACACCAACTAAACTTTCACTTTTCTGCAAGAATGAACTAAGGGCCACAGCCCATAACCTGTTTTGAAATTTCAGTAATTAAATAATGCAGAAAATAAGGAAAAATATAAGAAAAGGATGGAAAAACCCTAAAAAATAGGGAAAAAATACATTTTGGGTTCCGAAAAATAAGGATAAATAAGAGCAATGTTTGTGAATGATTGTGGGGACTGAAGCATGAGGATTTGCCTCAGTTCAACCCCACCTTCTTGTTCTAGTGTGTCTTTTTCCGCTTTCTACACATAAAATGATGTCAAAATACCCTATAAATCTATGCAACGATGCAATACTTAAACGGGGAAGGGTAGAGGAGTTGAAATATGTCTAAATGCCGTGTGAGATGATGGGAAAGTTGCTGATTTCTATGCATAGCATTTAGGACGGATAATAATTAAAAATAAGGGCCTAGTAGCACGAGGATCACCTTGGTGCTAGGTCTGTGCAACGCCGCATAAGAACGGTAGTTGGAAACCATTAAAAGAATGTTTTTGCGCTTGTGCACGATACTGTTTGCTAAATGTTTGAGCACTAGGCATCCACCAAATGCATAGAGCATGAAAAGAATTTAGAAAATATCAGTGACCTGCTCCTGGACATGCATTGCAATTGGTTTATTAGAACATGACCTACGTTGAGAGGCAGTGAGGTACCCATGCTGTAGGTAGACGCGGGTCCCAAAGGGGGAAGAGAAGTAAGGACAATGGTACATTCCTGGATACGCTTATTTGGTACCTTGAGTGGACTTTTGTGCGAAATGTTTATATGTTGAGTGACGCATCGAGGGGCCAATCCCCAAGGTGTAGGAGAGTCGCAGAGGGTTGACGACATTCAGCCGTAGGAGGAACCCCATGTGTATGTGATTCAAGCCTTTTGGCTATGTGAAAGGGACTCCCTCTGAGGAGTAATATTGGGTTAGGATCAGTTGGACTACAACGTATTACAAACGCAATGTTTAGGAAGGCAGAGATTTTGATAGACGCTCCTGGCCACGAGGCCGAGGGGTTGTCTTGTGCGTAGTGATGAGGCCCGGCTAGTGCATGAGCCAGTGCCGGCCCGTTTTTAGGTCCATCACAAGGTCACAGAAACTAAATCATCATCTTCCACTGGTGATCCAATGGAAGCAAGTGCATCTGCAATCTTCTTCACCTTCATGTGGTAGTCATTGATGTTCATACTTTCTCTTTGCACATTGTGCAACTCTTGCTTGAGCTGCATTTTCCTGGCTTGCGTATTTGTGCTATACATTTTTGAAAAAGTATCCCATGCCTCCTTTGGCATACTTGCATCCTAAATATGCACAATCATAGAGTCTGAAATACTGATAGACAGCCAGTACATAACTTTTCTGGCTTTCTCATGCCATCCTTTAAATGCCTGCATTTGTTGTTGATTGGGAACATCAGGAAGAACTGGTTCTTCTTTGTTTCCTGCAATGAATTCCCAATATCCTTTCCCCATAAGGAAATCCATCATTCTAAACTTCCATGCTTGGAAGTTGTTCTTGTCAAGCTTTTCAGTGACAATCTGTGAAAGAGAGTCAAATGCCATTACAGAACACTACAAAAAATTCTGTCACTGCAAAAAACACAGCTTCAACCTCACAAGGGCAAATCTGCAAAACTGACGAAAGTGGTATTTGACCACACAGTCACTTCCTAGTGATGATTTTGCATCATCAGGCAACAAGGATGATTCTGTAACTCCCAATGTCTCTGCGCACAAGCATACGATGTAATTTCTATGGTAACTTTTCACCGACCTGTAGAACAATGGTCGCACAACAAAAAACAGGGCCTTTTCCTGAGTGCGTGTGGAAAACTTCCGCCTCCAAAACAGGCCCCGAAATTGCTACACCGCGAAGGGCGTCTCAATATGAGACAATGCACTCTTGCACTTTCCGGCTGTGCTACCTGCAGAGACTTGCTCCCAAACTCGAAAAATGAAAGCAACACTGGTCCTCTTACCAGAATGCTGCGAACTTGGTTTGCTTTCTTAAGCTCCTTACCACGAACCAGGCTATGATACCATGTCAAGATTGTGGGAGAGAAGGAAGAAGTCTCACTTGTAGCTTTCTCACTTACATAATGGGGAAATACACACAAAGGTAGAGGCTGAAAATAGTTTTTCTCTTCTGAGTTGTGTAAGCCAAAAAGAACTCTAGTACAGACAAATAGAAGAACCCTATATATGGGTCTCAAACCAAACTCAACTAACTAAGGTGGCATACTAACTGAGCCATGAACTAGAGTAGATAAGGATAGCTGTCATCTAGCTATTATTCATGGGCGGTGTATCAACTGCATCTGCAGCTAATAAGTCGGTGACATAAATGCACAACGGTCACCTTGGCATATCACGAGTGGAGCTCGATATCTCAACAATCACAAATAAATTGTACATCTATAGCTGAGAACTCATTTAACACATCTTTTAATGTGCACTCAATCACCTTTTCCTTCACAGCCTTAAACTTAGGATTGCTCAAAGTGTTTTCCAATGTACTTGCCTTCAACAATCTAGTAATACACGATCCAACCTCACCCTCACCTAGGTTCTCTTTTTTAGCTACCTTACATGCTTTGATACGTCGCTTCCACTGGCCGCTATTCAGAATTAACTCATTGATTGGCTTCTTCTTTCATTTGCGCTCCTGTGTTAGCTTGCTATTGATCTTTCTCGAGTCGTCCAATTGTGCCTTTGCCTTCTCATATGAGATACCAATGTCATGGATAGTGTCCTACATTGAAAAAATTTGATTGTTTTATTGAATTATAGTATCATTCAGCTGTACCACTTCTCTTATGAGCTATTGTATATGAAGTTGATATACAACGATCACATCATGGCAAATTTTTATGGTTGATTGACAAGTTGTAAATACTTTGAACACTTGATCATTGAGCCGCCTAGTATAACCGAGTAACCCGTTTTCACCCTCGCACACATACTTCAGTAAATTTGTGATTCCTGAGAAAGTTGGAGACTTGAAAACTTTACAATGCATGTGTGGAATCTCCAATGGTGCAAATACAAAGAATCCATGCCTATATTTCTTGACAGAGAGGGTGGAAGGAAAGGACGGAAAGAAGAACTGACAAAGGGTGACAAGTGATGCACCGACGTGCAATAGAGAAGATCCCACTTGGAAGCCCGTCTTCAACATTCCATTGGATCGTATTCACATTTGTTCATTACATGCTTTTGTCAAAATCATGGAGAAACTTGTATATGATTACATTTACTTTCTTATAGGATGCAACCAGAAAAAGAAGCCATTGCAACGTGTAGGAATGTGGAGCAAGTGCTATCAGAAATTGGGCTACACAAGCATCAAGTGACAATTGAAAAAGATGAGAAGAGATCGGGAAAATCTAGTAACTTGCCAAAAAATCCTTGCTTTTGAGGAGCAAAGGGTAGGAAGTTTCTCTCAGCACCCATCAATGAGGAAGGGAATGTCATGGTTCGTAGGCTACAGGACTATGATGGGTGGAAAAAGTTACATTTTGCAGTTCCTGATCGAAGTAATGGAGGAAAAACAAGATTGGCCAAAGCTAAGGTTTGGATAAGGCTTAACAAATTGGCTCCCTTACTTCGCAAGATGGTGTTTAACAATGAAGATAAGCAAGAATTTATCAATGCTGTGCATAGCTTCTACGAAAACATGGTGGAAGCATGGGGCAAAAGCTCTATCACACATTACATGGTGTGTACTAAGTTAATATTTTAAAATTGCATAAATTGTATAAATTATTGAGCATATTTTTACTCATGTGTGATATGTGTCTTTGTAGCAGGCAATACATTATAGAAAAGGAAAGCATCGAAATTTGGTCCACACAAGGGATGGAAAATTCACATTGGATAGCGTGTGGTGTATACCAAAGAAAAATTGATCATGGTGGAGGGGTGAATGGTAGCAATCCAATGATCCAATTGCCATCTAGGTGGTATAGGATTATAGTAGTGGATGAAGCTACACTCTCGCAAAAGAGAGCAAATGAAAGTGTTGATGAATCGGCTGCAGACATGATGGAATCACGTCATGTCACTAAAAGAGTGTGTTATGAAGCCTCAAGTGCCAAAGAAAACCACGTCAAGTGGCTAGAAACAAGGCTTCGACAAGATAGAAAATGGGTTCAAAGAGATGAACAATGTATTCAGTGTGAATGCAATTCATAGTTTAAGAGAGAAAGAGAGAGTAAGCATCTATGTGAATGAGTCTTACCGTTTAGGGTTATATAAAAGAGGGTTTCACTTTCTATCTTATTCATTGAGTTCTCACATCTCTTATGCAGGAAAGATGGCTAGGTCTAAGGTAGTTACAAATAAGCTTCCACTCAGAGCCCCATATCGTGTTCAGCCCCTTGGAGCATCTACTAGCTCAAATGCACCCCCTTCTCAACCTAACCCACCTTCCTCAAGCCACCCTCACAAGGGTCCTCCTCAGCATCCCCATAAGAAATGCAAGTGGAAACCAAGTATAGTGGCCTTGAGAGAAATTAGGAGGTATCAACGCTCTTTTGATCTCATCATTCCGAAGGCGAGCTTCTTAAGACTTGTTCACGAGATTGTGCAAGACCTCTACCACACAGAAAGCAGGAGGTGGTTTTTGGCACAAGGTCAGGATAGACCTGATCGCTTCACAAAAGAATGTCTTCATGCTCTACAGTGTGCTGTAGAGGTCCTTTTAGTTGACTTGATGACTAATGCTCATCAGGATTGTGCAATACTTGCGAAGCGTATCACTGTAACTCCCAAGGACTTCCAACTTGTAAGAAATCTTCAAGCAGTGAAGGATGCATTCATTCCAATGGAATGAACATAGTTTTGTAATATTATCTTTTTTGGCACAGTGTTATCCTCATGCATTGGATATATGACTATGTCCCAGTGAAAAACTATTTTATACACCCTTAAAATATGAATTAAAATTTTACACTTGTCCTTCACTCTCAACTTTGACTGTGCATCTTTGCTGTATTTTCAATTCTTACTTATAGTTTTTGTTAGGAATGTCAATTTCAATAGAAAAAACATGCAAAAATTTGCCATTTCTTGTTGCAGACGTTACTCCTGATGCCTTTGTATAGTCTATGTGGTGTGAAGTTTCTAAGGGCCAATAGTCGTGATGTTGATTTCTCAATTATCAATCCATCCATAATTTTAGCGTGGGATAATTTTTAAAATACTAAACTGTATCAAAATGCGACAAAACTTCACACACGCACTCGTTAGGTGGCCAAGAGCCCTTTTTTTTTTAATGCATGCAAACCTCTGGTCCGAAGTTTGGCGTTTGGAGCCACTTTCATGTCGAGTGCACGTATGAAGTTTCATCCCATTCCGATAAAAGGTTATGGATTTACGATCACACGATAGACAGTGTGTATGAAGCTGCATTAACCCCGTTTTGGGATTTAAATGGTTTAAAAGTTCATTCTTCTTCTCATTTTCACATCCTGCTTTCTTTGCTTCCTCCATTTTCACATCCCCAACCTGTGTCTCTTCTTTGTCTTGCCCTCCTCGAGCTTGCATGGCACGCACCAAGCAAGTATGTCACCGTTTTGGCCTCGGGAAGACCTCACACCAAGGCTCCGCCACCTGGAGTACAAGGTGGAGCCTCCTCTAGTGCGGCAACAAGTGCTCCCCATAGAGAGCAAAGGGGTTTCTCATCGACTTGTTTGATGATACATAGCTTGCAGTCATCCATGCAAAGCGTGTCACAATCATAGATAAAGACATGAACTTTATCATTCGTCTTGACACGGCAAGGGAACTCCGCCATAGGTTACTAGATTAATGATGCAAGGTTTTGTAATGAGTGTTATAGCACCATAGTATCTTGGAAGGCCAAAAATTTTTGTATACTCTGCCACATTCGAATATTTATTTATATATACATATTATCTCATATGATGTGTATTGAATTCAAATAATTGAGTAAAGTTGTTTTGTTTTGTTTCTTGAAACACACGACTCTTAATTTTTGTTTAACTTATGAACGCATCGAAAGTAGTAATACATACAGATAAGAGTTACGTTATTGCTTATGCACAATCACAAGTACAGTACTACGTGTTGAATTATATTAATGTATGCGAATGCGTCATTCAAGTACCACACATTATCGTCACACTTACACAATCGCAAGTGCAATACTAGGCATTGAATTATGTTATCGTATGCGAATGTGTCATTCACGTACCACACATTATCGTCACACTTATATGCACCACATATTTATTTAATAAATATTTATTTATAGGGATAGTAAAGTATCTTATATTCATCAAGAAAAATACATGTGATGACTGCTAGTGATGGTAGATATAAAAAGCCGATAGCCAACAAGAACTCTCTATTGTTCCTTGGCTTTTTCATTAGTGGAGAGGAGGGGCCAGCTTCTGATGAAAATACAAGTTCCTTATTTGCTTCAAAAATGATGCACTCCCCCTTCAGCTCTTTCTCCAGGAGAAGCGGATCTGACACTTTAGCAAGGTCACCTAATGTAGCAAGCACACACATTGCTCCACCATGTGTTCGGACAAACAAGTAAAGAAGCTTTGACCGCTTGATTATTAGCACCACCTTCTCTAAGCTAGATGTCATAGATATCACTCAAAAAGGTCCAAACTTTGTCAAAGCTTGAATTTTCATGATTATTTCTTGCCCTCCTAGTGAGCACTTCGTATGGAAGACCACCAAGTTTGCAACAAGGTTGCCAATCTACTCCTTCAGAGCTGAATTCTTCTATCGATCTGCATGATGTCGAGCTCCTCCTTGCCTTGATGCAAACTCATCTATATACAGTATCTCCTGAATGACAAAGTCAAATCAAACAATATATTTAGTGACTAACCTAGAGTTATCAGAAAGCAATGAAACTTGACGGTAGGGTGCATCGGGTCCCTCGGAGTCCACCGGTGAAATCTTAGACAAAAATGATGCCTGTAATTGCCCTATCCAAAGTCTGGTGTCTAGGGCCCCATACGCCTAGGGCAGATGCCAAACTTCAGACAGGGCAGCTGTAGGCATCATTTTTTGCCAAGATTTCACCGATGGACTCCCGGGGACCCGATGCACCCTACCGTCAAGTTTCATCGCATAAAAATATATGGTAGTTAGAAATCTCACCTTCTCTAGATCATCTTGTATCTTTATTTTCTTGTGTGTCAACGAGGCACCTCTTTGGGCAGAGGGATCTACAAACTCCTTGGTAAGAAACTGAGGTCTTGGTCCAAACAAATCATATTATAGTGCTTCAAATTCAGCATCCAGCACAAGGTAAACTTCTTCAACCGAGGTAATATGCTCTTGTTCTGCTAGGGATCTACAAACTCCTTGGTAGGAAGCTAAGGCCTTGGTCCAAACAAATCATACTGTAGTGCTTCAAATTCAGCATCCGGCACAAGGTAATCTTCTTCAACCGAGGTAATATGCTCCTGTTCTGCTATGATGGCACTCAGTATATCTAAGCTTGTGCCATCATATCTTCCAATCTTTGCCATCGTCGAATCCACATCCATGTAATCATAATTAATTAGGCCTTCCATTGAATCCCTGACTAGGATGGAAAACAACTCTTCTTCCTTCATTTCCAAGTATTGCAGCATATCTAATAGAATCAAGTATTGTACACCATCTACTTCAATGGACTCAAGGAGACAAGGTTGGGTTTGTCAACTTGCAGTTGTTCTGAAGAAGATGGTACCATGAGAGCCAACCCTTGCTCTGCCACCACCCGATGTTCCTCTTCAACATTTATGAGCTCCTCAATTGGTTCTTCTCCCGTGTATGTGATAGCAACAACCTGTGGAGTTGTATCTTCATCACTCTCCTCCTCTGTGTATCCAATGCAAGGAGGTAAATTGCCATTGCGCAATCACACTCCACGAGATCCAAAGGTGATGTACCTGGTGCACTGTCCATGGAAACAGTGCATACTCTGTGTGAAGGATCCACATGGGCCAGACACCTATTCACCACTTTTTGGTGATTGTTCCCTGCCTGAAATACCATGAGCTATTCCAAAGGCACCCACATCATGTCAGATCCCTCAATGGAGTATGTGTAGGTAGCAATGGTGCTCACAAAGTCTTCCAAAACATGAAGGAGGGGATCCAGCGATGAGAGCACGCTTTCAAGGTTGAAGTTGTTAGAGAAAACCTAGAATATCTCATCACCCTGGTTGGCAAAGATAGTCTCTTGGATCCACTCATCAAAGTGTGTGCCAGCATCCATCGTAGCAAGTAGGAGGGATGTGGTGGATATAAAGAGATGAAGAGAGAAAGTGTGAAATGAAACAATGAAACAAGAACTAAACTAGTTCTGCCTTAAAAACCTTAAGTTTTAAACCATTAAGGGCTTTTCGCATATGATATTTAGACGTCTTTGTAAATTTTACATGCATATATAAATGTGTTGATGTGAAAAGTGTATAACGAGTGTATGATTTTGCATAAATACCAGAATTTTTAAATATTACAAGTTTGCAAGTGACAATATTCTATTGGCCAAAAAAATCCAAAAATTTATAGGTGTTGGATATTACAACTTGTGGTGTTGGGATTTTTAGGGAGACTCCACAATTTCTAAAATATGTGGAGCCACACTTTCGCTAGTAACAATATCCTCAGCTCGGCTTTGAATTTTCATGCCATCTAGTTTAAAATAGAAGCTAACAGGTGGATTCTGCATTAACATTGTAATTTCTTGGCGCATTATACTCAAGGGCCAATCATCCTCCATTTGCAACACTTTGGGCTCACAGCCCTCACAAATGACAGTAACATCCACAGTTGCACTTTCATGCATGTCTTGATCAAGGCACAACCATTTACCCTTAAGCATCCTCCCTCTACGAAACTTGAACACTAGGCATAAAGTCTATCGTGTAACAAAGTACCTGTAATTGGAAAGGAAGGTTAGCCGATTCATCCCAAAATAAGATAATACTCAACTAAGAGAGGAAAAATTTGCCTGAAAGCCATGTCCGTTGTTGTGACTCCACACTCCACTGTGTCAGGACTTTGAGTTATTTTTTATGTCCAAGTTTTGCCTAGAATCCTTGTTACATAATCCTCTGATGCACTTTTTATGACATACGTGATTTTGGTACGCCTCAAACCCTTACATTCCTTGAACATGTGTGCAAAAATTCCAATTGGTATGAACCAGCTTAGATGTACATTGTTTGAGCCGGTGCTTGGCTTCATAGAATTCAATATGTTTGGTGAAATTTTTGTGTACACATGTGCAAATGTTGCTACTACACAATGGCCATTCTATGCTATTGAGATTCGATATGTGTATAGACTCAAGGGTTCCATATTCTCAACTCCCCTTGGGAAATATGTACTTGGAGTCATATAAAAAAACAAGGTCCTCTGCTGCGAGCTGCTTAGTTGTACGTCCCTCAAAGAGAAATCTACCAATTTCGAGGTGGTAACACTTAAAAGAACCAGTGAAACTCTCAACATTTTTCCACTAACAGCAATCCAAAGGGTATACTTCTGTAAATACGAGACAAGTTGTTCCATAGGTATCATGAAATTTCACATTCTCAATGAGTTGCAAATGCTTAATATTTGCAATGTTTCGTTGAAAGGGCACAATGGGCGCAATATGTATTTTTTTTGCATGAATACATGTTGTACAAACGCCTCTGTTACAAGGTGAGAATCAACATTCCTTTGTTTGAGAGCTAAAATTTTACCCTTCTAGTGCTTTGATACATTTGCAATTGCAAATGCTTTCACCCTGAAAGCTTCCTTCATACTTGGATGCATATGTACCCAAGACGAGAAATGATACGTATCAGTGATCCAATTCCCTTCTTCATCTTTTCTGTTACCTACTTCTATCGAGAGAATGCTTGTTCTTCTCTCAGGCATTATAACCTATGCATTAGATGTAAAGAAGTATGTATTAACCCCTAAATAATAAGCATTTTAAGTCTGTCTAGTAATCACCAATATGCCATACAAATCAACATGGCATTAAGAGATGTTTACACTTTTGTAAATAGACATAAACATCGATATCGAAACGCATGTGGATATATACATCGACACAAAGTATAGATTCAATTTCAAGGCATCACTTTAATCATACCATTTACATGAAATATAATGAAAAGAATAGCACAAGAATACTCAAAGAATTTTGCCAAAATAAGTTTTATTATAATAAAGAGGAGTTTGATTTGACTCAATACATTGTATGAAATGTGGGTATTATAGAGTAGTTGTTACAAGGATAGCAGCCACATGGCATGCAAATCTTAATAGGCACATTGGATTGATACCTGAGATATTCTAAGACTCAACACATTGTGCATTATATGGATGATATGATACAAGAGTTTCATGGATCATTGCCAATTGGCATGGAGATCCAAATGGACACATAGGACCAATAAAGCCAAGGATTTTTGAACCATTGACTTCCGGCAGGTCCATATCATCCATCACAAAGGAATCACTCACCACATCAAAATAGTCTATCAAGAATTATATGCTTCACCTAAACCGTGTACAATACCTGCATGTACAAAAAAACACATACATGAATCCCTTTAAAAAAAATACTTGCATGAATCCCTTTTAGCAAAAAAATCTAGATAATTGCATGAATAGAAGCAATACAAAACAGGGCCAATTTACCTATAAGTTGATGTGCTGAAGATAAAACTGAATCGTTGCTAATCAAAACCCATTGCAAATAATGGACATAAGAAAACATCAATCCCATTAAACATAAAAGTCACTAATTAAATGAATAAATTTTGGCACCACAAAATATGGCGAATTTATCGCTAAATTGAGCTATAGAATCTCTGCTCTACCTTGTGTTAAGTGCTACAACAACAATTGATCCTTAAGTTAGAACTAGCATCAAACCCTATTGTAAAGATAGTAGAAAAGGGATAATGCAGAGAGGAAGAAAGAGAGAGTGTGTGAGTACATGGGAGAGAGAAAGAAATGAACACCTATCCAATCTTGCCCAAATTAATCTCTACAAAAGACAATAGTAAGAGTTAGTATTTACATGAAGATATACTGAAAAAACAGTAGAAAAGAGGAAACACAGAGAGAGAAAGAGAGAGGGAGAGAGAGATGAGCACTTATACAATGTGACCCAAAATTATCTCTACAATAAAACAACAACAAAGGTTAGAACTAACATTATCTTGTATTGAAAAGATATCAGCAAAAAAAACCAAACAGAGAGAGATATTAACACATATGCCTCTTCCTCCTAATAAACTCTTCAACAACAATTAGAACCAACATCAAATTCTATTGAAAACACAACATAAAACAGAAACAACACATAGAGAGAGGGGGGAAAGAAAGAAGAGAGAGAGAGAGATGAGCACCTCTATCTCCTACCACAACCTCTGCAATAAAATAAGAATAACAATAAGAAACTACATCAAACCCTATTGAAAAAATAGCAAACAAGAGAAAATGCAAAGAGAGATGGACACCTGTGTTTTATCCAAAATCTGAAGCTGCATGGAGAAGAAAGTGCAAAGGTAAGCAGAACGCTCAAAATCCTAATTATTCTTAGCAAGGAGCTTCAATGGAGATGAAAATTCACGAGTATAGAGAAGAGAGGGAAAGTGGTCTGTTGCTCAACTTTTGGATCAAATTGATTTCGTGATAGGGAAAATTTTTGAAATTGAAAATTCTCCAAAAAAGGGAGAAAATACGAGGTGAGAGAAACTCAAATTTTGTGTACTATTCATTCTCCCTTTTTTTAAAATCCCCCACTACCCCTTTTTTTAAAAGAAAACCCAAGATTTGGAGAGAGAAGATTCACCCTCCATGGATATCAACATCTAGCCTTCCTATTGGACAATCCAAAAGGCCCACATCTTAAACTATATTATTTTTAAGGGCCCATTTGTGAGTTCATTTTTTTATACCCACCTTCTCTCTATTTCACTCTTCCTCCCTCTCTCTCAATCTCTACCTCTCCCTCCCCCTCTCAATTTCTCTCTCTCTCTCTCTCTCTCTCTCTCTCTCTCTCTCTCTCTTTATCCCTATCTCTATTTCTCTCTCCCTATCTCCATTTTTCTTTCTCCGTCCCTCCCTCCCTGCCTCTCTATCTCTATTTTTTATCTTCCTCCCCTCACTCTCTCTCTCTCATGTGTGTGTCCCTTCCTTCTCTTTATCTCTCTATTTATCTCTCCCTCCCTCCCTCTATTCTTCTCTCTTCCTCTTTGATTCTCTCCCTCCCTCTCTCTCTCTCTCTCTCTCTCTCAACAAAAAGAAAGAGAGAAGACAGTATGCATTTACCTCCAAGCCCAAAGAAGAATCCCTTTAGAATCTTCTTCTTCTTCTCCTTCGTGGCTTCCCTCCTCCTTCATGCACATCTCCTCCTTCATGGATGGTGGTGGCGGCCTCTCTCTCTCTCTCTCTCTCTCTCTCTCTCTCTCTCTCTCTCTCTCTCTCTCTCAACAAAAAGAAAGAGAGAAGAGAGATTGCATTTACCTCCAAGCTCGAAGAAGAATCCCTTTAGAATCTTCTTCTTCTTCTCTTTTGTGGCTTCCCTCCTCCTTCATGCACATCTCCTCCTTCATGGATGGTGGTGGCAGTCTCTCTCTCTCTCTCTCTCTCTCTCTCTCTCTCTCTCTCTCTCTCTCTCTCTCTCTCTCTCTCTCTCTCTCTCTCTTCAAACTCATTATTTACAATTCAAAAATGCCGCACTCAACTTGGGATGCTTTTTTCTCCATAGTATGATGTTGCTATTTGCATCGCTATTAACATCACAAAGCATCACTATGTGTATCGCAAAGCATTTCTATTTGCATCATTATTTGCATCGCTATATATAGCAACACTAATAGTGATGTAGGTAGTGATGCTTTTAGTGACAGCTAAATCTCATCTCCAAAATGGTCATTGCTATGCTTTCATTTTCTTGTAGTGAGACTTGAGAAGGAATTAGAAATGGATCAAAGATCTAGCTCTAATACCAGCTCTCCTAAAGTGAACTAGGAGAGACAAATACTATAAGAAGAGAGAGAAAGAGGGAAGAGGTGAGAGAAACATTAAGAGAAGATAGGGAAACACAAGAATAGGAAGGAGAATGCGGCCATGAAAGCTAGAGGAGAGAGATGGAAGAAAGTGACTTGTCATATTATTCAATTGATGAAAAATAACACGTCTTGACACCTTTTATACTTGCTCATGTGGCAAGTATCATGCCCCTTATTTTCACTATTTCCTATCCTACTTCTCATCCCTTACAAAACACAGTTGTTTTTTCCAGTTAATGATATCTCATCAAATACTAGCAATTTTATTTGTTTATATTCTTCATATGATTCTCTTAAAGTTTATTGATTTAAAATTTTAATTTTTTATTATTTATTTAAATACATAATGATGAATGGATTGTTGTTTCACCAATATTATAAGAAACTTTCTAGTATAAACCATGAGTAAATAGAATAGAATATTAATATTATATTATTCTTTGAATGGACATATATAAAATCATGCTAAGCTTTAACCAATAATAACAATGGATATGTTTTACTTATTTTATGGAGTGCTAAAAAATGTTTATATTGGTTTATGTGGATAGATAAGTTTTTTTGCAAATTATATTATCTAGTATTATTTGTTGTTCATTATTTAATGATCTTATTTTTAAAAAATAAATATAACTATCAAGTAAATGAGACATTTACACCTTTGTTAATATTTTTAAATTTTTAATGAATGATAATGCTTGAAAATCTATTAAATATCGTATATTTTAATATTTTTAGATTTGTTTTAATTTTAATTTAAGAATTTGTCTCCTTGATTTCATCATCTTCATAATTTCTAACATTTTTATTTTTAAGAGTTTATTTTGAGAATTTTTTAATGTGTGTTAATATTAATTGTGCATTATGGTTATACACATTTTTTTAACTTTCATATTTTTGCAACTATTTATATTCATGATTTTATAAAAAGGAACATATAATAATATGTGTTTTTTATGTGAAGCTCATTTCTACACCTATGGCATTGTTTGATCATGAACAATTTGACTCTTGGGTGACATACAAAATATCCATTTGCTATCTAGAAGAGTTGGATGCCTTGGAGTCAATGAGAGGATTAAGTGTATTCTTTGGAAGAGGTTATTAATAGATAATACATTGAAGAAGAGAGTGCGTAATCAATTATTAATGTATTTGCAAGAGATGATGGTGATCTGATGAAATAGATATTTTTCCATTGATCTATGAGACAACGTTGCAACTAATAGTGAAGAGCTTCATGCAAGCAAGATGTCCCCTTATAGACCAAGTGGCATAGCTATAAGTCTCTTGAAGAAGTTCAATGCAAAGTTGTTTCCTTTTAATCGAAGTAGTTTTAGGATTAGGATTGATGCGTTATGTCCAATGCACACGGAGACTATATTGGATTGGGGGTGGCTAACTATGTGAGGTTTTTTCCTTTAACCCTAAATATAACTAAGGATGTGTCATATGGATTGGCAACAATGAGTGATGACAAGATTGATTTTGTATTATTTAGCAAGAAGATAGATTTGGATGAGTTTAGTATTCCAATGTATTCTTAGTCAAGAGTTCCAAGATTTTTGCATATGTAGCAAGGTTTTTCTTCGAACTGTGGACATCTATTTTGAGCTTTAGAAGTAATGCATGACTATGGTTGATGCATGACTTCAAGGCTTAATATCTTGCATTCAAGGACATATGTATCAAAACACAACTAGATTAGAAAGCATAATAGTACAATCTAATGGGATATGAGATCTCATAGTCAACCAAAACCCATAGCAAGGGTATTTTGTGTTTAGATATTAAGGAATCTTGAATGGATCCCTTTGGTAGAGTATGAGGTATAGAGCTCTTACTCTTGATATAAAGACCCGAAGTCCATTCGAATAAACTTCAATGGCTAAAAGCTTTCATATCCTTAAATCATGTGAATGCAAGCTAACGCTTTTCTTAAGCATTATAAGAAAAACATAATAACTCTTAAAGTATAAGTTTTTCATTCAATTTTTTAAAGGTCTATGTGGTGGTATAGCCTAAACTATGGCAAAATGAATCAAGGTGGATAGAAACAAAGGCTTTCGTGGCCATATTGGAAACACTTTGATGTTTTCACGCTCCTTAGTTTTGTAAAGCCAAGGTTAAAAGGCTATATACAACTATTGTTTTGTATTAATATATGCATGTCATTGAGGTCAAGGATAGGCATTAGGATAAAAAGATTTAAAAATGGGTCCTTCATAAAATTATACTTTAAGATGTGGACCTTTTGGATTGTCCAATAGGAAGGTAGGATGTTGACATCTATGGAGGATGACTTTTCTCTCTCCAAATATTGGATTATTGATTTAAAAAGAGGGTGGGGGGGGATTAAAAAAGGGTGGAGATGAATAGTGCACAAATTTTGAGGGTCTCTATCCTCATACTTCACCCTCATTTTAAAATTGTTTTTTATTTTGATTTTTTTCCCTTTTATGAAATCAATTTGAATTGAAAATTAAGTAATAGACTCATTTATCTCTCTTCTCCATTCTAGTGGATTTTATTAGCATTGAGACTTTTGTATGAGAGTTATCTAGGTTTTGAACACTCCACTTACCTCTAGAATGTCTTCTCGGTGCAGTTGTAGATTTTAGGCAAAACATAGATGCCCAACTCTCCCTACATTTTCTCTTTTTTACCACATAGGATTTCATGTTATTTCTAGCTTCAATTATTGTCTTCTTGTAGAGATCATTTTTGGGAAGGCATAGGTGCTCATCTCTATGTGTGTGTGCGTGTGTGCGTGTGTGTGTCCAATAGAACTTGATGGTGGTTCTAACTCTTTCTATTCTCTTCTTGTTGTAGAGATAATTTTGCACAAGAGACATAAGTACTCATCTTTTGTTCTTATCTTCTTATTGTTGCAAAGATCATTTTGGGCAAGATGCATAGATATTCATCTCTCTCTCTCTCTCTCTCTCTCTCTCTATATATATATATATATATATATATATGGTTTCTTGTTTCTACTATGCTTCATGCTTTCAATAAAGCTAAATCTTGCTATTGTCCTCTTGCATAAATCAATTTTGGCAAGATCACATAGGTGTTCATTTCACTCTATCTCACTCTATGTTTAAGCCCTATTTATAGTAGGGTTAGATGTCAATTCTAAATCTTGCTTTTGTCTTCTTGCAAAGATCAAACTTTGAGCAAAGCATGTGTCTTCTCTCTTACAAATCTTCATATATGTACGTTTTCACCACGGTTCATAATACTACAACTTTAATGTTTGAACACCATGCTTGTGTTTATACTAATGCATTTGACTTTCCAATGTGCATGTGGAATATAATGTTGTAAGGAAGATACTTTTTTTTCTTAAAGAGGATATGTATTCTAGTGAGTTTTATTGTTACCTATGATAAGATCATTTCTCTCATTTCACATCTATGTTGGGGTGAGTGTTACTATTATCTATGATAAGATCAAACTTATCTCTCTCATTTCACAAATCATATTGATTCTTTAATTGATTGAGATCCATGTGGCCTAATAGACTAGGAGGGTGGCTAACTATGTGAGGTTTGGTCATTTAGCCCTAAATAGAACTAAGGATGAATAATATCATATAGATTGGCTATAATGAGGGGTGAGAGAAAATTGATTTTCTGTCATTTAGCAAGATACATTTGGATGAATCTAGCGGCTAGAATTCCTAAGTTTTCTTACGCAAGAGTTACAAGCTTTTTGCATATCTAGTAGGATTTTCCTTGGAACTGGGAACATTTATTTTGAGTTTTAGAATCGATGCATGACTATGGTTGATGCATGACTTCAAGACTCAATATCTTGAGTTTAGGGATACATGTATCATCAAAAAGCTAGATTTGATAGCATAACAATACAATCTATTGGCATATGAAATCTCATGGTGAACCAAAATCCATAGCAAATGTATTTTCTGTCTAGCTATTATCAATGAACAATAGATTCCTTTGGGGTGTGTGTGTGTGTGAGGATGATGTATTTTGTGTTTACCTATTATGAAGGAATAATGGATTGCTTTGGGCAAGAGCCACAGGTTCTCTCTCTCTCTCTCTCTCTCTCCCTCTCTCCCTCTCTCCCTCCCTCCCTCCCTCCCTCCCTCTCTCTCTCTCTCTCTCTCTCTCTCTCTCTCTCTCTCTCTCTCTCTCTCTCTCTCTCTCTCTCTCTCTCTCTCTCTCTCTCTCTCTCTCTCTCTCTCTCTCTCTCGTTTTACTTTTTTGTTTTTTTTCTAGCATAGCTTAATGTTGGCTTAATGTTGATTCTAACTCTTATTGTTATCTCCTTGTAGATATCATTTTGGGCAAGATTGTATAGGTGCTCACACACACACACACACATATCTCGCTCTATCTATCTATTTTTTCTCTCAAAATCAATCTAAAAAGCCTTGTTTTGATGCTTGATACTCTAGATGAATTGGAGGTTTTCTTTGGTTCAACTATCTCTCATAAGACTCTATCTAGCTTCTACCCTCGTCCAAGAGTGGCTATTTCAAGATTTGAAGTTTGATAGCACATTCAATAAGTCTTTGGGTAATGCACCCTGATTCTAGCTTCTCAAGAAACCTCTAAGGATCCTCACACATTTTTCATGAAACTCAAGGAATAGATTCTCCAGTTTATCCAATCAAGTTTTGCCTATCTTTTGCCACTAATACCTCTCAAAACACTCCTTAGTGGGGTCACCAAAAAGGATGACATGTACTTGGTTGTTGCCAAGGAAAAACCTCACTAGCATGTATAATTGAAGATACTAAGGAGTGTTTGTAGGGTATATTGATTTTAGTGTTATGGTTTTTTTTTTTGCTTGAGCTCTAACTGAACAAGACTACTAAACAAGAACCTGGAGACTCGAGGAGACAACATTCTTCTTATTCAATCTCAATGGAGCAACTTCTCTATGCCTCTATTGCCATTAGCTCAATGGTAAACCTTGGTGAGTTTTCCTCTCCTTACTATGTGTCCCTCTCAAAGTTACCAAGGTTCCCAATGGTAAACCTTGGTGAGTTTTCTTCTCCTTACTCTGTGTCCCTCTCAAAGTTACAAAGGTTCCCAATAGCAAGACTTGAAGTCTTAGGCTCAATCTCTTACATGTAATTTCTTGGCTCTCAATTCAAAGAGATCTCCCTTGAAAGATGTGTCAAGGTGCAAGTCCTTACTTGAGGGAAAACTCAAATAATGCCAATGGAAAAGACAATCCAAGGTCTTTACTCTATACCTATCTAGGAATCTCTAATTGATTGGGTAAACCAAAATATCATGCTTAATATCTCCATGTAGCATTGCATATTAATCCAAGAACCAAGATATATCTCATATGGCATTCCCTCAAGGTGAAATCTTGTCAATGATAGTAAGAATTCCTTGAGAGCTTTTTTAAATCATATCTCAACCATTAAGTCTTTCAAAGAAAGCTCCAAGTACCATGGCATCAAGCAATTAAGTTTAATTCAAGCTTTCCAAAAGGATTTTAAACACCAAAGCACCGAGAAGAATCATCACCTTTATGATTTTCTATTCAATGATCCACAACTCTTCCTACCAAATCTCACCTTAATCTTGGACTTCTCAAACTTTTCAATTCAAAAGTAAAGTGGTTGTCAAATCACCAGTCTTAATGCTTAACTCAAGGTATGCAAAATGCATTTTCTTTCTCTCTCTATGTAGTACAAGGGTCTAGTTTCAAGTTCTCCTAATTTTAGTGGACAACCCTAAAACCCAAGAAAACATTTCAATCACACAGAGATCCTTTTAACACTTATGAGAATGCTGAACAACAACAATAAAAATTCCATAGAGTCATGCGAACATCACATTTAAACTCAACAACAATTTAAGTAAGCCATTCTAACTCTTATAGAAGTGCTATGTGTGTGTGTGTGTGTGTGTGTGTTGAGCAACATTGTAAGACAATGAGGGGGTAGCTAATACTTCAAATAACAAGTTCACACATCTTTTGAGACCTTTCCTCAAGAAAAACAAAGTTAATCACCAAGCATTATGCGATAAAATGTTCTTTTTAATGTTGCTTCATGGATCTTGCTTTCATAGCCAATGCATTCAAAGGTCATCACAAATAGTTTGAGCACTCAAACACCATAGTAGCAACAATTGCAAGTTCTAGACACCTCAAAAAGCATAGTTGGTAGTATTGTTGGCTTGTATAGCTCCTACTCTTTCAGCTCTTTGATAGCACACCTACTGTGTGGATATGGTGATCTCTTTCGTCTCTCTTCTTCACCTCTAATTCTCCTAGACTTACTCAATTTCTTCTTTTAACGCCCTCACTAGGTATGCCCCAAGGATCTTTAGTAGCACATGCTTGGTTAGTATGGTGCCTTCTCTCGCTATAGCAGCTCGTGCAAGAAGCGCGCACTGGCCTCTTTCCTAGAGCGATATTCTCTCGTTCTTCCCTTTCTCATTCGAATGAAAATATTCTCTCATTGTCCCTCTAGCCCACACATCAAGCAGGACAAAAATCAGCTAGTACAAACATTATCAACACTGCATAGCTCAAGGAGGTCAGCATGCGCGCATAATGGAACACGCGGGATGTAGCACACATGACAGAAATCTGTAATGAAAGTCCAGGAGGAGACTACAAGGCGCCATCATCCGCATAACTCATTTTCTTGCTTGCCATGTATGCACCCCACAGTCTCCAAGCTGCCATGTCTCCATGATCATCATCATCTGACGCATCAGCAGATACCTGCAGCTCAAGAAGATCAGCGATTAGCACCAGCTCACGCACCTTGCAGTGAGTAGCACTCCACCATTCTACGCCAGAGCATGATCAGTGAAATTGGAGAATAGATCCTACATAAACCATCAAAGAAGTCAAGATGGATGTGGCCATGATTATTTAACTGCTAAAGCTTGAAGGTGCAAAGGTTCTCAGGTATAGCTCTCCTCTTATCTATCCTCTGGGCGAAGTGTTGCTTCATGGAGATCCCTTAGAAGCGATCTTAGTAGTCCAAGTACCTAAAGACCTTTCCTAAACTCCTTACATCCCAATTAAGCAATCCACTCAAGAGAGTTGTTCCACTCAAGCAACAATGCCTTAATTTCCTGCTATTGATTATAGAGCCATATACATCATGATGCTCATTGTTCATAGACTTCCATAAGCTCTTTCATAGAAAACTAAAATTGGATGAATGCCGCACTTTTTTCGTATATAAAAAACAAGAATGCATAGGATGGTGTCTACAATTTCATGGCTATTATCTACTTTAATAGTGTGCTTATGTTCACACTAATGTGATGGATTATTGGATCCTTCGATTTCATGTCCTTGTTGCATATCTTGCATATCTAAGAGTTTGTATGGAGTTTACCATATGCCTCATGTTTTGGTTCAAAGAGTTGTAATGTTCATGCATCTCTTTATTGTATACAATACCATTTGTACTTCTGTTGAGGGATCCTCTCTGTAATGTTTTATTTACCTAAGTTTGGACATTGTGATATTGTGGACACTCACAAAAAATGACCAAATATTGTAGGTGGCGAATAATTTTGTGCAGTTGCCATTTCTAGGTGTAAAATTTATGGGTTGTTTAGAATGGTCAATGATTGAAAAGGAATTTGTAATTTATATACAGTTTTTTTTAAAAATGGGTGATGTGGACTCTAATGTGTTTTGTAATACATTTTCCTTCCATTTCAGTTGAGCTCTCATAGTACCTCCAAATATGGATGTACCTTTTAAGATACATTGTCCAACTTTGAGGCCTTTTGATGCATTGGCTCTAACATGGATGATCAAATTAGTTCCAACAAGACAATACCATATTCAAACATATGCCCACATTTACTGGGATCGTGTTATAAGATCCGAGATACACGCTCGACTTTCTTATATACTTAAAATATATATGGTGAATATTATGCTGGCGTAGAGAGAGAACAGATGAGAGAAAAGAAAGATGTAGTCTAGAGAAAGAGAGAGATAGAAAAATTGACAACACACTAGGCACTGGAAGATGGGCTAGTCCCCCCCCTGGTGGAGTTATAATATTGACAAGGAGCAAGCTCCTCCGTTACACATAAACCAGTTCTTACTTGTAGATCTTGGAAACAAGATCACGATTCCTTGCACGGTATACAACCGGCTAACACTTGCACAACCTGGAAGTTGGCACCTTTTGATCCTTCTTGAGTCTCCTTATCTCCTACACAATATGTGTAGGGCTCTCCTCTTGGCGCTTGATTTCAGCAGAGCTTCCGCAGTACTTGCACCTTCTCTTCTCCTCTTGGATGCATGCAAAGTGATGCTTCCTTTACCTCTCTCACACCCAAGGAGAGCCTCCTCTTTTATAGGCTTTCAAGAGCTTCTCTTCTTGGAGAGAGACTTGAGTTGAACTTCATGCAAGATGTGGTTGTTCTAGGACCTACTCTGGAGCACTAATTTCGAGATATCTCTCTATGCGTTGTTCGGATGAAAAAACGGCCAATACGAAAGTTGTAGATCTCACTGTTTTCGATAATTTGCGCGGCTCATTTTTAGAGATCAACTTTCTATCGCAAGATATTTAAAAAATGGATTCACCATATCTTTTTTAAAAAAAACAACTTCTCAAACTATACTCTTAACTTGTGGTCCATCCAACCACCTTAAGGAGAGTTCATTAAATTGCCTTGGGCCTCAACCTTAAGATTGACTTCCACACAAAATCTTGTGTTTTTTTAGACCTTAGAAAGAGAAAATCACTTATCTCCTCACTTCCAAATGATCATGTCTCTTGCATTTCTTAGTGAGAGAATTACCTCTCTTGTCTTTCTTAATGAAAGAAAATACCTTAAACCTTGACTTTTGTAAGGGAGAGGATGACCCCAAATAAATGCAATGCTCATTACACACAAGTAAACATTCCCAGGCGTCCCTGGATGGACACATAAATACATATACACAATGCTAATGCACTTCCTCTTCTTAGGACTTAATCCATCTTCATTTATGTGTAACTCCTTGGTTCTTGTGTACACTCTTACACTTAGTAGACATTTCTTTTCCCCTTCATAACTTGTACTGCCTGTACCAAATATCCCTATCACAGTGCTCTGATCACCCCATTAAGTGATGCACTAGGAATATTGGTCTCTAAATGGTCTCATAGCCATGCTAGATCATCATCAACACTTAAAGAAAAGTGAGTCATTAATTTATTGACATGAATTTATTAAATAGAGAATGTGTAATAAGCAATCAATTTAGTGATAGATCAGGTGAACGATTTCATTTCTGGGGAGTAGTTTGAAAGGCACACCCACAAACTTCAAGAGACAAATTTCTTGAAGGTGGAAACAAGGAACCTAAGCACAACCCACTGAATTCTCATAAGATAGAGAATATATGGTACATATGATCTTTTACAAATGTCATATTCTTGTTGACTTCTAGAGACGCAATTATTTATATGTAGAAACTAATTCTTATAGATATCATTTGCTTCATATGCCTAGCTTTTGGTGTGCTTTTGGACCAAAAACCTTACATAATAAACCGCAAGTGACCGCTCATGAAAAGCAACCAAATGTTAAAGGTGGCAAACATTTAGTGGACTGCAGAGGTCATTTCTATGTGTACAAACTCTATTTATGGCCAAATATAGCTCGAATAAATTATGTGGAGCAGAATCGTGTGGATTGGGAAGGCCATATTTTCCATGGGATACATTGTGATGGCTTGTTAGATTCAAGGTTTCTTGTTGCACCTTGGTTATAAGAAGAGAAGAGAATATGGGACAAAAACTTCCTTCATTGTGGGTTTTCTCCACCACAAGTATTCCAATAGCACATTGCATTAGTGGAGAGGCATGCAATTCAAAACTTGAATATAAGGTTGGAAAGTATTTGCTCTTTTCTATATTGTTTTCATTGTAATAGCAAGTTATATGAAGTACCTAGAATAGCCACTTCTGAGATGGAGGGTTTGATATAACATTGCAAACTATCTTCTTGGAAATGATACAACATTTTGTGATCGATGTTGCATTCTTCTTTTCGATAGTGCACTTACTGTAAAAGCAACTTATGTAAAGTACTTAGAATGGCCACTTGTGCGGTGGAGGATTTGATATAGTACTGCAAACTATCTTCTTGGAAATGCATTTTCAACTTCTTATTTGTAGAAAGGGTATTCTTGTGTTAACTTATATATAACCATATGGATTTGATGTGCTTGGTTTGTTAGAGAAATAGGATTAAAAAGCTCCATGTGGTTGGTACCTTTATCCCAATGCATTAGGATTAAAAGGTTTCATGTACATAATCAAATATAAGTATTTAATAAGGGGTAGCCCCTTCTCTCTCTCTCTCTCTCTCTCTCTCTCTCTCTCTCTCTCTCTCTCTCTCTCTCCTTTGTACTCTAGTTTTTGGACAAATGGTAATTTGATTTTGAAGGTCGATATCCTTTGTATCCAAGATCAAGATGTCATGCTTGACTCACTTCAATGGTTGAGATAACAAGTCAATGTTTAGACAATGATCATTACTAGTATATATATATATTTTTTGAGGTGTAAACCCAATAGCTTCATTTTACTACTATATTATTTTTGTTGTAAGTTCGGAAAGCCCCGAACCTCTAAAGGGCTTCCCAAACGTACCCCCCTTTCCAAACCTGCATTTTGAATCAAAACCCCCTCCCCTCCCCTCTTTCTCACGTGTAATCTCTCTTTTTCTTTTCCCCCCTCCCTTTTTTCATTAAAAGTCCCCCTCCCTTTCTTTTTAAATTAAAACCCCCTCCCCTCTCTCTCACTTGTAATCTTTCTCTTTCTTTTACCCCTCCCCTTTTTAATTAAGTTCTCCCCCCCTCCCCCTCATGTGTAGGGCTTAGGTTCTCTCTCTCTCTCTCTTTCTCATTAAATCAAACTTCTTTTTAAATCAAAAGTTTCTCTTTCTCTCTCTCTCTCTCTCTCAGATATTAAATTTTTAATTTAAACTTTTTTAATTAATTTTTTAAAGTTTTTCTTAATTTAAAGTTTTTTAAACATAGTTTTTCATACACTTTGAGAGAGAGAGAGAGAGAGAGAGAGAAGAAGAAGAAGAATGATAAAAAGAAGAGGACAGAAAGAGGGGGGGAAAGAGGAAAGAGAATAGTCTTTTTTAAATTAAACATTTTTCTTCTCCCCCCCTCCCCCTCTCTCTCATGTGTAGGGCCTAGGTTTTCTCTCTCTCTCATAGTTAGATTAACATTTTTAATTTAATTTTTTTAATAAAATATTTTTAAAAGTTTTCAATTTGAAGTTTTTTAAACATAGTTTTTCACACACTTTGAGAGAGAAATAGAAGAAGAACAAAAATGAGAAGGATAAAAAAATAAAAAAGAAATAGAAAAAACGGAGAGAGAGGAAAAAAGAAAAGAGAATAGTATTTTTTTACTTAAACCTTTTTCAATATAGTTTTTTATTTAGAGAGAGAGACAGAGAGGACATATATAATTTGAAAGAGAGAGAAAATAAGGGAGAGAAAAAAAAGAAAGAGAAGAGAAAAATAGAGAGAGAGAGAAAAGAGAGCAAGACAAAAAAACTTGAAAGAGAGAGAGAAAGAGAGAGGAAAAGAAAAATAAGGAGAGAGAGAGAGAGAGAGAGAGAGAAACCGAGAAAAATATACAAAGAGCAAAAAAGAAAGAAGAGGAGAGGGAGGGAGAGAGAGAGGGGGGAACAGAGAGAAAGAGAATTATAGAGAGAGAAAATATAAAATTTAAGAGAGAGAGAGAGAGAGAGGAAAAGAAAAAAGGAAGAGAGAGGAGGGGGGAGAAGAAAAGGAGGGAGAGAGACAGAGAGAAGAAAATAAGAGAGAGAAAAGAAGAAGAAAAAGAGAGAATTATAGACAAAGAAAAGATAAGATTTAAAGAGAGAAAAATAAAAAAAAAAGAAAAAAGAGAAGACAGAGGGAAAAGAGAGGAGTGGAGGGAGATAAGAAGAGAGAGAGAGAGAGAGAGAGAGAGAGAGAGAGAGAGAGAGAGAGAGAGAAGAAGAAGAAGAAGAAGAAGAAAGAGGAAAAGAGGAAGAGAGTGGGAAAAAAATATAAAAGACAAAAGTGTTTTTTAATTTTAAATATTTTTTGAGAGAGACAAGAAGGGAGAGAGGAGAGGGGGGGAAGAGAGAGAGAGAGAAAAGATAAAATTTAAAAGAGAGAGAGGGAGACAAAATAAAAGGAAAATTAGGAGAAATGGGAGTAGAAGAAAAGGGGAGAGAGAGAGAGAGAGAGAGAGAGAGAGAGAGAGAGAGAGAGAGAGAGAGAGAGAGAGGAGAAGAAGAGAGAGAATTATATATAGGTAAAATATAAAATTTACATACTTTAAGAGAGACTGGGGGGGGGAAAGAAAGTAAAAGAAGAAGAAGAAGAGAGAGAGAGGGAACATGTAGAGAGAATTATAAAGAGAGGAAAGATAAAATTTAAAAAGAGAGAGAATAAAAATAGAGGAGAAAAAGAGAAGGAAAAGAGAGGAGAGAGGGGGGAGAATAAAAGGAGAGAGAGAGAGAGAATCAAGAGAGGAGAAAAAATAAACTAAAATAAAAGGTAGAGAAAGAGAGAGAGAGAAAGAGAGAGAGAATTAAAAATTGGGAATGCGCTGCTGACTCCAACGTCCTGGAGAATCTATAGCCTCCTCCCTCAGTCAGCCCCAGTCGTCTGCGTCTAGCCACTCGGGCTTTGCAGCCCCACTCTTGAGTGCCTTGCGTGCGGCCGATCGTCTGTGTGACATATATGCATGCATGCAGTCCATCATGTAGCCCGTAGAAAATCTATCTGCTATGGCTGGAACCAGAAACTCCTCATGCAAGGATGCTACTATGTAGTCCTTGCTCCCCTCCGGTATGTTTTTCTAATGATCTAAGACGTTGTGCCGAAAAACTTGTTGGCACAACTCTCTCATACAAGCCATCACCCTCCTCCCCTCATCATTCATGATGATGAATCCTGACATATCATCGACAAGATAGGCATATCCCTCTAGGGTATGCCTAAGATGGTCCTCTCCCACCCGCGACCATGCTCCTAGGCATATCCAAGAGACTCCTGTACATCCGGTGTACTGACTGGGGTAGTATCTATCAGTGTAGCACCCATAGGGGTGCCATCTATAGACGACTGAGCAAAAGGCGAAGTAACTGGAGCAGACGTCCCCACAAGTGTGACAAATCGTGGAGGTGGCGCAACTCCAGCAGAACGACGAGACGGAGACACCGCATCCGTGCCTCCATAGCAACCACCTGAGCCACGCTCCTTAGAACCACCACAAGAGCGAGGAGTCATACCTGTATCTCATGCCAACCGCGAGCTCACTGCCTCCGTATCTCTACAGCATCCCCCTGACCCTGAAGCACTCCCTCTCTCTGGCCCAAGTCTGAAGCGTCGACCTCATCTGCTCGAAGCTGAAGCATCTGATCGCGCTGAAGTAGATCTAGTAGAGTGGCCTGACGATGTCCGAGACAACTCCTGGTCCGCCATGTCTCTGAATCTCGCCATCTGATTTGGAGACATGGGCATGAAGATATCCTACAACTCCTCATCGCTCATCCCTCGACTCATCCTGAAAATGTCACCTGCACAGACAAAAAATGATGTTAGCATAATCAATTTAAATCATACAAAGCACGGTAATATAAATCCTAAAAAAATGATCTCACTTAAAATGCATATCTTATGTATCCTTATAAGTGATTAGTCAATGAATTGAGTAAGTGGATGCTCCAAGTATGAAGTATTCTATGGTCCCATGTCAATCTCCTGACACAACTCCGCATACACTAGAAGGTCGATAGACATGTCACCACAAAAGGATGAGTCCACCTCATTCTCAAAACTCCTGTATTTCCATCATTGTTAGCCGATGCTGGCTCTTGTACATTTTTGAAGCTTTCGGTGGCCTCCACCCCTTGCATGCTCGAAGCTTTCGGTGGCCTCCACCCCTTGCAATATCGACCCCTCTATTTGCATATTGTCCTCATCTATGCTCGAAACATCGCTTTGATTATATACTCTCACACTTCGGGAAGCTGAAGGTATAACATATCACCATCGAGGTTGTCAGGGGTTTGGATAGAAGATTACTTGTTCACAAACACGTACAAGAGAGATTAAACTATTTATGACATGTACCATGTCATAATACAATTAACAAACAAATGAGTTCATGCACCTGTTCACAATGGACCGGCAACACAAAGGTGTCGCGCAAATCCGTCCATTTTTTTTCGGAATCTATTTCGAGAAATCCTGATGGACCTCATCGAACTGTTGCTCCAGCTCCTTCAAGTACCACTTTGAACCACTGCACATCAAATAGTATCATGGAGAAGCTACGGTAATCCATCGTAACAATACTTTGCAAGTTTCCAAAATACTCCATCTCATCTATAACCGTGTTTGGATCCGTTTGACAACACCTAAAAACATGCCATTCATTGCAACAATTTTTTGGCAAAACTGTATACAATTGACACCTTATTACTAAATTTTTACATTAATTCAATGCAGATGCGGTGTTCGTTGTTGCTGTCTTTGGAGGCCGTGTCCTTGCAGTCTAACTAGGAGATGTGGTACAAGGAAGTTCTTGTACGAGAGGAAGGTGGAGTTTTAGACAAAATTTGATAGGTCGACTTAGTGAATCTTAGCTATGACTATTTAAAATTTTCCTGTAGGGATTATTATCACTTAGAGGAGATAAGACCTTTTTATAAATTAAGGGTTTTCGGGGGAATTTTAGACTTGACAAGGTCTTGACAAGTTGATAGGATATCTTAGTATTAATCTCAGGGATGGAGGATTTCATTAGTTATGCTACCTCCTACCTCCTACCTCTTAATGATGAAATTCTTTATGAAAAATACATAGCATTATGATTGTGATTATTGTCTACAGTAATACTGTAGTGATGATCAAGGGGTGATCATTAGATCATTGATGATTATTATGGAGATTCCTTTGGGGAGGTGTTGAATATTAGATTCAAGAGGATGACTCTTGGCAAGGATGATGTGATCCAAAGGGACTTACTCGCAAAAGGAAGATCGGATGTACCACCTAGGATGTACTCTTGGTGTTAAAGGTTATAAGGATACACTATGTCATATGTGAATTTATCCTTGTGACATCTTAAAGGGTGCCAAAGGAAATTTTGCAATATCAATCCAAGGTATGCAGTGGTTAGGGGTAGGGCAGATTTCTACTTGGAAACGACTTGATGATCATGATCTATCTACGATTGATTACTAAGTATTGTGGTCCTCATCAACTAATACTCTTATACAACACATGTGGTAGTCTCTTCATATTTCAACGATTATTATTATTATTTAAAACAAAATAATAATATACATTACCACCATGGATTACACCTTGTCACAAGTATATCCAAAAGAAATTAAACATCATGATGTACAGGGTGGTAGGGGGGTGAAGAATTCAAGCAATAAACTTGTCACTTACATAGATGGATTTGGTAACTACCACTTAGAAGTGCAAGGCCCATTGGGGTGAGAGCATGAAAGAAGAAGTGTCTTGAATCTTTACATGCTTGATAGTGGGGACTACTCCAAGGTTAGAGGATATATGGTTATGGGTGGATTTAAGAAAGCCAAAAATTCCTCATAGTATAAGTCTTGTTGCGAAGACACAATTGACAGAAATTTTCGGCAGCTTTTGTGCTTGTGGATCCAAAGTGAGTCCATGCGTGACATTCGATCACCTCTCCACGAACAAGTTCATGTCATGTTATTATGACTATGCTGCTCCCTTTATGTAAATCAAATCATACGATCGTGACTATTCCAAATTGTCAATTCTCATATGTTTTATAGGATTGTGATTTGAGACATATTAAAACGAAAAAAAAAGAAAAAAACGTGATGGGAGGGGACGTCACATTTTTGGGATGAACGGGAAGAGACATGAAGGGGCGATCTTCTTGGCCGCATGGAGAGGAGATGGACCGGAGAGTAAGGAGGAGTCTACTTTCACCATAGATTGTGGAAAGCCTGTCACGGACAAGTATAGAGAGGAGGAGGACATGGCACGTCCAATAGCAGCCAGGACAAAGAAGGGCGCACGGGAAGAACCATGAAGGTGCCATCCTGAGAGAAGAGAGAGGACCGTTGCTACGATAGGGGAATGAAGTTGAAGGGGGCGCTGTTTTTTGTAGACGAATGCATCCCTCTTAAGAGGGTAATTCGTTGATGAACAGGGGGCCGCCATGACGGAGAGAGAGAATGGCAGAAGTTGGCGATCTGCGGCTAAACGCCACGTTGTCTGAGGAGAGGGGCCAAGATGGTAGAGGGAGAGAGAGAAAAAAACGCCATTCAGTCCAGCGGAATGGGGAGAGGAGGCAATCTTGCCAATTCGCTGATGCATGATGAGACTCCACCCCTGCAGATTCAGAAGTGCCCTCCTGGAAAATGGAAGGATCAGAATTGACGCAGTGCATTTTCATTTTGATATCCACGTTTCTCCTTCCTTGTCGATTGTGGCTCTTTTAAAAAATGGTGGCGCAGATATGGCGGCTCAAATCCACGCATTGTTGGCGGCCATTCATGACAGAGAAGGGGATATAACACTCAAGTTTTTAACCTTTAACATTAAAGGTTAATTAAAAGCACTTGGAAGTCCTAGTTCATACGCACAAGGGAGGGGAGTTACTTTGGCAAAGTGCGGGATTAAGTTCGAATGAAAGAGGCAAAGAAAATTACTGAGTGAAATATCTTGTAGATTAACATTCCTTGGCCGGACTGCAAGAGGACACGGTCTCCAAAGATGTGACGACGACCCGCGGTTTTACAAGTAAGTGTCTAACTGGTTTATCTAAAATAAATGATATGGCATGATAATTTCTTTAGTTTAATATTTTTAAAATATATCGTTAAACCTGTTTTCTCATGCTACATGGTTGTTTGTATTTATCTGAACTGGTTTTTATTTATTAAAAATCCAAAAACAGTCGAAAACATTAAAAAATGACTCAAAATTATCATAAATAAAATTTTATAAAATTATTGATTGAAAATTTATAAGTTTTGATATTTTTCCTATAAATCTTATGAGTCAAGGGAATTTACTGAATTTCTATCAAGATTTTTAAAGATGTTTTGTTATATTTAAAAATTAGGAAAGAGTTATATTTAGGGAAAAAGCATAGTTTTCCTTTACGTAAAATGTGTTATTTATTGATATAAACTATGGATTCTTAGTGAAATATTGGAAACAAAATCTTTGATTGGTTAGTGCATTTTTGTTGTAAGGGTTAAAGAAAAGAAATAATGATTTAATAATATTTCACTTAAGAAATGCTCGTATATGGATATGGTGTTTTGGTTTTGAAAGGAGAGATTATATGCGGTGTGAACATTTAGGAAACATTGGAAATTACAAATAAAAAGTTTGACAACACTTTATAATGATTTATAATGTTAGGTTGCAGTTATAAAATTTAGTTTAAATTAAAACCAAAATAAAATCAAATAATTTAATGATTGGATGGCATGAGGAAAAGCCTCAGCATCTATATTAAATTTTTACATGTTATTCATTTTACAACCAATTTCTTAAATATACGGAGTGGAGGGCTACTAGGACTCATTGATAAAATAAAGGGTGCTATGGGAATTTAAAATAAATTATGAATGTGGACATGTGAGAGTATGGAAGAACTTGTTTTATTCTAGTTGATGTTTAATAATAGAAAAGAAGGAAAGGACGTTATATTCGCAAAATGAATTAAGTACTTAAAAACTAATAAGCAACGACGAAATTTATATACGGAGTGGGAAACGTCTACCAAGGGAGATTAAAATTTAGGGGTTTATGGTACTTCAGAAAATTTGATTTGAATGTTTGTTTAAAATTAAACAAATAAAAAGAATTAATTTTAATCAGGTGGAGAAAAACATAAAAAGGAACTTTAAACGGAGAGATACAAATAGATCTAAGAGATCTATATCCCTGAAACAACCTTTCCAAAGTCAAACATTAAAAACATTTCCTGGATAAACCGCCACTAGCATGGCAGGAGAACATTATGAGGAGCTGCCTCTGAGAGATGAGGAGAAACTATAGTTAGTGCCCAGTATAATTTACTGAAGTTTAGAATTTTTGCAGTTGGACTACTACAAACAACGTTGTAGATTTTAGGGAAGGCTAAGTTGAGTCAAATTAAAACAATTAGTGCAATAATCACTTGTTTAGTGCAACAACTCTTAGGAGTTGGCTTGTTAACCTGGGTAAAAGTGGCTTGGTCTTTGGCCAGTCATTTTTGGTGCGTCTGCCGGGAGCCAAGTGCGCTCGAACGAGTGATAACTCTTCCGAGGGTATTTTAGATCCTAAGTGTTATTTATGAGTGAATACGCAGTCTCTTTTCTAAGGGACTATTTTCCTAATTTGCCCCAGGAGTGCCAAAGAAAAGTGCTAGACTGGGCGAGAGATACAGAGTTAGTAGAGGGAGGCACATATTTTGGGCCACAATTAACTGTGGACGTTGAACAATTATCCTCTTGGAGCTGGGGTTATAACGACTGTGCGCAAACCATAGTTCTACTAGCGACACACTTTGGGTTAATAGACGCGGTAGAGATAAATACAATCAGTGTATCGTACCACTTTGATTGGTATCACCGCACAGCTTATCGGACGTTTAGAAGAGTAGTGTGGGATGATGTGTTGCCTTGGATACGTGTATCCAGAGGTTTAAGAATTGCTTTCGACACGAAAGACGTTAGAGAGGTTGCTGAAATTCTAGGTTTAATCCCCGAGCAAGAAGAAAAGTTACCTTTTGGGGAGATAGACCCAGAGCTGCCGACTATTTTGAACCTTCTAAGTGCGCATATGAGCGACAACCTAATTTTATAGCTTCAAATAGAACGAGCGTAATTTTGGAGTATGACAGTAACAGCTAGTTTTGTACTCGTGGATGAATTCAGAAGAGAGACGGAAGCAGCAAAACGAAGCTAGGGATCAGCGAGTTAGAGAACGAGCAGTGCGACAAGAGGCTTGGCTATTAGAAAGGCTAGAGAGGGTCAACGCATTGCTGAATTTGGGAGTAGACGCTGTGTCTAACTCAACGGTAGAACCTCTTCAGCCTAGCTTATCAACTGATAGAACACCATCGAAAGAAAGTGAAGCAGCTTCATATCAATGGGATCAAGTTGTCTCCAGTACTAGCAGTGTCACTGGGGAAAGAGGTAGGAAAAATAGTGAAACTAGGGAGAGTGAAGCTAATGCTACGGTCGGGAGTATTGAACTGCTCTTTGACTAGGATTTAGAGTCAAATTTCGGATTGCGTCAATTATTTAAGGAACCTCAGGAACCTCCGTGGTTTGATACTATCAATGATTTAGGGTTAGGGCTACTATTTAGAGAAACAATGGCTCGCAACCCAGTTAGATTAGCTGATTTCACGCAATTCGGGGGGCTATGGGACGAAGATCCCGATGCCCATTCACAAAGATTTGAGGTGACTTGCGTCGCCAATGAGATAATAGATGACGACCAAAAGCTTCATATCTTCCCTGCAACATTAAAAGATGAAGCAGTGAAATGGTATGGGAATTTAGATGCTCAACATAAAGGGACCTATGATGCCTTATCAAGAGCTTTTCTAGAAAAATTTAGACGACAAGGTTTTCAAGATAGATTGGCTCTTCAATTGGATTATCTGTCCCAAGGAGCAACTGAAAGTGTTGAACATTATATTGAGCGCATGGAGACGATCATTCGTAAGATGAATCCTGCTCCTGACGATCCCACGCAAAAACGTAAGTTTATTGATGGACTTAATCCTGAAGTTCATCAGCATGTTAGTTTACAACGACCAGCTACGTTGGCAGATGCTAAAACACATGCTAGATGGTGGGAAGAAGTGCAGCTTAGTCAACAACGACGGAGAGATCTATTCAAAGAATCTCGGACAGAATACCCAAGCACTTCAGGTGGGGTACCTAAGAACGTGTCTTATGTGACCGTTCCTTTAAATCCCTCGGTAACCGCAAGCTCAAACATGTCGAGTGTACCTCTAAATCCGTACACTTCAATTCCAGCCTATATGATGCAGACAGGAATGCCTTCTATGCCGCAATCTCAATCTCCTTTGGATGAAGCAAAAGTAGCAGATATTATTGCGAAATCTCTAGGAAAATTAAAGGAGGAAATTATGACTGCAGTACAAGCACCTTTGAAAGAAATTTATTCGATAACGACACAAGGATCTAGTGCTCAACAATCGTCGGGAAATTCGACTTCAAACCCACCTCGATCTAATATCTGGTGTGGCAAGTGTCATGGTTACGGCCATGTGGCTACAGAGTGTCCGACGCCTTCAAGGTTAATGCCCGATCATCCACCGTTTTGCTCTTTTTGCCACAAGACTGGTCATTTAGATACAAATTGTTGGCATAAATTAGGTCAAGAGCAACAACAAGCTCGTTCAATGCAAACGAATTACAATTACATGGATCGTAATAATAGGACTTATGAGATTGGACCACCCAATCAACCTTTTAGGCCACGAGGATTGCCCACCCAGGGTAGACCCCCAGTGCCTCGAAATAATTACAACAGTGATGGTAATCGAGGGAGAAATTCTCCTTTTAGAAGAAATAATGGAAATTTTCGTAATCCAATGGGACAAGGTGGTCAACAAAGACCTAGGGGACCAATAATTTGTTATCGATGCCAACAAGAAGGTCACATAGCCACATATTGTCCAAATGCGCGTAAAAATCAAGACTATACTCCTCTTTGTAGGAGGTGCAGTGGTGAAGGACACTATGAAGAGAATTGTCCTAAGCGAGAGGATAATAAAATGTCTGACAAAGGGAAAAAAACCCCTAACGAACCTTCAACGTCTGCTGCAAATTTAGTTGAAGTAGACACAATAAGGAAAGATATTGGAGTTAAATCAAAATTTATACCTCGTAAGGTGACCTTTAGGGCTGACCCTATGATTGGTGTTATTACTCGGGCACAAAAGCAACAACAGAAGGAGCAAGGTTTAGAGGAAGAGAGTCCACAATTAAACGGAGCAGTGAAGGATAAGTCTAGGGACATAGATCCTAATATAGAACTACCTGAATCGGATTCTCCACAGCATTCCTCTGACCATCCATTATTACCTGTGCCCTTAGTAAATCCTAAGATTCAAGTGGGAGTAGCTCCTTTTCCCGAAAGATTGGTTCCTCCTAAGGAAAGGAGTAAAGATTATGTAGAATCCGTAAATAAGACCTATGATCTTTGGGTTGCATTAGAAGAAATATCATTGACTATTAACCTTCGGCAATTGCTAGAAATAGCGCCTGTTTGTCGGAAACAACTTTACCATAAATTAGTTCGGCGTCGAAGGAAGAGGAATGAGATAAACGTTTCTAAAGTCCGTGAAAATTCTTCCAAAGGAAAAACAACTAAGGATGTAAAAATAGTAGATTTATTTGTGGACCCAGGAGCTCCAGTTATTGATACTACTATTAATGGCCATTTGCTACATGAAGTGCAGTTAGATGGTGGCTCAGCAGTTAATTTGATGACAGAACAAGCTATGCAAGAATTAGGGTTGAAGGATCTAGAACCTACTCATATTGTTTTACGTGTGGCTGATCAAAGGAAAGTAACTCCTTTGGGGTTACTGCGAAATGTGAGATCTGTAGTAGCCGGATTAGAATTTCATGTGAACTATTTGATCGTTCGTTCGCAAACAAATATTTCATCATATTCTGTCCTGTTGGGAAGACCTTGGTTATACCAAGCAAGATGCATTCAGGACTGGTATAAAGGTTCAATTGTGATTGGTCCTAGAGACGATAGGGTTAAGATACAAGTTATTTCAAAAGGATTTTTGAAAGATTCAGGAGATGAAGCAGTTAGTGAAATGGATGAGAGATCCAACAGTGAGTTTTATGATTCAGAAATGGAGAGGACTGATCATGAAGGGCCTTATGCCTGGTTATTTAAGACACCACACCCAGCAGGAGCAGAAAAAGTGGAGGTCAATATAGTACATCAGCCTCACAAGGTAGAACAGACGGGTATTGGTGAATATGCTGTAGCGTTTTCATCTGACAATGATTCGGATAGCGATATTACTCAGTGGTTATCCACATCCGAAGATACAACTCTCGACTGCTTAATGCTTTCAGTAGAAGAAGCAGAATATCTTGATGATTCGCTTGAAACATGTTTTCAATTATCTACGGATCAAGAGGGAAAAGATCAAGAAGATGTATTTTCTGCTTACAACAGGTCGGAAGTGATTTCTATGGATGAATTAGAGGAGGAAGAAATGCCTGAGTTAATGATATCTGATGTGGCTGACATTTCAATAACCTCTTCAGAAGGTATGGGAGAAGATGATGTTACTAATAATCATAATAGTATGCTTGAGAGTAGGATTTTAGAAGCTCTTCCTTATGGGGAAAATGCTTTACCCTTTGGATTTGGACAATTGCCAGATAGAGCTAAAAGGATTTATTACTATCAGCTGGAAGCGAAGGAAAGAGAAAGGAGAAGTAGGCATAGGTGCAAACCCTTACAAAGACCACTATCTCGTGAGGATGAGGATGATTCAGCTTCGGCTTTTAACAGGGTTTCACAGACTTGTTGTGAACATCATGGCAATTACGCTAGGATTATTAGAGAATTGGAAGAGGCATTGGAAGTAGAGCGTGAGGCAGCGTTGACTGCTGTAAATGAAGCAATGAAGAAGATTACTGAGTTGCAAAAGGAAAAGGCAGAGTTTCAGTTTAGAGAAAGGCGATATCTAGATGAAATCTCGCTTTTAGAATTTTATTTAGAAGAAGAGAAATCTAAATTCAGTAGGGGTGAGTTACAGATGGACCAAGCGTTAACTATGGATACAAATTATTGGGAAGAACATGAAAACACTGATAGGTTTTTGGAAAAAAATAAATCTAAGAATATTTTTGAACCAGAGACTCAAGAGAAAAACCCTACAAATGTTCCCTGGTTGTGTCATTCTTTTAGGCGTTCGACCGGAATTGCGCAGAAGATTTATCGCTGTTCTAGGGGACCGATAATTGGTTATCAACAAGTCCAATCTGAACCTACTAAGGTTAAATTGCACAATATGCAAGCGGTGGTGTTGCCTCATCCAAAAGAAAGAGTAATGGATTTTACTATTTATGGGGATGGGCAAGAGCCACAACTTAGATGGTTTGAACCTGCAGCACCTAGGAATTTTGTGGAACTAAAACAAGTTATACATTATTTGGGCTGTCGAATTCAGGGCGAGGAGGATGAGAATCTACATTCATTAATTCTCAAGCTTAAAGATAATCAATGGTTTTGGAGTTTAGATGATCAGGAATGTTTAGAAAAGAATAACGAAATTTTACGTCGATATCGCCGTAGGTTACATGCTCAATATCCATGTACTTCAGAGCAGATACCTAGCGTAATTGACTCTGTAAGAACCTCATTTACCATGAAATCTCGTAAAAATGTAAATGTCAATAATGGCGATTTAGATAAATACGGGAAGAGATATACTGAAAAATCCTTTCCTGAGTTAGTAAATGTCTATGGAGTAGAAGTTGATGGCGCTACGCAAGATAACCTGGCTATTATTCCTTATAGGGCTTTACCTTTAGTAAATTCTGTGAATGTGGGAGAAGAAGCACTGGAATCAAGTACTAAGAATAACCTGCTTGGAAATGTATTGATGCAGATATCCGAAGATGTGCCCACAATTAAGCCACGAAGAATAGACTCTCTATTTATTGAAGAGCCTGAAGTTGAAGTAGTTAAGCTTAAAATGGCAGAAGGAAAATATTTAAATTTAGGAGATCAATTGGAATCGCCACATCGTGAAAGATTCGAAGAAGTCTTACGAGTGCATGTTGACGCTTTTGCTTGGTCATATAGGGACCTTAAGGGTATCAAAGCTGAATTATGTCAGCATTTTATTGATCTAGAACCAGGCACAAAACCTGTATGTCAACGTCAACGACGAACAAACCCTGTGTATGCAGAGTTAGTGAAAGCTGAAATTACTAAGCTTTTAGATGCTGGATTCATTTATCCTGTTGCATACAGTGAATGGGTATCTCCTATTGTGGTAGTACCCAAGAAGAATAGTAAGAAGATTCGCATTTGTGTCGATTATAGAAAGCTGAATAGCAAAACACGTAAAGATCATTTTCCTTTGCCATTTACTGATCAGGTACTTGATAAGGTTGCTGGTCATGAGCTGTATTCTTTCATGGATGGATTTAGCGGTTACAACCAAGTACTAATTCATCCTGAGGATCAATCCAAAACTACATTTACTACTGAATGGGGTACATTTGCTTATAGAGTAATGCCTTTTGGTTTGTGCAATGCACCCGCAACATTCCAGAGAGTTATGATTGCAGCTTATCAAGATTTTCTACGTCAATGGATGGAAGTTTTCTTAGATGACTTTTGTGTCTATGGTACGGCAAAAGAAATGCCGGAGTTACTAACGCAAGTATTTGAACGTAGTGATGAAGTAGGTATATCCTTGAATCCTGATAAATGTGTTTTTGGAGTACCAAAAGGAACCTTATGAATGTCTCTTCATAATCTATGCCATATGTTTGAGCATAGCATTTTGCAACCAGTCTAGCCTTATACCTGCTAACTGAACCATCTGCATTATGCTTGACTTTGTAAATCCACTTACAACCAATAGCTTTCTTACCCTTAGGCAAGGGTACCAAATCCCAAGTCTTATTGGCTTCTAATGCAGCCATCTCCTCATCCATTGCTGCATCCCAATGAGCATGACCAACAGCATTCTCAAAACAAGTGGGCTCAACATCCTCAACTAGTTTCACCATATAAGCATAATGGTGAGTTGCATAACCTTCAAAACCAAATCTTTTAACAGGGTATCTGACCCTGCTAGATCTGCGTACCACCGGATCACTCAATGGAGCCTTTACATTACTATGAGCTCTCTGTACACCTGGCGTCCTGACTAAAGGAATGCCAAGCTCATAATCTAAACTCTTCAAACCACTAGAATCTCCATCAAATCCCAAATGACTCGTAGATGCATCATTACCATCCAAGACTTTCTTCTTTCCTTTGTCCTTCCCTGCAACACTTATAAACCCACCTGAAGGTGTGGGGCTACTCCTTAGTCTGGGAGACTAAGGGCTCATTGTAGGTGTAGTACCAGATGATATTTCTGGTCCACTAAGACTCCATGATTCTTGTTTAACTTTCTATACATAGTTGTCCTGATCATTGCCATCATCCAAAACATCACCAACAGGTGTATACTAACTTCCCATCTCATTAAAGATAACATCCCTGCTCACTCTGAACTCACCTGTGATAGGGTTATAACAGCGATACCCTTTTTGCTCTAAAGAGTATCCAATAAAAACACATTTTTCTACCTTTGGATCAAGCTTCTTTTGTAGCTCATCTGGCACATGAACGTATGCAACACAGCCAAATACCTTCAAGTGCGATACATCAGGCTTCTTGCCAGTAAAGCATTCTTCAAGAGTCATCCCATGAATTGCAGCTATGGGAGTTCTGTTCATAATGTAAATAGTAGTATGGACATCCTCAAATAAAAAATGTTTGGACATATTCTTTTCAGCCATTAATGCCCGTGCAACTTCTGCAATATGCATGTTTTTTCTTTTTGCAACACCATTTTGCTGTGGGGTATACCTGCAAGTAAATTGCCTCTTTATCCCATGAGTCCTCAAGAAGCCATTGAACTCATTAGAGAGATACTCTCCCTCTCCATCTGATCTCAAGCACTTTACTTTTAAGCCTATTTCTGTTTCAACAGCTGCCTTAAAAAATTTGAAGTGCTCAACACATCACTTTTTTCCTTCATGAAGTATGTCCATAACTTCCTTGAATAATCATCAATAAATGTGACAAAGTATTTGCTGCCATCAAGAGATACATTCTGTGTAGGCCCCCAAACATCTGTATGCACTACATCAAGTATTTTTCTACTCACTTCTCTGTCATGCGTGAAGGGTTGTCTTGCATGCTTACCAAACTGGCATGCTTCACAGACTTTATGCAATTCTGCAACTCTAAATGAAGGCAACCCTGTAACCAATCCTCTAGAATGCATTAATTTCAGTATTTGTATATTTGCATGTCCAATACATTTATGCCATATTTCAATATCTGCAACTACTCCTTTTCCTTTAGCATACATAGTAGCATCCATTGCAAGAATTTCAGCATCCAAAGTGAACATTCGGCCAACTCTACTTCCTTTTGCAACCAACCTACACTTATCATTAAAGTCTTCTACAAAATAACCTTTTGCATTGAATCGGACCTGCAACCCCTGCTCTACCATTTGGCCAACAGATACTAGATTCTTTGTAATTGATGGCACATGTAATACATCTGTCAGACTCTTTGTCTAGCCATCATACAAGGACAATGAAACTTTTTTAATGTGTGAAATTGGGTGGCATGAATCATCACCCGTCTGCACATAACCTGGGTTTTGTAAGTCCTGCATCTCTCCAAACCATTCAACATTATTGGTCATATGATTAGATGCACCTGAATCGACATACCATACATCATCATGTGTCCCCTTTCTTGTAACTGCATTCATCATATGCTACATAACAAACAAACACTCATTTTTGTCTTCATTCTGTCATGAAGACGATGCATAGTTTCCTTGCTGCAATTTACCACTGCGAATATCATCCTTCTTTGCATAGCAATGGGCTGTAATGTGGCATATTTTGCCACAAGAATGGCAAACAATAGCAGAATTTCCAGAACCTCTATTCTGCCATCCACCTCTTCCTCTAGAGCTCCCCCTGCCTCTAAAGTTTTGTCTGCCTCCAGAAACTTGCATTTCACCAAACTGTTGATTGAACCTGTTTTGCTTGTTATCGCCAGCACGTCCTATACCACGGCCTCTCGAAGAGGATCTACCACGTCCCCTTCCTGAACTCAAGTAAGATGCTTGGACCTATTCACCATTTCTTTTAGATGAATCACCTTGCATATTGATCTTTTCAGTAATCATGAGAGAGATCAGCTCATCAAAATCTGGAAATGGCTTTCGTACATATACTGAAGTAACAAATGATTTCCATGCCTTCTCATTGTTAAGGCCACTTAGAGTGGATGAAACCAAATCATCATCATCTGGCATTTCCATCAATCATTGCTAAATCATCTGCAATGCTCCTCACCTTCAACACATACTCATTGATAGATATTTTTCCTTTCTTCAAGGCATTCAACTCTTGCTTGAGTTGAATCTTTTGCGCCTTTGTATTTACTGAAAATATGTTCTCAAAAATTGTCCAAGCTGCATGTGAAGTTTCTGCATTCCTGATATGTCCCAGCATAGTATTATCAATTACTGCAGATAGCCAGTAAATCACCTTTTTGTCTTTCCCATTCCACTCTTTCCATGCTTTTAACTCATCTGCAGTCGGAGGGATACCCAGCTCTGGCTCCTTTTCTTCACCTGAGACAAACTCATAAAGGCCCTCTCCAATGAGGAAGTTCGTCACACGGAACTTCCATGAAGGGTAGTTGTTCTTGTCGAGCTTCTCAATAATGAGATTTCCACTATTCTCTGCCATTATCACAAACAAGGATACATCACAACAAGCTAGTCTTCTGCAGTCTTTCACAACACGTGCACAGCACTACTCAAGCAACCTTTTTCACTGATTGCTCAATAGTACATGTAATCTGCAACCTGTTTCTAGATAAACCTTATGTTTCCTTCCTGCAAACACCTCAAAAATTATAGATTCGCAATCTATAACCTGTGCACTCACTTTCGGTCAATACAGCCGAAATCACAGTGTATCCTGAAACTGCTATCCGCAACCTTGCGGCTCTAAAATGGGGCCTGAAACGACCTTAGACGCTCAAAATAATTGCGGACAAGCCCTAAAGAACTTATCTTTAGAATATACAGTGATTTTCTCGCATACCAAATCTCACAGCAATCTGAGATTTTTACTCGACCCTGCTTCCGGTGCCTCCACAGGCACTATCCAAGAGAGAGAGTGGAAGAATGGGAGAGCTTCTTACCCGTGGCTTGCTTGCTCGAACCTTGCTTCTTCTCCTTCACTTCAGCATTTGAAAGCAGCCTCTCTCAGTGGCACATCTCTGATACCATGTCAAGAATCGCGTGGTGGGGGGACTTGCTTAAGCTGCGGCACTAAACACACACTGTATACACAAGAGGAAGCTCACTCAAGAACACAAGAAGAGAGATGGAGGCCAAAATGTTTTCTTGCTAGTTTCTTCTTCTTCTTCCACCCACTATACAATGTACACAAAGTATAGATAAGATACAACATAAAGGAAAGTGGTCTATTGAGTCAAACAGTGCATAACCGACTACACTAATCGATTGGCGCAATGTCTTTGCCAGCTGTAGGTAGGTGTAGTAAACTAAATATAATAAGTGATAAGTCAGTGGCCATGTGAGTATCATAATGACCACCAATGTGCTAAGTGTAGATGTGCGGACCCATCTAGCCAGGCGATCCATCATTAATGTCTGCACATGTTGAGCTTGCCATCTCAACACAACGAATATGAGGATTACTATTCCTACAGTGAATGAGAGTGAAAGGGAAATCAATACTCTAGAGTACGACATTGGGAGAGACGTACAATCAAACAAATACGAGTAGACCCTAGACCATGCAAGCAAATGGGAACTTAGAATAGAGAAAGGAGTCAGATGCACGGACTGCGATCGAACTTGGTTGGAGTACACTGGTGCAATTGGCTACATGCAAGCAGGCCTAGCCCAACCAAGCGATGTACCACTGCTACAAATAAGCTCACCTTCTGAGCTACGACCACCAGGAGAGGGCCCCTCTTCTAGTGAGGACAGAGAGTTTGATTCCGAATTGGAAGTCAGCTCAGATAGTGACCCTGAAATACATCAGCTTCCTAAGACTAGACACACTAAGGGGGACCTACCCATCCACCTATGATGCTGACGATTAAGGGAGAAATGACATACACAGAGCAAAGTAATGCACACAGAAGAACAATGAAACCTGCAAGACTTGCCAAAACAATTCATGAAGTTAAAAAATGGAGATAGGGTGGTGATCTTGTTGGGACCCAAACGATAGGGGCAAGCAAGCAAACCAATCGAGAGACCCACCAAGATCAAGGAAGTCAATTTAGCCACGGAGGGGAAGACCTCACAACCTGTCTTTATAGTCGAGGACTTAGTTGAGCAAGATGAAGCAAGTCTCATTACTCTCTTGCGGGAGTATGTAGACATCTTTGCTTGGTCCCTAGAAGAGCTCAAAGGGGTAGACCCGAGTGTGGAGACTCACAACATACCCATGACACCTGATGCAACACCGGTCAAGCAGCGATCATATCCCGTGAATCCAAAGCATGCCCATGCTATCAAGGAAGAAATCAACAAGCTAATGAGAGCAAGATTCATCTACGAAATTGAACACATGGACTAGGTTTCCCCCATAGTTATCGCATTAAAGAAGAATGGAAAGATTAGAGTGTGTTAATTACAAGAAGGTAAACGCAGCTACAAAGAGAGATAATTACCCACTCTTGTACACTGAGTACATGCTCGGGAGAGTGGCTAGAAAAGAGGCCTACAATTTCTTGGACACTTTCTCTGGATACAATTAGGTGCAAGTACATCCTAACGATAGGTATAAAACCGCATTTGCCACTTAATGGGGAGTCTTTGCCTACATAGTCATGCCTTTTGGATTGACCAACACACTAGCCACTTTCCAACGACTGATGTGTACAATATTCAAAGACATGTTGAGGAAGGAGTTAGAGGTCTTCGTGGATAACTTGTGTGTTCAATCTACGTGGCAAGAACACTTAGACAGCGGTCTTTGAATGATGTCGACTATACCGCCTCTCATTGAACTCCTTGAAGTGTTAGTTCTGGGTGAAGCATGGGTGTATCCTAGGACACATGGTGTCAAAGAATGGCATTGCCACAGATTTCTTGAAGATCAAGGTCGTTGTCAATCTTCCACCCCCAACTGATTACAAGGGTGTTTAGTGATTCTTAGGACATACATGGTATTATCGACGGTTCGTGTTGAACTATGCATTAATATCTAGACCTCTATACAAGTTGTTGATCATATTCGAATGGACCGAGGAATGCCGACGCGCATATGAGGAGCTGAAAAATGATCTGACCACAACATCGATTCTACGAGCCCCAGATTAGAAACTCACATTCCATGTGCACATCAATGCCTCAAAATTCACTGTAGGAGCTGTGTTGTGCCAACTTGGTGAACATAACTTGGATTATCTAGTGAGCTTTGCTAGTAGACAACTCAGTGAGAATGAAATGAATTACTCGACAATGGAGAAAGAGGGCTTGTTGGCCATGGTGTTTGCCGTAAAGAAATTTTGACATTATCTTTTGGCTTTGCCTTTCACTTTCTTTTTTGACCATCAAGCCTCATTGTATCTTGTTAACAAACCATGCGCTACAGGACATATCACTAGATGGATTCTTCTGCTTTTGGAGTTTGATTTCTCCGTGATGGTGCGTAAAGGGAAACAACATTACATGGTTGACCATTTGTCTCGCATCCCTACAAGAGAAGCCGCTGGACAAGGCATTGTGAACGAACCACTAGACACACATCTATTCTGCTTATCCAGCGAAAAAGATTTGTTTAGAGCTGACATGATGCCATATTGGGTAGATGACATAGTTTAAGTATTGGAGTATGGACTACCGGAACGACCAATAGAAAAGGCCTGACTCAGGTGGCTCATCCTGAAAATCCAACCCTATCAGTTGATAGCTGGCCAACTTTGCAAGCTGCGGCAAGACGAGTTACTATGCAGATGCATGTGTGAGCACGAGATACATGACGTGCTGACAGAGGCACATGACAGAATTGCAGGAGGACATTTCAGTGGAGACGCGACAATCCGCAAGGTGTTGCATGTTGAGATATCGAGCTCCACTCGTGATATGCCAGGGTGACCGTTGTGTATTTATGTCACCGACTTGTCAGTTGCAGATGCAGTTGGTACACCGCCCATAAATAATAGCTACATGATAGCTATCCTTATCTACTCTAGTTTGTGGCTTAGTTAGTATGCCACCTTAGTTAGTTGAGTTTGGTTTTGAGACCCATATATAGGGTTCTTCTATTTCCTTGTACTAGAGTTCTTTTTGGCTTACACAACTAAGAAGAGGAAAACTGTTTTCAGCCACCACCCTTGTGTGTATTTTCCCATTGTGCAAGCAAGAAAGCTACAAGTGAGACTCCTTCCTTCTCTCCCACAATCTTGACATGGTATCAGAGCCTTGTTCGTGGTAAGGAGCTCAAGAAAGCAAGCCAAGCTCGCGGTGTTTTGGTAAGAGGAGCAGTGTTGCTTTCATTTTCTGTTTTGGGAGCAGATCTCTGCAGGTAGCACAGCCGAATATTGCAAGAGTGCATTGTCTCAGGTTGAGACACCCTTCGCGGTGAAGCAAGAGGGCAGTATATGCTTTGGACCTTGGCGACCCTGTTTTTTTGATTTGAGGCCATTTTGGGGCCTGTTTTGGAGGCGGAAGTTTTCTGCACACACTCAGGAAAAAGCCCTGTTTTATGCTGTGCGACCACTATTCTACAAGTCGGTGAAAAGTTACCACAGATATTGCATCGTGTGCTTGTGTGCAGAGACATTGGGAGTTACAGAATCATCCTTGGTTCCTGTATATGAAAAATCGTCACTAGGAAGTGACTGTGTGGTCAAATACCACTTTCGCCAGTTTTGCAGATTTGCCCTTGTGAGGGTGAAGCTGTGTTTTTTGCAGTGACAGAATTTTTTACAGTGTTCTGTAATGGCGTCTGATTCTCTTTCACAGATTGTCACTGAAAAGCTTGACAAGAACAACTTCCAAGCATGGAAGTTTAGAATGAGGAATTTCCTTATGGGAAAAGGATATTGGGAATTTGTTGCAGGAAATGAAGAAGAACCAGTTCTTCCTGATGTTCCCAATCAACAGCAAATGCAGGCATTTAAAGCATGGCATGAGAGAGCCAGTAAAGTTATGTACTGGCTATCTATCAGCATTTCAGACTCTATGATTGTGCATATTCAAGATGCAAGTACGCCAAAGGAGGCATGGGATACTTTGTCAAAAATGTATAGCACAAATACACAAGCCAGGAAAATGCAGCTCAAGCAAGAGTTGCATAATGTGCAAAGAGAAAATATGAGCATCAATGACTACCATATGAAGGTGAAAAAGATTGCAGATGCACTTGCTTCCATTGGGTCACCAGTGGAAGATGATGATTTAGTTTCTGTGACCTTGAATGGTCTAGGAAAGGATTATGCACAGTTTCGGACATCCATTTCAGTTCGTGAAAGATTTCCTGATTTTGAGGAGTTGATTGCTCTTCTAATTTCTGAGGAGCAGAGAAATGGTGGTGCATCTTCTTCAGGAGGAACTTCAAAAGAAGTTGTCTTCTACTCAAATGCTGGAAGAGGTAGAGGCAGAGGTAGAAGAGGCCGATTTGGAGGCCGTGGTAGAAATCAAAATATGCAGTAAACTCAAGAAAACCAGTCCTATGGAGGAGGACGTGGTAACTCTAGAGGCAGGGGGAGCCAAAGAGGTCGTGGTGGATGGCAAAGAGGCCAAAATGCAAAGAGTAATGTTGAATGCTACTACTGTGGTAAAATGGGTCATATGGCTAAAGACTGCTATAAAAAGCAAAATGACATCATGAATGGAAAATTACAACAAGGAAATTATGCATCTTCTAGTAGACATGGTGATGGACAGAAATGAGCATTTGTTCATGGTGCAGCACATGAACAATTCTGTGACAAGTGCAGAAGAAAGCAACGATGTGTGGTATGTTGACTCAGGTGCATCAAACCACATGACAGGTCATGCAGAATGGATGGAGAATACAAGGAAAATGGAAAAACCAGGATTTGTGGAGACTGGTGATGATACTGCACATCCTATTGTGCAGATTGGAAAAATTCATTTGTCTATGCAGGATAGGAAAAATAAATACCTGTCAGATGTATTTCATGTCCTGAATATCACCAAGAATCTGGTTTCTGTTGGTCAAATGGTTGAGCAGGGCTTGCAGGTCAGATTTAATCCTCATGGATGCTTTGTTGAGGATATGAAAAATAAAGGTCACTTGATAGCAAAAGAAAAGAAGAAGGGCAGAATGTTTACATTGGATGTAGACATGCCTGAATTGAGTGCAGCAATGTTTGCACATGGGACCGCTGTAGTTGCAGATATTGATATCTGGCATAAACGCATTGGTCATGTTAATGTACAGCGACTTAAATCAATGCAAGCCCAAAATATTGTTGCAGGATTGCCAAAATTCAAGGTTGCAGAAATGCATAAGGTATGTGAAGCCTGTGAATTTGGAAAACAAGCAAGGAAACCATTTCCTAGACATGTTCAAGAGAGTGAGAAGCCTTTGGAATTAATCCACTCTGATGTGTGGACTACTAAAGCTGCATCTCTTGGAGGCTATCATTATTTTGTCACTTTTATTGATGACTATAGCAGAAAAGTTTGGGTGTATTTTATGAAAAAGAAATGTGAAGTTTTTGGACATTTCAAAACTCTTAAAGCTATGGTTGAAAAAGAAACAGGCCTGCAAATAAAATGCCTAAGGTCAGATGGAGGGGGAGAGTACCTCTCAAATGAGTTTGCAAGGTTCCTGCAGGAGCATGGCATAAAGCAACAATATTCATGTAGTCATACCCCACAACAAAATGGAATTGCAGAAAGGAAAAACAGGCATATTGGAGAGGTATCTCGTGCCATGCTCAACGAAAAAGACTTGCTTGATTTTTACTGGGCTGAAGCAGTTGCTACAGCAGTCTATATAATGAACATGACTCCCACTGCAACAATACATGGGATGACTCTAGAGGAGAGGTATACTGGTAGGAAACCAGATATTTCTCATTTGAAAATTTTTGGTTGCATTGCCTATGTACATGTGCCAGATGAGTTGAGATCCAAGTTGGATCCAAAAGCTAAGAAGTGCATCTTTATTGGTTACTCTCTGCAGCAAAAAGGGTATAGATGCTATAACCCTTCTACTCGTAAGTTTACAGTGAGCAGAGATGTTGTTTTTGATAAGATGAGTAGCTGGTATAAACCAGTAAATGTGATTGATGATGTAGATGCAGAAAATGGTAATGCTGCACAGAATTCACAGCAACAGTTACAAAATATTAGTGGACCTGGAGCGTCCTCTAGCAGTGGTTCACATTATTCGCCATGGACAGGAAGATTGAGATCAGGAGAATCTTCTCAAAGCAATGCAGATAGTGGTATGCAGGTATCACGAAAAGGAAAAGAGAAGGTTGATCAGCCCATGTTTGATGTGAATGCAGGTCACTCTTATGTGGATGGTGAATCCAGTGGCTCAGAACAGAGCATTGATGATGAGTTGGGTATTCCTTCTATTGTTACACCTGGAGTAAGGAAGACCAGGGATGTTTTGAGAGCACCTGGGAGTGAACCTATTTTGCACAGGTCTACGAGAGCTAGGTATCCTATGGATAGGCTGAAATATGATGGATTTATAGCCATTCACTATGCATGTATGGTCAAAGTGATACATGAACCAGAACCCACTTCTTTTGAGCAAGCCATGGGAAAAGAAAAATGGGAGAAAGCCATGGATGAAGAAATGGATGCCTTGGAAGCAAATGCTACATGGAAATTGGTACCTTTGCCTAAAGGTAAGAATGCAATTGGTTGTAAGTGGGTTTATAAGGTGAAGCACAATGCAGATGGTTCTGTGAACAGATACAAGACAAGATTAGTAGTCAAGGGATATGCACAAACATATGGCATTGACTATGAAGAAACATTCAGTCCGGTTAAAAGGATGGCAACCATAAGAGCAGTCATTGCTATGGCTGCATCAAAAGGATGGTCTTTACATTAGATGGATGTAAAGAATGCCTTCTTGCATGGTGATTTGCAAGAAGAGGTCTATATGGAGCAGCCACCAGGTTATGTGCATGTTGTTCATCCTGAGTTTGTTTGCAGGTTGAAGAAAGCCTTGTATGGCTTGAAGCAAGCACCTAGAGCATGGTCTGACAAGATAGGACAGTATCTTGTCACTATTGGCTTTCAGATTTCCAAGGCAGATTTCTCACTTTATGTGAGAAAAACAGAGAAAGGTATTATGCTACTTGTCATTTATGTTGATGATTTGATTATAACAGGTGACAGTGATGAAGATATCCTTCATGTGAAAATGCTATTGAAGCAGAAGTTTGAGATGAAGGATTTGGGAGAGCTGCGTTATTTCTTGGGCATTGAGGTGATTAGATTACCAAGTGGGATACAGCTCTTGCAGAGGCAGTATGGATTGGACATGCTGTTCAAATATGGGATGACAGGCTGTAAGTCTATTTCAATTCCTTTGGAGCAGAATGTGAAGCTGAGCGCAGATGCAGGTGAGCTTCTCGAAGACCCTACTATGTACAGACGCATAGTAGGAAGCTTGATTTATATGACTATTACCATGCCAGATTTGAGCTATGCTGTTGGATTGGTAAGTCAGTTTATGCAGGCTCCAAGGAAACCGCATTTGGATGCGGCTAGATGCATACTCAGGTATGTGAAGTCCACATTGCAATATGGACTATTTTATGAGACTGGGGTTCAGATACAGTTGCATGGATACACTGATGCTGATTGGGCTGGTAGCATTTCTGATAGACGATTTACCAGTGGATATGTGTTCTCTTTTGGGAGTGCTGCAGTCACTTGGAGCAGCAAGAAACAGCCTACAGTTGCCTTGTCCAGCACAGAGGCTGAGTACAGGGGTACAACAATGGCTGCATGTGAGGTAGCTTGGTTGTATAAGCTACTTTATGATATGCATCAGCCTACAGACGGGCCAGTTGTCATTTATTGTGACAACATGAGTAGTATACACTTGGCAAATAACCCAGTCTATCATGCTAGAACAAAGCACATTGAGGTGCATTATCACTATGTGCGGGAGAGGGTTTTACTAGGTCTTATTGATCTAGTTTATGTCAGCACAGAGGATCAGGTAGCTGACATATTTACGAAGGCATTGGGCGCAGAGAAGCTGCGCAAGTTCAAAGACCTGCTTGGTGTGCAGGAATTGGGATTGAGCTCGACGGGGAGTGTTGAGATATCAAGCTCCACTCGTGATATGCTAGGGTGACCGTTGTGTATTTATGTCACCGACTTGTCAGTTGCAGATACAGTTGGTACACCGCCCATAAATAATAGCTACATGATAGCTATCCTTATCTACTCTAGTTTGTGGCTCAGTTAGTATGCCACCTTAGTTAGTTGAGTTTGGTTTTGAGACCCATATATAGGGTTCTTCTATTTCCTTGTACTAGAGTTCTTTTTGGCTTACACAACTAAGAAGAGGAAAACTGTTTCCAACCTCCACCCTTGTGTGTATTCCCCCATTGTGTAAGCAAGAAAGCTACAAGTGAGACTCCTTCCTTCTCTCCCACAATCTTGACATTGCAGTCCTAGCTGTGGTGGCCCGCCCTGTTCTGAGATGCGGCAGGATTTGTGAAGCACTATGACGAGTGCCAAAGGACTAAAGCTTCGATTTGTAAGGATCACATGGAGCTAGCCCCAATTCTCACACGTAAACCCTTCGAGAAATGGGGTATTGACTTCATTGGATCGATTAGTCCTACATCACAGTATTCACAAGCCAAATACATCATTATGACTACCAACTATCTTACAAAATGGGCAGAAGTGTGAGCCACGAGAAAGAATGACACTCGGACCACTACTAAGTTATCCCACAATTCAGCTGTCCCATAGAACTACTTAGCAACCAAGGCACACACTTTATCAATGAAGTGATAACTCACCTCCTATCCTCTTTTCTAATCATCCATTGAAAGTCTTCGCCTTATTACCCTCAAGAAAACAGTCAAGTTGAGTCCACAAATAAAATCCTAGTAAACGTCCTGACCAAAGTCATCTATGCTTCATGTAGTGATGGGGATAACAAGTTGCAGTGGCCTCGTGGGCCTACCACACGACTTACAAGACAGTTGTAGGACATGGCTTACAAGACGGTTGTAGGGGGACAGACTCCCTTTAGATTGACATATAGTATAGAGGCAATCCTTCCCTTGGAATTCTTTGTACCCAACCTTAGGATAGCCCTTCATGAAAGATGGGATGGAAAGGGGGCATGGACAGAACGTGTGATTGAACTCGAACACTTAACGGAAACCCGGCTTCTAGCCACCCATGCGTTCATATGCGAGAATACAAGACACAAAAGCTAGTTTGACAAGCATGTCAAGCAAGGTAGCTTCAAACAGGGTGACTTAGTATTGTTATACTTAGTCAAAGGACATAAGCAAAAAATGAAGTTTTGAGGGCTAGGACCTTTTAAGGTTCGGGCCATTAGCTAAATTGGCAACATAGAACTCGAAACTCTAGAGAGTGAGGGCATAGGCTTTTTCAATGGCAGTTGCATAAAGAAGTATTTCCCTCCCATGCACCCATTGCATGAGCCCCCAATGCTAGCACCCCCTGTCCACATACAAGTAACCACTATCTCTGAGGTGGACGTGGAGGATGAGAAACCAGTACCACCAACTTACCTCAGCATGACTGTCATTGCTAGCACACATGCATTATCGATGCATTAATCAACGAGGGAGCCAATTTTAATGTCTTAATCCATGACCATTGGACCCAAATCGGCAAACCATAGTTGCAACCCACTAATGCTAAGCTCCCCTTATGGAGGCAAACCATACACACTTCTGGGAAAGTGCAAGGTTGCAGTTTCTATCGATTCTGAAAGCATGCCAATAATCTTCTATGTGTTGCCCAACACTAAAGATGCAGGCACAAAGTCATTGTTAGGACGAACCTTTAAGAAGCAAGCTCGTTGCAATGTTGACTATGAGTTGCAACGCATCCACCTAGCCGTGGGTAATGTCCACATAGTTACAGCTTTCAGCAAGGGTGATGTGACTCTTTCCAAGTCTGCAGAGCCACTGGTAGAGAAACCCACCATCAAGTTTAAGGAGGGGGATTGTGACTCGTCACAACCTACCAAGCCTCGATGCCAGCAACCCACTAGAACCAACGCTAAAGCCCATGAACCCTAGTTCAAATGGGTTCCTAAACAGAGAGTGCCACCTAGGAATAGAAATGCACAACCTTGCATGGCTAATGATCTGCACTCGAAACCTCAAAATCCAAGACAAAATCATAAACACCGATGTATGGGCATGTCGCGATGGGTTCCCAGGGCCTTATTGCAAGTGCAAGGCTACTATACGGGTAACACTTGGATTTGGCTACCTAAAGTCAAAACAACCAAAGGCCCTACTCAATCACCATCCTCAACCTTGACCACACGAAACCTCATGCCACCGACACTCAAACCACAAGAGAATCAGGCTGCTAAGTCCTTAGAATATCCAACGCCTAGCTCAATAGGGCCTGAACCAATCTATCACCCAAAACCGCAGCCTGCTATTGACAAACTGCCCAAATCTAGCCCTGATGATACCCCTCAAATCTTAGAGGCATCTAGTCATAGGGCAACCGCCACTACAACCCAACTCATCGACCATGAGGCCAAGCCACAACCTAAAGAGCAAACCAAGCTGCGAACCATTAGCTATTGCTGAACTCTCTAGTTTTGTCAAGCCTTAGACCCTCTTATAAGCAGTGATCAATTCTCACCCTGGCCGCATAATTAGCTAAACATAAGGGGGATGAATTGGTTGCTTGTCTTCAATGTTCGGATGCAACTTTCATGTCGCTTGCTAAAAGCTATGACCGCTTAGACTTGGGGCTCTTGGAGGAACCATTGGCGACAGAGATATGGACACTCCCTTGTTCTTGGGAAGAATCAGAATTTGTGTTTGTCAAGGGTTCTAAAGCAGCTCTTAAGCTGATTGCTACTGAGGTCCCCCATGAGCAAGCGCAGCGACAACGCATTATCACTACATACGACAAGCACACATCCTATGCCAATGACCAAGAAATTGACAACTTGAAACAATGTCCAGCCAACAACTCCCCTTTCTTAAAAAAATGGTACACTCTTCACCTCCAATGGAAGCTTGAGGGATGTCAGGTCATGAAAAATTCCAAGCAACGACGCGCAATCAAAACATCGGAGTATGACCCAACTTATGTTGCTCCAATATCTTATAGGGTATTGACGATCAATCGTGACCGACCCATGGAAGAACATGTGCAGGGACACCCCTACTTGGATCGCATCCTGACCGAGGAAGAACTCCACATCGCTAGCCACATGGGCTTCGGTGACTTCTTTCTTGATGTCCTTACCTATATCACCCACCTCGGCATTCGACCCTTCGATATGGATAACTATGCTAATTTAGAATACAAATCCAAATTTCTACGCGTGGCTCATGCGAAAGTAAAACACTAAGGCTATGTGCTGAAGGCCCTTCATCCTTTAACCCTTTAATCCTAGGAAGGATTCTTCTCATTTCCGGCGGGGGGAGGGGGAGGGTAAGGTGGAGGTAAGATGAATCAAACCAATTAAATAAGGAAAACAATAAAAGAAAAGCACACATTGCAAGGGTAGAAGGCAACAACTTGTGATTGGGGAAAAAAAACCATAAAATTTGGAATCACTAAACTACTTGAAGGAAAAAGTCCACTTCTGTGCGCTCAAGCATTTCAATTAGCAAGTATGTAGCCGTTCCCTTTTGTGTATGATTATTCTGAATAACACTAATGGTGAACATGGTTTCATGACAGACACCCATCATGGCAGGCTAAGAAAAGGCTAGCAAATTGCCTTTTTTCGAAAGAGGAACATGCAAAATATGGACTTTCGGTGGAGACACGAGCCTTCAACCAGTTCAAGTTCTGACATATCTTCAATCTAGAAGATGTGGTCATTGAAGAGCGGGCCATGAGGCAAATCATCGAGCAATGCAATCTATAGAAATACATGGAAGTAGTAAGCCAGAGGTGGACTACTTCCACTGTGCAGAGTTCCAGGGAGGACTTTCCACAAGAACCGTGACACCGTAATGGTGCATGAGGGAGAGGGAACTTGTCAGAATTGACCTTGGAGATGGTGGAAAAGGCATTGGGCTTGGCAAAAAAAGTAGAGAGGAAGCCAAAAAGAGATGTATATACCTTGCTAGGAATGGACAAGGTAAAAGTCCACACCAACAATGGCGTTAGCTTGGCAGATATCCCTGAACCCGAAATCCAGCTCCAAGCCAAAATGGTGTACACCTTGTTTTCTGGTCAAAGATACAACACCATCATGAGCCACATCAATGTCCCCCTGCTAGAGAGCGTCACAGCAAGGTCATTGGATGAGGTGAACCTCAATGGTTTTGTGAGAAAGACCATTGAGACCTCGGCAAAAGCCTTGGCTATGGGAGGACAACAAATTGTAGAAGGGGAATCTCCCGCTACCAAAGCTAAAAGGAAAGCTTCGTCTTCAAAGGCCACAACCATTGAATTTGGGGGGGTCCTCACTACAATCATCAAGGAAGCCTTGGGGCAAGGGCAGGAGGAAGGATGAGAAGGGGTGGATGAAACACCAAGAAGGTCATTATCTCACCAAGAACATGAGGCATAGTCTAGCAAAAGGACACTAAGTGAGGAAGAAGAAGACAGGGAATAATAAGATCAAACTAGTCAAGGAAAGACTAGGAAGACCAAGAAGAAAATTGCACAAGGACAGCAAGAAGTGGAGAGGAGGAAACAAGAAAAGGCAAATTTGCAAAAGGCCCATAGAGAGTCCAAAAAGGCCAAGGAGGAAAGAAAGTGAAAGTAAGAAGAGGAAGAGGAGGAGTTGAGAAAAAAGGAGGAAGATGTAGCCCTCGCCACGTGTAGGTCCATTGAGCAGTAGTCCAGACACGACGAGCTAAAACCTGCGAGCCCAATTAGAAATGAAGGGCCAAGATAAAGTGCCCAGGTGCTAGAATTCGTGCCACCTACAGTGAAAGAAGGCAAGGGCAAAGCCCCAATCAACCCCATTCCTACTCTCCTAACGCACCCCATCCCCATTGCCATCTCCACTCCCAACTCTACGACCCAGGTGGACGCCAGCAACCTAATGGCTTGGGTCCAATACTTTGTGAATAAAGAAATGGGCCAAGGAGAAAGAGAAGGAACCCTCCTTGTAGGAACCAAAAGGTTGGCTGCGGCAACAATTGTCAAGTCGAGGCAAGACCCTAAGAGGCAAAAGGTGGCAGGCTCTACAAATTCTCCTCCCGCAATAGAGAGGCCACCCGAAGAATACGACGAGTACATCAAGGCACTCCTCTCTCAATTAGAGAGAGCCAAGGAGGAGAAGAGAACCGCAGTAGCAGAGCTCAAAGCAGAAAAGGAGGCCTTGGCTACTTCCCAATTGGAGAGAACACATATAACCATGGCCCAAAGGGAAGTCAATGAGTTGAAAGAGCAATTACAAGCTAAAGAAGAGACAGAAGCTGAATGGCAGGTGTGCTTGAAAAAAGAAACCGAGGCCACACGGCACCTGCGGTAGCACAATGAAGAGATTGTGGTACGCTACGAATATCTATAAATTGAAATGGAGAAAATCACTAAAGCCATAGAAGAGTTGGAGGAGATGAGAGAGGAAAGAGCTTGCAGGTATGAAAGGGAGGTGGAAAAACTAACCCAAGAGGCTACTACAACACAAGAAAAGCAACAAAAGTTAAAGACAAAGATGGAAGACCAAGAACGCAGACTGATAGTGTTGGCTCAGAGGCAAGGGGAAAGCCTCGAAGACATGAGCAGGAGAGCAGAAGAATGGGCTGATTAGAACAAAAAAATAATTAAAGCCTTGGCACACCGTCTCGCTCAAGTAGAAAAAGAAAAAATACTTGCTGAAAGTAGAGCATAGGCTGCCCAAGTGAGCTTCTAGACCCATCAATGCGCCTTCTTGGACACTCTATTGGACGTCACCCAACCAGAAGAGGGAGAGTCCATAGAGGCAATGAAAAGGAAGCTGGGAATGGCTCGTAGACCGCTGAAAGCAGGATTACAGATGCCGCCACAACCTAGCTGGGTCGGCCCAAGCCTGGAAGAACAACGCCATTATCTCCTATTGGTAGGCCTAACCTCGCAAGAAGTAGATGCACTCGGGTTCATGGAAGGAGAGCAGCAATAGCCAAGCCAGGAAAGAGAGGTGGATGTGAACTTGGAAATGGGACCATGCAAAGAGGAACTTGTCCCATCACCTCCTTCCCCCCGCAGCTTGAAGAACAGCAATACATAGACACCTTCGCAGAAAGAAAGGCGGCATTGAAGGAAAAAAGAAAACAAATGGTGGAGGAAATAAGGAGAAAATGGAACGCCAAGGGAGTGAGGACACCCCAGGCACCCATCCCACCATGTGAGGACAATGCCCCAGCAAGCTTCCACGTTGACCTTGTAATCTGGGAGAGGCAAGAAATGTCCAGAAGTCCTTTCGATTTTAATTTCCAGTTTTCCACCACCTTGTGTAGGATCTTGCCCATCAGAGCGGTAGAGGAAGTAATTAACATCGGAAGCAGGCTCGGGCAGAAATGGCTGGAGGAGAGAGCGCAGAACCCCACATTATGGGCATCGAAGATGCCAAATTTTGGCAAAATAAAGTTTTTGAAGTACCAATGTCTGTGCCCGGCTACGAATGCCAACCTACATGGAGAAGAAGGGTCTATGACACTAACCTAGACACTTCATGGCCTTTTGCAACACTCAACCCTTCGAGTGGAATGACCCAACCTTTATGCCCTACCCTTGAAGGGTAGAAGTGGATTTTGACTCGGGTGTCCATGGCCGCTATGACTTCCCTATGATCTATAACCCTTATTGTATTACATATGAAGATGCCCTTGTCTTCACATCAGAAAACTTGTATGATACCCTAATCCAATTCACCAACAAATTCTCTTCATGCCCTAACCCCACCTTTATTATTACTTGTAATTACCTTAGATTTCTTAGGATACTCCTTAGGCAAGGTCCCATCCCGCAAGAGCGCGGCCTCCCAATACTCCATTTTGATCCTAGCGCTATAGATAGTTGCACAATGGCCCGACTAATGATGTGAGTTGCTCTATTTTCTTCATTTTGCTTAGCCTTGCTAGAGGACATGAATGATAGCCACTTCACCCACTGCAATCATCAATTTCTCTCCACCACCACCCTTCAAGTCTGCATGAACCTCAAGGGGGGGTATCTCCAAAGCTTGCCGATTCCTTAATAAATCTATTAAACCCCCTTCTCCACCTTACTCCAATGATGAAGATTAAACTTATTTCATGACTATGTAACTTTATAATTAAATTTTTTAAAAAATGAAAAGATCTCACATGTAGCCACCGCGAGTTGCACATCGACCATAATCACTGCACCTAGGCATCCTCAAGCTAGGCACGTGTCCGGTGGCCTTGGTCGGCCGGGCTCCGTCCCTAACACCCTAGCCTCATTTTAATTTCCCCCATTCACACTTAGGGAACATCAAGGGCAGGATACACTTGGGGAGGTAACACTCTCGCCTACAGTTAGACATGTCCCCCTAAGCCCCCTGCACCACACCTTCCTTATACACCCACTAGGTCCTCAAGTGTGGGACACCACCGAGAGCTTGCCCAAGGTAGACCCATCCCCTAGTTCCACAAACACCGGCACCACACACTCCATGGTAAGGCAAACACACCCCCAGGTAGTGCACCTTCTTTTCTCCCTAGGTAGAAGTAAAGGCTCCCACCACCAACTCCAGAGACCCCATCATCCATACAATGTACTCCCCATCTTAGGCAACATGTCACCATGTAGACACAACAAAGCAAGGGGTGGACGCAATAGCCCCAGTCAAAAAGTGAATGAAGAAGCTAATTTAAAACCGTGCCAGAGATGGTACCCATGGAGGGGCAAACAACAGATTTGTCCAACTTTATCTTCAATTTCAAAGCTGGATCTATCCACCAGCCTCCTTCCAGCACCAGGAATCATATCCAATGCAAGAGCCTTTCAGTTCCATAAATCCCTCCAAGACCAGGGATCATATCCAACACAAGGGCCTTTCAGTTCCATAAATCCCTCCAAGACCAAGGATCATATCCAACGCAAGGGCCTTTTAGTTCCATAAATCCCTCCAATAGGTCCATAAATCCAACGCAAGGGTCTTTCAGTTCCATAAATCCCTTCAACAGGTCCATAAATCTCTCCAAGACTAGGGATCATATCCAACGCAAGGGCCTTTCAGTTCCATAAATCCCTCCAATAGGTCCATAAATCCCTCCAACCGCAGGGTTCATTCCCAACTCAAGGGCCTTTCCGTTCCATAAATCCCTCCAACAAATCCCCCAACATGGCTTGTATACACACTCAAAAAGCCACTTGGCTACCCCAGCAACACCATTTGACTCACTAGCCACAGCAAGTGCCATGGGACTGGCACTCAACTAGGAGGGGGGTAATGTTAACCCTCAAACGAACAAGGTATAAAATCCAGAAAATCTAAAGCAGAAGACAAGGCCAAGGCAAAAGCGGAATGGAAGACGAAGGCACACCAAGAAAAATCGGGAAACACAAGAAGTGTGAAAAATTCCTTAATCAAGGAGAGGCGCACGAGAAAAAGTGCAATTCAAAACTTTTGTAAAAGAGCGTAAGGCACACCATGATTTATTTTAAGAGCACCGACGGGCTTTGAAAATGTGCAAATTGTAAAGGTAGATGGGTGGTAGGAAGGAAGCTAGGAAGATAAGAGAACAATGGTAAAAGGGCCTAGGCTATGGCCAGCTATGTAAAAAGGGGATGATCGCCCAAGGAAAAGAGGGTTTTGTATATAAAGTTCAAAAGTGAATGAGAGCTCATACTTTATGTGTGGAAAAGTGGACTCTTCTTCTTCTCTTCTATTCTCTTGCTTGCTTGTGAGTGTTTGAGGGAGAGAGTGAGGGTGAATGAGGGAGTGAGTGTGTGAGGGTGAGGGATCTTGGAGGTGAAGCCCTCCTCCATCTCCTCTTCTCTTCTTCTCATCTCGCATGTGGCTATGGAGGAGGGTGGAGCTTGGAGGTGGAGGTTTGAGGTGACTTGAGCTTGCATCAAGAATCGTGGAGTGATCGGAGTGCTTGAGAGAGGTAGCAACTCAATCGGGCATCAAGGTAAGCTCACTACACTCATAGAGAGGTATGGTGCATTGGCTATGTGAGAGGTAGCCATTAGTGCTCGCTTGAAATGCTTGAACAATAAGCAATTCGTGGGTCTTGGCAGTTGACGCCTCTACATGTTGAATGTGAGAATTTGATTCTTCTTTGTAGGGGAAATGTTCAGTCGTCACCCTAACCACATTCTAATGCTCATCTAAGAAGGCTATTGAGAGGAGAAAATACTCTACAGATGTTTATATATAGAGTGACAATTCTTCAACAACCTCAAGTACCAATACACTACTACATTGTCCCCCTAAAATAGTGTTAGATTCAATTCTATTCTTCTATGAAAATGGTCATGATCACTCAGCTCTAATCCTAACATAAAGTAGAAAGCCACTTTACTAATCACGTCCACCTATCCATAGGATGGGATAATTGTGACCTCCACCCACTTGCTTTCCACCCACTCACCCAGGTATCTTTAGTTTTCTAAACAATTTATGCTACCCTACTATTTTGACATATATAAACAACTTGCTTTCCACCTATCCATAGGATGGGATAATTGTGACCTCCACCCACTTGCTTTCCACCCACTCACCCAGGTATCTTTAGTTTTCTAAACAATTTATGCTACCCTACTATTTTGACATATACAAACAACTTCCTTAATTAGTCAATTACATAAGGTTCATCACACAATTCTTTAGGCATGACACATCAATCAATCAATGTACAAACATTTTTTCACTAGCAAAATCATAAAAATTACAATTCCATAATTGGCAAGACAATCTGCCAATACCTAGGATTTATCTATCTAGTCCTTTATTGCATACACCCTAAGGGATTGTACGTAGGATGTTGCTATCTAGTCCTTGATTGTGTATACCATAAGGGATTTTACACCTCTTCCAAAGAAACCAATAATGTGTTTAGCTAGCTAGTAGGCACCCTAGACCCAACACTCAGCCTTTCCATTCTTCCAAGGACATAACACACTAGGATTAGGCTTTATTCACCACCTATCTCATGTCCCCAATGATAGGTGATTTTCCAATCAATGCGGCTCAATTCACAGTGATCATATAGTTAACCGTCAAGCCATGCTACTCTAAGGCTAGAACACACCTCCGTTAGATCACAACCAATCCTTAATAATAATCCTCCTCAGCTTTATCAACACAATGGAGGAGCCAACACAATACCAACAAACCAAATCCATCACAAACTTAGTATACTACCAAAAAATAAATAACACTGCAATTTTTCTTACTATATAAAATATTATTTTCTCTAAACAATAATTAATCTTACTTGAATTCAACTATTACTACATGATAACCATTTCTAACCTAGGCTTTCATTTATGGAGGTGGTGTCAATTATCTCCATGTTGGTGTTTGCCACATCCTTGTTGATTGTGACCTTTGTAGTACTATTACTTAAGTGATGTGGTTATCCATGCCTCTAACTAACTTAGATTGTGCATAAATGAAAGACTTTGGAGGATTTTTCACAATACCTCTAGAAAATAGTTAAAAAATATGAATAATAACTTTGGTTTTTTTTCTTAGTCTTACATGCTTTGCACTTAAGCTCTTGTTTCTTAAGACTTAAAGTTGGGTGTCCATATAAGGTGCTTAGCTAGGGGAAGATGTGTTACATTCAATCCCAAGGGTCCCTTACATAGTTTTTGACGGATTTTCCTAAGCTTAAAAAATCTTATGAGATCTGATAGGGAGAGAAGGTAAGCCATGGATGTCCAATTTTATTTGAAAATTAGAAAGCACACTCATCTATGTTCATGCACCATAAGACATGCAAAAGTTTTTACACCTAGGATAGAACTTCAAATGACCATAATGTTCAACCAAAATCTTAAAACTCAAAATAGATCAAAGCATTGGATATTATAACATTTTTTAGAATGCACCAACTTCTTGAAGGTCAAGCTAGTAAGCCAGTAATATGTGCATATATATGTGTAGAGAGTTGAGTTTAAACCCCAAGGATGAACTAGTCTTGAATTGTGTCACCTATAGAGGGCCCTAGGCAATGTTATGATATTTAGTTTATTGGTGAAAAAATATCATATTATTTATTTATTTATTAACTATTTATTATTATTTTATATTCACCACCATAATAGTGCATTATTACACGTGTATGCATGTAGCATCAGTCATATTGTTCCAACAATGGAGGATAGGTAGGAGATTAATGTGTTTTCTATTTCTTGTGAGAAGATTACTAGTGGGGGCCAAAGAAATGCAAATCCAATGATTTTTGTATTTAGCAACACAAAAACTTTGGTATGTGAACTTTTCATCAATGCCCTTTAGCAAACAACAAACTATTTATCATTATTATAATCTTTATGGCCTTATGCCAATACAAATAAACAAGGTTAGAAACATGATTTAGGCCTTAGAAATACTTGGATAGACCCTAGAAATTTTTATCAAAGTAATCATTCAAGAAAATGCAAGAAAAAAGCCTAAAAGGATACTTTTCATTATTTTGGACATAAAAAGCAAAGAAATATAAATCAATAAATGCATGCATGAGGGAGGTATTCATTGATGCATGAGAGGAGATTGTATCTATTCCCTTGTCATGTACTCTTGTCTCTTTTATTCTCTTACTCTTTTGCGATTTCTCATTTTTTATTAATTGTTAAAGTATACTAAAGGGGGATAACATTGGAATCATTGTAATAACCTCTAAGATCCTATTTTTGATTAATTGTTAAAGTATATTGAAGGGGGATAACATTGGAATCATTGTAATAACCTCTAAGATCCTATTTCCTTATAGTGCTTGAGTAATTTTATATCATATTGCATTGCATTCTTTTAAAAAAAACTATAAAACGGAGCTTATTTGTAGAGTTATGCTAGTTTGATGAATGCCTATAAAAGAAGGAAACTAGCTAGCCATGATAAGCCCTCTCAAACCTAAAGCTTCATCACATAATCAAATGTAAATAGAATGCAAAAAAACCATCATAGATAGAAAAGTTTGGCTATTTTTTCTAGTAGATGGCTTTTGGGATAATCTAGTTTCTAATATTTTCTTCTAGAATTCTTCCACACCTTGAAAATTCTCCTTGAGCAATTATAGGTTTCCTAGGCATGTGATTCTATGTTATCTAGTAAGACAATTTTGTGTTGACCTAGTAAGGACATTATTCCCTCCAGATCTTCAACCATCCATTCTTATCTCAATGTAAAAGTCAATCCTTATCTTTGATATTTTTTGTTGTTATACATGTAAGGTGCCCCTCATTTGAACCTTAGACTAGTCCTTGAGGACTCAATTGAAACTCTCAATTTCACAAGCATCATCATTGAGTCCACTTCCAAAAGCAATGGACTTAGCTAATCGTGGCGGTTCCAGTTCTTATTTATAGGGAAAACATTAGAAGGTCACCCTAATAGTATCTAACCTCCACCTAAAATAATCACCTTTGTAACCAAACAAAGACAATAGTTAAGACAACATCGGTTTATAGAGTGTGGTAATTGCTTTCACAATCTTGAGGACTAGTACATGCAAAGAAAAGACAAAGTTCCTAGGGATGAAAATGGGGTGTAACAATAAAAAAATGTGTCATCATGACACTCAATCAAATCATTGCAGTAAAACATAGGCATGGGTAGTTGTGTATAAATGCACAAAGTGGACACCACACAATAGCACACACAACCAAGACCACCAATGTGGATGTCTAATATCATGTCAAAATAGGGGGCATAATGAAACATTAGGAGAAAAATGGACTCTCTTTTTTGCCCCTTAAGGAGTGAATAAAATAAAATAGGCCTAACCAATGAGAGAGCTGGGGTTCCAGATTCATGTAGCATGAATCTTTTAGCCATATCTTGGCCCAAATCTTCCCTCAACAATACAATAAGGGAAAATGTGGGAAATACAAGACTATCACTTCCTGAAAGTTAGTGACTCGAATTTTCTTTTTCTCATTTTTTTATGTTTGACTTTTCATATCTTCCCTTTTCAATTTCCCCCTCTTTCTTAGGTGAAACTCAAATTTATCATTTCTCTTTCCTCGCTTCTTCTTTCCTGGTGAAATTTTACAGCCTCATTGTTGCTTGCTGTATCTGTAACCTTGTGAAATTTCATTGCCTCTACACAAACACAGAGTGAGTTTCTCATGTTTTATGAGAGCAAAGCTTATTCTACAAAAGCTTTGAGATTTTCCTAACAAAAATTTATAGGTATATTGTTCTCTTCCTCCATGGATGTTCTATGGTAAAGTTTTATCTCGTTTGAAAAAAACATGTGTAAGTTATCTGCACGATCTGACATGAACTTTCTTTTGTTTTGGTACTCTAGGTGTCTCTCACAGTCAAGAACAATGATCGTTTAAATACTCAACTTTTTCTTCAACATCTTTGGGTTTCTCTGTAAACAAAGTTACATGTATGCTATCCAGAAATTGACTTCTTTTTTAACAGCCTTAGGATTGAGGTCTAGAAAGTTTCTCAACCGTGTTGCTCTCTATAGTGATTAAATGTAAAATTATTTTTCAAATGTAAGTATTTTTTATAAATGATTGTTGTTGGCATCTAGTTAGGATCGATTGGAAGAAATATCTAATATAGATTTGAACATTAAGTTTGTAATGTTAATAATTTTTATATTTAGAAGTCCACAATTAAAATGCTAGAAATAAGGAAAGATTTTATTAGTTTTTTATACTGTTATGATAATTTTATTTAGATTCTAAAACCATGGAATATCATGAGATAGCATAAGTGCTACAGTCTCATAGCATTGCATAATATTAGAATTGTATATGTGAAATGATAAAGGAATGCTTGTGCATGAAAATATTATCATACTAATGATTCTATATATGGATATGTAATAATAAAAGCACATAAAAACTTGTTGATAGGTAACTTTTGTATTTGGTTAATATGAATGTCTTCATGGAGGAAAAACATCAGTAACATACTTGCGAAATGGAGGTCTTTAATAGGAAAGATAGTAGTGGTACTAATTGGATTTATAATAAATACTATAAGTTGGATTCGATTATGATGCATCCAAGTACTTGAGGAAGTTTCAAGGTCAAGAATAATGATGTTGTAGACCCTAGAAAATATTGAAAAGGTAGAATTTTAGAGTTTGAAAATGTATTTAATGGGACAAGTATAGTAATGGAAGTGTTGATCCAATATGTTTATATGCATAAACAAATCTGTGTACACGATGAGAACTAAATTGCAAAATATAAACAAAAAACTAAGTTTCTAAATTTTATCATTTTTTATTATTTTGTATCAGAGTTGTTTTTTATAATCTTTGTAATGTTCTAATTCAAATGTGTTTTACTGATGGCTCTATATCCATCAACTCTGCATGAATGGCAGAATGTGAAATGTTTGAGCGACAAGATACATATTTGGCATGAAGACATAAGTTCTTTGATCTATGATAATAACTTTGCAAGTCAACTTGCAACTCAAAAGATCTTTTTAAATAACTCATTGTACGTAGTAGAAAGTCAGAGATTATAGCATTCCCCATTGCCGCCATTATCTAGTTATGAATGGTTGATTGGTAGCTTAGAGTTGTTAGGAGCATGTAGTAGAAAGTTAGAGATTATAGCATTCCCCATTGCCGCCATTATCTAGTTATGAATGGTTGATTGGTAGCTTAGAGTTGTTAGGATCATGTAAGTCAAAGATAAAATCTGACATCAATAGTGCTATGAAACCTACCACTGGTGCTCCAAAGATGTGCATCTTAGTTGGTTTATTCAATTTTTATTATTTACACATTTGTTTGGTTCATGTGAGATTTTGAAGAAAATGAAGATTACTTATCAATGCAAGTGATCGTCTTTGAGCAGTGGATGAGTCAATGAGTCATGGTAGGTCAAAAGAACACATTTTGATGAGACGATCGAGTGCAGGGTCAACCAATCAGATCTTACATTTAGGTAAATATTTTTTACTGAATTGTATACCTTAATTTAATTGATATAGATATTGCTTAGATAAATTGTTATGTTAGTCACTTTTACTTACCATATTTTTTGTTATAATTATAGGTATTTCATCTCTAGACAAACTTTGTGCATTTTCTTTCAATATAAAATATGGCATTTGCGCGATGGGAGTTGATCAACTTGGACCAAGATACTCAAGATGAGACACATACAGCTCTCGTAGATGTAGTCATATTGTGGAATGTTCATAATCCTTTTGTAGTAAGTGTAGAAAGTCATTGGCCCATTTCTTTTCTGAGACAAGAAATCCAATTAATGTCCAATGAGCCCTTGTGCAACTTCTATTTCAAGTTAGATACTAGAAATGTCATGACACTTGTGAACAATCCCTAACATATAAGCAATGTGCATCTCCACATATCCTTAAGATAGTGGAATCCTTGTAAATATTTTTATAAAGAGTGAATACAAACTTTTTTAAAACTTCGATGTACTTTTAATTTTGATAATTTTGGTTTACTATGATCCAAGCATGTGAGTATGTATGTTGTAATTAGTCAATCGCGCTGGTTAAAATCACGATTAAATTGTAGGTTGGAGTTTTGTAGCCTTTGGAATATTGTCTTTGCATAACGATATATTGTATCTCATATCTTCTATTCATTTTTTGAGCACTCGCTTTGTTGTTGGAAGGAATGAAAATAAGTGTTGAAAGTATTTAGATTTCTAGTTGTTGTGTTTGAAGGTCTTTTAGATTTTTTTCTTTTAAAAATCCAATATTTTCTCTAGTTAGACTTGAACATACTCAGCAATCCAAACATATTTGAGGATATAATGAAGGGTAATGAAGCATTTGTCCATTTGAGTAATTTTGAAGGTGGCTTTCAATTATTGAAATAAAGTATCTATGGTTAGGATTTTAATTTGAAACTTTAATGTTAAATTTTTTAATAAGAACCTTGATTTAAAACCCTTGATACATAAAAGTTAGATCCCCAAACTCATTTTCACTTTCATTCTCTACTTCTCTATACCTTTGCTCTCCTTCTCTCTCTCTCTCTCTCTCTCTCTCTCTCTCTCTCTCTCTCTCTCTCTCTCTCTCTCTCTCTCTCTCTCTCTCTCTCTCTCTCTCTCTCTCTTGGCTACTACTCCTACCTTCACTGCATGGATTAGCTCCACATGCTACATGCCTATAGGAGACCAGATTTACTCAAGGTTTTGCATGACCTTGAATTATGAGAGCTCACTTTCCATGAAAGATCCTAGCTCTAGCATATTGGTATCATTTTTTGTAATGAGGCAAACCCTCTCACTTGCTCCGTCCCAAAATCTGCTCTTAGGTGGATTTCGATAGATTTTTTGTATAGTTTACATGCCAAATCGAGCCATGCAAAGGTAATAAACTGAGCTTTGGTGTATGTGGGGCAACAAATTTGTGCTAGAGCTGTACCCACCTCATCCCAGGACCACATCATGATGGATCTCATTGAGCATGACGTAGCCTTTGCCATCTATGTTCTGTGCATTGATATGCAAGAGGACAGTGAGAAAGATATCAACACACTGTTGAGTGTTGAAATGACTTGTTTTTTGGCTGATTTTTGTTGTTTTTGAGAGCTGAATGGTTGATTTTATGAGATGATTGATTGATTTGGAAGTGGTTTGAGAGTGTTTTGGATGATAATGATGGTGTTTTGGAAGTTCATGATGTTTGTTGGTGGTTCTATGATGTTCTGATAGGTTCTGATAGGTTCTGTATACCTTCTGTTTTGGTCTGTTTTGTTCTGATTGTCTTCTGTAAAGAGGGATGGAGTATTGATTAATGAAGATTGAGATATTGTGAAAGTTTATTGAATGGTTTGTGAGAGTTTGGAATGGTTTGAGAGTAACTTATGTGGTTTTGATGATCTTCTGTAACCTTCTGTAGGTCTTCTGTAGAGCTTCTGCTTCTGTTCTGTCTCTGTTCTGTTCTGTACTGTAGCTGTTCTGGTACTGTTCTGTAGACTGTTCTGTATGCTTCTGTAAGTGTTCTGTGGAATGTATGTGTGACTTTGGAAAAGTTTTCTAGCCTTGGAAAGAGGTGAATACAAGTGCAAAAGAGCTGAAAGAAGTGAAAGAAGTAGCTACTGAAGACTCAAGTGAAGACTAGAGTGAAGTGACAGTAGTGAGCTATGAAAGGACACTGTAGTGGCTCTGGTGACCCTTCATATCAGACATACCTCTTGGGAGGGGTATCCACGACCTAAGAAGGATTATTGAGAGTGATTTTGAGAGATTGTAGAGAGGAGATGATGTATTATTGATGGAGAGAGAGAGAGAGAGTCAGAGATAGCCAATTTTACTGAAACAGAGTGATTGTATATGAGAGATTGAGAGAGAAGACTATGAAGATATTGAAGATGAATACTATGTGATGTATTTCCATTCAAAGATGGTGTATTCCTTTGCTTTCTTTGTTCTATTGATGGATTTTGTGAAGATATTGAAGAATATGGTTGATTCTATTAAATCCGTGGGAGATCTACATGATGCTACATGAAGATTTGTTGTGCCTGGTGTTCTTTTCTTCGTTGTGATCATATGAAACATGATAAACAAGCTTGTTGATGTTACAAGATAGATTTTCTTGCAAGAGAATTCCCTTTTCTTTGGTGTTCCTCTTGGGGCTCCATGTTTTTGGTGCGCAGCCGGGGAAACTTGCCATCAACAAGCACCAGAAGAGGCTGAAAATGAAGGAAATGGCATTGCCAAGAAGAGAAGAATTCAATGGATGTTTGTAAAGTTCCTTCTTCCACTGAAGAGTTGGAATTTCTCATAATTAAAGCCACTTTCCACAAGAAGTTCATCCCACAATGGCGGAAACACATCACCATCATGATGCATGCTCTATGTGGTGGACAGTTTCCTCTTCCTATTGAAGCAGCAGAAACTTGCATCTTGGTGGCAAACTGTTTGGGAATAAATTGAAGAGCAGAAACAGAGAGAATGACCATCCATGGAAGATTTGACATTCATTGAGAAGTTTCCAGATAACATCAAGTGGGAGATTGTGAAGAAGCTTCAGGAGTCTTGGTCTGTAGAGGTTCACAAAGACAAGAAGGAAAAGAGTTGGAATTTGTTCGTGGACGCTCAACAGCAAGATACATGGGATGCTTGGTGTACTGATAATCTTCTGTTTGTTCAATTAGCAACCCACTAGAAGTTGGTAGACAGAGTGTTTTTCACAACATACACTGTTGAAACCATCAGAAGTTGGCATTACTATGATGATGGCACCACCACAATGCTCAGACGTATGCATTTTGACACCTTCAGAACCGAATACCCTCCTCTGTGCAGTGGCATGAAAGCAGAATTCAGGGACATTGAAAAGAAAGAAGTAGAAGAAATGTTGCAAGAGAGTCCTCCAGAGACTGAAGTCTTCTGTTAACCCTCTGTGGAGCACTAATAACCTAGTGGAGCCACACCCCTGATGAATGACGCAATAAAGAGGCAAGCGTTAGAACGAGTCCAGAGGTATGTGAGAAGAGAGAAAGCAAGAATCAGAGCCGAGAGCAAGCTCACAGCAGAAGCCGCCTTTGACGCCCTTGCGGAACTCTTTACAGAAGTCCCAATGGCACATCAAGCCCTTCCTCCTCCTGCTGGAGGTCCACTTCCAAGCCAGATCCGTCCTGGAAATATTGATGACAGGCCAGCGAATGTAGTCCCATTGCCAGTTTTTAAGGGAGAGTACAATGAAGACCCCGATCTTCATGTAGCAGAGTTTATGGTAGCATGTGTGGCTAACAATGCCAGAACCCCTGAGCATTGGTTAGCAATATTCCCCGCCACTTTCAAGGGCGCGGCGTTTCAGTGGTATGAGAGACAAGCAGCAGAAACTTTTGGCACATGGGACGACCTGAAGTTGGCCTTCCTCACTAAATTCAGGCGTGAAGGTTTTGAAGAGCGGATGAGAGAGGAATTTATGAACCTAAGTCAGTCCTCTGGAGAAAGAGTGGAAGCTTATGTCTCACGAATGGAATCCATCCTGAAGAGATGGACTAACCATAATCTAGATGATGGCATTCAGAAGGGGGTGTTTCTCAGAGGATTACGACCAGAAGTCCGTAAGTTTGTGGAGCTGCAAAGACCAGCCACACTGCAAGCTGCAACAGAAGGTGCAAGACTGTATGATGAAGTGGAAGCTCGATTAGCGATGAATTCAGGAAGAGGAGTCCTACCTCCTCTGATGCCAGGAATGATGTACCCACCAAATGCAGTTCCAGGGACTGTTCCTTATCCCTACCAATAGATGTCCGCGGTATCACAGTACAGTGCACCAAATCCACAGTGGCCACAATCCATGCCTCAAATGGTGGTTCAACCTCAACAACAATGGTCCCAATCAATTTCTTCATTATCAAATCAGCAGCAACAATGGAACCCTACCAACTAGAGCCAACAGCCAACAGTTCAAACAGGAGCCCTGAATCAGAACCAGAACAGAGACCCCTCTGTACCAGCCCAACCCGTTTATGCAGTGATTGCAGAGACTCCTCAAAACCCTCCTGCCAGTACGTCCGGAGGAGAAAGCTTGAAGGATTATTTATCCAACTCAGTTGCAAACATCAAAAATGAGTTGATGGATGTGATTACAGAACAACTACAGACGTTGAAAGTGAACACCGCGAGCATATCCAACGTTGCAGGAGCAGGAAGAGATGTGATGCGGTCAAATACTTGGTGTGGTAAGTGTCATCAAGCAGGCCATTTAGCCACTGAATGTACACGAAAACCAACCATTCCTGGGGCCTTCTGTTCCTACTGTTTGCGGAAGAACCATACAGAGGACATTTGCTCTCTGAAGGAGATGCATGATAGGAGAAGGAAGGAAGAAGATGCAAGATTTAACTTGCTGGAATCCAAAATGACAACACAAGATATTGGACCCAAGCCTAGAGAGTTTGGTCCTAATTTCGGACCCACAAGATTTCCCTCTCAAAGTTACAGAGGAAGACAGTCTGGCGGTGGTCAGAGATCAGAAGTGGAATGTTACAGATGCGGAGAAAAGGGACATATCTCACCAAATTGTCCAAATCCTCGAAGGTCAGTGGATTACAAGCCCTTATGCAGTCGATGCAAAGGAGAAGGCCACACTGCAAAAGATTGTCCAAGCCCAGTCCCAGTGAAAAACAATGCTACTGATAGTCCGGCCAAGGCCCAAGAGCCTAAATTGCTGCCATCACGCGTGCAAAGCAGAAGGAACCACCTATCCAGAAAGAAAATAGCCCTCCTGTTAGAACAGTGAAGTTCAATCTTCCACCAGAAGAAGAGAACAGAACAGAGCCTAACAGTGCCGTACAGAGCACTACAGTGCCACAGAGAGTTACAGAGACAGTTACAGAGACAGGACCAGAGGTCCAGGAGACAGAAGAGGAGGAAGTGCCACAAGTGGCAAAAGAAGTTCCTGTAATTCCTCTGTTGGAAGAAAGAGGGAAAATGAAAATGGGTGTTGCCCCATTCCCTAATCGGTTAGAGAAGCCAGTGGATCCTATTAAGGAATACGATCTAGTTAGAGATCTAGATACCTTTAGACCAAACCTCACATTCCGTCAATTATTGATGTTGTCTCCCAGTTGCCGGAAAAGGTTCAAAAGTATACTGACAAGAAGACGTGGCTTAAGGATTGCTTCCTCAACAGCAACAAAGCCCAACAAGGCTCCAGAGCCTGTAAAAGAAGTGGATGTGGCTAACGCTTTCCTAGATCCAGGTACTCCAGAGACTGGCATATGGATAGAAGGTTGCTTTATTTCAAATGCACTGATTGATGGAGGCTCATCAGTGAACATTATGATGGATGTGACAATGAAGGATCTAGGCCTACAAGGTGTGCAACCCACCCAATGGCTCATCAGACTGGCGGATCAGAGTAGAATCAAGCCTTTGGGCATTCTCCCATATGTGAAGACTACAGTGGCTGGAAAAGATTATTGGCTAACCTATTTGGTGGTGAAGCCAAACTCTTATGGTACATCCTATCCTCTGTTATTGAGCAGACCATGGCTTTTTGAAGCCCGAGCAAGGACGGATTGGTTCAAAGGAACCTTGACCTTGGGTAGAGGACCCAACAAAGTGGTGCTGAAACTGTATGGTTCTCAAAAAGGACATGGATCCACCTCCTTGGAATTATCTTCTGACTCCCCTAATGAGGCTACAGATGGAACATCAGCAGACGAAGATGCTGTCAAACAGATCCTTCCCAAGAAAACAGTGGCACATTTCTTAACAGTGGATACTGTAAGCCGACTTCCAAAAGATGCAAAGCCATTATCAATGGGTGAATACTTCCTGCCTGAACCGGGCATGACTTCTGAAATCACTTCTCACAGTGAGATAGAAGCATGGATGTACTACTCTCCCTGTTACATGGCCATAGCAGAAACAGAGACAGAGACAGGAGAGGAAACAGAGAATCTATTCTTCTGTTACAGAGCTCCTACAGAAGCAGAAGCAGAAACAAAAGCAGAGATAGAAGCAGAAGCAGAAGTAGAAGCAGAAGCAGAAGCAGAGACAGAAGCAGAAGCAGAAGCACAAGCACAAGCACAAGCACAAGCACAAGCAGAAACAGAGACAGAGACAGAAGAGGTTGGATATGATATGGACGAAGAAGATTATGAAAGTGAAACGGAAGAGTCTATCCCACGTGAAGAGAATACATTTGAAGAAGAAGTTCCAGAAGCATCAGAAGCAGATGAGCTCATGCTATGGGACAGAATGGTGATGGTACCATTTGGTCTAGTAAATGGATCTTCTTATATGCAAAACCTTTATAAGAAATGGATTAAGAAGAACAAGCCGTCTTTCAGCAGTGGCTCATGCCGTCTTAACCCATCTTTGCCAAAGAAAGATGATGATGATGCACCGTGCCAACAAGCACCAATCCGACAAACCCAACAGAAATTAGAGGGTCCCTGCTATGTGACGTTCCTGGATGTGTCATCTTCAGAAGATGAGTCTTCAAGCCAAGAAGTAATTAATCTTGAAACCAAACCCAAAACAGCTCTTATCCCATTCCAACGTCTTAAAGAGCAACCTAAGTCTCCACCAAAAGAAGAAGTTGGTTCTAGTGGGACATCAAACGAGGACACCACTCCCTTGAAGGAGTCGGATCTCTACCCAGAAGCAGTCCATGGGACCTTCATCCGTGAAGTAGAAGGTGAAAGGCAGTTAACCTTTGTGGATTCAGAAGGCACTGAACGCCACTTGAAGGTGGGTAGCAGCCTCCCAGAAGAGGAGTTGTCAACCTTGTACAACTTGTTGAAAGAAAATTTGGACGTGTTTGCGTGGTCCTACAAAGACCTAAAGGGGATTGATCCCACAATATGTCAACATCATATTGACTTGGAGCCTGATGCCAAGCCAGTACGGCAACGACAGAGGCGAATGAACCCGAGTTATTCCACATTGGTGAAAGCGGAGCTGCTGAAGCTTCTGAAAGCCGAGTTCATCTATCCAGTGGCAAATAGTGAATGGGTTTCACCCATCGTGGTTGTACCCAAGAAGAATGGCAAGCTTCGTATATGTGTGGATTTCTGAAAGCTCAATTCCAAGACGAAGAAGGATCACTTTCCTATCCCTTTCATAGACCAACTATTGGACACAGTGGCAGGACATGAGTTTTATTCTCTTCTGGATGGATTCAGCGGATACAACCAAGTCCAAATCGCAGAAGAAGACCAGTCCAAAACAACCTTCACCACAGAATGGGGGACCTACGCTTACCGAGTGATGCCATTTGGGCTCTGCAATGCCCCTGCTACTTTCCAATGAGTCATGATGGCTGCATTTTAGAATCATCTGCACGACTTCATTGAAGTATATTTGGATGACTTCTGTGTCTATAGTTTGATCCGTGAACACTGGGAACACCTGGAACAATGCTTTGACCGATGCCGGGAGTATGGGATTTCCCTCAACCCCGACAAATGCATCTTTGGGGTTTCTTCTGGAGTCCTATTGGGCCACATTGTCTCTGCACAAGGGATATCAACAGACCCTGCAAAGATCGAAAAGATCGCAGCTTTGACAGCACCCACCAACCTCAAACAGTTGAGGGGATTCCTAGGCCATGTGGGTTACTATAGAAGGTTCATAGCCCATTTTGCAACAAAGGCAACCTCCTTGCACAAGCTTCTAAGGAAAGATGCAGAGTTTACTTGGACGGAAGAATGTGACAAAGCCTTCCACACTTTGAAGCAGTGTCTGATAGAGGCACCCATTCTGCAACCTCCTGATTGGACGAAAGAGTTCCATGTACACACTGATGCATCAATTGAAGGTTTAGGTGCTGTCCTCTGCCAGAAGGGCTCCTCGAAGTTGGATCAACCGATCTATTACGCAAGCCAAAAAGTCACTGATAGGGAACGGAACTATACAATGACAGAGCTGGAGTGCTTGGCAATGGTGTTTGCCCTGGAGAAGTTTCGCCACTATCTCCTATCCACCCACTTTAAATTTTATGTGGATCATGAGGCCCTGTCCTTCTTGATGAACAAAGCAGATGTGAAAGGACGAATGATGAGATGGCTCCTCCTATTCCAGGAGTTCGACTTTGAGGTGATTACTAAGCCTGGTCGTTCCCATGTTCTGGCTGATCATCTGTCGCATATCCCACAAACTGCAGCCGAGGAGCAGGATGATCCAGACCTCCCTGATGCTTCCCTATTCTTGGTAGAAATTGTAACTCCCTGGTATGCAGACATTGCCAATCTGCTGGCAACCCAACAGTATCCTCCTGGTATTTCTAGTCGGAAAAGGAAGAAGCTCATGCTAGAATCAGCCCCATACACCCTGCTAGGCGGTGCACTGTACAAGAAAGGCAAAGATGAAGTGCTCAGAAGATGTGTTGCAGGAGATGAGATTGGGATTGTTCTGAAGGCTTGCCATGATGAGCCATGTGGAGGTCACTTTGCAGGAGAAGCTACAGCTAGGAAGGCTCTGCTAGCAGGTTATTGGTGGCCTACCATTCACAAGGATGCCTATGATTACTGTAAAAGATGTGATGCTTGTCAAAGAATGGGGAAACCCACGAAGACAAGTGCCATACCCCTGCAACCTATCCTTCCGTTGAAGCCGTTTGAGAAGTGGGGCATTGATTTCGTAGGTCCGATCGATAACAGAACCGATACATCCTCGTATGTACGGATTATGTCACAAAGTGGTGTGAAGCTAAAGCCCTAAAGCGGGACGATGGTAACAGTGTGGCCCTGTTCATGTACGAGAATATCATCACCCATTTTGGCAGTCCCTTAGAGCTGGTAAGTGACAGAGGCACTCATTTTCTCAACAAAGTCATGGAAGAGTTGACAGAGTTGTATAAGATCCGCCATCGCAAGTCCACTCCCTATTACCCCAGAGCCAACGGCCAAGTCGAAGTCACTAATCGCATCCTCTGCTCGATTCTGACAAGAACAATCGCCGCACATCGTCGTGATTGGGACGATCGACTTCCAGAGGCCCTTTGGGCATACAGAACCTCCCATAAAGCAGCAACAGGACAGACACCTTTCCAGTTGGTGTATGGTACAGAAGCAGTTTTTCCTGTTGAACCGGAACTACCCTCTTTGAGAGTGGCTATCAAAGAGCGTTTGGGGGATGATGATTCACTGCAACGCCGTCTCCTGCACTTGGAATGTTTGGATGAAATTCGTAGGATGGCTCTACAGTGCATGGAAGCCACGCAAGCTCGACGTAAGGCTTACCATGATAGCTTCATCAAGCACAAGGAGTTCAAAGAAGATGATTTGGTCCTAGCCTATGATTCACGATTTGGCAAGTTTCCTGGCAAGCTTCAACAGCGGTGGATGGGCCCCTATAAGGTACTTGCCGTCAACCCTAATGGCTCTGTCCAAGTACAGACCCTGGATACCTCTGATGATCCCTTTCTGATTAATGGATATCGCCTGAAGAAGTATTTTCCTCCTTGGGGATCTTGACAATTACAGACACTTGATCCTTTCCCTCGTTGGCGCGGCACTGTAATTCTTATGATGTTACTTCTGATAGCCGTTCTTCAATCACTCCTAATGAAGTGGACGCAACCCTCTGTCCCCTCAAACCCCCCTTCCAGCCTTGATCTCTTATCCTCTATTTTCCACCAGCATCAGTGGCGAGGTTGATTCTGACAAATGGTCTTTCTATCATTCCCTTGCTCAATTCGAAAAAAAAAAGAGAAAAAAAAAACATATCGGTCATGGGAGAAAAGGACTTAGGTCCCTGTCATGCCGACCTATTCTTCGAGAAAAGGTGGAAACACCCTCGGGAATAGGGAAAAACAAGAAAAAGAAAAAAAGAAAAAGAAGAAAAAAAAACAAACAAACAAACAAATCTGTTATGAGAGAAAAGGAAGCAATTCCCTGTCATAACAGGCCTCGTTCCAGGAAAAGGTGGTAAACACCCTTGGGCGAGAAGCTGGCTGTGGAAAAGGTGGTAACACCCAGCAGTCCAGAAAGTGGATTCATTAATTGATATCCCTAGGATCCAATTTAGAAGCTACCTCCCTTGGTACGCTGTGTCCTGGGTCTCTCTGCAAAGCGTCTACCTGTCCTCTAGCAGACGACATGTTCTTATCTAATACAATATTCGATTTGATGGCTACCTCCCTGGGTACGCCTCTTCAACAATTGATGAAGCAGTCTTCATCGACAACCCCTTGAGTGATGTGAGCTTTCATCCTAACCGGATGGGGAGGTGAGTATGGGTTGCCCTCTGTAACTATCAACAGAGCGTGAGACAGAGGGTGGGGCGAGAGACCAGTCTTTTCCCTTCAAATCAAATGAGAGGTGAGAAGTGTGAATGAAGTGTTGCACGCACGGGGGGGGCCTCTCAATGCACAAAGCACAATTTGTTTCTATGCACTGCACTATAGGGCTCCCTCGCCTTCCTTCTCGCACCGTATGCCGGCACAGGGCGGGATGCACAGTTGCACCATCAAATGCGCACAAGGCATACAATCTTTGCACAAGTGACTGTGAGGATTACATCAATGGGTTTCAGGCAAAGGCTGCCCTTTTGTATTTATCAACAGAGCGTGAGACAGAGGGTGGGCTGAGTGTGACTGGAGTTTCTTCAATCAATTACCGAGAGGTGAGATTGAGGGACGTTACGACACTTGGAGTCAGGTATGTTCCACTTTCCCTGTGCACCCACGGGATGGGTCTTTACCGGCAACACCAGACACGTCACCCTGTTCTGTACACTGCACTGTAAGGCTCCCTTGCCTTCCTCCTTGCACTTATGCCAGACGGGTCGGATGCACTACTGCACCATCAACTGTGCACCCTGGCATACCCCTTCTGCACCATTCCCCCCTTGTCGATTCCTCAACCGGGTATGAGATATGGGTTTTAATCATTCTTCCTCGAGTGATATTAGTCATGGGGCGAGTGACTGTTCTTTCATTTCAATTGAGTGATTGTGAGATTGAGTGTAGTATGATAGGCACTGAAGGTAGTACGGAAGGAGCTTTATCCGCTACCCGCTTCAAGCATTTGCGCTGGATGACCAAGGGAGGTGGAGAATCATCATCCTCTACGTCAATGGGTTCTGACTCTTCTGAAGGTGGAGGAGGAGGTACTGGATCTGATGGAGGAGGCGGAGGCAGAGTCTTCTGTAAACCTGAATAAGTCAAGAAGGCAGACAAATAGGATCCATATGTGACATTGGTAACATTACCCCTGGTGACTTTAACAAAATGCTGATCCATTTTAGTGAGGAGGTAAGTGCTCCAATCAATAGCAACTCCTTTCAACACCATCCGGGAAGCTGTGAAAAGCTCTTTGGACAAATAGTGGGATGGCATTTTGGCAGGCATAAACCTGTCCTGAAGGAACTGACAGATCGTCTTCCATACGGGATCAGTGATCATAGAAAAGGAAACTCCTGAAGAGTTGATCACCTTCTTAACATCAAGGATTTCCCTTGTCTGCTTTTGCAACAGCTTCAGAATCTCTTCATTAGAGAAAAGCTGACGAGTGGTCACAAAAGGTGCACCTTTGAAGGGTAAAGACAGAGCCTTCCCTAAGCCTCGAGGTGTCAAAGTCATAGAAATTCCTTGGACTAGTCCTGTCTTCTTGCTGTAAGAGGCCAGGAACTCATCACATAACGACGGATCCTCTGGAAGCAGGGGAAAAGGAGTAGCCACAAAAGCAGCAAGTCCCGCCTTCGTGAGAGGCTCAAAAGTAAGTAGGGAAGAGTAATCCCTACTAACTAGTGGGACGTACTGGATAGGGGGAGGAGCATGAGAAGGCGCCATTCAGATGGTTACACACACACCACAAACACAGACAATCAAGGAGAATGCCTGCAAAGCAACAGACAAAAAACCAAGGATAAGAGAACAACCAATAAAATGTGACTCAACCAACTAACCCCAAGCAAACCACATCCTAGAAAAAAAAATTCGACATGACCTTGAGACAAATGCGACCGAAAGCTTCATGCGATGCATCAGACAAATACCCTGAACCCCGTATCAGGCAAGAAAAGAAAAACTGCATACCGTACCCGTAACCGTAACAAAAACAGGAAACCAAAACAATACCATATCCGACACATATCAATACTACATTGTTGATAAACCAAGACTGGACCATGGAAAATAACGCTAATGACTGCGCATACCCATCCCACGAAACCGATTCATTAAAAAGGGGAAGTAAGTGTAGTGAGGGGGAATTAATTTAATGAAGGGTTCATTGTAATAAATTATTAGGAAGGGGTGAATTTTTATTAGGTAATAAACCTTAGCAAGAAAATGACGGTTCCTTATTATAAATTAAATTACCAATTATTAGGTTAAACCGGTGCTTTTATTCGAATCCCGGACTTCGATACCTGACTGGGTCTCTAAATGCAAATTCATTGATTACAAATTAAGGTGATGTGGGGCGCTTTTTTGCCAGCGCGTGCTCATGTGACGGCTGGTTTATTTTAATTAAAATTTAAAAGTGCCTCTGTAGCGCACGTAGCACGTGCTAAGTGAACGGCTGGTTTATTTTAATTAAAAAGTATGTGTGTTTAGCGCGAATGCGCGTGGAAACTGTGGGTGAATTAAAGAGTTCATTTTAACAATTAATTTGTGATTAAGGGGGAAATAAAAATAAATAAAACACATAAAATAAATACCTGGAAGGGGTGTGTATGTAATGCAGAAATGCGCACGAAAGAGTCCCCCAAAAGAAGTGAATCCAGTAAAGGAAAAGGAAAGACCACTGACGAAACAACAAACACAACACCTTAGCGGATGTGTGGATTTGGTTGGTGTTGGTTTTTTATTTTTCTTTTTCTTTTTATGTTTTTTTTTTGTTGTTTTTTTTTTTGTTAAGTTGGGATTATTTATGGTTGAATAAATGGAAAATGATCAAGGGAGGTGAGGGGAATTTTTGAGAATTTTGTACTATTTTGGAGAATTTTGTACTATTTTTAAATGAATTTTTTACATTTATTGGCAATTTGGGGGATTAATTAGGAAATATTTAAGTTTCAGAAATTGTAGGGTAGGTAATTGCCAGCAGACAAACTCCCAAAAATTGGCAAAAAGCAAAGGGAATTTTTAGAAATTTTTTTGAATTTTTTTTAATGGAAAAATTAATTTAGAAATTAATTAAATCACATAAATCATGTTAATGAGATAAGTCAGTTAAGTCTGGTTAGTCTGGGTAAGTCATGTTAATCTGCCCAAGTCAAGTCAAGTAAGGTTAGTCAGGTTGGATAAGTCAGATAAGTCCAGTTAGTAGAAACTAACCTAAAGGGGGTCAAGTAACCTAAGGTGGGTTAGGGTTAGGGTTAGGGTTAATGGGATGGTAACTAGGGTTAGTGGGATCCTAGTTAGGGTTAGGGTTAGGGTTAATGGGATGGTAACTAGGGTTAGTGGGATCCTAGTTAGGGTTAGGGTTAGGGTTAATGGGATGGTAACTAGGGTTAGTGGGATCCTAGTTAGGGTTAGGTTTAGGGTTAATGGGATGGTAACTAGGGTTAGTGGGATCCTAGTTAGGGTTAGGTTTAGTTAGGGTTAGTACTCTAGTTAGGGTTAGGTTTAGTTAGGGACCTAACTAAGGTTAATTATACCTAACCTAACTATGGTGAAGGGTAACTAACCTAACTAAGGTGAATTAGGGGGTTAGGTGAAATTAGTTAACCTAACTAATGTGAATTAGGGTAACTAATGTTAAGTTAGTTAGATGACTATTAGGTTAGTGAAACTAACCTAGGTTAGAAAGGGAAGAGGAGGAGGAGGAAGAGGAGGGTGGTGGCAGCGTCCGGCGGCGAGCTGGCGGCTGCCGGCGGACTCTGACGTCGTGGCCGCGGCGACTGGAGGCAGGGCGGGCGATCCCGGCGGCGGCGCGGTCCGACGGGAGGCGGCGTCCTGGTGCGACGAGGGCGGCGGCCTGGTGCGACAAGGAGACACAGGAGGGCGGCGGGACGCGACGGGAGCGGCGGCGGCGAGGTGGAGCCCCCTGCGATGACGGCGGGAGGCGGCGTCCTGGTGCGACGGCGGCAGGGCGGAGCCCCCTGCGACGACGGCGAGGGGCGGACGAGCGGTCTGACGAGGCGGCCTGCGCTGGGCAAGGGAGAAGAAGGAGGGAGGAAAGAGGAAGGGGGGAGGAAGAAGGAAGGAGGAGAGAAGGGAAGGGTGGGAGGAGCCGGGAGAGGGAGGAAGAAGGAGGAAGGGAGAGGAGGGAGGAATGCAGGAGGAGGAGGGAAGAGGAGATGGGGATGAGGAGGGGACGCAGGAAGAAGAGGGGGGAGGTGGTTGGAGGGAAGGGGCGGGTGTTTGGGGGGAAGGGGTAGGCAGGGTGGTGGGCAAGTCGGGCGGGCAGGGTGGGTTGGGCAGGGGCCCAAGAGGGGTGGGAAAGGGTGGGGTGGGCAGGGGCCCAGGGGGGTGGTGGGGGAAATGGACGCGTACCCCCGTCCCGCGCACATGCGCGGGGCGGGGTAAAAAAATTTGTCGGGACGGGATTGAAATGACGCTGGGATGACGGTACGGGTTATGCGGACACGACCGGGGCGCGTGGAGACGCGTAAAATCGAAAAAGGGCGCGTTCACGCGCAAAACGGGCGCGCGAATACACGTAAAAATAAAGAAAAATTAATAACACCAAATCCGAACGTCAAAACGAAATAGCGTAAAAACAAAAAGTGGGCAGGACGACAGGGAGAAAACAAGAAAAATATATGACGGAGATTCCGAGAGGGGTAAAGGGCGGTCACGTGCAAAAAACACAAAAAACGAACCAAAAACGCAATTAAAAATTAATATCGAAAAAAATCCCTGCATCGGAATGAGGTGCCAAAAAAAGGAAAACTGTGCAAAAAGATGTGCCCGGCAATCCTATCTCATCAAAACATAATTCCGACGGAGATAAGACGCGTTCACATGGGAAAAACCCAAAAAACAAACCCGAAAATGGGATCAGAAATTAATATCGGACGAACCGTTCACCGGAATGACATACAGTAAGAAGGAAAAATGTCCACAGAAAGGAGTGGCATAGGGTTATCATGTTAAAGCGCAGTTCCGGTGGAAGTAGGAAGGGTTCACATGCGAAAAACACCAAAAATACTCTCGAAAACACATTTAAAAATTAATAATAAAAAATCCAGAAGTCGAAAGAGGGTGGAGGAAAAAGGAAAAAGGTAGGGAAAGCACAAGGGACACGACTGTCAAATAAAATGGGAATTCCGATGCAAACAGGGCAGGTTCACATGGAAAAATGTCAAAAATACGCATGAAAAAGTCGTAAAAAATCGGAAAATTAATAACGGACAAACCGTGTATCGGAATGATGCGGAATAAAAAGGAAAAATGTCAGGGGAAAAGTGTTGGTTAGGGCTAGGATGTCAGAGCATGGTTTCGAAGCAAGAAAAGCGCGTTCACATGGAAAACCGGCTAAATTACGCAAAATGCTTCAAAAATTAATAACTCAAAAACCGTGCACCGGAACAGGGGTAGGTGAAAAGGAAAAATGGTCCGTTCAAAGGGAGGAATAGGGCTATAAGTTGGATTTGGACTTTGGTGAACGTAGGGTGCATTCACATAGAAGGACCTCAAAATCAGGGAATGAAGGAAAACTGCAGGGGAACAGCCCCAAGGGTGGGTGGAACATAACCGGGTGGATGGGAAGGGACCCCATCAGGGTAACAGCAAATCATGGCATACATGCATGAACAGGTTAAGGCATATGCAGAGAGAAGATGCCTTGGTCCCTCCAGCGCCGACAACCACACTGGACGTGCCATCGACACTCAACATTGATTCTTGACGAAATGGGCCAAGTTTTTCTAACCCTCCCACTTTGGTTTCTTCGTGACGGTCATGTTTTAAGTGTGGGGACGTTAGTGGATGGTCTATGGCATGGTCCTAGGTCCCTGTTGCTCGGTTAACCCTATCCGTTAAGGTCTTAAGTGTGGGGACGCGTCCCTGCGCATCTACATTGCATACCTTGTTTACGCAAATGGAACAACAAACCCAACTGGTTGCCACCCAAAGCGATGAGATATCTTCTTTGAAGACCCAGTTCCTCGAGGCTCAATCACAGGTTACTAGCCTTTCAGAAGAGAAGGAGAGGATGTCCAGAGAAGCACAAGAGTTCCAAGCTATCTTAGATGACAAGCTTTCAGCTTTACAGACTGCTAACGACACAGTGGCAAACCAAGCCTCCCAAATCCAGCAGTTGCAAGATCAACTTGCAAAGTCCCGCTCTGTTCCTCCAAGCCCTCCTGTTCCATTGATTCCTTCTCTTTCACAGCAGGACTTGGCTGCGCTTCCGAGACACGCTACTTTGTGCCCTCTATTCCAAGATAAAGTGGAAAGGTTGCAGTCCAGAATGGACTTATTATGGTCTACCTTTGAGCAGTTTCAGGAATATGTCTTACCAGACCATTCTTTCTTTGTCCACTACCATTTATAGAAGTTGGTTTTCTATATGAAGCTTTCCACGATGGATTTACCTCTTCCAGAGGATGGCTGGAGTGGGGCTTGGTCTGCTGAGTTGTTGATAGAGGTAGTCAGAATGGTCTTTGAAGATTCTGTCACGCCAGACACCATGTTGATGTCATACATATATCTCTGAGGAGATTTGTTAATTCTAGATGAGGTAGATATGGCATGGTATGTGGGGGATGTGGTCTTACAGGCTGTTTTGTATGTCAATAATTTGGAGTTGCGCATAGCTGACATGTTCCAGAGTTATTCCTCCAAAGTGGCTGATTGTCATGATAATTCGTGGCATCCCATGATTGATTCGGTGGTCCTAAATCAAAGACAAAACACAGCTCCTACCTTTGCCCAGAGTACTAATCAACTGAGGCTGGATCTCTTAACCTATCTTTCAAAGCATAATCCATTTGATGCTACCTTCTTTGATGCCTATCATCGACGATCTCTCTTAGGACCTTCTGTTCCTACCCTCCTCTATTACCAACAATTGGCTCACCGCTATGCTATATATCTTTCCCTTTGTCAATCTAATTCCACAATAATTTTACCCCTTCTTTTCCAACCTTCATCTTTCCCTCAAATTCCCATTTTTACTTACTGTTCCTTTATTGAGGATAGGGTATTTTTCCCTTCTCCACCTTGTTCTTCTTCCTCCATTAATGTACCCTCCACATTTCCTATTTATCAGTTAACACCGTTCCTTAGTGATTCCCTACAAATTTCTGCCACTCCTTTAACCTTTTCTTCTTTTTATGATTTTTCCTATCCTTCCCTTCATCCACTTTCCCTTATTCCACTACCCTCTCCTAACACTTCCATATCTCAACCACCTCAGTTGGTTAGTGACTGTGATGGGTTTGATAATCAGATTTCCAGAAGAAGGGGATGGAGTTCGGATTATTGCCTTACAGGACCGCAGATCAATTGGCCAGTAATTCCAAGAGAATGGACAGCTTCCAGTCAAGCTTATCAGAACTATGTTCATTTTGCTCAGCAGTATTCACAGTCTGCCGATCCCTCAGTGAGATTAACTGCTCACTTTGCTTGGTACCTGGCGTATATGCATAGGCACTCTCATAATGATTCCAAGCCTATTCCAAAGTTGTGCATGAATGTCAATGTTAGCATTGATTCCCAACAACTGGAGATATTGTATTTTCATGCCCTCTGTTTGCCTAGCAGATACCTGGTCCTGTTGGAAAGGATGTGCTGTCTCCAATTTTTTCAAAATCCTCCTAAAAACTTTGTAGATGAATCCTTATCTATGGATCGTTTCCGACAACATCAATCTTTTAAGAGGGATCATCTTCATTGATACCTTTCTAATGTATAATGGAAGCTTTTTAATGAACAACTCTCTTTTTGAAGGAGTCGTTCAGATGGTTGTGTTGTGTATTAGTGTTTGTGTTGTGAGTTCATTTATGTCAAACAAATGTGGTGGTTTCCTATGGGATTTCGTGTACGAGCTACGTTTTGGAGATTTGTGGTGATGGGGTCGTGGTTGGAGAATTGAAGCTGATGCTGATGAAGAAGAAGAAGAAAACTCTTATATCCTTTATAAATTTGTTGTGATTTTTAGTTTGATAAGAGGTGTTAATGTATAAAGGGTTTTCCTTTCTTTGTATTTTTATATCAGAAATAGGTCATAAGTTTGGGTCGTGGTGGATGGATTCTTTTTGAGGAGATATTGAAGATAAAAGTTGAGCTTTTCAATGCACTTGTATTCCCTTTTTCCTGGGTCGCGAGGACGCTTCCTTATTAAGTATGGGGATATGTTGAGTGTTGAAATGACTTGTTTTTTGGCTGATTTTTGTTGTTTTTGAGAGCTGAATGGTTGATTTTATGAGATGATTGATTGATTTGGAAGTGGTTTGAGAGTGTTTTGGATGATAATGATGGTGTTTTGGAAGTTCATGATGTTTGTTGGTGGTTCTATGATGTTCTGATAGGTTCTGTATACCTTGTGTTTTGTTCTGTTTTGGTCTGTTTTGTTCTGATTGTCTTCTGTAAAGAGGGATGGAGTATTGATTAATGAAGATTGAGATATTATGAAAGTTTATTGAATGGTTTGTGAGAGTTTGGAATGGTCTGAGAGTAAGTTATGTGGTTTTGATGATCTTCTGTAACCTTCTGTAGGTCTTCTGTAGAGCTTCTGCTTCTGTTCTGTCTCTGTTCTGTTCTGTATTGTAGCTGTTCTGGTACTGTTCTGTAGACTGTTCTGTATGCTTCTGTAAGTGTTCTGTGGAATGTATGTGTGACTTTGGGAAAGTTTTCTAGCCTTGGAAAGAGGTGAATACAAGTGCAAAAGAGCTGAAAGAAGTGAAAGAAGTAGCTGCTGAAGACTCAAGTGAAGACTAGAGTGAAGTGACAGTAGTGAGCTATGAAAGGACACTGTAGTGGCTCTGGTGACCCTTCATATCAGACATACCTCTTGGGAGGAGTATCCACGACCTAAGAAGGATTATTGAGAGTGATTTTGAGAGATTGTAGAGAGGAGATGATGTATTATTGATGGAGGGAGAGAGAGAGAGTCAGAGATAGCCAATTTTACTGAAACAGAGTGATTGTATATGAGAGATTGAGAGAGAAGACTATGAAGATATTGAAGATGAATACTATGTGATGTATTTCCATTCAAAGATGGTGTATTCCTTTGCTTTCTTTGTTCTATTGATGGATTTTGTGAAGATATTGAAGAATATGGTTGATTCTATTAAATCCGTGGGAGATCTACATGATGCTGCATGAAGATTTGTTGTGCCTGGTGTTCTTTTCTTCGTTGTGATCATATGAAACATGATAAACAAGCTTGTTGATGTTACAAGATAGATTTTCTTGCAAGAGAATTCCCTTTTCTTTGGTGTTCCTCTTGGGGCTCCACACACCCCCTCAACCATAGCTACAATATTTTTAGACGAAGCCTGAGGAAATCGCTCTCGATCTAAGTGAGGAGGCAACACAGAGCTTAGTTATTGTACATCCACCTCCCTACCTTGTTGAGATGTTGAGCAATGAGCCATCCCTTGCTTCTCTCCATGTTGTCACCATCGAGAGGGTTGAATATCTATTCATGCAAGATGTGTTGGAGATTTTGGAGATAAGAGAAGAAGAACTATACTGTATCATGGCGCGTGATGCACCATATGATTTTATAGATTTTGATGTACAAGATGCCCCACCCTATGTGGATGAGGTAGCTTGATATGATGACACGAGCACCAGTGACATCTTTGCCATTGTGTGTATCCAAAAGAAAATTAAGGATGCGACACTATAGTAGGATATTTTTGTAACGTGTCCACCTATCCATTTGTAGGACACGTCTTAGCAGCCCATCGAGAAGAGAGTCCAGAAAGCGCCACCTGGCACTCCCACAAAATGTCACGAGGTTTGTGATCTAGGTCTTCTCGAGTCTACCACGAAGCGGAAGCATTCCGTCTGTTCCCCCTTAGGATCGACCTGAATCAGGGTTTCCCTAATGGTCAAGTTCCTCGAAGATAACTAGCGTCGAGCCCTAGACAAACTACTTTACATAGAAACATCAGGGTCGAAGCGGATTTATACTGCACTTGGTTCAAGGAGAATGGGAAATGAGAGGGATGCAAAGCTTAACCTCTCTGCCCATAAGGCATAGTCCCATTCCGTTCCCCTAAAACAGTATAAATCGGGACTCTAGCTTTCTAGATTCTAGGTTATCGTTACCTTGCTGTCAATTCCTTTGCGAAAAGTTCCCGGCCAATCAAGACCACCCATTCATAGGACAGACCCATGGTCGCACCCACCGCACTTTCCTCAAGGGTTGCCTTAGTTGTCTAATTACCTACCACATTTAGTTTAACAAGAAAAAAACAACTTTCTTAATTAGCCAATTAATCACTGGTTCCTTCACGTAACTTAAGCATTGACATAGAAAAACAATGTCAAACAAGTTCCTTTTCAACAATTGATCTTATTTATCAGTCTTTGGAATACATCATATAATCCAGCCCGAAGGCTATTCCATAATCCGCCCAAATGCAATTCCATAATCTACCTGAATGCAATTCCATAATCCGCCCAAATACAATTCCATAATCCGCCTGAATGCAATTCCATAGTCTGCCCAAATGCAATTCCATAATCCGCTCGAATGCAATTCCATCATCCGCCCGAAGGCAATTCCAGTAATCCTCAGGGATCACTATTCCAAGTTTCTGCCCATAGACTAGTATGCGGGCCTCGAGATCCAATCTCGAGTCACGTGTGTTGAGATTCAGCAATCACACTCACTAAACAGCCTCTTTGTATGGAGCTTCAGGGCCAAGGACATGCAGGCTTACCTATCCCATATGCATAGTGGTGCCTACTGCAGTTTCCTACTTTCCTATAAAGCATTGTACTTGCTTCCTTTTCTTAATGCAATGATAGTACTCTTTTCTTTTCAATGAAGTGTCAATGTCATTGTCCACATACACAAGATTGTGTTTATGAGTCCAAGTCTCAATCTTGGAACCTAATTCACTTGTGTAACAAACAATGTCTTTGTCTTCTCCATCATGAGTCCACATTTCTCCTTCCATCCACCATAACTCACTGCCATGTCCTAGATCCCGCATCTTCAACATGGTATCAGAGCATAGACGGGCATGGCACTGCTCCTCCAACTCCAGTTCACTCTCATCTAGCTCGGTTTGAGCTCAGTCCAGCTCAGGCCAAGTCTAGGACCTCATCTCCTACTCTTTCTTCTCACTGCCTTGCTTGGCAGCCATAGCTACACAGCACATACCCTGCTTTGAACACTTATATCTCCTCATAGAGACCATATCTCTTCACGATTCCTTCTAGGGGAATCTTCTCCAACACAAGGTCCTCCTCCTTGGCACCTCACACCTAAGCATTATACACCCTGGAGTTCAGCATTGTCAATCTTCTCTGCTTCTGCTTTGGGTGTCCTCCATAGCCAACAGGACCCAGCTCACTTGGAGCTTCTTGATCTCCCTCCACAGGCAGAATTTCAACATGATTTCTTCTAGAGAAATGTTTTTTGGCTTAGGGCGCTGCCTGCTGTCACTTTAAACACCAACATTGGTGATCTACAGCTCCAGCATTGCAGAAATTCACCGTCGTGGTCCAGATCTGCGCCGTGTCTGTTCGAGCTCCCTGCGTGCGCCGTGCTATCCGTGATCTGGACGATTTCCATGGGGCTTTGATAGCCCTTGACATAAGCTTCCTAGACATATAAATGTTTTTGAAAATGATCAACTACAAGTCTTGCAATTTGAAAAAACCCAGGCCCCTGTCCCAGAAACCCTAATTCCACCATAGCCAAAATCTCTCAAGCTCTTTTTTTCTCTCATTTTCTCACTCATGACACTTTACCAAGCTAAAACTCACTCTAATCGATTGTCCCAGCATCAAATCAAGGAGGGGAAGGACCTGAGAAGATTGAAGAATGACTGAACAAGAAGAATCAAGCTCAACATCAACACTGACATAGTGTGTTTTCACACTGTCACTACCTGTGTCTCTTGACACATTGTAATATGCTCTTCCACTAATAAAATCTCAGAATTCTGGAGTTGATTTGTTGCTAATCTTGCAACCTCAACATGGAAAAAGACTCTCCAAATGCTCGATTCAAAGGAGTCGGGTTTCACACTTGGCAAACCCGCATCAAGCTCATTCTGATGAAGAAGGGCCTTTGGGCCATCACAAATGGCAAAGAGAAGAAACCTCGAGATGTAGACCTTCAGTTACTTGGCAAAAGAATGATGACAAGGCACAAGCCATCATCAAACTGGAATTGGACGACAGCTACATCCATCATGTGGATGCCTGTGACACGTCCCATGACACTTGGGATAAATTGGATACCTTATTTGGTGCACAATCAAAGTCATCTAAGTATGGTCTATTAATTGAATTTTTCTGACTTGATATGAAGCCTCATACATCCCTGGCATCCCATCTGAACTACGTGGAAAGCCTGCTTACTCAACTTGCAGGAATAAAGCTAAAAATGGATGAAGATGTTTGTATTGGTGTCTTGTTAAAAAGTTTGCCTCCTGCTTATGATAATGTATCAACCACTAACCAATATGCCTGATTCTCAACTTGTTGACATTAAAGCCTCTCTAGTAGAGGAAGAAAAGAAACTTAAAAGCAAAGAAGAGCCTAGCACTTCAAAGGATGAACAAATGTTATATGTAAACAACAGATACAAAGGCAAAAAGGAACCGCTCTTCTGTGACTTCTACAAAAGGACTAGACACACTGAGAAGTTCTGTCCTGCTAGGAAGAGGTCCCAAAAGGCCTATCTTGTTGTGAAAGAAGAAGAAGACCATGGACCAAAAGATGAAGATGAAGATGAAGACGAAGATCACCAGGATCGGAAGGACAAGTCTCATCAGTCCTTCTACTCTCATTACTCTGATAGACTGTTTTAAAAGCCTTGTATTTCCTTGCCCTAATGCTTCCTGCCATAAGCTTTGTAAACTCCTTATGTAACTTGGCATTACAATCCCTGTACACTTTGTGAGGCCCCTGTTACAGCCTCTGGATGTCCATCATGTTTTGGTGCCCACACTTAGCCTTTTTTGCGACAGCCTCTGGTGTCTACCATGTTTGTGGTGTGCCCACACTTTGCAGGAGGTTCTCATTACAGCCTCTACACACTTTGTGCCTTTCTAGTTGTGATTGAGGAGGGGTGTTGAGATTCAGCAATCACACTCACTAAACAGCCTCTTTGTATGGAGCTTCAGGGCCAAGGACATGCAAGCTTACCTATCCCATATGCACAGTGGTGCCTACTGTAGTTTCCTACTTTCCTATAAAGCATTGTACTTGCTTCCTTTTCTTAATGCAATGATAGTACTCTTTTCTTTTCAGTGAAGTGTCAATGTCATTGTCCACATACACAAGTTTGTGTTTATGAGTCCAAGTCTCAATCTTGGAACCTAATTCACTTGTGTAACAAATAGTGTCTTTGTCTTCTCCATCATGAGTCCACACTTCTCCTTCAATCCACCATAACTCACTGCCATGTCCTAGATCCCGCATCTTTAACAACGTGGACCTCTTGTGCAGGACCCGAAGGCAATGGATTTACGGCCAGAGTCTCGCTTGGCACCGAAGCATCCTCCTGCTCCAAGTAGCACCCACGGAGAGACCTCTCGCGGTGGGTTCGGTCCACGTACCCGGTGCGGCTAACAACCCCCTTGGTTAGGGTCAGGCAGACAGTCGAGGGTAACTGATGTTGCCTCTCCCTCCAAGCCTTCAACCTAAAGCATTAATTATTTTCTAGCATTAGATTCCTTGAGCAAAGAAGTACAAACAATGCTCCTAACTGTACAAACACAATCAATCCAGTGGTCGTTTGTTTGGCCAACTGCTAAGGTGTGAATCCTTTTCTCCGAACGCATCCAGCATTCGATCCGGGATCCATTGTGACTTGGCAAGATCCCAAGGGTTTCGTAAGCTGTGTTGCTAGTTTACCCTCTTTCCTTGGGTTAGGGTTTATACCCTGTTAACCCAAATTAACAAACACCTTAGGTTCCTTAAAGTAAGACAGTAAATCCTGGGCAACCTCGTCGCCTTAACTTGATTGGTCAATTGCCTGCTAGGAAATTCATAATTTCCCTAACTTGGAAAATCAGCCTCAAGGAAGGGTAATGTAGCAGGATGACTACTCATCCTCTTGCAAATTAGACTTGTACGTAGAACTTGCCAACCTTGCTCTAAGGAGTGGCAATACTATTTTGTGATTTAACACAAAATCATGCGACGTTGCAACTTGTTGCACGAGACAAGTGTCGCACCTGACTTGTGGGATTATTTCTCCCATCACACGGTATTCCTGGGTCAAGAATACTTTTGGTCAAGATGTAGGGTTTGGGATGTCCTCTTGCCCCAATCCAACCCTAACCCTGCTAGCCCATAACACTTAGCCCTAGGGTTTCCAATTTCCCTGCAGAAGTCTAGTATTAGGCCAATTTACCCTAGGGTAAAAACCCTAGATCGTTATTGCATGGACGTCTAACTAACCCTAACATTCCGTGAATGTGGGTAGGACCTTTGAGGTCGGAATTATCAAGTCGGTTTTCCAAATGCAATACTAGGCAGAATTTTATCGCAACTTAACTCTACCTAGCGCATTGAGGTGATCATCGTTTGAGTTACACCATTGCAAGAAAATTACCTAATCGATCTAATTGTCTTGCGAAAAAGGTGATCTCTCCTTAGAGATGCAAGTACTTTTCCTAAAAGATGTAAATAAATTGCAAGATATAACATTCCATGCAAATATGTGATTCATAGACTTTTTCCTTCTATGCAGTTAAAAGTTCTACAATGATCGTTACTTTTCCTTGTCTAAACTATAATGATTGACAATTCAGTGCATACTGGTATAAACCCTACGTTGGGTCATATTAAGAACTATACCTATAAACACTTTGTTTAATGCATTGAGTTCAAGCTTTAATATGAAAATGCATCCTTTCCTACATATAAACTTTGATTAAAAAAATTCCATGCGTGAGCGAAATGCCATGAGACCATTAATGATTTAGCCCGTCCTTTAGCACTTAACCGACCTAAAATGCAAGCATCCTCGCATGCAACTGGCAAAGTTCATAGTTTCCTTTCCATGCATTGCGATTCTTTGGACAACATTCAATGGGTGTCTAAGATTATCCTCTATACGAATCATGTCCATGAATTTAAATCATAAGTGCAACATGCGACATAAGCTCTATCATTCTTAGCACGATATCAACTTCTAAGTTATGCATTATACGTTCAAGAAGATTGCAACTACCCTTGTCGACGGGAGTGCGGGAAATTTCAATTAATCGGCATGCACTTAACTTTGTAGAACGAATGAATAAATGCATTTAAATTTTCCTAAAAACCATCATGCTTAATGCATCCATTTCATGCGAGAATACAATTGAAACCTGGGCATGAGGACTCGTAGCGTTGTCCATGCGTGTACTCGGGTTGGAAGCTCCTGCGTGTGCACCTCCCATCTTTAGTTTGGAGCCATTTATGCAGTGTATTTTGTTACAGCAATTCCCGTTGGGTTACCCGCTTGTCCCGAAGTCTCACAGTCCGTGATCTCCCTCTCCCATGTAGAACACGGGCCTTGGAGACTTGGCTTTACAACCCCGAGAGAGGTACGGGTGAAAAGGGGCTATGGAGGCTTTAATTTAGAAGCTTCCAAAAAGAAGCTTCTGAGCTTCTGTTCCACAGATATGGACGTGGAGAGAGAAATGATTGGTGGAGAGGATGATGGGCAGGGCGATGACGATGAGGAGGATTATGATGATGATGGTGGCAGTGGAGTGGCGCAGTAGCGACAGCAGGCAATGTTGATGGTGATGGTGGCCAGCACGGCACAGGCAGCTCACGATCCTCTCTCTCCTCTTCCCTCCAACAGCACGGCTCCACCTCTCTCTCTTCTCCCCTCCCTTAAGCTTGGGGAGGGGGTGGTCTTATAGGTCTAAGGGGGGAGGGATAGTCACTCATGGGTTGGGCTGCATGCCACCTCCCCATGCCCTCCACAACTCATGCTCTTCTCACACTCCCTCTCCCTGCCATGCATCGGCTGAGGGTGGGGGTTATTTTTAAAAAAAATTGCACAAAATTTAACCATTATTCATTTTTCTTTTTCCCGTGAAGGGTGTTCCCATGTGGGCTTGCGGTTTCAATCCACGGTCTTCCATACACGATAGGGAGCTAGAATTTATCAATGTGCGTGGAGGGAACACTTAGCCACCAACATTTATCGAAGCGGGAGATTATTTTGAACTACTTTTAACGCGTGGTGTGCGGGGTCTAAAATCACTTAATATTTCATTATGAAAATATTACATTCTCTCCCCCTTAGAGGAATCGAGATGTCCTCATCTCGAGAAGAACTGGGGGTATTGTTGGTTGAGAATACTTTCATCCATCCATGTGGCATCCTCTTCGGGATAATCTTTCCATTGGACGAGGTATTCTCTCAAGGTTCTGGATCGCAAATGCCTCTCCCTAATATCTAAGATCTTGTCAGGCCGTAGCTCAAGGACTCCTTGGCTAGGCATTACAATTTGTTGATCATCAAGTACGTGACTAGGGTTAGGTACATACTTCTTCAATAGGCTGATATGGAATTTATTATGAACTTTTGGGTTTTCGGGGAGTTGAAGTCTGTAAGCATTAGGCCCTAGGCACTTGAGGATCTTGTAGGGTCCACAATACCTTGGACTTAGCTTTTTGCATTCACCCAAGGATAGGGAACTCTTCTTTGGACGCACGTGAATGAAGACCATATCTCCGTTAGCGAAGGATCTGTCTTGCTGTTTCAAGTCCGCGTAAGCCTTCTGTTTGTCCTTGGCAGCTTGGATGTCCTATCTTATTGACTTGATTTGGTCATCCATATCTTCGAGCATCTGCTTTGAAGCTTCAACCCTCAAGGTTGGATCTGAAAAGTTTAAAGGACTACGATAGTCGTGCCCATACAATGCTTGAAAAGGGGTCATCTGAATGCTTTGTTGGTAGGGAGCATTGTAGGCAAACTCAACCAGTGGCAAATATTGAATCCACTTTTGGGTTCGTGGCAACAATGTGCCCTTAGCATATCCTCAATAACTTGGTTGACTCACTCCGTTTGACCATCGGTTTGGGGATGGTAAGGTGTACTGAAACAAAGTTGAGTCCCAATGGCCTCGAAGATGGCCCTCCAGAAGTGTGATGTGAAGAGAGAGTCACAATCACTGATGATTCTTCTGGGTAACCCATGCACTTTGAATATCTCCTTGATCAATAACCTTGCAATGTCCGAGGCTTTATAGTTTGTCTTAACAGGGATAAGATGTGCAACCTTGGTAAGCATATCCACCACAACCATAATGGAGTTGTATCCTCCCTGAACTTGGGGCAGGCCAACAACAAAGTCCATCTAATGAATTCCCATTTCATTTGGGGAATGTCAAGTGGTTGTAGTTTTCCTGGCATTTTGACATGTTCGGCCTTAATACATTGACAAGACAAACATTCAGTGACATATTTGAGAACGTCACCTTTAAGCCTCTTCCAATAATAGCTCTTTCTGACTACATTGAGGGTTTTGGTATAGCTAGGATGTCCTAAAAAAGGGGATTCATGGGCTTCCCAAAGTATCTTTTGCTTGAGTGATTGACTTGCTGGTATACATAATCTCCTCCTATAGTAGACAAGTCCACTATTGATAGAGAATTCTTGATACTTTGTTTGAAGCTTCGGGTATTGATCCTTGATGGGGATCTCCCTTAGCAATTTCTGACAAGTTGGGTCATGACATGCCTCTTCTTTAGCTAGTTCAAGAATTGGGTTGTTTGGCATGGAGACCTTTGTGGCTAGAGATCTGGCTGTTGATGGATCTTGCAAAATCAGAGAATTTAGAAATGCCTTGCGACTGAGTGCATTGGCAACTACATTCTCCTTTCTAGGCCGGTATTTGATTTCAAAATCATATTCCTCCAGCACTTCAATCCATCGACGTTGCCTCATATTGAGCTCATTCTGGGTAAAAATCCATTTAAGACTTTTATGATCCGTCACTAGGGTAAACTTGTTACCCAGCAAGTAGGGTCTCCAAAGCTTGAGAGCATGGATGACAGCTAACAGCTCTATATCGTGGGTAGCATAGTTCTTTTCATGGCTCTTTAGTTTCCTCGAAGAGTATGCTACAGGATGACCTTCTTTCATAAGCACACATCCTAAGGCAAGTTTGTTGATACCAAGCTTTGCTTTAGTTTGTCAAAGCTGGATTGTTTAGCAGGTGACCATACAATTGATGCTTGCTTCTTCAGTAGATCGGTCAGAGGTGCTACAATCAAGGCATAGTTTTTGATAAAGACCTTGCACCATCCTGTCAATCCAAGAAAACTACGTATTTCTTTGACAGTTGTTGGTGTTGGCTACTCCAGAACGTCTCTGACCTTGGCAGGATCCACTGAAATTTCTTCCACTGATACAATGAATCCCAGATATTCAATCTGTCATTTGAAGAACACACACTTCTTCTTCTTGGCATAAAGCTTGTGTGCCCTCATTGTTTCAAGAACAATGTGATCTTCTTCCTGTTTGGAGTAGACTAGGGTATTGTCAACGAAGACGAGTACGAAGTCATCAAGATAGGGCCTAAAGATATCCTGCATTAGCCTATTGAAGGTAATAGGTGCATTAGTGAGCTCGAATGACATGACTAGGAACTCAAAGTGTCCATATCTTGTGCTGAATGCCATCTTTGGGATATCTTCTTCCTTGATCCTTATCTGATAATACCTAGACCTGAGATCAATCTTGGAGAAGATCTTCGAACCTTGAAGACGGTCAAGAAGTTCATCTATTCTTGGAATGGGATATTTGTTCTTAATGGTTGATTGATTCAACCCTCTGTAGTCAATGCATAACCGAAGCGTTCCATCTTTCTTCTTCTGGAACAGCACTGGAGCTCCCCATGGTGAACTATTAGAACGGATGTAGCCTTGGTCTAACACTTGCTTGAGTTGCTTCTTCAGCTCAATTGCTTCCGGGATGGACATCCTATATGGTCTCTTTGTGATTGGTGTAGCTCCTGGTGCTAGCTTGATTTCGTGATTGACTTCCCTTTGAGGAGGAAGCTCTGTCAGCTCTTCAGGAAATACATCTGCGTATTCCTTTAGCCATGAAGGTTCTTCACTAGACTCCTGATTCTGATCTAGCTTATTTAGCTTAATCAAATAGACAAATAGCCCCTTTCTAACTCCTTTTATTATCCGAGGTGCTTTGGCCACTTGAATTTTTGGCTTCCTAGCCTCTCCTTGAGTTGTGACCAATTCCCCTTCAGAATTTCGAAAGGAAACTTGGCCCTTTCCACACAGAATGTGGGCATCATTAGGTTTAAGCCAATCCATTCCGAGCAAACACTCGTGGATACCTAGGTTCATAACCCTGAATCTGATCGAAGTCGACTTTCCACCCAGTAGGAACCTCACGTTAGCAGTTTGCCTGGTACAAGTGATCTCACGACCATTTGCTAATTCCATAAGTAAGGTAGGTGCATCTTTTGTGGCTATTCCCAATCTCCTTGCACAGACTGGTGAAATAAAGGAATGTGTACTGCCACAATCAATCAAGGTTTTGAAGCTTTTACCTTGATAATCCGATGGTGTCTGAATCACCGAGAACTGGCGATTCGGGCCTTTCTTGTGAAGAGCAGCATGGATTGTTTCCCTCTCAATGTCTATTTCCATGGATGGGTCTTCTTCATCACACAGCTCCTTGTTGGCAACACTAGAGGTTCTCCCTCTGGCCATGACGGTGGCTCCTTGGTCATGGACGGTTCCTTGGGATGGCCCTTGATGTTGTCCTCTGCTAAGCTTGGAACATTGCCTTTTAAAGTGATCGGGCAGCTCGTTGCAATAGAAGAAATAGAGATTACGGCCATTACCTTGGGTAGGAATGAAATTATTGACATTGTTGGTCCTAGCTTTCTTCCTTTGTCCCTGATTTTGGCCTTGCGCTCTCTTCATCTGCGACCTATACACTGCCTTGTTCTGATCCTTGTAAGACCAAGTCTTGTTATTTCTTGGCCTGGTTTGCACTTCCTGTATTATCGGTGCAGCTCGAATGAGCAAATCCTGTAGATCTATTGGGCACATTGATTCGAGGCGGGTATTTATAGGTGGGTTTAATCCAGCACAAAACTTCGACATCTATTGAGTCATATCCATTTGTGGCGCATACTTCAAAAGAGAGACAAATTTTGAATAGTATGCATCAAGGGATAGTCCAAGCTGCTTTAATTCATAGAATTCGTTCATCTTCTGTGTGTGATAGGCAGGTGGCAGATACCTCCCTCGCACAGCTTCCTTAAGCTTATTCTAAGTGACTGTCCCCTCTGAGATCGCTTGGTCTCTGCACCACTGTTTCCACCAAAGTCTCTCTTCGCCTATAAGTTTAAGTTTGGTGACCATGGCTTGGTTAGCAGGTGCAGTTCCTGCTGCCTCAAAATAGTCCTCCATGGACTTAATCCAGATCTTGGCATCCGTTTGAATAGTCCTTCCCTTGCCATCAAACTCGGGTGGCCTAATTTGCTTGAGAAGGAACTTCTTCTCTTGCATGTCAGCATTCGTAGGTGCAGAAGGTGCGTGACAATCAAGCCATACCACTTAGGTTATTTAGGTTATGTCTACGATCTCAACATTAATCAATCATGCATCACTAGGAATTTTTTCTCTGATACCAACTGTAACGTGTCCACCTATCCATTTGTAGGACACGTCTTAGCAGCCCATCGGAAAGAGAGTCCAGAAAGCGCAGCCCGGCACTCCCATGGAATGTCACGGGGTTTGCAATCTAGGTCTTCCTAAGTCTGCCACGAAGCGGAAGCATTCTGGCCGTCCCCACTTAGGATCGACCTGACTCAGAGTTTTCCTAATAGTCAAGTTCCTCGGAGATAACTAGTGTCGAGCCCCAGACGAACTACTTTACACAGAAACATCAGGGTCGAAGCGGATTTATACTACACTTGGTTCAAGGAGAATGGGAAACGAGAGGGATGCGAAGGTCGATCTCTCTGCCCATAAGGCATAGTCCCATTCTGTTCCCCTAAAACATTATAAATCAGGACTCTACATTTCTAGATTCCAGGTCATTGTTACCTTGCTGTCAATTCCGTTGAGAAAAGTTCCCGGCCAACCATGACCACACATTCATAGGACGGACCCATGGTCGCATCCACCGCACTTTCCTCAGGGTTGCTTTAGTTGTCTAATTACCTACCACATTTAGTTTAACAAGAAAAAAATAGCTTCCTTAATTAGCCACCGGTTCCTTCACATAACTTAAGCACTGACATAGAAAAACAATGTCAAACAAGTTCCTTTTCAACAATTGATCTTATTTATCAGTCTTTTGGAATACATCATATAATCTAGCCCGAAGGCTATTCCATAATCCGCCCAAAGGCTATTCCATAATCTTCCCGAATGCTATTCCAGTAATCCTCAGGGATCGCTATTCCAAGTTTCTGCCCGTAGACTAGTATGCGGGCCTCGAGATCCAATCTCGAGTCACGTTGGCCTCTTGTGCAGGACCCAGAGGCAAGGGATTTACGGCCAGAGCCCCCCTGGTACCCAAGCGTCCTCCTGCTCCAAGTAGCACCCACGGAGAGACCTCTCATGGCGGGTTCTGCTCACGTATTCGGTGTGGCTAACAACCACCTTGGTTAGGGTCAGGTAGACAGTCGGGGGTAATTGATGCTGCCTCTCCCTCTGGGCCTTCAACCTAAAGCATTAATTATTTTCCAGCATTAGATTCCTTGAGAAAAGAAGTACAAACAGTGCTCTTAATTGTACAAACACAATCAATCCAGTGGTCCTTTGTTTGGCCAACTGCTAAGGTGTGAATCCTTTTCTCCGAATGCATCCAGCATTCGATCCGGGATCCATTGCGACTTGGCAAGATCCCAAGGGTTTCGTAAGCTGTGTTGCTAGTTTACCCTCTTTCCTTGGGTTAGAGTTTATACCCTATTAACCCAAATTAACAAACACCTTAGGTTCCTTAAAGTAAGACAGTAAATCCTGGGCAACCTCGTCGCCCTAACTTGATTGGTCAATTGCCTGCTAGGAAATTCATAATTTTCCTAACTTGGCAAATCAGCCTCAAGGAAGGGTGATGTAGCAGGATGACTATTCATCCTCTTGCAAATTAGACTTGTACGTAGAACTTGCCAACCTTGCTCTAAGGAGTGGAAATACTATTTTGTGATTTAACACAAAATCATGCGACGTTGCAACTTGTTGCACGAGACAAGTGTCGCACCTGACTTGTGGGATTATTTCTCCCATCACATGGTATTCCTGGGTAAAGAATACTTTTGGTCAAGATGTAGGGTTTGGGATGTCCTCTTGACCCAATCCAACCCTAACCCTACTAGCCAATAACATTTAGCCCTAGGGTTTCCAATTTCCCTGCAGAAGTCTAGTATTAGGCCAATTTACCCTAGGGTAAAAACCCTAGATTGTTATTGCATGGGCATCTAACTTACCCTAACATTCCATGAATGTGGGTAGGACCTTTGAGGTCAAAATTATCAAGTCGGTTTTCCAAGTGCGATACTAGGTAGAATTTTATCGCGACTTAACTCTACCTAGCGCATTGAGGTGATCATCATTTGAGTTACACCATTGCAAGCAAATTACCTAATCGATCTAATTGTCTTGTGACAAGAGGTGATCTCTCCTTAGAGATGCAAGTAATTTTTGTAAAAGATGTAAATAAATTGCAAGATATAACATTCCATGCAAATATGCGATTCATAGACTTTTTCCTTCTATGCAGCTAAAAATTCTACAATGATCATTACTTTTCCTTGCCTAATCTATAATGATTGACAATTCAGTGCGTACTGGTATAAACCCTACGTTGGGTCATATTAAGAACTATACCTATAAACACTTTGTTTAATGCATTGAGTTCAAGCTTTAATATGAAAATGCATCCTTTCCTACATACAAACTTTGATTAAAAAAATTCCATGTGTGAGCGAAATGCCATGAGACCATTAATGATTTAGCCCCCGTCCTTTAGCACTTAACCGACCTAAAATGCAAGCATCCTCGCATGCAACTGGCAAAGTTCATAGTTTCCTTTCCATGCATTGCGATTCTTTGGACATCATTCAATGGGTGTCTAAGATTATCCTCTATACGAATCACGTCCATGAATTTAAATCATAAGTGCAACATGCGACATAAGCTCTATCATTCTTAGCACGATATCATCTTCTAAGTTATGCATTATACATTCAAGAAGATTGCAACTACCCTTGTCGACGGGAGTGCGGGAAATTTCAATTAATCGGCATGCACTAAACTTTGTAGAACGAATGAATAAATGCATTTAAATTTTCCTAAAAACCATCATGCTTAACGCATCCATTTCATGCAAGAATACAATTGGAACCTGGGCATGAGGACTCGTAGCGTTGTCCATGCGTGTACTCGGGTTGGAAGCTCCTGCGTGTACGCCTCGCGTCTTTAGTTTGGAGCCATTTATGCAGTGTATTTTGTTACAGCAATTCCCCGTGGGTTACCCGCGTGTCCCGAAGTCTCACAGTCCGTGACCTCCCTCTCCCATGCAGAACACGGGCCTTGGAGACTTGGCTTTACAACCCCGAGAGAGGCACGGGTGAAAAGGGGCTATGGAGGCTTTAATTTAGAAGCTTCCAAAAAGAAGTTTCTGAGCTTCTGTTCCACAGATAAGGACGTGGAGAGAGAAATGATTGGTGGAGAGGATGATGGGCAAGGCGATGACGATGAGGAGGATTATGATGATGATGGTGGCCGTGGAGTGGCGCATCAGCAGGAGCAGGCGGCGTTGATGGCAATGGTGGCTAGCACGGCACATGCAGCTCACGATCCTCTCTCTCCTCTTTCCTCCAGCAGCACGGCTCCACCTCTCTCTCTTCTCCCCTCTCTCAAGCTTGGGGAGGGGGTGGTCTTATAGTGCGTGGTGTGCGGGGTCTAAAATCACTTAATATTTCATTACGGAAATATTACAATTTTCAACTTGGATTTTGAGCGCTTTGTAGGAAAGCCTTGTTGGTCTCGACCCGACTACATGATACCTTCCCAGGAGAGTGATGAGGTTGGCCCGATTGCTTGAGTAGACTTGGATGCTCCATTACATGGTAGATAGATGATGTAGAGAAGGTAATGTTTTCGGTTTTCAGTGCAACTTCACCCATCGGTGCTTCAGGGGGCATATGGACCCACATAATGAAATTTGACCAGGATCGGAATCCTACAAAAGCCTTGTCTGCAAGCTCACATATAGGGGATTGAATTTGCAAATTTAACCAAGATCGAACCCCTACAGGAGCCCTATCTGCAAACTTGTATCATCTAGGGGCTTGCATTTGCAAACTTGCGTCGTCTAGGGGCCTAAATTTGTTGGAGTTGAAGACCCCATTGTCATTAGGCAGGAACTTTTGGGGCAAAATGTATTGTTGCCTATGATAAAGAGCAGTTGTGACTATGGGGAGCCTAGCTCCAAGAAGCCTAGGACATATTATGTATACTTACTACCTAATGATGTTTCTTTTGCAAATGTAATGTAGTTTGTAATCTTCTCTTATATGAATAAAAATCGATGTTGTTGAATTTGCATGCAATGTAGTTTGTGATACATGTCATTTATTATTGTTTGTATTTGAATGTAATGCTTATTTGTCGAATTTATACACAACATGATTCATTATTTAAATTTAATACGCAACACTTTATTGAATTCGTGCGTAATATGTACTTATGCATGTAAGGATAACTTAAATAAATAAATAAAACAAATAACAAGTGACTAAACAAAAATAAGATGCACAAAAAATTTGTATTCATATTCATAACAATTTACAGAGGATCTGATACAAGTAGGGTTTTACAAAATCGTTTCAAAAGTTAGATTCCATAGATGTTTCACAAGTAGATCCCTATCATTGCTACTCTTTGTCAGGACTATCCCTCCATCAGCAAAAGAATCTCACTATCTGTAGATCCCTATCAATGACGGTGACCCTCCTTGCATGCACAACTGCATAGACCGAGTCTCCGAACAAGTCAATGAAGAAGGCTTTAGCAGCTTCTTGTAGTGCAAGGAGAGCTTGGGCAGTCTACTGATCAAGTCCATCCACACTTGAACTATCAAGTGCCTCCTGCTATTTCTAATCAGTATGTTCTACATTGTCTCCTACACCACCTTTTGGAATGCAGCCTTTGGTATCAAGAGGTGTGTCGTCTTCTGATAATGGCGGATCCCTCAAAGATCCATTGTGCTTGGCTTCCATTGAAGCTTGCGATGGTGGCGTGGTGGTGGTGGTGCAACAGGAGGTTGCCTTTGTGCAGGAGTTCTTGGGGGGAATCTTCGAGCTGCTTGCTTGGTGGGGCTATGTCTTCCAGAAGTCAGAACTTGAAACACAGAACTCATTTGGGTAAAATGAGTTGAAAATTTCAACTTATAGCCAAAATTTTTAAAAATCCATAAACTTGAATTAATGTATCCAAATTTTAGAAAAAATATGACCAGTGATCAGATTGACTTGAAATTTTACATGTGGACTCTTCTAGGACATATAAACCACAAAAAAAGGCCCCATCAGAAGCCTCTAGGACACCTGGTCAGAGGCTCGCTCCAGATTCATGGCCCACATGTGAGCCTCTAGCTAGGTGTCCAAGATGCTTCTGATGGGGCAACTTTTTACTTTTCATGAGTTATTATGATGTCGACACATGGGTGAAGTTTCACTAGATTTTGATTTATAAAATTAATGACAATTGAATGTTTTTTTGGAAAATGCATTAATTGGATCATACTTCACTGAGAACAAAAAAAATTCATTAAGTGTGCATACTTACATATTAAAGGTATTCTCAACCAAACTACGTGTAACATTGGAAACCTAAAAATTCATAAAATACAAATCATGGGCAAAATGGAATATCATATATCTGATATAGTATTGCCAAACCATAAAATACAATATAGATATAGTGCATCGGCCCAAGTACAAGTGTTCACTAACATGTGTGTGATTGCACATAAAATTTATCCTCAATGAAACTACTTGCAAAATTGGAAACTTAAAAATTCACACAATGCAAGTCATGGAAAAAATAGAATATCACATATCGAATATACCATTACGAAATCACAAAATACATGATAGATAGTACATCGCACCAAGTACAATTGGAGCTAGGCAAAATTTAGCTTCGTTTTGAAGGCCACTACAATTAAATATTTGAAGGTTTACTAGAAGGATAACTAGAAACTAAGCTCCATAAAATCTACAACTAGACATGAGCTAAATATAGATCCATTTACAAGGTAACTTCTCAAAGCATGATCAGTTCTTCTCGAATTTCCTTATCTCATGTAGAGCAATTGTGCCTAGTCTCCATCTTCGCTTCTTATGTGTTGGACGATGTGTTATTGAGATATCGAGCTCCACTCGTGATATGCCAGGGTGACCATTGTGCATTTATGTCATCGACTTGTTAGCTGCAGATGCGGTTGGTACACCACCCATGAATAATAGCTAGATGATAGCTATCCTTATCTACTCTAGTTCGTGGCTCAATTAGTATGCTACCTTAGTTAATTGAGTTTGGTTTGAGACCCATATATAGGGTTCTTCTATTTCTCTGTACTAGAGTTCTTTTGGCTTACACAACTAAGAAGAGGAAAACTTTTTTCAGCCTCCACCTTTGTGTGTATTCCCCCATTGTGTAAGTAAGAAAGCTACAAGTGAGACTCCTTCCTTCTCTCCCACAATCTTGACATGGTATCAGAGCCTCGTTCGTGGTAAGGAGCTCAAGAAAGCAAACCAAGTTCGCGGCGTTCTGGTAAGAGGACCAGTGTTGCTTTCATTTTTCGAGTTTGGGAGCAAGTCTTTGCAGGTAGCACAACTGGAAAGTGCAAGAGTGCATTGTGTCAGATTGAGACGCCTTTTGCGGTGTAGCAAGAGGGCAATATATGCTGTGGGAATGAGCTTTAGCCCTCCGTTGTCCTGTTTTTTTGATTCGAGGCCATTTCGGGGCCCGTTTTGGAGGCGAAAGTTTTCCGCACGCACTCAGGAAAAGGCCATGTTTTTTGCTGTGCGACCACTGTTCTACAAGTCGGTGAAAAGTTACCGTATAAATTGCATTGTATGCCTATGCATAGAGACATTGGGAGTTACAGAATCATCCTTGTTGCCTGTTGATACAAAATCGTCACTAGGAAGTGATTGTGTGGTCAAATACCACTTTCGTCAGTTGTGCAGATTTGCCCTTGTGAGGTTGAAGCTGTGTTTTTTGCAATGACAGAATTTTTTGTAGTGTTCTATAATGGCGTCTGATTCTCTTTCATAGATTATCATTGAAAAGCTTGACAAGAACAACTTCCAAGCATGGAAGTTTAGAATGACGAATTTCCTTATGGGAAAAGGATATTGGGAATTCGTTGCAGGAAATGAAGAAGAACCAGTTCTTCCTGATGTTCCCAATTAATAGCAAATGCAGGCATTTAAAGGATGGCATGAGAGAGCCAGAAAAGTTATATACTAGATATCTATTAGTATTTCAGACTCTATGATTGTGCATATTTAGGATGCAAGTACGCCAAAGGAGGCATGGGATACTTTGTTAAAAATGTATAGCACAAATACGCAAGCCAGGAAAATGCAGCTCAAGCAAGAGTTGCACAATGTGCAAAGAGAAAGTATGAGCATTAGTGACTACCACATGAAGGTGATGATTTAGTTTCTGTGACCTTGAATGGTCTAGGAAAGGATTATGCATAGTTTCGAACATCCATTTCCGTCCGTGAAAGATTTCCTGATTTTGAGGAGTTGATTGCTCTCCTAATTTTTTAGGACCAGAGAAATGGTGGTGCATCTTCTTCAGGAGGAACTTCAAAAGAAGCTGTCTTCTACTCAAATGTTGGAAGAGGTAGAGGCAGAGGTAGAGGAGGCCGATCTAGAGGACGCCGATCTAGAGGCCGTGGTAGAAATCAGAATATGCAGCAAACTCAAGAAAACTAGTCCTATGGAGGAGGACGTAGTAACTCTAGAGGCAGGGGGAGCCAAAGAGGTCGTGGTGGATGGCAAAGAGGCCAAAATGCAAACAGCAATGTTGAATGCTACTACTGTGGTAAAATGGGTCATATGGCTAAAGATTGCTATAAAAAGCAGAATGACATCATGAATGGAAAATTGCAATAAGGGAATTATGGATATTCTAGTAGACAGGGTGATGACAGAATTGAGCATTTGTTTATGGTGCATCACATGAACAATTCTGTGACAAGTGCAGAAGAAAGCAACGAAGTGTGGTATGTTGACTCAGGTGCATCAAACCACATGACAGGTCATGTAGAATGAATGCAAGATGCAAGGAAAATGAAAAAACCAGGATTTGTGGAGACTGGTGATGATACTGCACATCCTATTGTGCAGATTGGAAAAATTCCTTTGTCTATGTAGGATGGAAAAAAGAAATACCTGTCGGATGTATTTCATGTCCCGAATATCACCAAGAACCTGGTTTCTGTTGGTCAAATGGTTGAGCAGGGCTTGCAGGTCAGATTTAATCCTCATGGATGCTTTGTTGAGGATATGAAAAATAAAGGCCGCTTGATAGCAAAAGGAAAAAAGAATGGCAGAATGTTTACGTTGGATGCAGACATGCCTGAATTGAGTGCAGCAATGTTTGCACATGGGACCAGTGTAGTTGCAGATATTGATATCTGGCATAAACACATTGGTCATGTTAATGTACAGCGACTTAAATCAATGCAGGCCCAAAATATTATTGCAGGATTGCCTAAATTCAAGGTTGCAGAAATGCATAAGGTATGTGAAGCCTATCAATTTGGAAAACAGGCGAGGAAACCATTTCCTAGACATGTTCAAGAGAGTAAGAAGCCATTGGAATTAATCCACTCTGATGTGTGGAATACTAAAGCTGCATCTATTGGAGGTTATCATTATTTTGTCACTTTTATTAATGACTATAGCAGAAAAGTTTGGGTGTATTTTATGAAAAAGAAAAGTGAAGTGTTTGGGCATTTCAAAACTCTTAAAGCTATGGTTGAAAAAGAAACAGGCCTGCAAATAAAATGCCTAAGGTCAGATGGAGGGGGAGAGTACCTCTCAAATGAGTTTGCAAGGTTCCTGCAGGAGCATGGCATAAAGCAGCAATATTCATGCAGTCATATCCCACAACAAAATGGAATTGCAGAAAGGAAAAACATGCATATTGGAGAGGTATCTCGTGCCATGCTCAATGAAAAAGACTTGCCAGATTTTTATTGGGCTGAAGCAGTTGCTACAGCAGTCTACATAATGAACATGACTCCCACTGCAGCAATACATGGAATGACTCCAGAGGAGAGGTATATTGGTAGGAAACCAGATATTTCTCATTTGAAAATTTTTGGTTGCATTGCCTATGTTCATGTGCCAGATGAGTTGAGATCCAAGTTGGATCCAAAAGCTGAGAAGTGCATCTTTATTGGTTACTCTCTGCAAACAGAAAGGGTATAGATGCTATAACCCTTCTACTCGTAAGTTTATAGTGAGCAGAGATGTTGTTTTTGATGAGATGAGTAGCTAGTATAAACCGGTAAATGTGATTGATGATGTAGATGCACAAATGGTAATGTTGCACAAAATTCACAGTAGCAGTCACAAAATATTAGTGGACTTGGAGTCTCCTCTAGCAGTGGTTCACATTCTTCGCCATGGATAGGAAGATCGAGATTAGGAGAATCTCCTCAAAGCAATGCAGATAGTGGTATGCAGGTTTCACAAAAAGGAAAAGAGAAGGTAGATCAGCCCATATTTGATGTGAATGCAAGTCACTCTTATGTGGATGGTGAATCCAGTGGCTCAGAACAGAGCATTGATGATGAATTGGGTATTCCTTCTATTGTAATACCTGGAGTAAGGAAGACCAAGGATGCTTTGAGAGCACCTGGGAGTGAACCTACTTTGCGCAGGTCTACCAGAGCTAGGTATCCTGTGGATAGGCTGAAATATGATGGATTTACAGCCATTCACTATGCCTATATGGTCAAAGTGATACAGAAACTAGAACCCACTTCTTTTGAGCAAGCCATGGGAAAAGAAAAATGGGAGAAAGCCATGGATGAAGAAATGGATGCTTTGGAAGCAAATGCTACATGGGAATTGGTACCTTTGCCTAAAGATAAGAATGCAATTGGTTGTAACAAGTGGGTTTATAAGGTGAAGCACAATGCAGATGGTTCTGTGAACAGATACAAGGCAAGATTAGTAGTCAAGGGGTATGAAAAAAAATATGGCATTGATTATGAAGAAACATTCAGTGCGGTTGCAAGGATGGCAACCGTAACAGCCGTCCTTGCTATGGCTACATCAAAGGGATGGTCTTTACATCAGATGGATGTAAAGAATGCCTTCTTGCATGGTGATTTGCAAGAAGAGGTCTACATGGAGTAGCCACTAGGTTATGTGGATGCTATTCATCCTGAGTTTGTTTGCAGGTTGAAGAAAGCCTTATATGGCTTGAAGCAAGCACCTAGAGCATGGTCTGACAAGATAGGAAAGTATCTTATCACTATTGGCTTTCAGATTTCCAAGGCAGATTTCTCACTTTATGTGAGAAAAACAGATAAAGGTATTATGCTACTTATCATTTATGTTGATGATTTGATTATGAGAGGTGATAGTGATGAAGATATCTTTCATGTGAAAATGCTACTGAAGCAGAAGTTTGAGATGAAGGATTTGGGAGAGCTGCGTTATTTCTTGGGCATTGAGGTGATTAGATCACCAAGTGGGATACGACTCTTGCAGAGGCAGTATGGATTGGACATGCTGTCCAAATATGGGATGACAGGCTGTAAGCCTATTTCAGTTCCTTTGGAGCAGAATGTGAAGCTAAGTGCAGATGCAGGTGAGCTTCTCGAAGACCCTACTATGTTTAGACGCATAGTAGAAAGTTTGATTTATATGATTATTACCAGGCCAGATTTGAGCTATGTTGTTGGATTGGTAAATCATTTTATGCAGGCTCCAAGGAAACCGCATTTGGATGCGGCTAGATGCATACTCAGGTATGTGAAGTCCACATTGTAGTATGGACTATTTTATGAGATTGGGATTCAGATACAGTTGCATGGATACACTGATGTTGATTGGGCTGGTAGTATTTCTGATAGACGGTCTACCAGTGGATATGTGTTCTCTTTTGGAAGTGCTGCAGTCACTTGGAGCAGCAAGAAACAGCCTACAGTTGCCTTGTCGAGCACAAAGGCTGAGTACAGGGGTGCAGCAATGGCTGCATGTGAGGTAGCTTGGTTGCATAAGCTACTTTATGATATGCATCAGCCTACAGATGGGCCAGTTGTCATTTATTGTGACAACATGAGTAGTATACACTTGGCAAATAACCCAGTCTATCATGCTAGAACAAAGCACATTGAGGTGCATTATCACTATGTACGGGAGAGGGTTTTACTAGGTCTTATTGATCTAGTTTATGTCAGCACAGAGGATCAGGTAGCTGACATATTTACGAAGGCATTGGGCATAGAGAAGCTGCGCAAGTTCAGAGACCTGCTTGGTGTGTAAGAATTGGGATTGGGCTTGAGGGGGAGTGTTGAGATATCGAGCTCCACTCGTGATATGCTAGGGTGACCGTTGTGCATTTGTGTCACCGACTTGTTAGCTACAGATGTGGTTGGTACACCGCCCATGAATAATGGCTAGATGACAGCTATCCTTATCTACTCTAGTTCGTGGCTCAGTTAGTATGCTACCTTAGTTAGTTGAGTTTGGTTTGAGACCCATATATAGGGTTCTTCTATTTCTCTGTACTAGAGTTCTTTTGGCTTACACAACTAAGAAGAGGAAAACTGTTTTCAGCCTCCACCTTTGTGTGTATTCCCCCATTGTGTAAGTAAGAAAGCTACAAGTGAGACTCCTTCCTTCTCTCCCACAATCTTGACATGTGTATTACCAACTCGAGTAGTAGTGGGAGCTGGAGCAACTAGAGCACGTGGACCACCATGTTTGGACAATGGTGGACCATTATTCTTGATAGACGGGGGCCATCATTATTGACCACACTAGGGCCACCATTGTTGGCCACAATAGCACCACCATGGGGATATTATCACTCACAGTATGCTCACTAGATTCAGAAGATATTGAACTCTTGCTCTTGCATGCGCCTTCTTGATAGGAAGCTTGGAACGTGCCATGGTTGTGATGACACATAGGATAGAAAAGTGGAGGGTAGAGTGAAGAGTAATGGAAAAAAATGAAAGGAGAGACTTGACTTAAATACAAAACTTTTAAACTTACTATAGTATAAATAAAATTTAAAATTACTTTAGTATAAATGAACTTTGAAACTTATTGTAGCATAAATGAACCTCTCTCTCTCTCTCTCTCTCTCTCTCTCTCTCCATCCTATCCCTCCCTCTCTCTATCTCCTGCCACCCCCCCCAATTCCTCTCTCTATTTAGGCTAGTGAATCTTCCAAGTTTTGGAATTTTCAAATCTTTGTCTTAGGATTTCAAAATCAACTTTTCGTGATTTAAATTCAATTTTTTGAAAGTTCCAACAATATCTTGTATCTATAGTCAAATAGAGGACTCAAGTAGGGATAACCTTAAACTTCACTGTCTAAGATAGGCATTGTTACATTGTCCCTTCTCCCAAGAAGTGTGGTTTAAGATTAATAGACCCAAAAGATAGAGAAATTGATATCAAAACTTTGAAAAACATAGTTTGAATCTTTGAAATTTAAAATAAAATTTACAAAATGTTATTTTAGCCAAATTCAAATAGATAAACTATCTAAAGCTTAAGATAGGAGTGTTAAAGACATCCCATGTTTAAGCTAGGAGTATTGATGAGTCATATCATTAGTACATGTACTCTCTCTATGACTCTAAATGCATCAAAATTGTACTCTTTATCTAGGTCTCCATTTCTTGCTATTTCTTTCTTGGGTTGCCAACCATTCTACATGGTGTTGTCTAGCTGTGTTGTTTTCATATCTTGCTTTCCTCACCTCATATTTTGCCCTACTTATGGATTCTGCTTGAGAGGTTTTGGACTTCTTCTTTTTTTCCTCGTATCGTATCTCTAATCTCCTATACCACCATTGAAATATTTTCCTCATAGAATTGGAATCATTGATGCCACCTCCATGATTAGTTGCCTTCTGAAAAGCACAATGAGCTTGCCAGTGAGATCGTTCCATGCCTTGAGATGACCATACTACTAAACTCCCTTAATTTGCAAAGTATGGACCACATGTGCCCCAAGTATATACTGCATAAGAAAGAGAGATTAGAAACACAAACTAATTCACAATGATGATATATTTTTGTAATAGTGAAAAAACTGACCATGTAGTGTGTTATGCTGTTTGAAGTCTACGCCTTCACCATAGAGTTTTAAAATTTAGCAACTGTCTCTTTAAATGTATTGGCATCACCATTCCTAAACCTCAACTTTTTTTAGAGATCTACTAATCTATCTAGGTGTATTCACATTTCTACCTTTGCAACCCTCGTTCTTCCCCCATTGCTCCGATTTGGAACAACAAGGTGCAACTTTTTCCATGCTTCATACTTCTCCAGTTGTTTCACAAGTATATTTCCTTCCTGAGAGAGAAAGAGAGAGATAGAGATAGAGAGAGAGAGAGAGAGAGAGAGAGAGAGAGAGAGAGAGCCTATAGTATATATAATAGTATATATTATATTATTTAATATAATAGTATATATTATATTAAATAATATAATATTGTTTTAGTTGTGTCAAAAGGTAATATTCGAACTTACAAGATACAAACTTCCTAGCCTTGGGTTTGTCAAAAGCATGGTTTGCAAGGGATGTTTCCACTCTTGTTTGTTTTTTTCTCATCATTTTTTATTTCTACTTTTCCCCCATGCAATCCATTTTCAGAGAGGACTTGTTCTACCTTCTTACATGTAGCATCAACTTTTGACACATGTTGCATCTTGCATGCGAAGTATACATATTCATATACTAGCTTGTATATTAGTGAGCTTTAAAAAAACTTCAAGTACTTCCTGATCCTCCTTTGGTACTTCAAATGTTGCAAGCCACCATATTTCATTATTTGATTGCACATTGAACTATAAAGGATGGTTCTCATTGATGCTGGGATCCAATGCTCGGTTCATAAGTGTTATACTCACATATTCAAGTTTTTTCCCCTTGATAATCTCACTCTCATGAAGTTTGAGGACAGCTTGCCTCTACATTCTTCCAAAGAAATATTGTAGAACTTGATCATAGCCACCTGTACCCTACATATATCCAATACAAAGTTGTTGGATGCATTCAGTACAAAGCTAACTTCTTTGGAACCATACTTTAGTATATGTGTGTGTTCCAGATGTGTAACTCACCAATCAGTTCTAAAACTTTCTCATTTAGTTGTTTTCAAGCTTTCTTCACGTGAAATGGTTTTGGCAGAGGCACTACTCGCTTAGTTTTAAAGACATGCTTAAAACCTATATCCAGTTATTAATAGAGCATACTGTATGACTCAGAACTCAGTCCTACCTTGTCACATAATCCCTGAGCATTTGTAGCACTAAAAAAGTTGCTTACATCCCCAAGATGTTCACTTGCAACACTATCCAGAATACCTCTGAATTTACAATTTTCTAATGCATTTTTTACCATATCCTTGCTAAGGACTTTAGCAATAGTGTCATTCTTTGCATGAGGAAACCTATTTCTCATTGCAGTAGATTGACCGTCTATGATATTATCTACTTCCTATGGTTAATTGGTGAATTGGTTTAACTAATCAGATGCGCTAATGTGCTTCTTTGTTTTAAAGTGGGCCCAATCTCCAAAGTTTTTAGGAGCTTCCTCTTTAAGTTTCTGTTCTCTAGTCCATAATTTTAGACTGTAACTCAATATTATGTACTTGTATAGCATGCATAGTATCTTCAATGATAGACATTGCTTGTTGTAGACTCTAATTCTGCCTATCCTTCTCAGCCAACAATCTATCTTTTTCCATCAAAGACTGCACATACCTTTGTAATCTTGTCTACACATTTGTTAAGGCTTGGTGAACCCTTGCTAATCCTTGTCTACAAGTGTATCCATACACTCTTTCATTGCCTTCACAAAAGACTTTACAAATGATGTAAACCCATTAAATTTTGGTGGCCTTTGAGTTAGTGGATTGGGTGGATAAATGCATCCATCAACCCAAAGATCCACATTTTTTTCCTTGTATTTCTTTCTTGTTGTATCATGTATCTTATTGCATCATCCCTTTCCACAGTTCTTTTGAATAGTGGTGCATATTCATCCTCCAATTGGAAGTGAATATCTCTCTTTCTCTTAGTACGTCCTGCACCTCCATTCTACAAATAAAAAGTATCACAATTTTAACTTAGATTAACATTCAAATCACATAATTAAACCCCTTTGATTCACTATAAATGTTTTTTTAAAAAACCCAATTGGATCTTGACTCTTTCACTTGATTTCAGTCATGATAGACCCTAATCAAGTTAGCCTCTAATCTTATCTTGGAATCAACTTCTTATTAGGCTCTAATCTTATCTTCTGTTCTATCCAAAACACACACACACACACACACACACACACACACACACACACACTCTCTCTCTCTCTCTCTCTCTCTCTCTCTCTCTCTCTCTCTCTCTCTCTCTCTCTCTCTCTCTCTCTCTCTCTCTCTCTCTCTCTCTCTCTCTCTCTCTCTCTCTCTCAACAAGAATTGGTCAAAAATTATTAAACACATTTATACAAAATATTGGATAGTGAAGAATAATAACATCATCTTATCTTCTAGGCAAATTTACTCTCTGTCACTTTATCACTTATTTTCTTAGTTCATCTCACGTAGTCATATAGTCTCTCTCTCTCTCTCTCTCTCTCTCTCTCTCTCTCTCTCTCTCTCTACATGAATTGTTTCTTAATGATTAAACAACATTTGTGAAGAACAATAACATCGCAGAGATTAAAAAATAAATATACCTCCATTATCACTTGATTGCTTATACTAGTATAGACTGTTGAAGAGGGATATTGCTTATAGTATATTGTTGAAGGGGGAGATTTCTTGTAATAGTGTAGAGAGTGTTGTAGATGGAGATTATTTGATTTCAGTAAATGGAATCAAAACCACTCCTCAATGTTGCTTTATAAGTTTTCGTATGCAAGAAACCATATTTTGGAGGGAAAAAGAAGAGTACACAAAATTTGGGATAAAACTAGAGCTTTTAGAGGGAAGGAAAAACTGCCTCGAAATAGTCATATACTTGTCAAAAAGAGATAATAATTTACAAGGAAACTCTCGAGTCAAAAAGGTGTCTTTGGGTAAAAAATAATCTTAAAATATGATGTGTACGTCAACTTATACTATTTTTAAACTTTTATGCTTTTAAGAAGAAGGAATGAGAATGATTCTAATATATTTTAATGTTGAAAAGTCATGAGGGTATTAAAGAGTCATCTGTCAATGATTGGGTCTGTTTGTGTAGAATATCTCTTATTATAACATTATTTTGGAACACTTTTTAGAGAGAGAGAGAGGTGAGAGAAACCGCTTAAGGGGAAAAAACGAGAGTCCATATTTCTCCTGATGGCAGGATACTAATGTAATAGACTACAAAAATACAAAGAACAAAGAATAACACTACAAAGGATACAAGAACTCAAACAATGAATGAATGAGCAATGGAATCCATATCATAGTACAAGAGATGTACCGTACAAACCACACAAGTGAATGCATCTATGTTGACCAACAATACCTACACACACACACACACTCTCTCTCTCTCTCTCTCTCTCTCTCTCTCTCTCTCTCTCTCTCTCTCTCTCTCTCTCTCTCTCTCTAGATAGATGTGATTCAATATTAAAATAATGGAGGAGAAGTGGAGTATAAATAGATACTAGGTAGAGAGTGAAGACAAATGAGCTAGCCCCAAAATGAATTATCCAACTACCGATAAAGGACCCAATACAAAGCTTTAAAAATGCCCAAATGCCTTTAAATTGTATGCGAGTGTGTAAAAATACATAACCATGGACATGTCACTGCATGCAGACAAATTGAAAAACTAATGTAAATACCATTTGTTTAACTTTTCAATCCTTATTCGCAATGGAGTCAGATTAATATATGGGAGTCTTAAGTGGTAGCTCGCATGTTTGCCACGTGTTTGTCACTTCATTTTTGAAGTGCATTCCAGTACAGGATTTGCAGTCATGATGTAGAATTTGTGACCCAAAGCAAAAATTTTAAGTCTTTAGTGGCATGTTTGCTAGTTGCCAAGGGAGAGGGACTTTAGCAATAATAAAAAATGTGGGAGATGTTTTTTGGGAGAGCGTAAGAACATAGTGCATGGAGAAAAAGACTTATATAGGTGATAGAAGCTTTTGAGAATTTAGAGCTTGATGGTGATGTGGTGAGGATGGAATCTTAAAATTAGATATGTTGCTGTAATTTCTCTATTCTCTGACTACGATAGTAAGGGTTTGCTTTCAACTTCTCCTTCCTATTCTCTTGTTGTAGGAAATACAGTGAGTGCAAACTTTTATTTGAGATATTGTTGTTGGCAAAAGGGACATCATGAAAGTTATTTTAATTTGTATTATTTATGGTGTTTGTCACATGTCAAAGGTTTCTCATCAGTAAGAGAAGGGAAATGAGAGTTTTGGTGATTGAAGGATGGATACGTTTCAAAGATTATGTACCACTATCAAAGACTGAATATGCTACTCAAATCAGTGGAGAATTTGAAGAATTTACAGCAATGGAAGTAAGGGAATGGAAATACTTTCTCACTTGCTCATGTTTAATATTCTCATAATTTGACATTTTATATCTGTTAAAGTCCTATAGGTCTTGAAAGTTGTGTAATGTTCAATCATAGAAGAGTATGCTGAAATATATGCATTTTCATGCACTAGAATATAGATCTGAGATTAGAAGAGGTAGTTTGCTACATGTAGTCTTGTAGCCCCTATAGGAGTATTTCCACTTTGCGGCAATAATTCTCGAAGTGGGTTTACAACTCCTAAAAATATAAAAATCGATAAATTTAAGAATTTGAAGTGCCAAAAGGCTGGATTACGGTCTCAAAGGAAAGACAGTGATAAAGGGGACCTAGTTTTGTTTTCTATGGTGTTGATTTGAGTACTTTTGTTAAGAGAGATTCTTGGCTTTTGTTCTCTATGGCATTTTTTTGGGACTTGATAAAGATTGACCAGCCAATTCACCTCTACCACTAAGGATCTCTCACTGAACATATCAATTGGGAAGTGAAACATTTGAAAACCAACCTGTACACAAACTCGAGAAAGGGTATGATTGGGTATGAACCTTTCTTTGATACTAAAAATGAGGATGCAAATAAGTTTATCATGAAATCACAATGGATGGCCTATAAGGATCATAGAGACATTGATGTTGATAAGCTTTGAATGATTAACATATTACTTGAAGGTTTTGCAAGACTGTGGTGGGATTCTTTGAATGAGAAAACAAAGGCAAACTAGAATGAAGTTAGAACTAGGTTTATTACCAAGTTTACAGTGAGGCAAACTCCCAAGCGTCTGTGGAAATGTTTGAAAAGAATGTTTCAAGAAGAGAATGAGGAAGTGTCTAAATTTTCTTCTAGATTTGAAGAGAGATGGATAGATGCCAGGACCAAAAATGGATTTGACACTAGCTCTAAGGCGCTAGCCACGGGTCTTTATGCTCAACCAAAACACCCCATGAGAGCGTATGGAGGCATACTCTGATCTAACTTAGACATGTATTTGTATCATTTATAATCCAAAAATGAATCCCTTACCAACTCCTCATAGGGGATACCCAAACAGATCAGTGTCTTCTACCACCTTGTAGTACATACACAAGGAGCACCCCTCAACTGATTGCCACGGTCCACTTCGGCTCTCCTACACCTCAGGGATTGGCCCCAAGATGATGCGTCGTTCAAACATATAACGTATACCACACAAAGTCCTCTCTTACCATCGATCATTCTAGGAGATTAAGTATAATCCTCCATTAAATAAGTTTCCCAAAGGGAAACGAATCACTAACCCTACAACTCGGGACTTCTCACACAGGTCAATATTCATAAAAGTAGGTGCTATACATCCAAGATATATATTTCCAATAACATGTAATGAATGCAATGTAAAAGTGAATGATCTATCATGCACAATCATTTTATTGATTGAAAACAGCATTGTGATAGTGCACAACCAATTCTCTTCATAGTTTTCATACTAACGCATTTGCTTTCGTTGCATAGGGAACATCACTGAGTATACTCGTGCTACTGAACCCTTTAACTTTCAAAACAAACAAACTCTATATGCAAAATCTAACAAATAAATCATATTTAAAGCCATGATCAATACTCATAAATCCCCCTCTCTCCCTACTGTTTAATGTTATGCTTGCAATGGTAGGTGTAGAGAATGTTTTCATGCCATTTTCTTGTTCGAAAACCAGTAAATCGCATAGTATAACATGGAAATGGGGCTAAACCTCATGCCTTAGACCTAGCATATATCCAAAAATACATTTATAATTTTTTGTAATTTTCTAATGCATAAAAACTATTTTTTTCCAATTAAAACCCATTTTTCTTGATTTATTTATTAGTAATTTGTTATTATTTTGTGATTTTCTAATTCAACCTGATTAGTATTATTGAGAATCATCATTATCCTTCATTTAATTTCATGAGAATATGATTTTTTCACCTAGAATGAAGAAAACCCTTATTTTTCCACTTACATATTGTGTTTCGGCCTTTAAATTATTAATAACAACCACATTCTGCATATTATCACTTGTAGCCCTCAAAGACATGTCAAACAAGGTTCATAAAAATTTTCATACCATATGCACTTAATTTGGACCATAAATTATCAAAAACAAGCAGATTTTCTTCATAAAATAGACATACTATTAAATTACATGTTTCAGGTTATGAGAATTGAATGCATGGATTGCCATCGATCTCTACATAGCGCTGAATATCAAATTTGAGCATCCTCTTGATCTTGAATCAATCCAGTGCATTGCGGACAAGCATTCTTTATCTCATTCTTCTCTTTCTTTTGCGCGCATGAATGGTCTCTTGTAGGAGAGAGTGTGTGAGGAGAGAGAAAGATTGAATTATAATCTCTACAGGTAACCATTCCTCGTTGCGGAGACCAATGATAGGAAGCGAAGAATTGGGGGATGAGGCTTGCATCTTTGATTCTATGGGTTGCTTGTTGCCTCCAAATGCCCCTCTCCCCACAATTGTGATGGCACCTTCTCTCAACATACGCTGAAAGAAACGCCCCCCCCCCCCCCCCCCCCCCTCCCCAACATGAAAATTTGGGCCTTTGGGCCCCCAAGGCCCATCTAATCTTGGCCATAATTTTGACCATCCTGGTGTGTCTGGCTCTAGTTCCTCCCGCATTCGGTACTCGATTTCACGTCCAAAAATTTTCCCCATCCATCTTGAAGTCCTAAACAACCGATCTAGAGAACTTGCCCTACTTTGGTCTAGCATCCAGAAAAATTATGAAATTTTTGCAACCACTATGAAAGTCGGTCTTTTGAAGTAATTTGAATTCCCATCTTCCACAGCCACTTCAAACTTGTCGGTTCCGCATCTTTCACTTCCATCAAGCTTCCATTTCCACTTTAAATTTGCATCATTTGGCATGTATCCGACACTTCTTAGTGTTTAAATCCCGCTCTCATTGGTGATCACGGGATAGGGCGACTCCACTTGTCGCATCCATGAACTAATCTACACATACAATGACCATAAAAAGCATCAAGTTTCCACAAAACAAAATACATAACAAAGCACATAAATAGCTCTTACCCTTATCCCTAACAAAATCAAGGCATGAAAACCACAAGAGGTAGGCCAAGTATAACCTAATAGAGATCCAAAGCCAATCGCTAACCAACTACTCCAATACAGACAAGCTAAAAGAATTACCAAAGAAGTTATCCTAAGTCATGGTCTTGAACTACTTACCTACCCTAGAACAACTGGACCAGGAACTCCTACTAGGCGAGAACTCCTATAGCCTAGTTTTATATTTGTAGATGCTTTTGATTCATCACTTTTTAAATACTTCAAGGCTTGATATTTGGGCATGTAAAAAGGAGGGAGCTGAGCAAAGTGACCCAAGGAGAACATGGCATTGGCCTCACGGTCCTGACTCGGTACCCAATAACCTACCAAGCTCTCACAAGGCGACACTTAAATACTTTTCTCTTTCGCTCACTTCTATTTTTGCTCCAACTATCCTTATTTATTTTATCTAGCTAGACCTCACCCCCAAGAAGACAAGGCATCGACCCCAAGTCAACAAACTCGTCCCCAGGAACCTACTAGGCCTTTGCAAGGTGATGATTATTTGGTCTTTGATTTTTCTTTCGTTCCATTTCTTTTTCTTTTGTTTAGGGGTTAGAACCCCTTTTTACACACCTCCGTATACTATAGTCTTCAAATATATGCATTGTTTCTTCTCTTTGTTTATTTTGCAGGCTTCTCTATAGCTGCCTCACAACTAAAAAAAACTCCTAGAAATGGTGGCCTAGCAGACTAGCAAAACAGGGTCACTAGGACTACCCTCTAATTTTTTTTTTGGGAGTGATTAATAATGTCTTCACAGGGGGCAGACAACAACTTGAGCCTCCCTAGGCACACATAACCTAAACTTTGGGACTTCATACCTTGACCGCCACACCCCAGCAAAAATAAAAATCCCCACATACACATAACCATTTAGCATGAAGGGAAAGAACTCATAAAGGGAGGAGATCACTTGGACCTGTTTGGTATAACACTAAAATAGAAAACCATTAAACATACCCGCACCAAATAGATACATGGCCTCTTGACCTAACGAAATATATCATTTCACAACAAATGAGCTGGCCCTCTTGGCCTAAAGAAAAAACCCAATACAGTTTATACACATCCCTCCTTGGAGTGGCATTGACATACAACAAGAGGCTCCATTCCAAGGGGAAAAGAGGGCTCCTAGCCCCAAACTAGATGCATCAGATTATGACCCACACCTCCTACATATATAGCAAGAGGTGTACACTTAAAATGTCATCGGACCACCCTATATGGGTCCAAGATAACAACGGTAAATGGGTCTTGGCTACTCTTTGCATTACCCATACTAACCATTGCTTGCCATATAAAGCATGTTCTAATAAAAGCCCCCATAATCGACTAGGTACTATCTCATCATCAATGGAGATATCTAAACTAGGACCATAGTTGAAAAAGAGGTATTATTCATAAGCATTATTTGCTAATGAATTGGTAAACTGATTCCAATCTCATCATCAATGAAGATATCTAAACTAGGACCATAGTTAAAAAAGAGGTATTCTTCATAAGCATTATTTGTTAATGAATAGGTAAAATGATTCCAATATCATGGATCCAACTAAAGAGACACTCTCTCAAACTCTTCAATTAGGTTCATAGAAACATGATAATACATATGAAGAATGGGATTTTGTATTGTGTACATCCCATTCAATTTATTAAGAACCATTGGTAATCTCCTTTTACTAATAACTAGTGAATACCACCTTTCTTAGCAATATTCAGTCCCATGATTAGGGCTTTATATTCCACCATACTATTAGTAAATCCTACCCTAATATAGGTAGCTAATTTCATGGTGATTCTATGTTGGGGATCTCTAATGACTACCCCAATACTCCCGTTCTTATTTCAACCCCTCAATGCTCCATCAAAATATAATGTATATGTCCATAAAGGGTTCATGCATCCGGCCATCATCAACTCTTTTATTTGTCACTATGATAGTCAAAATTTAGCATATCTAGAGGATGAACCAAAGGCTCTATCCCACCTTCTTCATTGAATCCAACATGGATTCTCATCAAAATCCTTAAGCAGTGATAACAAAAGACTTTGATCTCCCAAAAAAATGTCCCCTTCTCTTGCTCAATCACTTTATAACCTTTGCTCCACCAAACAAGTCTTCCCTAATGGTATCTTTGTTCCAAGTATGGGTGTTCTAATTAGGGAATTAGCCGCGCCATCAACCAACATTTAGCCTCTCTTGTAGGTTTCAAATCAGTCCAGCCTTGACTTGCAAGACAATTATCTCATTAGAATGCCTAAAGATAATAAGGTTTAATCTTATCTAGGTTAACCTTGTTTTTAAAATCCACTCTCTATAAATCTACTAATAATGTTGTGGACTTATTTTTCCCGATTCTAACTATTTTGTAGGGACCTTCCCACTTAGGTTCTAGTTTCCCGGGTGTAAAGAGTGGAATTAGGTGTATATAAAAGGGCAAATGACACATGTGTCAAGATTGTGGGAGAGAAGGAAGGAGTCTCACTTGTAGCTTTCTTGCTTGCACAATGGGGGAATACACACAGAGGTGGAGGCTGAAAACAGTTTTCCTCTTCTTAGTTGTGTAAGCCAAAAAGAACTCTAGTAGAAAGAAATAGAAGAACCCTATATATGGGTCTCAAACCAAACTCAACTAACTAAGGTGGCATACTAACTGAGCCACGAACTAGAGTAGATAAGGATAGCTATCATGTAGCTATTATTCATGGGTGGTGTACCAACCGCGTCTGCAACTGATAAGTCGGTGACATAAATACACAAAGGTCACCCTGGCGTATCACGAGTGGAGCTCGATATCTCAACACTCCCCCTCGAGCTCAATCCCAATTCCTACACACCAAGCAGGTCTCTGAACTTGCGCAGCTTCTCTGCGCCCAATGCCTTCGTGAATATGTCAGCTACCTGATCCTCTGTGCTGACATAAACTAGATCAATAAGACCTAGTAAAACCCTCTCTCGCACATAGTGATAATGCACCTCAATGTGCTTTGTTCTAGCATGATAGACTGGGTTATTTGCCAAGTGTATACTACTCATGTTGTCACAATAAATGACAACTGGCCCATCTGTAGACTGATGCATATCATAAAGTAGCTTATGCAACCAAGCTACCTCACATGCAGCCATTGCTGCACCCCTGTACTCAGCCTCTGTGCTCGACAAGGCAACTGTAGGCTGTTTCTTGCTGCTCCAAGTGACTGCAGCACTCCCAAAAGAGAACACATATCCACTGGTAGATCGTCTATTAGAAATACTACCAGCCCAATCAGCATCAGTGTATCCATGCAACTGTATCTGAACCCCAGTCTTATAAAATAGTCCATACTGCAATGTGGACTTCACATACTTGAGTATGCGTCTAGCTGCATCCAAATGTGGTTTCCTTGGAGCCTGCATAAACTGACTTACCAATCCAACAGCATAGCTCAAATCTGGCCTAGTAATAGTCATATAAATCAAACTTCCTACTATGCGTCTGTACATAGTAGGGTCTTCTAGAAGCTCACCTGCATCTGTGCTCAGCTTCACATTCTGCTCCAAAGGAACTGAAATAGGCTTACAGCCTGTCATCCCATATTTGGACAGCATGTCCAATCCATACTGCCTCTGCAAGAGCTGTATCCCACTTGGTGATCTAATCACCTCAATGCCCAAGAAATAACGCAGCTCTCCCAAATCCTTCATCTCAAACTTCTGCTTCAATAGCATTTTCACATGAAGGATATCTTCATCACTATCACCTGTCATAATCAAATCATTAACATAAATGACAAGTAGCATAATACATTTCTCTGTTTTTCTCACATAAAGTGAGAAATCTGCCTTGGAAATCTGAAAGCCAATAGTGACAAGATACTGTCCTATCTTGTCAGACCATGCTCTAGGTGCTTGCTTCAAGCCATACAAGGCTTTCTTCAACTTGCAAACAAACTCAGGATGAACAGCCTGCACATAACCTGGTGGCTGCTCCATATAGACCTCTTCTTGCAAATCACCATGCAAGAAGGCATTCTTTACATCCATCTGATGTAAAGACCATCCCTTTGATGCAGCCATAGCAATGACTGCTCTTACGGTTGCCATCCTTGCAATCGGACTGAATGTTTCTTCATAGTCAATGCCATATGTTTGTGCATACCCCTTGACTACTAATCTTGCCTTGTATCTGTTCACAGAACCATCTGCATTGTGCTTCACCTTATAAACCCACTTATAGCCAATTGCATTTTTACCTTTAGGCAAAGGTACCAATTCCCATGTAGCATTTGCTTCCAAGGCATCCATTTCTTCATCCATGGCTTTCTCCAATTTTTCTTTTCCCATGGCTTCCTCAAAAGAAGTGGGTTCTGGTTCCTGTATCACTTTAACCATATATGCATAGTGAATGGCTGTAAATCCATCATATTTCAGCCTATCCACAGGTTACCTAGCTCTCGTAGACCTGCGCAAAGTAGGTTCACTCCCAGGTGCTCTCAAAACATCCCTGGTCTTCCTTACTCCAGGTGTAACAATAGAAGGAATACCCAACTCATCATTAATGCTCTGTTCTGAGCCACTGGATTCACCATCCACATAAGAGTGACCTGAATTCACATCAAACATGGGCTGATCAACCTTCTCTTTTCCTTTTCGTGATACCTGCATACCACTATCTACATTGCTTTGAGAAGATTCTCCTGATCTCAATCTGCCTGTGCATGGCGAAGAATGTGAACCACTGCTAGAGGACGCTCCAGGTCCACTAATATTTTGTGACTGCTACTGTGAATTCTGTGCAGCATTACCATTTTGTGCATCTACATCATCAATCACATTTACTGGTTTATACCAGCTACTCATCTCATAAAAAACAACATCTCTACTCACTGTAAACTTACGAGTAGAAGGGTTATAGCATCTATACCCTTTTTGCTGCAGAGAGTAACCAATAGAGATGCACTTCTCAGCTTTTGGATCCAACTTGGATCTCAACTCATCTGGCACATGTACATAGGCAATGCAACCAAAAATTTTCAAATGAGAAATATCTGGTTTCCTACCAATATACCTCTCCTCTGGAGTCATTCCATGTATTGTTGCAGTGGGAGTCCTGTTCATTATGTAGACTGCTGTAGCAACTGCTTCAGCCCAATAAAAATCTGGCAAGTCTTTTTCATTGAGCATGGCACGAGATACCTCTCCAATATGCTTGTTTTTCCTTTCTGCAATTCCATTTTGTTGTGGGATATGACTGCATGAATATTGCTGCTTTATGCCATGCTCCTGCAGGAACCTTGCAAACTCATTTGAGAGGTACTCTCCCCCTCCATCTGACCTTAGCCATTTTATCTGCAGGCCTGTTTCTTTTTCAACCATAGCTTTAAGAGTTTTGAAATGCCCAAAAACTTCACTTTTCTTTTTCATAAAATACACCCAAACTTTTCTGCTATAGTCATCAATAAAAGTGACAAAATAATGACAGCCTCCAAGAGATGCAGCTTTAGTAGTCCACACATCAGGGTGGATTAATTCCAATGGCTTCTCACTCTCTTGAACATGTCTAGGAAATGGTTTCCTTGCCTGTTTTCCAAACTGACAGGCTTCACATACCTTATGCATTTCTGCAACCTTGAATTTGGGCAATCCTGCAACAATATTTTGAGCCTGCATTGATTTAAGTCGCTGTACATTAACATGACCAATGCATTTATGCCAGATATCAATATCTGCAACTACACCGGTCCCATGTGCAAACATTGCTGCACTCAATTCAGACATGTCTGCATCCAATGTAAACATTCTGCCCTTCTTCTTTTCTTTTGCTATCAAGCGACCTTTATTTTTCATATCCTCAACAAAGCATCCATGAGGATTAAATCTGACCTGCAAGCCCTGCTCAACCATTTGACCAACAGAAACTAGATTCTTGGTGATATTCGGGACATGAAATACATCGGACGGGTATTTCTTTTTCCCATCCTGCATAGACAAAGGAATTGTTCCAATCTGCACAATAGGATGTGCAGTATCATCACCAGTCTCCACAAATCCTGGTTTTTCCATTTTCCTTGCATCCTCCATCCATTCTGCATGACCTGTCATGTGATTTGATGCACCTGAGTCAACATACCATACATCATTGCTTTCTTCTGCACTTGTCACAGAATTGTTCATGTGCTGCACCATAAACAAATGCTCATTTTTGTCATCACCCTGTCTACTAGAAGATGCATAATTCCCTTGTTGCAGTTTTCCATTCATGATGTCATTCTGCTTTTTATAGCAGTCTTTAGCCATATGACCTATTTTACCACAGTAGTAGCATTCAACATTACTGTTTGCATTTTGGCCTCTTTGCCATCCACCACGACCTCTTTGGCTCCCCCTGCCTCTAGAGTTACCACGTCCTCCTCCATACGACTGGTTTTCTTGAGTTTGCTGCATATTCTGATTTCTACCACGGCCTCCATATCGGCCTCCTCTATCTCTGCCTCTACCTCTTCCAGCATTTGAGTAGAAGACAGCTTCTTTTGAAGTTCCTCCTGAAGAAGATGCACCACCATTTCTCTGCTCCTCAGAAATTAGAAGAGCAATCAACTCCTCAAAATGAGGAAATCTTTCACGGACGGAAATGGATGTTCGGAACTGTGCATAATCCTTTCCTAGACCATTCAAGGTCACTGAGACTAAATCATCATCTTCCACTAGAGACCCAATGGAAGCAAGTGCATCTGCAATCTTCTTCACCTTCATGTGGTAGTCATTGATGCTCATACTTTCTCTTTGCACATTGTGCAACTCTTGCTTGAGCTGCATTTTCCTGGCTTGCGTATTTGTGCTATACATTTTTGACAAAGTATCCATGCCTCCTTTGGCGTACTTGCATCTTGAATATGCACAATCATAGAGTCTGAAATGCTGATAGACAGCCAGTACATAACTTTCCTGGCTCTCTCATGCCATGCTTTAAATGCCTGCATTTGCTGTTGATTGGGAACATCAGGAAGAACTGGTTCTTCTTCATTTCCTGCAACAAATTCCCAATATCCTTTTCCCATAAGAAAATTCTTCATTCTAAACTTCCATGCTTGGAAGTTGTTCTTGTCAAGCTTTTCAGTGACAATCTGTGAGAGAGAATCAGACGCCATTATAGAACACTGCAAAAAATTATGTCACTGCAAAGAACACAGCTTCAGCCTCACAAAGACAAATCTGCAAAACTGACGAAAGTGGTATTTGACCACACAGTCACTTCCTAGTGACGATTTTGCATCAACAGGCAACAAGGATGATTCTGTAACTCCCAATGTCTCTGTGCACAAGCATACGATACAATTTCTACAGTAACTTTTCACCGACCTGTAGAACAGTGGCTGTACAGCATAAAACTGGGCCTTTTCCTGAGTGCGTGCAGAAAACTTCCGCCTCCAAAACAGGCCCCGAAATGGCCTCAAATCAAAAAAACAAGGTCGCCATGGGCTAAAGCCCTCTCCCGCAGCATATACTGCCCTCTTGCTTCACCGCGAAAGGCGTCTCAACCTGAGACAATGCACTCCTGCACTTTCCGGCTGTGCTACCTGCAGAGATCTGCTCCCAAAATAGAAAATGAAAGCAACACTGCTCCTCTTACCAGAACACCGCGAGCTTGGCTTGCTTTCTTGAGCTCCTTACCACGAACAAGGCTCTGATACCATGTCAAGATTGTGGGAGAGAAGGAAGGAGTCTCACTTGTAGCTTTCTTGCTTGCACAATGGGGGAATACACACAGAGGTGGAGGCTGAAAACAGTTTTCCTCTTCTTAGTTGTGTAAGCCAAAAAGAACTCTAGTACAAAGAAATAGAAGAACCCTATATATGGGTCTCAAACCAAACTCAACTAACTAAGGTGGCATACTAACTGAGCCACGAACTAGAGTAGATAAGGATAGCTATCATGTAGCTATTATTCATGGGCGGTGTACCAACCGTGTCTGCAACTGACAAGTCGGTGACATAAATACACAACGGTCACCCTGGCGTATCATGAGTGGAGCTCGATATCTCAACAACATGTACATGATATCAATTTTTTTAACATAAGAATACAACTTTGTCATTCTTCTCTCTCTAGGTCTTGCTATCCTTTCATGGCTTCCAGCCATCTTTCTTCTTCTTCCCTATCTTTCTCTCTCCATTTCTAGTATTTCTCTCTCCTCATCTAGAATTTGTCTCTCCTCTGCACTCTTCTTCTCTCTTTCCTACAGTCTTCTCTCTCCTCTTTCTCTCTCTCTAGTCCTCTCCTTGACAAGTTGTATCAGAGCTTCATAGGTTCTTGATCTAGTTAGTTATATTTCATTTACTTCTCCCTTTTTATTCACACAAATCCAAGAACTTCAGATACACATGTACAAACATGGCAGGGAGCACTGGAGTTACCAGTGGATATTTACAAGAAGAAGACATGCATCATTGAAGACTTTTCAGAAGGCTGGAGACATTTCCAAGGAGAAGACAGGTAGCATGGAAGACTGAAGAGGAGGAAACCTTGAAATTAATTGGCCTAGTAAACATTAGTTCAATAGCGGCACCAAGCAGGATGTTTATATTTTGGTAGCATTTAGCCTGAGAGAGTTGTTCTCACGTGGAGCAGACTCTACTAATTGAGAGAAACATGCTACAATTTTAGAGCTCTTTCCTCAAGGCTTTCATTTTGTGCAGGGAGCTATAGTTTGTAGGGACAAATTGATAATGGGTATCTACATCAGAACCTGCTGGGCTAAAATAGCTTGTGCCTAGATCTGAAAAAGGCATGAAGCTATAGGCAATTGAGAAGCCTCTTGTGAGTCTGGGTTTCCATGGCTTCATAGGAGTACTGAGGTTGTGGCACTAGCCCAAACCCATGGTAACTAAGCAATGCATGCAAGAATAGCTATCATCTTGGTTATGCCAACCTTAGGTTTAGAGATCTCAAGCTCTGGCTCTATTACACTAGAGACAATAGGTTGCTCAAGCACATTCTCCTCACTTGAGACTACCACTACAACATCTTCACGGGTATCAAGCTTGTCCACTTCAGGACTTACAATAGTAGTCACACTTTTTTCAATATCAAAATTACCAAAGCTCAAACTAGCACATATTCAGCCTCACGCACTTAAAGGATTGGCATTGAAAAGGAGGCAAAGTTCCAAAATATGGGCACTTGAATCTTCTCAGGCACAAGATTATGTTGATTGTTGGGATGACCTTCTAGTCTAGCTTTTTATTATCTACAAACTATCTTGATTCAGCAAGTTTTTTGTATTAAGGACCCAATCTTTTGAAACAATCCACTTGGTTATGACCTTACTAACTTAGGATTGTAGAAGCAAACCAACGTCTGGGAATTACACCATTTGTTTTGTTCTAGAACTTTCTAGGCTAGGACAATCAAAAGCATGCTCCTCTTGCTATTTCACTCAAGCGCTATCTGGAGCCAATCTCAAGCTTGGATATTTAGGAGCTAGTTCTTCAACAAATGGGGATGATTGTTGTGAGAATTCTACTCTTGGAAGGCACAAGTGATGTTGTAATTGCAAAAGATCTCAGTGAAGAAGTATTGTGAATGCGAATGGAGCACAAGTATCTATCTAAAGCTTAATTTCCAAAGTCTTTCACAAATATTGCAATAGAGAGAAGTTTAGAGTACCTTATCTTCTAGCCCCTGCTTGAGTAGCTGCCTTCCTATTAGGCGCTAGTTTGTGCCATTTTGTAGAGATTGATTGGCAATTCTTCCTGCCCTTACTTGATCACTTGCCTTCCTATTAGGCACTAGTCTGTCCCATTCTGCAGAGATTGATTAGCAATATTTATGAGAGAAGGTATGATCTAATAGGTGGTATGGGATTGCCTATCTGATCGAGCTCATGATCATCAAGAAAATGGAGATCTACTTGACACCATTCTGTCTATTGAATGGGTTTGAGTGGCTTGACAATGGAAAAATGGCTACATTTTTCTTGTAATGCTCTTGCAGATAATGATGAGATTTCTTAGTTAACGATAATTTGGATCACGATGGTGTTAATTGTTTAAGATAATCTGGGTTACATCTCGAATTACAATGTGTGATTACTAGAACCACTTAAACCAGTCAGAAGAGCAACACCACTACCATCTAGTAGCCTATCCTATTGGCCCCTATATAGTAGCACAAGAGAATTGGTGCTTGACTAAGCAAGTTATAATAATTGAAAGCTGGTGATACAGATGGTTGTTCAATAGGTGAAGGGGTGTGCAAAAAAACCACCTTCCAATCAAGATCTACATGTCCATCAGGTAAGCTACAAGACACATATTGCCAACCAAGCACATTAGATTCCAGACCAGCATCTAAGAGAGTATCCCAGAATGGGTATTGATCACTTAGATGTAGACTTATTGAGTACTGCATCTGGAATCATCTTTGCACTTCTTGGCCAATGAATCTATATTACTTAGTGCACTATCATTAATGCTCTGAAGTGTTACTCAGTGCATTGCTGATAATGTCCTGCAATGAAGCTTGAGTAGTGGCCACAAGTCAACAACCATAGTCAGATGCTTACGGTGCTATGAGCTATTCTGCTAATTCTCATATGGGAGTGATCACTGATCCTAGTATGAGAGTAGTTAGATCTTAGATTAAAATCTCAGTTTTATACAGGCAGATCATAAGTAGATTTCTAATGCCCTCTATATAGTTTCCTAGAATGAAAAATCTACAACCATGAGTAGAGCTTCAGTACATCAACAATTGAGTATTTTTGTCACTGCTCTTGTAGTATACTAATCTAGCTTGCATGCACATTTTCTCTTCTATTGCAAATCTTCAGACCTCACTTGTAGGCACAATAGTATGATCCATCTTGGGTTTGTTGAAGATTTCAATCAAAGTAGTTTTGGGTGTTTGAGTAATCTATGGGAGTGGACTTCAGAGCAGCTATAATTTCAGCTTGTAGCACAGATGGCAATGCAACTTCATCAACATTAGTGGATTATGATGCAAGAGCTGATTTAGCAAGGGTATTGCTCACATGGTTTTGATCCTTATCATGTGCCACAATGCAATATTGACTCTGAATTATCTTATAGGAGGCAAGTGGCATCCGCTAGCAATATTATGAGCATCATAAGAGAAATGGAACTCAACAAGTCAGCTGCTCATATGGATGACATGATTGATGTATTGACACATGCACTTATGGATTTTGATGCAACCATGATGGCAGCTGAAGTGATAGATGCTGTCCGGATAGAATGAGAACTTGCCAAACACTTGGCATCTCATATGGATCATTTGGTATAGCCACGCATCTTAGAAGCTCTCATCAATCTTTATGGTAATGTTGTTTTGAAAGAGGGTTTAGTGCATCTATATGGCAAGCATATGTTGGTTGCATCAATTGCCATGGTTGATGCAGTAGCTCAACATGACTTATTGCAATCATTGCTAAATATGTACAACAATGAGTATATCCAATCACTCCCTCATGGACACCATTATATATATGGGCAACAATATAACTATGAGTAGCATTCATGTCCTTCTCAGTCACATGCTTGTCATGAGTACTATGGATAATAGTATGATTATTCTATTGTTGATCTATATAGTGATGATGTGGGCAACATTGTATCTAAAATGTGTAAAGCTCGATAATTAACTAGTGATCATATCAAAGAATTGCATTACCAAGGGTTATGTTATAGATGTACTATACTGATGTATTCTAATCACAAAGGCATTTGCAGAGCAAAGAATGCAAGGATATTTGTGGTACTTGACTCTTCAGATGAAGAGATAAGTTTAGTCATGCTAAAGAAAATTTTGATGATGATCAAGAGGAAGATAAAGGGTTTAATGTTGTAGCCTATGAAGCTTCTAATGAGGAAGACCATGACCATGGGCTTCTATTTGACTTAGTTGCTTATGGTTTTATGGATTCACAAGTACACATATATTATTTTATGAGTGATAATATCTCTGATTTGGCAGTCATGATTTTAATGCATGGACGGTATGTCACCTTTCCTTTTGACCCAAGAAGAGGCTAAGAGTTAGACTTAACTCTCTACATGGGCTAGCATTACTTTGGGAAAGTTATCCTTACCTTCAAGAATTTTGAGACAATATCATGCTAACTAGTGGGCTTTGTTTCACTACAAAAATAGATCTCTATTTTGGGCTAGATTTAATGCTAAATTAATGTCAAATATGTGTGAGTCATATGGTTGACAATACTTAAAGAGAGCTTCGTCTTGAGCTATAGCATGTCTGATTTGGATTAGCCATTCCAAAATTATTATAGATTTAGTATAGCAAGGTCTGCAGTGGACATCACAAAGTCTCCATCCGGGATGAGCTCTTAATGACAACATTTTGGTCCAAGATTTCATTTTTATATTTCTAAATGGCTGTCAATGCTTTGTACTTGATTCTCAGCCCTCTAGTTATACTTTTGTAAATCCTTGATGATTACACAAACTTATTTTTAGTCCATGTAGAGTACTCTACCCCTTTCCATCACTTGGCAATTTGTAATAAGTCCCATTTTTGTTTTTGAGGACAAAAACATTCGAGTTGGGATGGAATGTAAAGAGTGGAGTTAGGGGAATATAAAAGGGTAAAGGACACATGTACAAGATATCAATTTTGTTAAAACAAGAATATAACTTTGTCCTTCTTCTCTCTCTAGCTCCTCCTCCTGTCCTTTCATGGCTTCCAGCCATCTTTCTTTTTCTTCCCTATCATTCTCTCTCCATTTCTAGTCTTTCTCTCTCCTTTTCTACACTTTCTCTCTCCTCTACACTCTTCTTCTCTCTTTCTTGTAGTTTTTTCTCTCCTCTCCTCTCTCTCTCTCCAGTCCTTTCCTTGACACTAGGAAACAACTCCCTATGTGCATCATAATATAAAACTAACTACCATTTCTTGAAGGTATACTTCTTTACTTTTAAATAATAAAGCTACTTCATTCAATGCTTAGCTACCTCTTGATGTAACAGACTCTACAATTTGAGCTCATTGAGGTGTGCTAAAGTTGTAAAGCTCTCAAAGAGTGCATCTTCCTCCCTAAAGAATGGTTAATTGCAAATCTTATAGTCGGTAACTCGATCCCTAGGGGTAATATGCACTATTCGTCATAAACTAACTTAAATGGAGTGTAGCCAATAGCTCACTTAAAGGTCGTATTATACACCCATACAGCCACATATAGCTTCTTATCCCAATCTTGTTTTTTCTCTCATATTAACTTCGATAGAATATCCACAAGCTGTTTATTGATACTTTCAACTTGCTCATTTGCTTGGGGATTATAGGGTGTCATTTTATTATGTTTAACATGCCATGTTTACGTCACTCTCTTAATCACCTTATTCAAAAAATGGGTTTCATGGTCCACCACCACTAATTTCCTTGGCAGACCACATCGGCAAATAATCTGCTCAAGCAAGAAGCTAGCACTCTCCTTTGCATCATCCTTTCTCCTTGCTCGTGCTTCTGATCACTTTGTAAAATAATCAGATGCCACTATGATATACCTCTTCTATGCAAAAGATGGCAAGATAATATGACCCATAAAATCAATGCCCCACTTCTTGAATGGTAGTATAGCCATAATAGAAGTCAGTGGGTGCTTCCTATTCTCCCTATTATCATGTCTTTGACATACATCACATTTCTTAACATATGCAATGCATCCTGGAAAATGGATGGCCAACAATATCTAGCTCTTACATCTTTTTGTGTAGTCACAACATTCCAACAAAGTGTCCTCCACAAGCAGTGTCATGAAACTCTTCCTAGGTAAATGGAACCTCATCAGGCATAACACATTAGTGATAAACATCATCAACTCCCTACCAATATAACATTCCTGCAATCAAGGAAAATTTCAAAGCTTGTGGTTTAATTTTCCTCTTCTCAATCTTTGACAAAGCGGCTCCAGTCTCTCCTATAGATAGATAGTGCATTATGGCAACATACCAAGATGGAATGGAAGTTGTATCAATTTTGAATAGACCCTCCACATCACTACATTTAGCCAAATTTTCCTTTCGCTCCTCGAAATCCACAAGACATTCAACAATTCCATGCAACTTTTGTGGTTTACTCTTGATTTCATAATCAAAGTCTTGCAAAGTGATTAACCGCTTTGCCAGGTGGTCAAGCGATTGTAACTTATTCATCAATAGCCTCAACCCCTCCATCTTTATATAAAATATCACCTTCTCATAGAGAATGTAATGCCTAAAATTCCTTGTCACAAATACTATCCCAAGACACAACTTCTCCATGTAGGTATAATTAATCTCTGATATCCCCAATTTACACTTAGCAAATGCAATTGGATGATGATACCACTTCTTCTCCCAAATCTGGGCTAAATAGTAGTAGCTGATGTTGCTATGCATTGTAGCTACTGAAAATATATAGAAGACCTCACCTCATTTGGGTGCTTTCGTGATTGGTGCTTTCACTAATTTTTTCTTTACATCCTCAAAGGATACTCGACATGGGTCACTCCAAACAAACTGAGAGTTAAAGGATAGTAGATCCATTAGTGGCAATGTCCTCTCTGCCAGTGCATTGATAAATCTTCGATAGTACCCCAATGATGAATCACAAAGCTATGTACTTTTTTAGGAGTATGTGGTGGACTCAGTGTGATAATCACCTTTATCTTTTTAGGATTGGTCGTAATACCACTCAAGCTAACCACATGGCCTAATAGCAATCCATAAGAGGGCACTCCAAAGAGGCACTTTCTTGGATTAAGAGCAATTCAGAACTATCTACAATGCTCAAATCATTTTCTTAGAATAATTAGTTGTCTCTCCCTTGTAATGGTAGCCCCTAGATAATCAATAAAGATTTTCAAATCCTCTAGAAAAATATCATAAAAAGTCTTATTAGTTGTACATTGCCAAGAACATGGTGCATTGCATAACCCAAATGCCATAACATGATATAAAAAGGTTTCAAATATGGTGATAAATGTCATTTTTAACTTGTCTTCCCTTGCAATAGCCATTTGGTTATATCAAGCAAAGTAGTCCATGAATGAATAGATATCTCTACCCACTAGTGCTGATCTAGAATCTAGTCAACAAATGGCAGTGGATAGTAATCTTTGATTGCCGCCTGTTTTTTTAGCTCCCTAAAATCTACACAAAGCTAGATTTGATTATTGTTTTTTTTTCTGATAACTATCGATGAATACTACTCCATGTGTTATACATGAAATATCGAGCCAGTCTTATGAAATTTTTGCAACTCCTCAAATAGTCCATCCCTTAGCTCCAAAGGCATACGCCTCACTTTTTGTCACACAAAGCGGCTACCTTTCTTCAAGGGAATGATGTGCATAGCTAAACTAGGAGGAATACCCCTCAGCTTGTTATAGATCTGGGCAAAAATGTCATGGAATTCTTGGATCAAGCACAAGCAGTCCTTTCTTTCTTCCAAATTAAGAATAGACCCTAATTTAATTGGTCATGGATCATTCAATGTACTGAGCCTAGCTCAATCACATCTACATCTCTTATTCTATCCTGAGCTTCCATCGGCTCATTTAAAGTCACCTAATAGACATCCTCTATAGTGGACCCCTCTTTGATTCGTCACTTGACGAAGTCCCACTACTAGATGGATCATCTAATGCATCTAATTTTGATGAAGATAAAGATACTCTCTCACTTTGAGGAGATTCAGGATATGCATCGATTATCACACATCGGGTACCTCTACCAAAAATGAGATGACCAGTGGATATATAACCTTGATAGTTGGATTGCAAGATCCATGGTCTTCCTAACAATACTTGGTAGCTTGGATGCCTTGCAAACTTGATAACCCTAAAGTCCACAATGCATTCCACATTAGCAACTGTCATGCAAACTTTGGTAATGTAACCCTTCAGGTTGCCTTAAACTATCATCAACCATTTGGAGAATTGTGGAGGAATCCTTCTAGATTTCCAATCCTAAAATTTCCATCAATTTTGAAATCATAATATTGATGGAGGATCATGTGTCCACAATGGCATGTTCCACTAATATGCCATCAATATATGTTGTTATCCTTAGGCAATGCTTTTCAACATGTTCAAGCCAATCATTTCCCACTCAACTATTCCCAAGGGCTCAATGATATACCCAGTGCAAAGAATCTTCCTGAACTCTTTATGCACTCCTAAAGATAACTTGATCAACTGTAGGAGATTCACATCAAGCTTTACCTCGCAAAGAGAACTCAATAAATCAAAATCATGATAACTAGCAATGGTTCTCTTCTCTCGCCAGACCATTCTTTCTCTTGGGCAGCATTGAATAGGCTTTGGCATCTCCTTCTTGGCTTTTATCTTCTTCTTTGATAGCTCCTTATTGGGATCAATTTTTCCATCAAATGCTTTTAATGGACCAGCTTTCACATCAGGGTTAAGGACTTACACCCCCTTATCATCGTGTTTAGAGTTTGTCTCAACAAGTTCTACATTATCCCTATCACCTTCTTTAACCTTTTGTCCTCTTGTGATGGCTCGAAGATTGGAAGGTTCAGTGGTGTTAACACTCATAGCTTCGATAAGGCTAACACCACCACCACTTAGCAACTCCTCCATAGTAGCTTTTCCTATTTGCAGTATTTGTTTTGATCCTTCATTTTGCTGAAGATTGTTTCCTTGTGCTTGATGATTTATTAGATATGGCTGATTACTCCCTTATTGAAGAGAGCTAACCTTACTCCAGCAAGTACTAGCTAAATGGCTAGACTTTCTACATATGTCACATTTGACATTAGGGAAGTTTCTTGAAAAGTGATGACTCCCACACCACTTACAACTGAATCTTGATGGAGCACCCTCTTCAAGTCGTCAACTTCCTATCAAATTCTACTGTTTCTTTGGAAAATTAACATCTACATCTATTTTTCTATACTTTTGCATTATCTATTGGGACCTAAAATGGTCCTGACATTGGCTCTAAGGCACTAGCCGAGCCTCTACTACTCACCTAAAACCACTCCCCACCGCCTCGCGACCAGGAGTGTCTAAGAAATTTGCATTTGTACATTTTCATAGTCCAATGAATGATTCTTTCTCCACTCCTCAGAGGGAGTTCCTAAACATCTTGGTGTTTTACACCACGTAGCATACACATAGGAAGCACCCCTCGGTTGATCACTGCGGCTCCACTGTCGGATCTCCTATACCTCGAGGACTGGCCCCAAGATGCACCGTGAACATAAAACACATTTGAAACAAAGTCCACTCTTTGATAAAAATTCTAGAAGATGATAGACAAACCTCACCAAATAACTCCCAAGAAATTGAATATCTAGCCATACAGCTTGGGATACCTCACACTATCATCGTCGGTTATTACTCATACAGATATGTGCTATGCATCAAGGATTCGATACCATATGGTGCATCAATGCAAGAGTGAATATGACCATCGTGCTCAGACAAATATATTCTTTAAAATCAGCAATGTGAAAGTGAGAAGACAATTCTTTTCATGATTTTCTTCTACTACGATAGTACTTCGTTGCTTAGGGCTAGCACCGAGCTTCCTCATACTACTAGTCCCCTTTTAAATTTAAACAACCGCAAAATCTACATGATATGCACTATGAAACATAAGAATTTAACACACTTTATCACTCAACAACCCTCTACTCCCTACCCTTTAGAGTTTTACATGCATTGATAGGTGTAAGGCATGGTTTTTAATGTATTTTTCTTTATTGAAAACGATAAAAACTCACTCTAACAAAGAGATAGGGATGAACTAATACTAATCCTCATGATTCAACTCTATCATATATTCATAGACATAAATCTTATTTTTCCTTATTTTTATGATGTGAAAAACTTAATTTTCTCTCTTTCTCTTTATTTTTTCTATTTATTTATAGAAAATTATAGATGTTGAGTGTTGAAATGACTTGTTTTTTGGCTGTTTTTTGTTGTTTTTGAGAGCTGAATGGTTGATTTTATGAGATGATTGATTGGTTTGGAAGTGGCTTGAGAGTGTTTTGGATGATATTGATTGTGTTTTGGAAGTTCATGATGTTTATTAGTGGTTCTGTGATATTCTGATAGGTTCTGATTGGTTCTGTATACCTTCTGTTTTGTTCTGTTTTGGTCTGTTTTGTTCTGATTGTCTTCTGTAAGGAGGGATGGAGTATTAATTAATGAAGATTGAGATCTTGTGAAAGCTTATTGAATGGTTTTTGAGAGTTTGGAATGGTTTGAGTATGAGTTATGTGGTTTTGATGACCTTCTGTAACCTTCAGTAGGTCTTCTGTAGAGCTTCTGTTTCTATTCTGTACTGTAGCTATTCTGGTACTGTTCTGTGACTGTTCTGTATGTGTTCTGATGGATGAGAGTGTAGCTTGAGAAATTTTTTTAGCCTTGGAAAGAGGTGAATACAAGTGAAAAAGAGCTGAAAGAAGTGAAAGAAGTAGTTGCTGAAGACTCAAGTGAAGACTAGAGTGAAGTGACAGTAGTGAGCTATGAAAGGACACTGTAGTGGCTCTGGTGACTCTTCATATCAGACATACCTCTTGGGAGGGGTATCCACGACCTAAGAAGGATTATTGAGAGTGATTTTGAGAGATTTTAGTGAGGATATGATGTATTATTGATGGAGAGAGAGAGAGAGAGTCAGAGATAGCCAATTCTGCTCAACTAGAGTGATTGTATATGAGAGATTGAGAGAGAAGACTATGAAGATATTGAAGATGAATACTATGTGATGTATTTACATTCAAAGATGGTGTATTCTTTTTCTTTCTTTGTTCCATTGATGGATTTTGTGAAGATATTGAAGAATATGGTTGATTCTATCAAATCCGTGGGAGATCTACATGATGCTGCATGAAGATTTGTTGTGCCTGGTGTTCTTTTCTTCATTGTGATCATATGAAACATGATAAACAAGCTTGTTGATGTTACAAGATAGATTTTCTTGCAAGAGAATTCCCTTTTCCTTGGTGTTCCTCTTGGGGCACCATGTTTTTGGTGCGCAGCCGGGGAAAACTTGCCATCAACAAGCACCAGAAGAGGCTGAAAATGAAGGAAATGGCATTGCCAAGAAGAGAAGAATTCAATGGATGTTTGTAAAGTTCCTTCTTCTACTGAAGAGTTGGAATTTCTCATAATCAAAGCCACTTTCCACAAGAAGTTCATCCCACAATGGTGGAAACACATTACCATCATGATGCATGCTCTATGTGGTGGACAGTTTCCTCTTCCTATTGAAGCAGCAGAAACTTGCATCTTGGTGGCAAACTGTTTGGGAATAAACTGAAGAGTAGAAACAGAGAGAATGACCATCCATGGAAGATTTGGCATTCATTGAGAATTTTCCAGACAACATCAAGTGGGAGATTGTGAAGAAGCTTCAGGAGTCTTGGTCTGTGGAGGTTCACAAAGACAAGAAGGAAATGAGTTGGAATTTGTTCGTGGATGCTCAACAGTAAGATACATGGGATGCTTGGTGTACTGATAATCTTCTGTTTGTTCAATTAGAAACCCACTGGAAGTTGGTAGACATAGTGTTCTTCACAACATACACTGTTGAAACCATCAGAAGCTGGCATTACTATGATGATGGCACCACCACAATGCTCAGACATATGCATTTTGACACCTTCAGAACCGAATACCTTCCTCTGTGCAGTGGAATGAAAGCAGAATTCAGGGACGTTGAAAAGAAAGAAGTAGAAGAAATGTTGGCAAGAGAGTCCTCCCGAGACTGAAGCCTTCTGTTACCCTCTGTGGAGCACTAACAACATAGTGGATCCAACCCCCTGATGAATGACGCAATAAAGAGGCAAGCATTAGAACGAGTCCAGAGGTACGTGAGAAGAGAGAAAGCAAAAAACAAGGCTGAGAACGAGCTCGCAGCAAAAACCGCCTTTGACGCCCTTGCGGAACTATTTACAGAAGTCCCAATGGCACATCAAGCCTTTCCTCCTCCTGTTGGAGGTCCACTTCCAAGCCAGATCCGTCCTGGAAATATTGATGACAGGCCAGCGAATGTAGTACCATTGCCAGTTTTTAAGGGAGAGTACAATGAAGACCCCGATCTTCATGTAGCAGAGTTTATGGTAGCGTGTGTGGCTAACAATGCCAGAACCCCTGAGCATTGGTTAGAAATATTTCCCGCCACTTTTAAGGGCGTGGTGTTTCAGTGGTATGAGAGACAAGCAGCAGGAACTTTTGGTACATGGGACGACCTGAAGTTGGCCTTCCTCACTAAATTCAGGCGTGAAGGTTTTGAAGAGCGGATGCGAGAGGAATTTATGAACCTAAGTCAGTCTTCTGGAGAAAGAGTGGAAGCTTATGTCTCACGAATGGAATCCATCCTGAAGAGATGGACTAACCATAATCTAGATGATGGCATTCAAAAGGGGGTGTTTCTCAGAGGATTACAACCAGAAGTCCATAAGTTTGTGGAGCTACAAAGACCAGCCACCCTGTAAGCTGCAACAGAAGGTGCAAGACTGTATAATGAAGTGGAAGCTAGATTAGCGATGAATTCAGGAAGAGGAGTCCTACCTCCTTTGATGCCAGGAATGATGTATCCACCAAATGCAGTTCCTGGGACTGTTCCCTATCCCTACCAACAGATGCCCCCGGTATCACAGTACAGTGCACCAAATCCACAGTGGCCACAATCCATGCCTCAAATGGTGGTTCAACCACAACAACAATGGTCCCAACCAATTTCCTCCATGCCAAATCAGCAGCAACAGTGGAATCCTACCAACTGGAGCCAACAGCCAACAGTTCAAACAGGAGCTCTGAATCAGAACCAGAACAGAGACCCCTCTGTACCAGCCCAACCGGTTTATGCAGTGATTACAGAGACTCCTCAAAACCCTCCTGCTAGTACCTCCGGAGGAGAAAGCTTGAAGGATTACTTATCCAACTCAGTTGCAAACATAAAAAAGGAGTTGATGGATGTGATTACAGAACAACTACAGACGTTGAAAGTGAATACCGCTAGCATATCCAACGTTGCAGGAGCAGGAAGAGATGTGATGCGGTCAAATACTTGGTGTGGTAAGTGTCATCAAGCAGGCCATTTAGCCACTGAATGTACACGAAAACCAACCATTCCTGGGGCCTTCTGTTCCTACTGTTTGCAGAAGAACCATACAGAGGACATTTGCTCTCTGAAGGAGATGCATGATAGGAGAAGGAAGAAAGAAGATGCAAGATTCAACTTGCTGGAATCCAAAATGACAACATAGGATATTGGACCCAAGCCTAGAGAGTTTGGTCCTAATTTTGGACCCAGAAGATTTTCCTCTCAAAGTTACAGAGGAAGACAGTCTGGCGGTGGTCAGAGATCAGAAGTGGAGTGTTACAGATGTGGAGAAAACGGACACATCTCACCAAATTGTCCAAATCCTCGAAGGTCAGTGGATTACAAGCCCTTATGCAGTCGATGCAAAGGAGAAGGCCACACTGCAAAGGACTGTCCAAGCCCAGCCCCAGTGAAAAACAGTGCTACTGATAGTCCGGCCAAGGCCCAAGAGCCTACCTCCAATTTAGTGGAATTGGAAGTTGCTGCCATCACTCGTGCAAAGCAGAAGGAACCACCTGTCCAGAAAGAAAATAACCCTCCTGCCAGAACAGTGAAGTTCAACCTTCCACCAGAAGAACAGAACAGAACAGAGCCTAACAGTGCCGTACAGAGCACTACAGTGCCACAGAGAGTTACAGAGGCAGTTACAGAGACAGTTACAGAGACAGGACCAAAGGTCCAGGATACAGAAGAGGAGGACGTGCCACAAGTGGCAGAAGAAGTTCCTGTAATTCCTCTGTTGGAAGAAAGAGGGAAAATGAAAATGGGTGTTGCCCCATTCCCTAACTGGTTAGAGAAGCCAGTGGATCCTATTAAGGAATACGATCTAGTCAGAGATCTAGATACCTTTAAACCAAACCTCACATTTCGACAATTATTGATGTTGTCTCCCAGTTGCCGGAAAAGGTTCAAAAGTATACTGACAAAAAGACGTGGTTTAAGGATTGCTCCCTCAACAGCAACAAAGTCCAACAAGGCTCCAGAGCCTGTCAAAGAAGTGGACGTGGCTAATGCCTTCCTAGATCTGGGTACTCCAGAGTCTGGCATGTGGATAGAAGGCTGCTTTATTGCAAATGCACTGATTGATGGTGGTTCATCAGTGAACATTATGACGGATGTGACAATGAAGGATCTAGGCCTACAAGGTTTGCAACCAACCCAATGGCTCATCAGACTGGCGGATCAGAGTAGAATCAAGCCTTTGGGTATTCTCCCATATGTGAAGACTACAGTGGCTGGAAAAGATTATTGGCTAACCTATCTGGTGGTGAAGCCAAACTCTTATGGCACATCCTACCCTCTGTTACTGGGCAGACCATGGCTTTTTGAAGCCCGAGCAAGGATGGATTGGTTCCAAGGAACTTTGACTTTGGGTAGAGGACCCAACAAAGTGGTGCTGAAACTGTATGGTTCTCAAAAAGGACATGGATCTACCTCCTTGGAACTATCTTCTGACTCCCCTAATGAGGTTACGGATGGAACATCAGCAGATGAAGATGCTGTTAAACAGATCCTTCCCAAGAAAACAGTGGCACATTCCTTAACAGTGGATACTGTAAGCCGATTTCCAAAAGATGCAAAGCCATTATCAATGGGTGAATACTTCCTGCCTGAACCGGGAATGACTTCTGAAATCACTTCTGACAGTGAGATAGAAGCATGGATGTATTGCTCTCCCTGTTACATGGCCATATCAGAAGCCGAGACAAAAGCAGAAGAGGAAACAGAGAATCTGTTCTTCTGTTACAGAGCTCCTACAGAAGCAGAAACAGAGACAGAAACAGAAACAGAAGCAGAAGCAGAAGCAGAAGCAGAAACAGAAGCAGAGACAGAAGCAGAAGCAGAGACAGAGATAGAAGAGGATGGATATGATATGGACGAAGAAGGTTATGAAAGTGAGCTAGAAGAGTTTATTCCACCCGAAGAGGATACATTTGGAGAAGAAGTTCCAGAAGCTTCAGACGCAGACGAGCTCATGCTATGGGACAGAATGGTGATAGTACCATTTGGTCTAGTAAATGGATCTTCTCATATGCAAAATTCTTATAAGACGTGGGTTAAGAAGAACAAGCCTTCTTTTAGCAGTGGCTCATGCCGTCCTAACCCATCCTTGCCGAAGAAAGATGATGATGATGCACCGTGCCAACAAGCACCAATCCCACCAACCCAACAGGTATCAGAGGGTCCCTGTTATGTGACGTTCCTGGATGTGTCATCTTCAGAAGAGGAGTCTTCAAGCCAAGAGGTAATTAATTTTGAAACCAAACCCAAAACGGCTCTAATCCCATTCCAACATCTTAAGGAGCAACCTAAGTCTCCACCAAAAGAAGAAGTTGGTTCTAGTGGGACATCAGAAGAGGACACCACTCCCTTGAAGGAGTCGGATCTGTATCCAGAAGCAGTTCGTGGAACCTTCATCCGTGAAGTAGAAGGTGAAAGGCAGTTAACCTTTGTGGATGCAGATGGCACTGAACACCACTTGAAGGTAGGTAGCAGTCTCCCAGAAGAGGAGTTGTCAATCTTGTACAACTTGTTGAAAGAAAATTTGGACGTGTTTGCATGGTCCTACAAAGACCTAAAGGGGATTGATCCCACAATATGTCAGCATCATATTGACTTGGAGCCTGATGCCAAGCCAGTACGGCAACGACAGAGGCGAATGAACCCGAATTATTCCACATTGGTGAAAGCGGAGCTGCTAAAGCTTCTGGAAGTCGAGTTCATCTATCCAGTGGCAAATAGTGAATGGGTTTCACCCATCGTGGTTGTACCCAAGAAGAATGGCAAATTGCGAATATGTGTGGATTTTCGAAAGCTTAATTCCAAGATGAAGAAGGATCACTTTCCTATCCCTTTCATAGACCAACTGTTGGACACAGTGGCAGGACATGAGCTTTATTCCCTTCTGGATGGATTTAGCAGATACAACCAAGTGCAGATAGCAGAAGAGGACCAGTCCAAAACAACCTTCACCACAGAATGGGGGACCTACGCTTACCGAGTGATGCCATTTGGGCTCTGCAATGCCCCTGCTACTTTCCAACGAGTCATGATGGCCGCATTTCAAAATCATCTGCACGACTTTATTGAGGTATATTTGGATGACTTTTGTGTCTATAGTTTGATCCATGAACACTGGGAACACTTGGAACAATGCTTTGACCGATGCTGGGAGTATGGGATTTTACTCAACCCCGACAAATGCATCTTTGGGGTCTCTTCTGGAGTTCTGTTGGGCCACATTGTCTCTGCACAAGGGATATCAATAGACCCTGCAAAGATCGAAAAGATCGCAGCTCTGACCGCACCTACCAACCTCAAACAGTTGAGGGGATTCCTAGGCCATGTGGGTTACTACAGAAGGTTCATAGCCCATTTTGCAACAAAGGCAACCTCCTTGCACAAGCTTCTGAGGAAAGATGCAGAGTTTACTTGGACGGAAGAATGTGACAAAGCCTTCGACACTCTGAAGTAGTGTCTGATTGAGGCACCCATTCTGCAACCTCCTGATTGGACGAAAGAGTTCCATGTATACACTGATGCATCTATTGAAGGCTTAGGCGCAGTCATATGCCAAAAGGGCTCCTCCAAATTGGATCAACCGATCTATATTATGCAAGCCGAAAAGTCACTGATAGGGAGCGGAACTATACAGTGACAGAGCTGGAGTGCTTGGCAATGGTGTTTGCCCTAGAGAAGTTTCGCCACTACCTCCTATCTACCCACTTTAAATTTTATGTGGATCATGAGGCCATGTCCTTCCTGATGAACAAAGCAGATGTGAAAGGACGAATGATGAGATGGCTCCTTCTATTTCAGGAGTTCGACTTTGAGGTGATTACTAAGCTTGGTCGTTCCCATGTTCTGGCTGATCATCTGTCGCGTATCCCACAAACTGCAGACGAGGAGCAGGATGATCCAGACCTCCCTGATGCTTCCCTATTCTCGGTAGAAACTGTAACTCCCTGGTATGCAGACATTGCCAATCTGTTGGCAACCCAACAATATCCTCCTGGTATTTCTAGTCGGGAAAGGAAGAAGCTCATGTTAAAATCAGCCCCCTACACCCTGCTAGGTGGCGCACTGTACAAGAAAGGAAAAGATGAAGTGCTCAGAAGATGTGTTGCAGAAAATGAGATTGGGATTGTTCTGAAGGCTTGCCATGACGAGCCATGTGGAGGTCACTTTGCAGGAGAAGCTACAGCCAGGAAGGCTCTGCTAGTAGGTTACTGGTGGCCTACCATTCATAAGGATGCCTATGATTACTATAAAAGATGTGATGCTTGTCAAAGAATGGGGAAACCCACAAAGACAAGTGCCATGCCACTGCAACCTATCCTTCCTTTAAAGCCGTTTGAGAAGTGGGGCATCGACTTTGTAGGTCCAATCGATCCTCCTACCAGAAGGAAACAGAACAAATACATCCTCGTATGTACGGATTATGTCACAAAGTGGTGTGAAGCTAAAGCACTAAAGCGGGACGATGGTAACAGCGTGGCCCTGTTCATGTACGAGAATATCATCACCCGTTTTGGCAGTCCCTTAGAGTTGGTAAGTGACAGAGGCACTCATTTCCTTAATAAAGTCATGGAAGAATTGACAGAGTTGTATAAGATCCGCCATCGCAAGTCCACTCCTTATTACCCCAGAGCCAATGGCCAAGTCGAAGTCACCAATCGCATTCTCTGCTCGATTCTGACAAGAACGATTGCCGCACATCGTCGTGATTGGGATGATCGACTTACAGAGGCCCTCTGGGCGTATAGAACCTCCCATAAAGCAGCAACAGGACAGACACCCTTCCAGCTGGTGTATGGTACAGAACCTGTTTTCCCTGTTGAACTGGAACTACCCTCTTTGAGAGTGGCTATCAAAGAGCATTTGGGGGACGATGATTCACTGCAACGCCATCTCCTGCACTTGGAATGTTTGGACGAAATTCGTAGGATGGCTCTCCAGTGCATGGAAGCCACGCAAGTTCGACGTAAGGCTTACCATGATAGCTTCATCAAGCACAAGGAGTTCAAAGAAGGTGATTTGGTCCTAGCCTATCATTCACGATTTGGCAAGTTTCCTGGCAAGCTCCAACAGCGGTGGATGGGCCCCTATAAGGTACTTGCCGTCAACCCTAATGGCTCTGTCCAAGTGCAGACCGTTGATGCCTCTGACGATCCCTTCCTGATCAATGGATATCGCCTGAAGAAGTACTTCCCTCCTTGGGGATCTTGACAATTATGGTCACTTGATCCTTTCCCTTGTTGGCACGGCACTGTACTTCTTATGATGCTACTTCTGATAGCCGTTCTTCAGTCACTCCTGATGAAGTGGACGCAACCCTCTGTCCCCTCAACCCTACCTTCCAGCCTTGATCTCTTATCCTCTATTTTTCACCAGCGACAGTGGCGAGGTGGGTTCTGACAAATGGTCTTTCTACTATTCCCTTGCTCAATTTGAAGAAAAAAAAAAGAAAGAAAGAAGAAAAAAAGAAAAATATACATATCGGTCATGGGAGAAAAGGACTTAGGTCCCTGTCACGCCGACCTATTCTTCGATAAAAGGTGGAAACACCCTCGGGAATAGGGGAAAACAAGAAAAAAAAACAAACAAATCTGTTATGAGAGAAAAGGAAGCAATTCCCTGTCATAGCAAGCCTCGTTCCAAGAAGAGGTGGTAAACACCCTTGGGCGGGAAGCTGGCTGTGGAAAAGGTGGCAACACCCAGCAGTCCAGAAAGTGGATTCATCAATTGATATCTCCAGGATCCAATTCCGAAGCTACCTCCCTTGGTACGCTGTGTCTTGGGTCTTTCTATAGAGTGTCTACCTGGCAGACGACATGTTCCTCTCTAACACAACGTTCCTTCCTTCTCGCACCATATGCCGGCACAGGGCGGGATGCACAGTTGCACCATCCAATGAGCACAAGGCATACAACCTTTGCACAAGTGACTGTGAGGATTACATCAATGGGTTTCAGGACATGGTTGCCCTCCTGTACTTATCAATAGAGCATGAGACAGAGGGTGGGATGAGTGTGACTGGAGTTTCTTCAATCAATTACCGAGAGGTGAGATTGAGGGACGTTACGACACTTGGAGTCAGGTATGTTCCCGTTTCCCTATGCACCCACGGGATGGGTCTTTGCCGTCATCACAAGACACGTCACCCTGTTCTGTACACTGCACTGTAAGGCTCCCTTGCCTTCCTCCTTGCACTTATGCCAGACGGGTTGGATGCACTAATGCACCATCAACCGTGCACCCTGGCATACTCCTTCTGCACCATTCCCCCTTGTCGATTCCTCAACCGGGCATGAGATATGGGGTTCCATCATTCTTCCTCGAGTGATATTAGTCACGGGGTGAGTGACTGTTCTTTCATTCCATTTGAGTGACTGTGAGTTGAGTGCAACATTCCTCATCATCGACAACGCATTTCCTGCGATTCCTTCCATCAGCTACCTCCCTGGGTGCTGCCGCGTGGTCCCTTCCATGACGGATGTGTGCCGAGAAGATGCCTTGGTACCTCCAGAAGCCGAATACAACACTGGACGTGCCATCGACACTCAACCTTGCTTCTTGACGAAATGGGCCAAGTTTTTCTAACCCTACACTTTCTGTTTTCTCGTGACATTCATGTTTTAAGTGTGGGGAAGTTAGTGGATGGTCTGTGGCGTGGTCCTAGGTCCCTGTTGCTCGGTTAACCCTATCTGTTCAAGTCTTAAGTGTGGGGACGCGTCCCTGCGCATCTACATTGCATACCCTTCTGCATATGCCTTAACCTGCTCATGCATGTATGCCATGTCTTGCTGTTACCCTGATGGGGTCCCTTCCCACCCAACCGTTTATTTTCCACCCACCCTTGGGGCTGTTCCCTTGCAGTTTTCCTTCATTCCTTGCTTTTGCGGTCCTGCCATGTGAATGCACCCTAAGTTCACTGAAGTCCAAATCCAACCTTATAGCCCTATTCCCTCCTTTGAACTGACCATTTTTCCTTTTTACCTACTGCTGTTCCGGTGCACGGTTTTTGACTTATTAATTTTTGAAGCATTTTACACAAATTAGCCGATTTTCCATATGAACGCGCTTTTCTTGCTTTGGAACCGTGATCTGATGTCATAGCCGTGACAACCACTTTTCCCCTGACATTTTTCATTTTTCCTCCGAGTCATTTCGATACATGGTTTGTCCAATATTAATTTTCCGGTTTTTTACGACTTTTTCGTGCGTTTTTTTGACATTTTTCCATGTGAACTTGCCCTGTTTGCATCGGAATTTCAATTTGATTTGACTGCCGTGTTCCCTGTGTCTTCCCCCACCTTTTTCCTTTTTCCTCTAGCCTCTTTCGACTTCCGTATTTTTACTTATTAATTTTTCAGTGAGTTTTTGGGTGCATTTTTGGTGTTTTTCACATGTGAACCCCTCCTATTTTCACCGAAACTGCGGTTTAACATGACAACCCTGTGCCACTCTTTCTGCAGGCATTTTTCCTTCTTACTGCATGTCATTCCGGTGAATGGTTCATCCGATATTAATTTCCGATCCCATTTTCGGGGTTTTTTTGGGTTTTTCCCATGTGAACGCATCTTATCTCAGTCAGAACTATGTTTTGATGTGATAGGATTGTCGGGCACATCTTTTTGCACAGTTTTCCTTTTTTCTGCACCTCGTTCCGATGCACGGATTTTCTGATATTAATTTTTAATTGCGTTTTTTGGTTCCTTTTTTGTGTTTTTTTGCGCGTGACCGCCCTTTCCCCCTCCCGGAACCTCCGTTGTCTATTTTCCCTGTCTTCCGCCTACCGTCCTGTCCACTTTTTCCTTTTACGTCCTTTCGTTTTGACGTCCGGATTGGGAGATATTAATTTTTCTTTAATTTTACATGTTTTCGTGTGACTTGTCCCGCGCGCGCACGCGCTTGTTTGCAATTTTACGCGTCTTAACGCGCCTCGGTCGCATTCGCGTGTCTTGTCCTCGTATCCGGGCGTCTATTCAATCCCATCACGGCAAATTTTTTTACCCTCGCCCCGCGCGCGTGCGCGGGACGAGGGGGTACGCCCCTTGCTTGGGCCCCTGCCCATTAACCCTTCCCCCTTCCCCTTGGGCACCCCCCCCTATACCCTACCCACCCCTCCCCCTACCCTTCCCCTTGGGCACCCCCCTACCCACCCCCACCCTACCCCGACCCCTCCCTACGCTAACCGCCTCCCCCCCTTCCTCTCCCTCTGTCTGCGTGTACCCACCTCCCTCCCTCCTCCTTCCTCCCTGCCATCTCCACTCCCCTCCCTCCCTCTTTCCTTCTTCTCCCTCCCCTCCTTCCCCTCCTTCTTCCCCTCGCTGCCCTCCAGTCCCGCCTCTGCCTCGTTCGAGCCCCTCCCCTGCTCGCCGCCGCGACCGCCGTGCGCCCTCTCGCCCTGGTCCCCGCCGCCGAGCCCTGTCCTCGTCCTCCTGTGCCGCCCAAGACGCCCCTTCGCGGTTATGCCACGTCGCAGCCTCCGCCCCGCTCGCCAGGCGCCCGTCAGCGCCTTGCCCACGGCCGTCGCCGCCTCCGACCCGCTCGCCAGGCGCCTCGTCAAGCCGTCGCCCGTCGTCAGCAGGAGCCGCCCGTCGCCCGCCCGACGTTGCCGCCCCCAGCCCGTCGCTGCCGTTCCGCGCCGACCGTCCGCCGCTCCGCCCAGGTCACCACCGCCTGACGCCGCTCGCCGTCGACGCGCCCGCCGCCCGCTGCCGCCCTGCCACATCCGCCGCCTCCCTCCTCCTCTTCCCCCTCCTCCTCCTCCCTAACTAACCTAGGTTAGTTTCACTAACCTACCATTTGTTTACCTAACCTAACATTAGTTTAATTAATCCTAGTTAGGTTAACTAACTTAACCTAACCCCCCTAATTAACCTTAGTTAGGTTAGTTACCATTAACCTTAGTTAGGTTAGTTACCATTAACCTTAGTTAGGTTAGTTACCATTAACCTTAGTTAGGTTCACCCCCATTAACCCTAGTTAGGTTAACCCTAACCCTAACCCTAACCCTAACCCTAACCCTACTTAGGTTAACTAACCCCCTTTAGGTTAGTCTCCACTAACTTGCCTTATCTAACTTCTCTGACTTCACCTAGACTAACCTAATTCCATCTGACTAACCTGACTAGACCAGATTTGACTTACCTGACTTATCTAGACTAACAGGACTTAACTGACTTACTTTCAACTTACTTACTAGACTAAGCTGATTTTCCTGATTTAACTGATTTAATTAATTTATAAATTAATTTTCACATCATAAAAATTCAAAAAAATTCTCAACATTCCCTTCGCTTTTTGCCAATTTTTGGAAATTTGTGAGCTGGAAATTTCCCACCCCAAAATTTTTGAAAATTAAATATTTCCCGATTTATCCCACAAATTACCACCAAATGTAGAAAATTCATTTAAAACTAGTAAAAAATTCTTTTAAAAATTCTAACAAATTCTCAAAAATTCCCCTCACCCCCCTTGACCATTTTCCATTTATTTTTCACTTTAAAATATTATCATACATGGTACCCCTATTGTTTAAAAAAAACAAAACAAAACAAAATACAAAAAAACCAACAAACGGAAATTAACCATAAAACTCTCTATTTTCTTTTCATACACTCAATTGTGGATATTTCCTCCTTGGCTGTTCATGTGTTATATATCTTGCTTTTATTATTATTATTATTATTATTATTATTAAAACAAAACAAAAATAAAAATAACAAAAAAAAACACACAAAACAACCTCAAAAACAAAAACCAACCGTAAATAATCACAAATTACAAAAATTCAAAAACCAACGACAACAATATCAACCCACCCACTAAGGTGTTGTGTTTGTTGTTTCGTCAGTGGTCTTTACTTTTCCTTTACTGGATTCACTTCTTTTGGGGGACTCTTCCGTGCGCATTTCTGCATTACATACACACCCCTTCCAGGTATTTATTTTATGTGCTTTATTTATTTTTATTTTTCCCTTAATCACACATTAATTCTTAAAATGAACTCTTTATTCACCCACAGTTTCCACGCGCATTCGCGCTCAACACACACATACTTTTTAATTAAAATAAACCCGTCGTTCACTTAGCACGCGCTACGTGCGCTAAAGAGGCACTTTAAAAATTTTAATTAAAATGAACCAGCCGTCACAAGAGCACGCGCTGGCAAAAAAGCGCTCCACATCACCTTAATTTGTAATCAATGAACTTGCATTTAGAGACCCCGTCTGGGTATCGCAGTCCGGGATTCGACTTAACGCACCGTTTTCACCTAATAATTGGTAATTAAATTTATAATAAGGAACTACCGTTTTTTTGCTAAGGTTTATCACCTAATAAAAATTGACCCATTCTTAATAATTTCTTAAAATCAACCCTTCAGTAACTTAATCCCCCCTCACTGCACTTAATTTCCCTTTTTAATGAACCGTTTCGTGGGATGGGTATGCGCAGTTATTAGAGTTATTTCCATGGTTAAACACTGGTTTATCAACGATGTAGTCTTGATATGTGTCGGATATGGTATTGTTTTGGTTTACTGTCTTTGTTACGGTTAAGGGTCCGATATGCAGTTTTTTCTTTTCTTGCCTGATACGGGGTTCTCGGTGTTTGTCTTATGCATAGCATGAAGCTTTCAGTCGCATTTGTCTCGAGGTCATGTCAAATTTTTTCTAGGTTGTGGTTTATTTGGGGTTAGTTGGTCGAGTCCCGTTTTATTGTTTTGGTTGTTCTCTTATCCTTGGTTTTTTGTCTGTTGCTTTGCAGGCATTCTCCTTGATTGTCTGTGTTTGTGGTGTGTGTGTAACCATCTGAATGGCGCCTTCCCATGCTCCTCCCCCTATCCAGTATGTCCCATTAGTTAGTAGGGATTACTCTTCCCTACTTACTTTTGAGCCTCTCACGAAGGCGGGCCTTGCTGCTTTTGTGGCTACTTCTTTTCCATTGCTTCCAGCGGATCCGTCGTTATGTGATGAGTTTCTGGCCTCTTACAGCAAGAAGACAGGACTAGTCCAGAGAATTTCTATGACTTTGACACCTCGAGGCTTAGGGAAGGCTCTGTCTCTACCCTCCAAAGGTGAACCTTTTGTTACCACTCGTCAGCTTTTCTCTAATGAAGAGATTCTGAAGCTGTTGCAAAAGCAGACAAGGGAAATGATGGATGTTAAGAAGGTGATAAACTCTTCAGGAGTTTCCTTTTCCATGATCACTGATCCCGTATGGAAGATGATCTGTCAGTTTCTCCAGGACAGGTTTATGCCTGCCAAAACGCCATCCCAGTACTTGTCCAAAGAGCTTTTCACAGCTTCCAAGATGGTGTTGAAAGGAGTTGCTATTGATTGGAGCACTTACCTCCTCACTAAAATGCATCAACATTTCGTCAAAGTCACCAGGGGTAATGTTACCAATGTCACATATGGATCATATTTGTCTGCCTTCTTGACCTATTCAGGTTTACAGAAGACTGTGCCTCCACCTCCTCCATCAGATCCAGTACCCCCTCCTCCACCTTCAGATGAGTCAGAACCCATTGACATAGAGGATGATGATTCTCCGCCTCCCCTGGTCATCCAACACAAACGCTTGAAGAGGGTAGCAGATAAAGCTCCTTCAGTACTTCCTTCAGTGCCCATTCCTGCTACCTCTGGCAGTGATCTCCCTGCGTATCTCACTTGTAATAACCTGTTCAGAGCACATCGCGAAGGATCATTGGACATATCAGTTCCCTCACTGCACAGTCTAGTCTCAGGAGATGCAATTCCTTTCCTCTGTAAAGATATTCAGAGCTCCATTGAATTGTCAGTGACAGAGGGATCATCTTCATTGATACCTTTCCAATGTATGGTGGATGCTTTTTAATGAAAATCTCTCTTTTTGGAGGAGTCATTCAGATGGTTGTGTTGTATTCGTATTTGTGTTGTGAGTTTATTTATGTAAAATGAATGTGGTGGTTTTCTATTGGATTGGTGGTCGTGTACGAGCTACATTTTAGAGAATTGTGGTGATGGGGTCGTGGATGGAGAGTTGAAGCTGATACAGATGAAGAAGAAGCAAAATCTTATATCCTTTACAAATTTGTTGTGATTTTTAGTTTGATAAGAAGTGTTAAGGTATAATGGGTTTTCCTTTCTTTGTATTTTTATATCAGATACAGGTTATGAGTTGGGGTCGTGGTGGATGGATTCTTTTTGAAAAGATATTGAAGATTAAAGTTGAGCTTTTCCCTGAACTTGTATTCCCTTTTTCCTGGGTCGCGAGGACGCTTCCTTATTAAGTGTGGGGATATGTTGAGTGTTGAAATGACTTGTTTTTTGGCTGTTTTTTGTTGTTTTTGAGAGCTGAATGGTTGATTTTATGAGATGATTGATTGGTTTGGAAGTGGTTTGAGAGTGTTTTGGATGATATTGATTGTGTTTTGGAAGTTCATGATGTTTATTAGTGGTTCTGTGATGTTCTGATAGGTTCTGATTGGTTCTGTATACCTTCTGTTTTGGTCTGTTTTGTTCTGATTGTCTTCTGTAAGGAGGGATGGAGTATTGATTGATGAAGATTGAGATCTTGTGAAAGCTTATTGAATTGTTTTTGAGAGTTTGGAATGGTTTGAGTATGAGTTATGTGGTTTTGATGACCTTCTATAACCTTCAGTAGGTCTTCTGTAGAGCTTCTGTTTCTGTTCTGTTCTGTTCTGTACTGTAGCTGTTCTGGTACTGTTCTGTGACTGTTCTGTATGCTTCTGTATGTGTTCTGATGGATGAGAGTGTAGCTTGGGAAAGTTTTTTAGCCTTGGAAAGAGGTGAATACAAGTGCAAAAGAGCTGAAAGAAGTGAAAGAAGTAGCTGCTGAAGACTCAAGTGAAGACTAGAGTAAAGTGACAGTAGTGAGCTATGAAAGGACACTGTAGTGGCTCTGGTGACTCTTCATATCAAACATACCTCTTGGGAGGGGTATCCACGACCTAAGAAGGATTATTGAGAGTGATTTTGAGAGATTGTAGTGAGGATATGATGTATTATTGATGGAGAGAGAGAGAGAGAGTCAGAGATAGCCAATTCTGCTCAACCAGAGTGATTGTATATGAGAGATTGAGAGAGAAGACTATGAAGATATTGAAGATGAATACTATGTGATGTATTTCCATTCAAAGATGGTGTATTCTTTTGCTTTCTTTGTTCCATTGATGGATTTTGTGAAGATATTGAAGAATACGGTTGATTCTATCAAATCCGTGGGAGATCTACATGATGCTGGATGAAGATTTGTTGTGCCTGGTGTTCTTTTCTTCATTGTGATCATATGAAACATGATAAACAAGCTTGTTGATGTTACAAGATAGATTTTCTTGCAAGAGAATTCCCTTTTCCTTGGTGTTCCTCTTGGGGCACCAATAGATAATTACTAATTTTCAAGTTTAGAATGATTACTCTTATATAGCATGTTTCATTCCATAGGAATGGCAAATGCACACAAAAACCCAAAGAACAGCATGTTTTCTCTTAAACCACCTAGTCTCGGGTTTTGTATGTTTTGCATAGAATTATTATACGACTAAATCTTTAATAATTTCTTCAACATGACTAATCAAATAGAGGATTGGCAATCAAATACAATCATTACTATTTCAAAAAACAATTGATCATAAAATGATAAAATCTACATTTTTCTCATAAAATTGCTCATTATGACACACGTTTTTCAATGTTGGAGGCGTGTTGATGCTCTTCCATGGCCGTCAATGATGATCCATCCAACTCTAATTTGCATCTCTTTCCACTCCCGCATCATCGTTTGACAAAAAATGTCCATTTCAGCCCATCCCCTTCTCGTTTACATTCATGAGAACAAACCACAAGAGCAGAAAGGAGAGAGGAGAGAGAGAAATACTGAAATCAGATATTTTGATTCAATGCGTCATTTTCGATGATTTTTGGAGTGATAACATGCAAAGAATTTATGGAGCCTATTGCCAATAGCATTTTCAAATGATTATAGGTCCAAAAATGATAAAAATTTGAGAATTTGGGGGACTCGAAAAAAACGGTGTCCCTCGCCTCCCACATTTTGAGAAGTCATGTCTTTTGAAATCTATAAGCTTAAAGAAGCTTAACTTTAACCCCCAAAAAAACTAGTCAACTTGGAGGTTTCACACTTTGTCCAAGTGGTTTTTTTGCTTTTGAGGGACCACGTGTGCTCCAATTTGGGATCCGTCTAGACGATTGGCTTCGTGACATTGAAATTTATAAAGCTCACTATCGTCGCACACTTTCTAGCTTTTGGATCATGTAGTTGCTTCATAATGTGAAACCTTACGAGGATTAAATGGGGGGTCAAATGGACTCGGATCAACAAACCGAGACTTGTGTTGGGTTCTTAGCATCTAACTTCATCTAGAAAACTCCAGCTCATCGATTCTAAACTGTTTCATTTTGCATGAAAACTTGCTCTTTTACAGCATCTCGGGCTCTTTTTCACTTCAAAAATAGCCTTTAAAAATATGCTCTCATTATCATATCAGTATAATGCTTCAACATGTCCTTAACTTTGTTAATAACATTTGATGCGATAGACTCATAGCTACAATCGTCTACTTGCCATTCAGTCAGTCTAACTAGCTGATTAGGGATTGACTACTGTTGACTAATTGGAACAACATTAGGGTTTTTCATTTGGCTTCCATTATTTAGTGAAGCCATCTAACTAGGTGTTGGCATAGTCACATTAGAGGGATTTGGTAACATAGGCACACTTTGTATTATGCTTTCTCTCTCATTCAAATTAGTCATGGATATTCCTTGACTTCCATCAGTTAATGCAAATTATTTCCAAGCCCTAGACTCGAATTCAAGTTTGTCCTAGAGGCATGGGCAGCTTGTAATGAGGACTCTACCTCCTCTGCTTGCGTAATAGCACTATCAATGTCAGCAAGAGAAACACTACTCAACTGCACTTGGATATTAAGTCCATGCCGTGCAAAAGTACTATAGTGCAGTAGCTGGAATGGGAATATAATTGCACAATTTATGAGACACTTCTTTGAGTTTCTTGGTATATCCTTGAACATTCTCATGAGGTTCTGGACGTGTTACGTTGAGAACACATAGCCAATACTGACCGCCTCTTTCAGGGAAAAACTCTCTTTGGAAGGCCTAAAAAAATTGATCAATTATTGTTATGGTTTTGGCTTCTTGGTTGTGATACCATATCGTAGCTCGTCCTTTTAGAGTCATACCAAAGAACATCAACAAATATTCCTCATCTTGGATTCGATAGTTAAACATTAACTTTTGAAACTCATTAATGTGGAGCTTCGCATCTTCTCTGCTAATCCATTAAAAATAGGTAGAGAGAATCCTAAGGCTAGCAAGTCTGGCATTCCTACTGGGATTGCAATGGGTTGCGTCATGTGATGACAACTGGATTTTCTAAAGGTCTCTAAACTATTGGAACTATTACCCCACTTGAAGTGGACTGATGGACTACGAGAGGGGAAGTACTAGAGCTTCCCCCTCTTTGTAGAGAACTACTTGTAGAACTAGGGTTGCTAAGACCTCTACCTTATAGGGATATCAGACTCCTTTATTGAGGAGAATACCTCATAATTTTAGCCCACTGTCTAGTCCTTTCAACTCTCTCTTGCTTTTGAAGCTTGACTTGACGGGATCTTTTGGATCTATTTCACTACCTTTTAGCATACACTAATCAACTCGTCCCAACACCATATTGGGGACTATGGGAATTTCCCATAAGTTTGGGACACATGGTCAAATATTTATATTTGTCATAACTTGAATGCTATACCTCCAAATCAAGCGCTCTATAGCTCAATAGATTCCATTTTTAAAGCTCTTTCTAATGATAGGTCACATCATATGGATTTGAGAAACTTATGGGCATGTTATCCGGGTGCCACCTTTTTAGTATTCAAAAAATGGGAATTGGGAGATTCCCAAACTCACTAATATTGTGTTTCCCTATCAACCAAGATTCAAACACTGCTACTTATGAGCAGCTCCTGGAAATGCACCACCTGTTGGGACCAAAAATGGGCTCAATACTAGCTCTAAGGCTCTAGCCGAGCCTCTATGCTCAACCAAAATACCCCATGGCCTTGCAAACAGGAGCGTATGGAGGCACATATTGATCTAACTTAGACATGTGTTTGTATCTTATAACGTATACCACACATAGTCCCCTCTTGCCATCGATTGTTCTAGGAGATAAAGTATAATCCTCCACTGAATAAGTTCCCAAAGGAAATGAATCACTAACCCTACAGCTTGGGACTTCTCACACTCTCAACGTAGGTCAATGTTCACAAAAGAAAGTGCTATACATCTAGGATATATATTTCCAATATCATGTAATGAATGCAATACAAAAGTGAATGATATGTCATGCTCAATCATTTTTTTTATTGAAAAAAGTATTGTGAGAGTGCACAACCAATTCTCTTCATGGTTTTAAAACTAACGCATTTGCTTCGTTGCATAGGGAACATCACCGAGTATACTCATGTGAAAAGAGTATTGTGAGAGTGCACAACCAATTCTCTTCATGGTTTTCAAACTAATGCATTTGCTTTGTTGCATAGGGAACATCATCGAGTATACTCGTGCTATTGAACCCTTAAACTTTCAAAACAAACAAAATCTATATACAAAATCTAACAAATAAAAAAGATTTAAAGCCACAATTAGTACTCATAAATCCCCCTCTCTCCCTATTGTTTAATGTTATGTTTGCGGTGGTAGGTGTAGAGAATATTTTCATATCATTTTCCTATTTGAAAAGCAATAAATCATGCACTATAACATGGAAATGGGGCTAAGCTGAGGCTAAATCTCATGCCTTGGACCCATAATACATCCACGAACACATTTATAGTTTTCTAAAAAAATTTAAGGCACAAATTTTATTTTTCTTGATTTATTTATTAATAAAATACTATTATTTTCTCATTTTTTGATTCAATCTAATTAGAATTATTGAGAATCATTATTATTCTTCATTCATTCTATGAGAATATGATTTTCTCTCCCAAAACGAAAGAAAATCCTTATTTTTCCACTTAAATATCACATTTTGGACTTTAAATGATTAATAACGACCACAACTAATTACGGGTTCTGCATATCATCACGCATAGCCCTCAAAGACATGTCAAACCAGGCTCATACAAATTTTCACACCATATCTGCTTCATTTGGACCATAAATTGTCAAAAACAAGAAAATTTTCTTCATAAAAGAGACATCGTTAAATTGCGTGTTTTGGGTTACAAAAATTGAATGCATGGAATGCCATTAGACCTTCCATTGACTTGTACACAACACTAAATATCAATTCTCAACATGCTCTTGATCTTGAATCAATCCGGTGCATTGCTGGACAAGCATTTTCCATCCCGTTCTTCTCTTTCTTTTGCCTATATGAATTCTGATCTCCACAACGTAGGTCTTTGCTCGTATGAATAAGTTCCTCCGGCATCCAGTACCCAATTTTGCATCCAAAAATTTATGCGCATTTGTCTTGAAGTCTTGAATGGTTAGGAACTTGTCTTGCTTCGATCCATGGCCACTTAAAATGGTCAAATATGCGTCTTCCACTTCTATTGAGCTTCCATTTTTGCTTTAAAATTGCATCATTTGGCACTTATCTGGCACTTCTTACTGTTTAAATTCTACTCTCAATGGCGATCATAGGATAGGGCGACTCAACCTATCGAATCCATGAATTTATTTGCACATACAACGACCATAAAAAGTATCACCCAATAACTTTTGTAGCCATACTACCTCACATACTACCATAGCACCACCTCTATACTTAGTCTTTGTACTCAATAAAGCAACTGTAGGTTGCTTTTTGCTACTTCATATAACTACTGTACTACCAAGGGAAAATAGGAATCTGCTGGTAGATCTTCTACCAAACATATTACCAGCCCAATCTACATCTGTATATCTGCACACATGTACATCCTTACCTATCTCATAAAAAAGTCCATAATACAAAGTGGACTTCACATACCTCAATATGCATCTAAGTGCATCTAAGTGCATCCAAGTGAGGCTTTCTAGGCATCTACATAAATTGACTAACAAGGCCAATAGGATAGTTTGGCCTTGTAATAGTCATGTAAATCAAACTTCCTACTATCCTTATGAACATAGTAGGGTCTTCTATCTCATCCCCAACATCCACATTCAGCTTCACATTTTGCTCCAATGGTACTGAAAGAGGCTTACATGCTATCATATCATACTTGGACAACATATCCAGGCCATACTACCTTTGGGACAACCATATACTATCATCACATCTGATCACCTCAATACCAAGAAAGTACCTCAGCTCACCTAAATCCTTCATCTCAAACTTCTTCAAAAATTCCTTAACTTCTGCAATCCCACTGTCACTATCATTGTCACCTGTAATAATCAAGTCATCCACATAGATGACTATGATGACTCAACTTGCATCTCCCATTCTCATATAAAGTGAGTGATCATCAGAAATATAACAGCCAATGTTGACAAGATACTCTTCGATCTTGTTAGACCATGCTCTAGGTGCTTGCTTCAGCCCATACAATGCCTTCTTTAACCTACATATATATGTGGGATGCTCTAAATGTTGAGATAATTTGCAATCACACCTACTTCAGTCCCTTTGTAAGAAGCAGTGAGGGCTTAGGATCAGAATCCCATATGCACAGTAGAAGAAAGTACCACCACTCAATTCCTATAAAGCATTGTACTTGCACTCTTTTTCTAAGGCAATGATAGTACTCTTTTCTTTCCAGTAAAGTGTCTTGTCACTGTCAGTACACAAGATTGTGTTTATGAGTCCAAGTTTCAATCTTGGAATCTAATTCACTTGTGTGACAATTTTTCCTTTTCAAGGTCAATGTCTTCATGAGTTTCTTCTTCCTCTTTCAACCTCCATAGCTTCCACATGTGCCATGCTCTAGATCCCACGTATCTTAACACTAAATCCTCATAACCTACTATTGGTTGCTCCATATACACCTCTTCTTGTAATTCACTATGTAAGAAGGCATTTCTAACATCCATTTACTACAAACTCCATCCTTTGGCTAGTGCCACATCAATCGCACATCTAACAGTTGCCATTCTAGCAACTCGATTGAATGTCTCTTCATAATCTATGCCATATGTTTGAGCATAGCCTTTTGCAACCAGCCTAGACTTATACTTGCTAATGTAACCATACACATTATGCTTGATTTTGTAAACCCACTTACAACCAATAACTTTCTTGCCTTTAGGCAATAATAATAGATCCCCAATGGCCTACTCCTCTCGAATGAATGTTAATGGGGGTTTAGTACCTAGCAGCAATCCATCATTGACGAATGGAAGTCAAAGGATGCCTATGACTAACCCTAATGGGAGAGGGAGTGTGATTCAGAATGTACCTTTACTGCCAGCTCCTCCCAGTGTGACTATGCCTATGGCAAGTCAGTTTAAGAATGATTACTGATACGAGTGATCATCCAGCCTCAGATTGTTTTCCTCGAAAGACTTGATGAGAGGGCGCAGCTGCATCTCATCTCACTGTAATTAGAAAGGCTTGCTAGCCTAACCATGAATCGGTAAGAGTCGTACAAACGTCCTCATTGATGCATCCCAATGAGCATGAACAACAATATCATCGAAGCAAGTGGACTCAAAATCCCCAACTACCTTTACCATATAAGCATAATGGTGAGTTGCATAACCTTCAAAACCAAATCTTTTAATAGGGTATCTAGCCTTGCTAGATCCGCATACCACTAGATCAGTTAATGGAGCTGTTACATTACCATGTGATTTCTGTACACTCAGTGTCTTGATTAAACCACTAGAATCTCCATCAAATCCCAATTGGCTAGTAGATGCATCATTAACATCATCCAAAGCCCATCATCCAAACTCTCTAAACCACTAGAATCTCCATCAAATCCCAATTGACTAGTAGATGCATCGTTACCATTCAACACTTTCTTCTTCCCTTTTCCTTGCAACACTTGTAGATCCACTTGAAGATATGTGGCTATTTCTTAGACTCCTAGACCAAGGGCTAACTATAGATATAGTACTATATGATATTTTTGGTCCACTAAGGCTTTATGATTATTTCTTTTCTTTCTGTATATAACTATCATGATCATCATCATTATCCGATGCATCACCACTAGATGCATATCAACTGCTTATCTCATAAAAAATAACATTCCTACTCACTCTAAACTCACCTATGATAAGATTATTACAATGATACCCATTCTGTTCTAAAAGGTATCCAATAAAAATAAATCTTTCAACCCTTTGGATAAAGATTCTTTTGCATCTCATCTGGCACATGAACATATGTAATATAGCCAAACACTTTCAAGTGTAATACATCTTGTTTCTTGCTTGTAAAGCATTTTTCACGGTGTAAAAATTACACGGCACAGCGAACAGAATCTGAGAAAGAGATAGAGAGTACACAACAGATAAGAGGAGAATCAGTAAATTCTTTAGCTCCAAACAACTGATACAAAGATGGCTCTGTCCACCCTTGCGCTTTCACTGTGTGAAGCTTAGATGGCGATCTAGACAGAAGATAGGTGAAGAGCTTAAGGCTAGCTAGAACAACAACTCTAACTGGGTGAAAGATGAATGATCGATGGCTATGAAGGGGTTTAGCTTTTATAGCCTGCGAAGGTCGTTAGGTCGGCCTGATCGACCTATCACATGAGCCTCCACTAGTCGGCCAGGGAATATTTCCTTTACCATCGAGCCGGGGGCGCTTCCCCCGGACCCTTGCCAGGGGGGCCATTGGGCCCCCTGGGACCCCTCAGCCAGGGGCCGCTTGCGCGGCCCCCGAACCCCAAAATAGGGGCCCCTTTTAACTCCCTTACCCCCAACTCGATGCAATGCGTCTCAAGTTGCTACCAGCTTAACCACTCCATCTAACCCAAAGATTAGACCCACAACAGTCACCTTTTTGCCATTCGCTCACATAGCCCTCATCTGATATACAAGTCAGGACTCAACCAATGTCCGGGCTTACATTTGGCTTCTCCTCATAATGGGGGTCTTACAACTTTGAGCACCATGGATCATTGGTGGCACCTAATGAGGGTGGGGCATTGATCATATCTAACACCCCCCCTCAATATCCACCCATAGGTGAACTATCTCCTCGGCCCAATGCCGAGTCTCTGAAGATGAACTTGAAGCAGATCCTTCGTAAGTGCTTTGGTGAAGATATCTGCTCCATTCTCCTCTGTTGGACAGTAGACCAGTTCCACTATTTGATCCTCCATCAAATCATGCACATAGTGATACTGGATCTCTATATGTTTGGTGCGTGCATGAAACACTGGATTTTTGGCAATGGCGATGCAACTCTGATTGTCACATCTCAGCTCAGTTGGTTCTTCATCCTGCACTCCCATATGCCATAGAATCCTTCTCAATCATACTACTTCACATGCAGCAAAACAAGCTGCCTTGTACTCTGCTTCGGTAGAAGACAATGCCACTGTTGGCTGCTTCTTACTAATCCAAGAGAAAATTCATGAACCCAAAGAGAAACAATAACCAGAAACTGACTTCCTGGAATCACTGTCTCCCGTCCAATCTGAGTCACAATTCCCCACAAGAGAAGTTCCGAAACTGTATGTGATGCCATAGTCAAGAGTTTCCTTCAAGTATCTGAGCACCCGCATCCCAGCCTTCCAATGACTCTCATGAGGCTTGTTTGAGAACCTGCTCAAAACACCAACAGCAAAATTGATATTTGGTCTGGTGTTACACAAGTAGATCAGACTGCCGACTAATCTCCTATGCCTCCCAATGTCTGCTAGTGCTGATGTATCCTCGACGGATAACTTTGCATTCACCTCCATAGGTGTATCTATCTCCTTGCACTCGGTCATGCCAAATGCCTTCAAGATCTCCCATGCATACTTCTTCTGAGAGATGAAGATCTTTCATGGCTCTTGCCAGACTTCAATCCCCAAACAATAGTGCAGCAAGCCCAAGTCTGTCATTTCAAACTCATAACTCAAAGCCTTTCGAGTTTGATTGATCATATCTTCATAGTCACCTGTAATAAGAAGGTCGTCCACATATAGGACAATCACTACAGACTTTTTACCATCCCTGTAAACATACAAGTTAGCATCTGAGGCATATCTTTTGAAGTTTAGGTTTAAAAAGAACTTATCTATCCGCTGATACCATGCTCTGGGGGCTTGTTTCAGCCCATACAATGCCTTCTTCAGCTTACACACTTTGTTCTCAGAATGGGGGGCCTCAAACCCTGGTGGCTGAGCCACGTACACCTCCTCCTTGAGGTCACCATTTAAGAACGCTGACTTAACATCCATTTGATACACTGGCCACTTCTTGTGGGCAGCCACTGCAAGTACCATGCAAATAGTGGTCATTTTGGCAGTTGGGGCAAATGACTCTTGAAAATCAAACCCTTCAACTTGTGAAAATCCTTGGCTAACCAGTCTAGCTTTGTACTTTTCTAAGGTACCATCAGCCTTGTACTTTACCTTCCAGATCCACTTGGTGCCAATAACCTTCCACTTTGTTGGTCGATCCACTAGCTCCCAAGTGTCATTCTTCATTATGCTGTCATACTCCACTTGCATAGTAGCCTTCCATGATGGATCTGCAAGTGCTTCTTCTAAGTTAGCTGGCTCCTTTACTTCTCTCATAATCTCAACCATCAAGGCCATATTGACTATGTGAGCAGAAGCCCTCCTTTGCTCCTCTATTCTCTGAGACCTCCTTGGTCTGTCTACCTTCTCCTCAACAGATGCAGGCATAGGATTATTGTGGTCATAGAGCTGCTTCATCCAGCGCGGCAATGGCTTTTCCGGTGGGGTGATGTCAGGTTGGTGAACTTTTTCCTCATCATCTGAAGATGATGCTTCCTCCTCGTTAAGGATAGGGACAGTTCTCGGGACAAGTTCATAGTGGGCTACTTCTTCGCTTGATGATAAAGTGGAAGAACTTGCCTTCTCCTCCTCCACTGTATGCGGCTCCTCCTTGAAAACCACATCATGGCTCGCAATGATCTTCTTTGCCTCTTGGTCATATAATTTGTAAGCCTTCTGCTCATCACTATAACCCAAGAAGATACATTTTCTGCTCTTTGGTTTTAACTTGTTTCTCTTCTCATCTGGAACATGTGCATAACATTCACATCCAAAAATTCTGAAATGTGAGATAGATGGTTTCTTACCAATGTAAGCCTCATGAGGTATTTTTCCCTTGAGAGCCTTTGTGTAGCTCCAATTTAGAATGTAGACTGCAGTATTAACAGCTTCAGCCCAAAAATGGTTAGGCAATCCCTTGCCCTTTAGCATGCATCTTGCCATCTCCACAATGGTGCGATTCCTGCGTTCCACAATACCGTTCTGCTGAGGTGTGTGAGGTGTCGTCAATTGACGCTTGATCCCTTTGCTCTTGCAAAAGTCTTCAAACTCCTTTGAGTTGAACTCACCACCACCATCTATTCTAAATTTCTTCACACTTTTCCCTATTTCATTCTCAACAAGTTTTAGCCATTCTTTAAACTTACCAAAAGCTTGAGCCTTATCACGAAGGAAGTACACCCACATCTTCCTATTGTAGTCGTCGACAATCAACATAAAATAAGAAGATCCCCCCAAGGCCTGTGTAGGCATCTTACCACACAAGTCAGCATGCACCAACTCTAGAGGAGCCTGTGCTCTATTCTTGCTTTCTTGTGGAAATACCTTTCTCTGTTGCTTGCCCATCATACAAGCTTCACATGGTTCCTTCAATTCAGTTATTGTAGGTAGGTGAGCAACCATACCTTGCTTTTGTATCTCCTTCAACACTGCAAATCCGATGTGTCCAAACCTTTCATGCCAAAGGTTACTTGTGCCCACTTCAATGGTGGCTGTAAGAGCACTTAGCTCATACAAGTTGTTCCTTCTTTCTCCTTTGCCAACAATTGTGCCAGCACTATCAAGGATTTCTGCACCTATCTTCTTAAACCCTCACTTCATGACCAAGATCAGTTATGGCAGCCAACTGATAACAGATTTCTCCTGATTTCGAGAACATACAATACATTTGAAAGCTTTTTGACTTCACCATTTGCAGCAACAAAAGAAATGGTACCTGTGCCCGCAGCAGGGCATTTAGCATCATTTCCAACCATCACAGTGATGGATTCTTGTAGAGGCTGCATAGAACTGTATAGGCCTTTCTTGTTGATAGGAGGGCCCACTATCCAACACCCATGAGTTAGTGGTAGATTCTTCTTGCGCCGAGGAGCACACTTCCTTAATGGCAGCCATGAATAATTCTAACTCTGCTTTAGCAGTATTGGCTGTCTCTGTCCCTTTACTTTTAAGGGTACCATTCTTTTCATCTGCCTTCTTGATACGACAATCTGCAATTGCATGTCCTTTCTTCTTGCAGTAGAAGCACTCTCCTTGAAACTTCTTCTTTCCACCCTTCTTCTTTTTGTCACCATCATTTTTGGTGGAGGAACCACCTTTGCCTTTTGCATTGGCAGAGAATGTAGCATCTCCATTGTTGCTTCCTTCTCGGGCTTTCAGCCTCAACTCCTCCTCCATCAATAATGCACAAAACTCCTCAAAAGTCAAAGCTTAAGGTCTCACCTGAGTATTAAGGGCAGTTACTAGTCCATCAAAATTTTGTGGACAAATCCGAAGACACCTCTGAGCTAGCTCTTCGCTAGTCTTTTGTATCCCAACGCCAGCCATCTAGTCGAACAGATTCTTAATCCGAGTGATGAATGCTTCAACCATCTCTCCTTCAGCAAAATTCTCCGCTGCTAGTTGATTCTCTAAGTTTTGAATCCTTGTTTGGTTTTGTGTTTCATACTGACTTCTTAGTACATTCCAAGTCTCGAACGCTTTGGTTGTATGCTGAATCAAAGTCAGAACATTGTCAGAACAGCTTGTAACTAAGGTACACAATGCATCTGCATTCCTTCGTTTCCAAGCTCGTAGAAGATTTGCATTCGGAGGAATCATCACACTAGGATTTGATGGGTTGGGGGTAGGCTATGGTTCTGCGTCAGTCCCCAGCACAGTCTCTAGAAGCTCATAAGAATCAATGATAGTTGTAATTTTGAATTTCCACAAGGTGTAGTTTGTACCATCTAACTTGCCTTCGCTGAAGGTTGGTGGATGAATCCTCAGTGTTTGAATAGCCGGTACAGCAGCATCACCTCCTGCACCACTTCCTGATGCGCCAGAACCGCTTCCGGAAGTCAACATAGTTTCTCTTTGCTGTTAAAGGCTTTGCCTCTTGCACTTTCTCCGATCTCTAGAGCCCCCTGGGCTCTGATACCATGTAAAAATTACACGGCGCAGCGAACAGAATCTGAGAAAGAGATAGAGAGTACACAATAGATAAGAGGAGAATCAGTAAATTCTTTAGCTCCAAACAACTGATACAAAGATTGCTCTGTCTACCCGTGCACTTCCACTGTGTGAAGCTTAGATGGCGATCTAGATAAAAGATAGGTGAAGAACTTAAGGCTAGCTGGAACAACAACTTTGACTAGGTGAAAGATGAATGATGAATGGCTATGAAGGGGTTTAGCTTTTATAGCCTGCAAAGGTCGTTAGGTCGGCCTGACCGACCTACCATATGAGCCTCCACTAGTCGGCCAGGGAATATTCTAGTGAATATTTCCTTTACCATCGGGCCGGGGGCGTTGGCCCCGGACCCCCGCCAGGGGGGCTACTGGCCCCCCTGGGACCCCCCCAACCAGGGGCCGCTTGCGCGGTCCCCGGACCCCAAAATAGGGGCCCCTTTTAACTCCTTACCTCGCAACTCAATGCAATGTGCCTCGAGTTGCTACCAACTTAACCACTCCATCTAACCCAAAGATTAGACCCACAACAGTCACCTTTTTGCCATCCAGTCACATAGACCTCATCTGATATACAAGTCAGGACTCAACCAATGTTCGGGCTCACATTTGGCTTCTCCTCATAATGGGGGCCTTACAAATTTGAGCACCATGGATCATTGCTGGCACCTAATGAGGGTGGGGCATTGATCATATCTAATATAGGGCTCATCCCATGAATTGCAGTTCTGGGATTTCTATTCGTAACATAGACAACAATGTGGACAGCTTCAAACCAAAAGTATTTCGTCATATTCTATTCAGCTACTATCAATGCTTGTGTAACTTCTATAATATATTTATTTTTTCATTTCTACAATCCCATTTTGCTATGGGGTATACCTACAAGTAAACTGTCTCTTCATCCCATGAGACCTAAAAAATTCACTAAACTCATTAGAAAGGTACTGTCTCCCTCCATTTGATCTCAAGCATTTAACTTTCAAGCATGAATCTATTTTGACAATAGCCTTGAAAGTTTTGACGTGCTCAAACACATCAGTCTTTTTCTTCATGAAATATATGCATAGATTTCTTGAATAATAATCAATAAACATGACAAAGTATTTACTGCCACCAAGAAATATATTCTATGTAGACCCCTAAACATCTGTATGCACATTATCAAGTATGTTCCTTGTAACCAATCCTTTGGATTATTATATTAATTTTATCCTTTGCACATTTGGATATCTAATACATTTATGACATATTTCAATGTCTGCAACCACTCCTTTTCCTTTAGCATAATAGTAGCATTGATAGCATATTGATTCCAACATCTAAAGTGAACATGTGGCCAACTCTACTTTCTTTTGTGATGACCAACCTGCACTTATCATTAAAGTCTTCTACAAAACAACCTTTTGTATTAAATCAAACCTGCAATTCTTGCTTACTACCATTTGGTGAATAGACACTAAATTCTTTGTGTGATTGATGACACATGTAATACATTTGAAAAAATCTTTGTCTAGCCATCATGCAAGGATAAGGGAACCTTTCTGATGTGTGAAATTGGGTGGCATGTATCATTACCCTTTTACATATAATCCAGATTTTGTAAATCTTACATCTCTCTAAACCATTCAACACGACTGGTCATAGGATTAGATGCACCTAAATTGACATGCCATACATAATTATGTGTCCTATTTCTTATAACAACAGTCATCATATGCTACATAATAAATGAGCACTCATTTTTGTCTTCATTCTATCGTGAAGATGATACATAGTTTCCTTGTTGCAATTTTCACTGCGAATATCATTATTTTTAATATAACAATGTATGACATGCTTTGCCACAATAATGATAAATAATAGCAAAATTTCTATAACCTATGTTCTGCCATCCACCTCTTTTTCTAAAGCTTTCCCTGCCTCTAAAGTTTCCATGAATACCATATTAGAGAATTCGGGAATCTCTCAAGTTTGACTTTCAAAGAAGCAATAAAGATTTGACCAAGTGGTTAACCCCATATTTGAGAGTGGGACTTGGAAGAATTACTTATATAATATCTAGGAAAAATTTCACATTCAAGTAAGAGGATAATATTTGACCATGTGTTTAAATATTAATCACATTAGGAATTTCCAAACTCTTGAATATGTGGTTCATGGCCTCCTGAAACTTGCATTTCACTAAATCGTTGATTTAACTTGTTTTGTTGGTTATCACTAGCATGTTGTCGTGACGTTATGAGGACACAGTGTAAAAAGTATGGAATACATCATCATCTGACTTCTTTATTGATCTAGAGAGTTAATGTGATCTGAGCCATTAGTACTAGTGTGAGTTGCATGGATTATCCAAAAATACTAGATTTTTGGATCATTTTAGCCTATTTTTGATATTATTTATTGTAAAAACCCAAAAAAGTTAGAAAAAAGCTTCTAGATTAGGATGTAATGCAAAAAGCTAGTTGCTTTTTCAGCCAATAAGGGGATTTTCACAAGAGGGACAGATTGACGAAATCACGCGTGTCGTGATTGCTGTAAACAAGCTGAAAACTACAGATTGAACTGAAAGAAGAAGAAGGAGTGATCTGGGAGATCCGTGAGCAGGTGTCCTTGGGTTTTACTCCCCTTTCGAAGCCAATGGAGCCATCAGATTTGGGTTCCAAGTAGCAGAGAAGGAGCTGTAATTTTTATGCACGTTTTGTTCTACGAAGAAGCTCTAGGAGATCTAATGCCTGGAGATTGCTTTTGAGTAGTGTGAAGATTCCAGGTTCTTTCAATACATATTGATTCAATTCATTGTGATTTGTCTTTGTAGTGTTTACAACTTGGGTATTCTCTATCTTCTCTTCTATCTCCTATCTCTACTTCTGATCCCTAGTGGATTTGACCTTTCGACAAAAACCCCTCCGACATTGGTGAACTCGACGTGAAAGGTCGTCAGAAGAAGGAAAGACAAGATGGGAGAATATTTAAATACATTCTCCAGTGATTATTTGCAACAGTTGGTGCAAAATATGAATATGCTTATGCAGGTACAACAACAACAACATGTGATGCAAGCTTTAGCTCAAACGGAAAGTGTTGTGATGAATGCTTTGCAAGGAGTTGAGCGTGAGGTGAAGTTATTCAATGACAGGAATAAATTTGCATATGTATATACCTATGCTCAGAAGATGGAATTCTTTGGGATGGCTCAATCTGCATGGAGCCAGTATTTTGTACATGTTACTGTTCATGAACTGAAAGCACGAATTATTGAATTATACTTGCAGGATGCAGACTCGGTAGCCTTTAAGAAGACACTCAAGGAAGAATTTTACATTGAGGACACAAGTTTAATTACGTGCAAGACTTTTCAAGAGTGGTTTTTACAACCCAATAAGGGTCTTGTGGCTACGGAATTGTTAAGAGAATTTAAAAGTCGATTTGAGCAGTTGGATCTTGCAGAACAGCAAGCTCTTGCAAGTCAGAAAATTGAATTGTTTCTACATGCAACTGATCCTGAGCTTCAAGAGAAGGTTGATGATTTGTTGGAGGATCAGCCTATAAAGACAGGTTTGAAAACAGAGTGGAGACATGTCAAGGAAGCTGTTACTGCACTTGTGAAGAAGCATAGAGGAAGAGAAAGATTGCATGTCTCTAGCTTGCCCACTATTACGGGCAAGACAATTGATGTATCAAGTAAGCCACCTTGGCTAACCCTATGGCTGTACCTACTATTGTTCCCTCTATTAGGGAATATGTCTTAGATGAATTGGTCCAAGGCATGCGGGATCTTCAATTGAAGGTTGCAAAATTGGACGAAAAAGGACAAGAGAAAAGGGGGCGGGCAGTAGTTCCTAAGCGTGGAAAAAAATGTATGTGGTGTAACAGTTTGCAGCACAAGAGAAAGGATTGTGCTGCCTATCAGGAGGCCTTGGCATGATAGCTTATCTTTTGGAAAGATGGCAAGATCCATGCACAAGAAACGGGATTTCCTCTTTCTTTGAATTTTGGAAAGGGAGGTATGTAGAAGTTGTTAGAAGACTTGGTTGTCCAAATGCTTATGCAATAGTACATGCTTCTACTTTTGGTCTATATTTGGATAAAATGCATGACCAAGTGATGGTTGGTCCAAAGGCTAAAATATGGACACATGCTTTACATGTAGTTGAAAAGAGAAAGGTCACTGATAGTGAAATGTCTCATGCAGGGCAAGACATTCATGGCATAACTGGTTGGGAATCACTGGTAGATGCATATTCAGTGTATGCATATTTAGCAAAGGTACAAAACACAGATGTACTTGTGGAAGAAAAATGAAAAGGAGATGAAGATATTGCAGGGACATCTAAAAGAATGACAAGAAGAAGTGTGGATCAACCTGCCTAAGGCTGCAAATCAGCCACCTCCCGAGCATGTTATGGAAGAGGTCAGTCTCAGGAGCAAAAACATGATAACAAACAAGAGGGTAAAAAGAAGGGCAAGCAACCACGATATAAGTTGCAATCTGACATTGAGACAGCCATAGATCTTAAGAAGGTTCTTGAAGAATGGATCTTAAACAGTCGGGTGGAATTTACCTTGGGAGAGGTGCTTGGTATTGCCAAGCGAGAATTTCATGATGAGATCGTTGATATAATTAAAAGGAAGCGTCAGTTTCTTGGTGATACCACTAGCGCATTACTGCAATTTGAAGAGGAAACTAGTTTGTTGGGTATTCGGGCTGAATATGAGCATGAAGTAAGTACAGGATTGTCTATGCAGGATGCTACTAATCAATGGATAGCATGTGGAAAAGAGAAGAAAGTGGCTGAAAATGCATTGTCTTGTAGCAATACGCATGGTGGAGTAAGGCAAATGCAACAATATCGAGAAGAGACTCTAGGATTTATTCCTTGAAGTCACTACACAAGAAAACATTGGGCTAGAGCTACCACTGAAACTGTAGTGAAAATAGGGAAAAGTGAAACTCCTTGTGTTGCTTTACTTGACAATGGGTCTGAGATAAATGTCATTGAGTGGGGATTGTATGAAAATGGTGCATGGCCTGTAGACACTGATCATGGTTGGCAAATGAGGGCTGCAAATAATTCTTTAGGGGAGCTCTATGCTGCATGTCCTAATGTAAAAGTGATGATTGGTGATGTACAGGAAGAGAAACACTTCTTTGTGCAAGATAATTCCTCATATGCAGTGATTTTGGAATAGCCCTAATTACACGTGTGCGTATGGAAACAAAGGTGCTTGATGATGGTTCTACTTATGCAAGAGTCAAAAGCAAGGATAGGAGAAAAGCAGTCCAATTTCTTACTGTTTGTGTTAATCATCATAGAAATCGTGATACCCTCCAGAGTCTCCTTTGGTTGCAAGGGAATTCAAAGACCTGGATTTTCATTAAGCACTGCTGTAATGCGGGGCTATAATAGTGCTGTTCAGTGGGTATACTCGCCTCTTGATGAAATGAAGCATGTATTTAGTATTGGTAATTCTCAGTTTATAGCAAACAGTTCATGTTGGTTTAAGCCTATGAAAGCTGCTATGTGTAGGATTAAACACATATCTATGAAATGGACTACTAAGAAATTGAAAGCATTAGGATTGTTAGCTGAAAATGATGGCATTTTAGGCATCTTTTATGGGCTGAATATTACTGACACTATGGCTGAAATTTCAGCAACTATACATGCATAAAATGAGGCTGAAAACAGAGTGTTGTCAGTATGTTCTTTGGATATGTATGATGTTATAGCATTGTTTGCTGAGCAGGAAGGATTACAATGGCCTGAAGCACTTGTGGAGACAAAGTATAAGACAATTGACAAAAAGGTGAAACCAATTGCTTTGCCACTTCCACCAGAGAGTGAGGGTATGTATGAAAAAGTGTCAAGGCAGCCAAGCTTACGGGATCCTAAAGATATAGGTCATCAGTTTACATCTGAAACATTATAGGAATTGAAAGTTGGTGCAGAAGGGTTTCTTTTGCCTGCTGAGAGAGACTACTTTATGTGGATGTTGGCTAGACATGGGAAGGCATTTGCATTTCAGTCAAGTGAAATAGGTTGTATGGATCCAAATGTTGTCTCTCCTATGGTCATATTTACTGTGCGCCACATGTACCATGGAACTTGAGGCCTATTCCAGTGCCTAAAGCTTACTTGCCAAAGGTGATGGATTTGCTAAATGAAAAGATTTGCATGAAGATATTGGAGTCTTCTTTAGCCCCGTACTCAAATCATTGGTTTACTGTGCCCAAAAAGAATGGGACTTTGAGATTTATTCAAGACATGCAACGGGTCAATAAAGTGACCATAAGTAATGTGGGTGCAGGTCCTGTGGTTGATGAATTTGCAGAGGCTTTTGTAGGTAGAGCGATCTATTCTTTGGGTGATCTTTATTTGGGTTATGAACAATTTCAGCTTGCAATTGAAAGTAAGGATATCACAACCATGAAGACTCCTTTGGGGTTAGTACGGATGTGTACTCTCCCACAGGGTGCAACAAACTGAGTGGCACACATGACAAATGCTATGAATAGGGTACTCAGGAATTTTATACCACAATTGACTATGTCCTTCTTGGATGATGTTCCAATCAAAGGGTGTGTAGTGGATGAAAAGAATGAAGAGATGGATGCTCATGGATGCAGATAGTTTGTTGCAGACCATATTGTGGATTGTGAGAGGATTTTGACACGTCTAGAAGAGGTGCATTTAACTCTTTCTGGACAAAAGTCTGGGACAAAAGTCTGTCTTTGGAGTTGAAGAAGTTTTGATTGTTGGGCATATGTGTGGGCCTTATGGGCAAAGGCCATCACCAACAAAAATAGATGGGATTGATAGAATGCAAGATGTATGCATGAATGTATCAGAGGTGCGTAGATTCTTGGGTGCATGTGTGTTCTATTTGATATGGATTCCTCACTTTGCACATGTAGCCGATGCTCTTTATCAGCTTCTCAGAAAAGGTCAGCAATTTCATTGGGAAAGGAAGCATCAGAAAGCAATGAAGAAATTGAAGCAACTCTTAAAATCTACTCCTACATTGAGAAAGGCTAACTATTCACATGGAAAGCCTATCATTATTATTGTTGATACAAGCCCAATCAGGATTGGATGGGCAATTGGGCAAGATGATGAGGAAGGACAAATATATGCAATTTTCTTTGGTGCTAAAGTATTGACTGAACAACAGAGAAGATATCCACAGGTTAAAAGAGAATTATGGGGAATTGTGACAGCCCTTAAATGTGATAAGGAGTATTTTATGGGTTCTCATGTAGTCATTGAGACCGATTGTTTGCAGGTATTGGGTATGATTACTAGTTGTGCTACTTCGGACATTGCTATGCTCCAGTGGATTGCATACATCAAATCTTTGAACCCTGAATTTCAGCATATTGCAGGAAGAGATAACCCAGTGGCTGACATGTTATCTCGAGCATGTTATGAGAATGAAGATGAGATGATAGATGAGGAGGAAGAAGATGACTTTCTTATGACTGAAAATGATGTTGCAAGAGTGAATTTAGCAATGCAAGGTGTTGCTATAGCATTAACAAAAGCTTGGACAACAAAGAGAAGACACTTTAGATTTTTTGTATCTTTTGTAGAAGTATTTCTGGAAGACAAATATATAGGAGAGTGTCTGAGAATTGGTCAATACTTCAGTGTATTAACAAAGAGAGATGAATGGTCATATGAGGAGTTTAAGAAAATCAAGAGGAAAGCGTATGAGTTTTTTTTAAAATATGGATACTTATGGAAACATGCTAAAAAGAAACAGGGTATGCCATTGCGAGTTTTGGGTGACAGAGCTTCACAAGTAAAAGTAATGCAATAATTTCATGAAAGCTTGTGGGCTAGTCATAAAGGTGTTTGGGGTACTTTTACAAAGATTAAAGAAATATATTGGTGGCAGGGTATGTATAAGGATGTTTCTCACTTTGTGGAAACATGTACGACATGTCAAATGTATTCATCTGTGAGACATCGAGATGGATTGCAACCCACATATCCATTGTCTCTTCATTTTAAGTGGGCGGTGGATTTGGTCACAATGTCTATAGGTCTTTGGCAAATAAGGTATCTTGTGCTTGCTCGTGAAGACTTGACTAATCAAGTGGAATGGAAAGCTTTACGTACTAAGACAACAAATGATGTGTGTACTTTTCTCTTAGAAGAGATCTTTTGTCCGTATGGCTGTGTGGGAAAAATTACAGCAGATAGGGGTGAGTTAGATGCAGATGAAGCTCATGATTTCTTTGCACGGTTGGGGATAAAGCTTGCTTTAACTTCAGCCTATAACCTTGAAGGAAATGGAAAAAGTGAAGAGGTCACCCACCTATTGTGAAGGCTTTGGCAAAAGCATGTGGAGAGAAGGTAAAAGAGTAGCCACGATTGCTCCCTTATGCTTTGTGGGCCGATAGAATAACTCATAGTGCTGTTACAGGATATATGCCTATAGAATTGATATATGATCAAAAACCTATCATATCAATAGAAGAGATGACGGCCACATGGAGTGTGTTACCTTGGGAGGAGGAGTTGAATTGAGAGGAGTTGTTGGCCTTACGCATTAAACAGTTGGAAAGAAAGTCAGAAGACATAGAGACAACAACTACAGAGTTAAGGGTAGCAAGGATACAGAACAAGAAAAGGTTTGACAAAAGACATAGATTGAGACCAAGAACCATACAAGATGGGGATTGGGTATTGGTTTATGATAGTAGTTTAGATAATCAACATAGTGCCATGCGTAAAGTTTCCAAAAGATGGTTTGGACCCTATATGGTAAGACGAGTATTTGATAATGCTACTTATGCATTAAATGAGTTGGATGGGACAGCCATCAAACTTTCGGTAGTAGGGAAAAGAATCAAATTATTCAAAAGGTGGGAATCTACTACCTATGAGTTGCCAGAATTGGAAGAAAATAGTGGTCCTGATACAAGGGCTAGCCAAGAAGATATGGAAGATGAAGAAGTAAAGGATATGGTTGCAGAGGATGAGGAGGACTCAGAATCCGGTGACAACTAGGATTTTGGCACATACCGGAGGATGTGCAGGTTTAGAGGGGGGGGATGTTGTGATGTTATGAGGACACAATGTGAAAAAGTATGGAATGCATCATCATCCGACTTCTTTATTGATCTGGAGAGTCAATGTGATCTGAGCCATTAGTACTAGTGTGAGTTGCATGGATTATCCAAAAATACTAGATTTTTTGGATAATTTTAGCTTATTTTTTATATTATTTATTGTAAAAATCCAAAAAATTTAGAAAAAAGCTTCTAGATTAGGATGGCATGCAAAAAGCTAGTTGCTTTCAACTGTTACAAGCACAATCATTTCCAATGGTTGTTATTTGGCCAATTGCTAAGGAGTGAATCCTTCTTTCCAAATGCATCCAGCACTCGATCCGGGATCAATTGCAACTTGGCAAGATTCCCAAGGGTTTGTTTGTTAATCCTTATATCCTTGGGTTTGGGCCGTACCCTATTAACCCAACTTAACCAATACCTTAAGTTCTATTAGTAGTAAATATATTATTCCAATTTACTAATTGGACTTTTGCTTCCAAGCAATTATCTAATTCCCTTATCTTGGTCACTTTTCCCAAGAAAGGTGCTATGTCAGGATGACTACTCATCCTCTTGCAAGAAAAACTTGCACAAGAATCTGCCAATCTCATTTCGAGGAATTGGCCATTCCCTTGTGATCAAATCACAAGATCATGCGACTCTGCAACATGTTGCACAAGTGTCGCATCTAATCCATGGGACTATTTTACCCATCAAATGGCGTCTTCTAATCACGGGGTCATTATTAGATAGGGACAGGGTTAGGGTGTCTTCATAACCAATCCATTCCTAATTACAGTAGGCCGACATTGTCGGTCCTAGGGTTCCAATTCAAACCGAGTTTCATCTTTTAGCAAGCGATCCTAGATCATTTCTCGCAAGTATGTCCTCTTGTCCCTACATTCCGTGAATGTGGGCAGGTCTTTAGGGATATGAGAGTTTCAACTTGGCAATAAGTGCGACTAGGTCACGTCCTCATCAATGTGCTAAATCCTAGTTAGCACTTGGGATATGTTGCATCAATTTAACCATTCCTAAACAAGTCCCTCGCGGTTTAGGTGTTTAGGGTAAACCAATTTACTTGTCTATTCTTGAAGATATTTACGATACCATTCTCGTAATCACATGATTCATTGCCTACGTATGATTTGATTTACAAACCCTAACTTTTCTGGTTAAGATCAAAGCATATGTTAAGTTATGGCATAATTCATATTGATCCTTCTATAACATGCAATCAAGATTCATGCTACTAAGCTTTAGGGTTTTATGTTTGAACCATGCAGGCTTTTCTAAAAACTACATAGTTGAAACGAGATTTATGCCAATTGCCTAGAGTTTAATCTTCTTCATGCAGCCCTAGAGTCATTTCCATGCCTAGAAATTTCCTAAAGTTATTAGCAACCTTCTTTAAAGAATCATTTCGAAGAAAATATGTCCAATAATGCGACATGCGATTTATTCCTTCCATGCATAATCGAAGTGTACTATCATAATTTTGACTTGTAAAGATGGGCATTAGTTAATCTAAATTCATTACTTTGAAATGCATAAAAAACCACTTGCTAGGAATGCATAGAGATCTTATGCTCTTCTTTTTCATTCATTTAATACAAATGACCGATCCTTTGATCGTAAGTTATTTCCTTTAATTTAGCCAAGGTATTTCAATTGAAAAAAGTGCATCCTAATTCCATAAATGATCCATGCACAATCGAAATATTACGACATTAATCAAAATCACGAAGAAAAACCTGGACTTGTGGTGAAATGTCCACATGGATGTTAGGAGATGAGATCCTCCTGCGGTTGCACCTTGTGCCTTTTTAGGGGCCATCACAAATTCGATCTTTCTGCCTTGGCCGTAGACTTATGATCTTGGCCCGTCTCCTTCGCACGCAAAACTCCCTTTGTGATTCGGCTTCCTTGATCAATTTCACCGTCTTTTGGAATCGAGCTTTAGAAGGCCTTAAAGCTGTCTCCTCGAAGTAGGGAATGGATTTAAAAGACTTGAAATGGAAGGCTTTTAAAAGGAAACCAGGGTTGTAAAAAGGCTTTGTGGAATTGCTAGGGAAAGGCCTTTAAAACCCGGCTAGTGGGCTTATGGGGGATGCAAGGGGAAAAAGGTTAATTCCCGAGGATGCAAGGGAAAGGCCTTAATTTTGAGGGTGTAAAAACCGCTTTGTAGGGCCAATGAAAAAGGGGTTTTAATCTTGGCTATTGCGGATCCACAAGAAGGGGAAAAGAGAACCCGGCTATGGTATCTTTTGGGAAAACCAAGGGCCGAAAGGGTTTAATTTCTGGGGGATATAAGGGAAGAAAAAGGGCTTAAACTCCAAGGGAAAAGGGGTGTAAAAGATTGCTTTGGGAAGGCAAATAAAAGGGGATTTTAAAAGATCCCGGGGGTTAAATGGCAATAGGAAAGGGGGTTAGGTGGAAATAGCAAGGGAATGGGTGCTTAAATCTCGGGGGGTATAAAACCCACTTAGAGAAGGGCCTAGGAAAGCCCACAGGAAGGGGGGCTTCCTGAGGCCCTTAGAAGCTTCCAAAGAAGCTTCTTGGAAGATTCTATGGCCCACGTGGAGGAAGAGGAGACGATATGCAATGATGTCTGATGGCAGACAGCAGTCGATGGTGGTAGCGCGGCAGTAGCTAGCGTCCCTCTGTGGAATTCTTCTCCCCTCAGCCTGGCGGCGTCTGATCTCAGCTCCTCCTCTCCTTCTCTCGGCCTGGCAGCATCCGCCCCTCACTCCTCTTCCTTACTCACCCCATAGAGGGGTATTTATATGGTAGGGAGAGGGATCTCCCTCACGCCCCACGCGGCTTGTTGCATGGGCATTAACCCCCCCATGGCTCCAGCTAGATGCTTAGTCATAAGCACCTCTCTCCCTCTCCTCCAGTGCGATCGTCGGCTAGGGGAAAGAGGGGATAATTTAAAAAAATTGCCATAATTCCAATATTATCATCATGACCTCCTCCCAAGAGGAGGTTCACACGAAAACAAGCAGTTTTCATTGACTTTGGTCTCGTTTATGATGCCGATAGAGATTGTACAATCGCACCATCCATTTATTCAATGTCGGCATTCCCTTGCATGAGTATCACGTGGTTTAGAAATATTTTCAATGGAAATGTTACATTCTCTCCCCCTTGGAGGAATCGAGATGTCCTCATCTCGAGATAAACTAGGGATATTGATGGTTGAGAGTGCTTTCATCTATCCAAGTGGCATCCTCCTCGGGATAATCTTTCCACTGGACGAGGCATTCTCTCAAGGTTCTGGATCTCAGTTGTCTCTCCCTAATATCTAGGATCCTGTCACGCCGTAGTTCAAGGACTCCTTGACTAGGCATTACAACTTGCTGGTCAAGTACATGGCTAGGATTAGGTACATACTTCTTCAATAGGCTGATATGGAATAAATTATGAACCTTCAGGTTCTCAGGGAGTTGTAATCTATAAGCATTAGGTCCTAGGCACTTGAGGATCTTGTATGGTCCACAATACCTTGGACTTAGCTTCTTGCATTCTCCTAAGGATAGAGAACTCTTCTTTAGGCGTACGCGAATGAAGACCATGTCTCCTTCCTCGAAGATTCTATCTTGATGCTTCAAATTCGTGTATGCCTTCTGTCTATCCTTGGTGGCTTGGATGTCGTGTCTTATTGACTTTATTTGGTCATCCAACTCTTCCAACATCTGACTTGAAGCTTCAACCCTCAAAGTTGGTTCTGAGAAGTTTAGGGGACTTCGACAGTCATGACCATACAATGCTTGGAAAGGGGTCATCTGAATGCTTTGTTGGTAAGCAGCATTGTAGGCGAACTCAACCAAAGGCAAGTATTGAATCCACCTTTTTGGCTCACGACAGCAGTGTGCCCTAAGCATATCCTCGATGACTTGATTGATTCGCTCCATTTGACCACATCAGTTTGGGGATGGTAAGCTGTGCTAAAACAAAGTTGAGTCCCAATGGCTTCAAAGATGGCTCTCCAGAAGTGTGATGTGAAGAGAGAATCACGATCACTAATGATTCTTTTGGGTAGCCCATGTACCTTGAATATCTCCTTGATAAACAACCTTGCAATGTCAGAGGCTTTATAGTTTGTCTTTACTGGAATAAGGTGTGCAATCTTAGTAAGCATGTCAACCACAACCATGATGGAGTTGTATCCTCCCTGAACTTGGGGTAGGCCACCAACAAAGTCCATACTAATGAATTCCCATTTCATTTGGGAAATGTCAAGTGGTTGTAACTTTCCTGGCATTTTGACATGTTCGACTTTGATATGTTGACAAGACAAACACTCAGTGACATATTTGAGAATGTCGGTGACATATTTGACAAGACAAACACTCAGTGACATATTTGAGAACGTCACCTTTAAGCCTCTCCCAATAGTAGCTCTTCCTAACTACATTGAGAGTCTTGGCATAGCCAGGATGTCCTGAGAAAGGGGAATCATGAGCTTCCCACAATTTCTTCTGCTTAAGTGACGGGCTTGCCAGTATACATACTCTTGTTCTATAGTAGACAAGTCCACTATTGATAGAGAATTCATGATACTTATCCTGTAGCTTTTGGTCCTAATCCTTGATAGGGATATCCCTTAGCATCTTTTGATAGGCTGGATCATGGCATGCTTCCTCTCTAGCTAGCGCAAGTATTGGGTTGTCTGGCATGGACACCTTTGTGGCTAGTGATCTAGTTGTTGATGGGTTTTGCAAGATTAGAGAATTAAGGAATGCCTTGCGACTGAGTGCATCGGCAACTACATTCTCCTTTCCAGGTTGATATTTGATTTCAAAATCATACTCCTCCAACACTTCAATCCACCGAGGTTGCCTCATGTTGAGCTTGTTCTGGGTAAAGATTCACTTGAGACTCTTATGATCAGTCACTAGAGTAAACTTGTTACCCAACAGGTAGTGTCTCCAAAGCTTTAGGGCATGGATGACAGCTAACAGTTCTAGGTCATGAGTAGCATAATTCTTCTCATGGCTCTTCAGTTTCCTTGAAGAGTATGCTACAGGATGACCTTCCTGCATGAGCACACATCCTAAGGCAAGTGTGCTAACATCAGTTACTACCTCTAACTCCTTAGTGAGGTCTGGAAGTCTTAGTATAGGTGATGATACCAAACTTTTCTTCAATCTCTCAAAGCTGGTTTGTTCGGCAATTGACCATGCAATGGATGTTTGCTTCTTCAGTAAGTCCGTCGGAGGTGCTGCAATCAAGGCATAGTTTTTTATGAAGACCCTATACCATCCTATCAATCCAAGAAAACTACGTATTTTTTTGACAGTTGTTGGTATTGGCCATTCTAGAACATCTCTGACTTTGGCCGGATCCACAGAGATTGCTTCTGCTGATACGATGAATCCCAGATATTCAATCTGACGTTTGAAGAATGCACACTTCTTCATCTTGGCATACAGCTTGTGTGACCTCATTGTCTCAAGGACAATCCGAAGTTGGGGTTCATGATCTTCCTCCTATTTGGAATAGACGAAAGTGTCATCAAAGAAGACGAGCACGAAGTCATCAAGATATGGCCTAAAGATATCATGCATTAACCTGTTGAAGGTGGCAGGTGCATTCATAAGCCCGAGTGACATAACTAGGAACTCAAAGTGTCCATATCTTGTGTTGAAGGCCGTCTTTGGGATATCTTCTTCCTTGATTCTTATCTGATAGTAACCAGACCTGAGATCAATCTTGGAGAAGATCTTCGCACCTTGAAGACAATCAAGAAGCTCATCTATTCTTGGAATAGGGTACTTGTTCTTGACAGTTGATTGATTCAACCCTCTATAATCAATACACAGTCGAAGTGTTCCATCTTTCTTTTCTGGAAAAGTACTAGAGCTCCCCATGGTGAACTACTAGGATGGATGCAACCCTGATCTAGCAGTTGCTTGAGTTGTTCCTTCAGCTCAATTGCTTCCAGTATGGACATTCTATAGGGTCTCTTTGCAATTGGCACAGCTCCTGGTACTAGCTTGATCTCATGATCCACTTCTCTTTGAGGCGGGAGTACTGTTAATTTTTCAGGAAATACGTCCGCGTATTCCTTTAGCCATGAAGGTCCTTCAATAGATTCCTGCTTGTGATCTAAATTATTGAGCTTAATTAAGTAGACAGGTAGTCCCTTTCTGACTCCCTTTATAATCCGAGATGCTTTGGCCAATTGAATTTTTGGCACTCCAGTCTCACCTTCAGTTGTGACCGATTCCCCTTCAGAGTTTCGAAAGGAAATTTGGTCCTTTCCACAATGAATGTGGGCGTCATTAGGTTTAAGCCAATCCATTCCGAGTAGACACTCATGGATGCCTAGATTCATGACTCTGAATTTGACCGAAGTCATCTTTCCTCCCAGAAAGAATTCCACCTTAGTAGTTTGCCTGGTACAAGTGACCTCACGACCATTTGCTAATTTCACAAGCAAGGTAGGTGCTTCTACTATGGCTATTCCTATTCTTTTTGCACAAGATGGTGAGATAAAGGAATGTGTACTGCTATAATCAATCAAGGTTTTGAAACCTTTACCTTGATAGTCCCACCGTGTCTGAATCACCGAGAACTGGCGATTTGAGCCTTTCTTGTGTAGAGTGGCATGGACTGTCGCCCTTTCAAACTCTGCTTCCATGGTCCGATCTTCTTCTTCATACACTTTCCTGTTGGCAACACAAGCGGTTCTTCCTCTACCTCGGGAAGCAGCTCCCTGGCCACGGCCCGTTCCTTGGAAAGGTGCCTGGCGATGTCCTCCTCCAAGCTTGGGACATTGCCTCTTGAAATGTCCTGGCTCATTGCAGTGGAAACAACGGAAGTTCGGGCCATTGCTTTGGGTAGGGACAAAGCTATTGGCATTGTCCTTGATTTCTTTCTTTGTCCTCGATTCTGACCTTGAACTCTCTTCATTTGAGGTCTATATGCTTTCGGGTCATTATAAGACCAAGTTTTGTTACCTCTTAGTCTAGCCTACACCTCCTAAATTATAGGCGCAGCTCGAATGAGTGCGTCCTAAAAATATGATGGGCGCATAGATTTGAGACGGGTATTCACTGGTGGGTTTAAACCAGCACAAAATTTTGACACCTGCTCTGTCATGTCCATCTGTGGCACATACTTAAGAAGTGAGACGAATTTAGAGTAGTATGCGTCAAGAGTGAGTCCCAGCTGTTTCAGCTCATAAAACTCATTCATTTTCTGTGTGTGATACGCAGGTGGTAAGTATCTTCCCTGCATGGCTTTCTTCAACTTCTCCCAGGTAACAGATCCTTCCGCTATCCCTTGATCTCTGCACCATTGCTTCCACCAAAGCCTGGCTTTGCCGGTGAGCTTTAGCTTGGCGAGAATAGCCTAGTTGGTGGGTGCAGTACCGGCTGCTTCAAAGTAATCCTCCATGGATTCAATCCAAATTTCAGCATCCACTTGGATGGATCTGCCTTTTCCGTCAAATTTAGGTGGCTTAATCTGCTTTTGTTTTGCCTATGTTTTGATATGTTTTCTTTTTGTTTGTGAGGTTGAGATTGTGAATGAGTCTTTTGAGGAATGATTGGGAGTGTATTGGAAGGTTTTTGATGGATTGAAGTGGTTTTGGTTTGAATTGTATGGTTTTTATGCCTTCTTTTGTGACCTTCTATAATGTTCTATAGAGCTTCTGTCTCTATTCTGTAAGCCTTTGTTTGCTTCTGTATCCATTCTGATGGATGGATGTTTAGCTTGGGTAATGTTTTGAAATCTTGGAAAAGGAAAAATAGAAGCTCAAAGCATCTTGAAGAAGTAGAAAAAGTAGCTAAAGTAGACTTAAAGTGAAAATTGTAATGAAAGTGACATTAGTGCACTCTCAAGGGATATTGTAGTGGCTCTGGTGACTCTTCATATCAGACATACCTCTTGGGAGGGGTATCCATGACCAAGAGAGGATTATTGAGAGTAAATAATGATTATTCCAATGTACTTTTGAGAGAGAGCATGTGTGAGAGAGATAGAGTATAAAAGATAGCCAATTTTTTATGAGAAACATTATCTGCATGAGAAAGATTATAAAGACTATGAAGATAATGAAAGATGAATACTATGTGATGAATTCCATTCAAAGTTTATCTTTATTTTGATTCATTGTAGTTCTTTGATGGTTTCTATGAAGAATATAAAGGATATGTTAAAAAATTATTGTAATAAATCAATGCCAAGAGAATTGCTATATGATATTGCATGAATATTTGTGAAGATTAGTGTTGTTTTTGTTCTTGTGGTTGATTAAAATATTAAAAAAATGCTTGTTGGTGTGACAATATATATTTTCTTGCAATAGATTTCCTATTTTTCTTGATGTTCTTCTTGGGGCTCCATGTTTTTGGTGTGCAAAGCCGGGGAAAACTGCCATTAACAAGCACCAACAAAGGTTGAAAATGGAAGAACTAGTGGCATTGTTTAAGAGGAAGAAAAGTGATGGAAGATGTAGAATTCCTGCTACTCTTGAAGAATTGAAGATCTTCATTGCAAAAGTCACTTTTTACAAGAAGTGCATCTCTCAATGGCAGAAACATGTCACTATCTTAATGCAGACTCTATGTGACAGATAATCCTAGTCTTCTGAAGCTACAAAAAAGTGTATTACTATAGCCAACTATTTTTCACAAGAAAATTGAAGGGCAAAGAAAAAATAGAGAGAATAACCATCCATGGGAGATTTGTCTTTCATTGAATAATTTCCAGACATCATCAAGTGGGAGATTGTGAATAAGCTTCAAGAGTCATGGTCAATTGAAGTTCACAAGAATAAGAAGAAAAAAAGTTGAAATTTGTTCGTGGACGCTTAACAACAAGATATGTGGGATGCTTGATGCACTGATAACCTTATGTTTATCCTATTTGCAACTCATTTGAAAGCTAGTAGATAGAGTATTCTTCATAGCCTATACTATTGAAACCCTTTGAACTTGGTATTATCAATACAATGGCACTATGATGCTCCTTAGAATAATGAATTTTGATACCTTCAGAACTGAGTCTCTTCCCCTCTATAGTGGAACAAAAGCTAAATTCAAGGATGTGGAAAAGAAGGAAGTAGAAGAAATTATGGCAAGAGAGTTCTCCAAATATTGAAGTCCTTTTGATTCTATTTTTTTGAGTACATACAAATTGGGTGGAGCTAAATCCCTAATAAATGACACAATCAAGAGGCAAGTATTAGAATGAATCTAGAGGTATGTGACAAGAGAGAAGGCAAAAATCAAAGCTGAGAACAAGTTAGCAATAGAAATAGTAGAAGCCTCTTTTGATGCCCTTGCAACACTCTTTAAAGAAGTCTACATGGCGAATCAAGATCCCCTTCCTAGCTAGAACCATCTTGAAAATATTGATGACAAGCCAACGAATGCAATCCTGTTACCAATCTTTAAGGTAGAGTACAATGAAGAACCTGATCTTCATGTAGCTCATTTCATGGTAGCATGTGTAACCAACAATGCCAGAGCCCTCAAGCATTGGTTAGTGATATTTTGCACCACTTTCAAAGGTGCGGTGTTTCAGTGATATGAGAAATAAGTTGCAAGAACTTTTGGCACATGGGATGACCTGAAGGTGACCTTCCTCATCCAATTAAGGCATGAAGGTTTTGAAGAGTGAACACAAGAGGAGTTCATGAACTTAAGTCAAGTCCTTTGGTGAATGGGTGGAAGCATATGTCTCTAAAATAGAATCCATACTAAAGAGATGGACCAATCATCACTTGGATGAATGCATCTAAAAGGGAGTTTTTCTTAGAGGCCTATAACCAAAAGTTCATAAGTTTATGGAGCTAAGAAGACCAGTCAAGTTGCAAGCTATAATGGAAGGTGCGAGATTCTATGATGAAGTTGAAGCAAGACTATCGATGACATCAAGAAGAGGATTCTTAGCTCCTCCCATCCCAAGAATGGTATATCCATCAAATCTACTCCCAAGGATTATTCCTTACTCTTACTCTCAGATACCAGCAATGCCACTGTATAGTGCACTGAATCCACAATGGCCACAAATAGCAATACTTCAAATGGTGCTTCAAGCACAATAACAGTGGCATCAAATAGTTCTCCCAATGGCAACTCAATAACAATAGTGGAACCAATAACCACTAATCTCAACAAGAGCTTCAAATTAGAATCAGAACAGAGGACCCTCTAGACCAACCCAACTAGTCTATGCAATGATTATAGAGACTTCCCAAAATCCTACTGCAAGTACTCTAAGAGGAGAAAATTTGAACGATTATTTGTCTAATTCAATTGCAAGCATCAAGAAAGAGTTTATGGATGTGATTATAGAAAATTTGCAAGCACTAAAAACACCATATTAGAGAATTTGGAAGTTTCCCAAGTCCCATTTTCAAATAAGTGATAAATATTTGACCATGTGACTAAATCTTCATTCATATTTGAAAGTGGAATTTGGGAAGTTAGCTTATGTAGCATTGAAGGTAGACTCCACGTTTAAGTAAGACAATAATATCTGACCATGTGGTCAAATATCAAAGGTATTGGGGGTCCCCAAAGTGCATGAAAATTCCCAAATTCTCTAATATAGTATTTGAATGTGAATATTTCCAATACATCCAGTATTGCAGGAGGTGGAAGAGATGTGATGCGATCGAATAATAGTGTAGAAAGTGCCATCAGGTGGGATATTTAGCCATTGAATATACTCGAAAACCAACTATCACTGGAGCCTTTTGTTCGTATTATTTAAGGAAGAATCATATAGAAGACATTTTCTCTCTAAAGGAGATGCATGAATGAAGGAAGAAAGATGAGGAAGCAAGATCCAACTTGTTGGAATCCAAGATGACAATCCAAGATATCGGAACAAAGCTTAGAGAGTTTGGTCCTAATTTTGGCCTAACGAGGTTCCCCTCTTAAAGTTACAGGGGACGACAGTGGCAGTGGCCATTATAGATGCGGAGAAAAGAGACATAACTCACCAAATTCTCCCAACCCTAGAAGGCCCATGGATTATAAGCCCTTATGCAGTCAATGCAAAGGAGAGGGCCACACTGCAAAAGACTATCCTAGTCTAGCTCTTGTGAAAGCCAACACCATTGATAATCAATAGAAGACCCAAGAACATGCATCCAACTTGGTGGAATTGAAAGTTGTCGTAATAACGTGTGCCAAGAAAAGAGAATTCACAGTTCCAAAAGAGAATGTCCTCTCTACCAAAACTATGAACTTCAATCTTTCGAAAGAAAAATAGAATAGTATAGAATAAAACAATATTGTACACAACAGTCCAATGCCACGAAAGGATACAGAGAGTTACAGAAGCAAGACCAGAGGTCCAAGGAGATAGAGGATGCAAAAGTAACCCTAGTGATAGAAGAAGTTCACGTGTTGCTACTTCTAGAAGAAAGAGGAAAGATGAAAGTGGGTGTTACCCCATTCCCTAGCAATAGGAGAAGCTTGTGGATCCCATCAGAGAGTATGACTTGATCAAAGGCTTAGGTACCTCACTTAACATTCTGGTAGTTGTAGTAGTTGATGCTATCCCCTAGCCACCAAAAGAAATTTAAAAGCATATTGATAAGAAGACGTGGCCTAAGGATTGCTCTCACAATAGCCATTAAGTCCAATAAAGCCCTAGAGCCAATAAAGGAAGTGGACATGGCTCACATATTCCTAGATCTCAGTATCCTAGAGATTGGCATTTGGATTGAGGGATGTTTTATTTGCAGATACATTGATCGATGACAGCTCATTAGAGAAGATAATGACAGATGTGACAATGAAGGATCTAGGCCTACAAGGCATGTAGCCTACACAGTGGCTTATTAGACTTGTAGACCAAAGTAGAATTAAGCCTTTGGGCATTCTACCATAGGTCAAGATAATCTTGGCAAGAAGAGACTATTGGATGATCTATCAGGCAGTAAAACCAAATTCCTATAGGACCTCATATCCTCTACTTCTAGGAAGACCATGGCATTTTGAAGCAAGAGCACGAACGGATTTGTTCAAGGAAACCTTGACCCTGGGAAGAGAACCCAACAAGGTGGTAGTAAAGTTGTATGGCTCTCAAAAAGGTAATGAATCCACTTCTATCAAAGTCTTGATAGACTCCTCAACGAAGTTACAAATGGTACATTCGTAGAGGAAGAGGCTATCAAATAGATCTTTCCCAAGAAAATAGAGGAACAGTCCATAACAATGGATACTGTAAGTCAACTCCCAAAAAAAGCAAAGTCCTTGTCGATAGGTAAATATTTGCTTCTTGAACCAGAAATGACTTCTAAAAGTACTTCTAATAGTAAGATAGAGACATAGATGTACTCTTCTCCCTATTACATGGCCATAGTGGAAGCTGAGATAGAAGTAGAGATAGACACAAAAGTAGCGCTAGAGATAGAAGTAGAAGTAGAAGTAGAAGTAGAAGTAGAAGATATAGTAGAGGGTCTATTTTTCTCTTACAAAACCCCTATCAAAGGCAGAGACAAAATCCAAAGAAGATGACAATGAGAGTCAAGATGAAAATGATATAAACAAGGTAGAGAAATCTATTCAACCAAAAGAGGATATCAATGAGGATGAAGCCCCAAAGGCTTTTGAAGCTAAAGATCCCATGCTATTGGACCGAATGACTTTGGTACCCTTTGGACTAGTAAATGAATTGCATCATATGAAAAGCCTCTATAAAAAATGGATTATGCAAAATAAGCCCTCCTTTAGCAGTGGCTTTTGTCACCCTAATTTACCCTTCTCAAGAAAGGACGATGATGATGCACCTTGCCAACAAACACCAATCGTGCAACAGCCTAAGAAAAACTCAAATGGTTTCTCTTATGTGACATTCTTGGAGCCTTCCTCAAAAGATGAGTCCTCAATCAAGAGATAATTAACTCTCCTATAAAACCTGAAACAACCATGATACCATTTCAGCATCCCAAGGAGCCAGTCCAGTCCCTATGGAAAGAAGAAGTTGCTTCCAGTGGAGTATATGATGAGGAGGCCACTTTCTTGAAGGACTCAGATCTATACCCAAAAGCAATCCATAGGACCATTTGCAAAGTGGAAGGTGAAAAGCAATTAACTTTTGTGGATACAGATGGTACTGAGTGTCACTTGAAGGTGGGTACTAGTCTTTTGGATGAGGTCCTCTATGGCCCACTAAAGGAGAACTTGGATATTTTTAAATGGTTGTATAAAGATCTAAAGGGGATTAATCCCATGGTGTGTCAACAACACATTGACCTTGATCCTAATGTCAAATCTATGAGATAAAGACAAAGGCACATGAATCTAAATTACTTTGCCCTGATGAAAGTAGAGTTATTGAAGTTCCTTGAAGCTGAGTTTATCTATCCAGTGGCCAATGGCGAACGGATTTCACCCATCCTAGAAGTATCCAATAAGAATTGAAAGCTGTGCATATGTGTGGACTTTCGCAAATTGAACTCTAAGATAAAGAAGGATCGTTTTTTAATTCCTTTTACAAACTAAGTGTTAGACATAGTGATGAGGTATATTCCCCACTAGATGGATTCAATGGGTACAACCAAGTCCATATAGTAGAAGAAGACAATCCAAAACAACCTTCACAATAGAATGGGGGACCTATGCTGACATATTAATGTCTCTTGGGCTCTATAACACCCCAGATACCTTTCAAAGAGTGATGATGGCTACATTCCAAAATTAGCTTCATAATTTCATTGAGGTACACCTAGATGACTTTTGTGTTTATAGCCTAATCTATGAGCATTGGGGATACCTATAGTAGTTCTTTGATTGATATCACGAGTATGGGATCTCCTTCAATCCCAAAAAATGTGTCTTGTGAGTCTCTTCAGGAGTTCTTCTGGGCCACATTGTCTTTGCACAAGGGATAGCATCATACCTTGCCAAGATTGAGAAGATAGCTCTAACTGCACCAATCAACCTCAAACAGTGAAGGGGATCTCTCAACCATGTGGGCTATTATAGGATGTTCATCGCTTATTTTGCAACAAAGGCAGCCCCCTTGCATAAGCTTTTGAGGAAATATGCAGAGTTTACTTGGATCAATGATTATGAAGAAGCTTTTAACACTCCGAAACAATGTTTGATTGAAGCACCCATCTTGCAACCTCCCAATCGGACAAAGGAGTTCCATGTGCACATTGATGCATCTGTAGAAGGGTTATGTGCAGTCTTATGTCAAAAAGGCTCCTCAAAGCTAGGTCAGCCTATCTACTATGCAAGTGGTAAGGTCATTGATTGGAAAAGGAACTACATAGTGTGATAGAGTTAGAGTGCATGCAAATGGTATTTGCCTTGGAGAAGTTTCGACACTACATGTTGTCGATGCACTTCAAGTTTTATGTGGATCATGAAATATTGTCCTTACTAATAATTAAGGCAGATGTTAAAGACAGAATGATGAGATGGCTCCTTTTGTTCTAGGAGTTTGACTTTGAGGTGGTTACAAAGTTTGGTCACTCCCATGTTTTGGCCAATCATCTGTGGTGGCAAATCCCTTAGACTGAAGAAGATAAGGATGATCTAGACCTCCATGATGATTCCCTATTTTTGATCAAAATAGTAACCCTATGGCATACAAACATTGCCAACCTCTTGGCTACAAAATGGTACCCTCTTGGCATCTCTAGTAAAGAGAAGAAGAAGGTTTTGTTAGAATCAACCCCCTATATTCTGCAAGGTGGTACCCTCTTGGCATCTCTAGTAAAGAGAAGAAGAAGGTTTTGTTAGAATCAACCCCCTATACTCTGCTAGGTGACACTTCGTATAAGAGAGGCAAAGATGAAGTACTGTAGAGATGTGTTGCACGAGATGAGATCATGATAGTGCTAAAATCATGCCATGATAAGCCACTTACTTGAATCGCTCCATGTATGTTGAAGGCATTTCAGATTTTGCTAAGCTCAATAAATGCATTTTTGGTCTTAACCCTGCCCTATCATCGAAGGTAGGAGCTCAACAACCAAAAACATTACATGAGGCCATTGAATTGACTGAAAGATACTCCTTGAAGTACAAGAGAGATGCAGAAAATTCCTAACAAAGCCGTATGGGCAATAATATTTCTAACTAAACTACAAAATATGAGCAAGTTTGCAGCCAATCAAGAGACTCTTTTAAGCAAGAAAATAGGGATTATAATAATCAAAACAGTTATAATAGCAAAGTGCCAACATTTTCCATTGTTTATACCTCTAAATAGGGTGGAAATTATGTACATAAACAAGGGAAAACTTTCAAAAATGTGGCTGAGGTAAGAGGCACTTTTTCAAGAGCTAAAAATGCTCCTAAACTACCCCAAAACAATTCTAACAGCAACTTCCTTCCTCACGACAAGCTTAGAGAAATGCATGCAAAAGTATTATGCTTCAAATGTGGGGAGAAGTGGTCACAAGATCATAAGCTGAAGTGTAAAGCTAAAAACTCAAAAATCAACATGGTGATCACTTAAGAAGTGGAAGTTGAAGAAGAAGAAGATCAAGAGGGAAATTTACTACATGTTAATGCATACCCAATGGTTGAAGAGATTCATGAAGAAGAGCATGCCACCAACGAAGAATTCTATGATCCCATGGATGGATTTCCATTTGATCCAGGTGGTATTCATGATTCTCATGCTTCCTTGTGTACCATTTCACATGATGCATGGACCGATTACAAAGGGCAAAATACAGTTAGACTCAAAGGTTTCATTAATGGCAAGGTTGCACATATTTTAGTGGATACAGGTAGCACTCATAGCTTCGTCAACACAAAATCTTTGAATGGGCTAAAGCTGCTACCCATTGATATGGATTCTTCCTTGCAAATACAAGTTTCCAATGGTGCATATGAGTCTAGTAAAGAAGTGTGTCCATGTACTTCAATTGACCTATCGCCCTTTTGCACAATAAAAGTAGACTTGATCACTTTGGATATCGGGCCTATTGACATTGTTATTGGATTTAATTGGCTGAAAACACTTGGTAAATTCACCTTAGACTTGGAGAAAATGAAAATGGGATTTAATTGGCAAGGACAGCACATAGAGTTTAAAGGCATAGACCACAAACAAATAGAACTCATCTCCATGAAGAAATTGTGAAAAGAAATCAATGCCAAGTCATGCATCTTCACTCTTTTGCTTGCAAAAGTAGATGAAGGGCAATCAACAAATCAGGCATCTTCTTCTTCAAAGAAAAGGGATCCAAGATTGGAAGAGCTATTGGAGGAATACAAGGATTGATTTCAATCGCCATCATCTTTACCTCCAAAGTGAGAGGTTGACCATTCTATTTACTTGTTGCCTAACACAGAGCCCATCAACAAACCTCCCTATCGCTTGTCCAAGTTTAAAAGGGAAGAAGTGAAGTAACAAGTCAAAGAATTGTTGGACATGGGTTTAATTCAGCAAAGTCAATCATCGTTTGCCTCTCCCATACTCTTAGTCAAGAAGAAGGATGGATCATTTTGCATGTGTATTGATTATTGGGATTTGAACAAGTCAACAGTCAAGAATAGGTATCCTACTCCCCGAACTGATGATCTTTTAGATGAATGTAAATATACAAAGGTCTTCACCAAAATAGATCTTCAATTGGATTATCATCAAATTCGAATGAAGGAAGGAGATGAGTTCAAAATAGCCTTTAGGACTGAAAGAGGGTTATACCACTTCTTAGTTATGCCATTTGGACTTTCCAATGAACCCGCTACTTTTCAAGCCCTCATGAATAAAATATTCCAGCCCTTCTTGTTCAAAATAGTCCTTGTTTTCTTTGATGATATCCTAATCTATAGCAAATCCAAGTATATGAGCATTTGAAGCATATATGAGAGGTCTTTGACACATTACGAAGACATACACTCTTTGCCAAGATGACAAAGTGTTCTTTCATGGAAAATAAAGTTGAATACATAGGTCATGTTGTGGGAGAGCAAGGCATTAGAGTGGACCCCAATAAGGTAAAATGTGTTAAAGAATGGCCTACTCCTATGAATGCAACCTCCTTGAGAGGATTCCTCGGGTTATCATCTTTCTATAGGAGGTTCATCAAGAATTATGCTCATGTGATGGATCCATTGATGGATAGACTCAAAAAGGAGGCTTTCTTTTGGGACTCCATCACCGATCAAAGTTTCAATGAGTTGAAATCTCTTCTAATTTCAGTACCTATCCTTGTATGCTCGGATTTCTCTAGGGAGTTTATCATATGTGTAAATGCTAGTGGAAGAGGAATCGGGGCTGTTTTATGTCAAGACCATGGAGTCATAGCTTATGAGAGCCGAAAGCTTGATGACAAGGAGCATCAATTACATGTTTATGAGCAATAGATGTTAGCAATATTGCATGCTATCAAAAAGTGGCATCATTACATCTATGGCAACCATTTGAAGGTCAAAAGTGATCATCGTGTGTGCTAAAATACTTCCTTTCACAACCAAATTTATCTCCCAAGCAACGAAGATGGTTAGCTACTCGTCAAGGATATGACTTTGAGATATCTTATATGGCTGGAAAAGACAATGTGGTGGCGGATGCCTTATCAAGAATGTGGGCATGTTCTATCTCTACTATTTCAACTATGCATAAGGATTGGATCCATGACATTCAAGAAGAGTATTTGCTTGATGAGCAAGCATCAAAGATGATGAAGGAATTTCAGCAAGGTAAAGGAGAAGAGTATCCCAATTTCAAATGGCACAATGGTCTTTTATGGTATCATGGTAGAGTCTACTTGACACCACAATCTTCTTTTAAAAACTGAATCTTGCAGACACCATGGGTTGTTCAAAACATTTGACAATATCCATAAGAGTTTCTATTGGAAGGGCATTTGGAGGGATGCCAAGGATTATGTTATGCAATGTCTTCCGTTTTCAAACAAAATAAAGACTCCTCTCTTCTACCCGATGGTTTACTTCAACCACTTCCTATTCCTCAAGGCAAGTGGACTAATATTATGATGGATTTTATTGTGGGATTACCTTACAACAAAGCATGGGTGGAATAGCATTTATGTGGTGGTAGATTGGTTGACTAAATCAGCTCATTTCATCCCTACCAAGGCTCAATTTACAACAAAGCAAGTGGTTGAACAATTCATGAAATGTATTTTTAAGCTTCATGGTATGCCATTGAAAATAGTATCCGATCATGATATTAAGTTGATGAGAAGTTTTTGGAGAGTTTGTTCACTTTTATGGGAATAATTTTGACTTCTAGCATGGCATATCATCCCCAAATGGATGGCCAAATGGAATGTATCAATAAGTGGATGGAAGTTTATCTTTGACATTTTTTCCATGATACTCAAGCTTTGTGGGATCATTGGCTACATCTTGCTGAATTATGTTATAATGACACTCATCATATGAGCATTGGCATGTCACCATTTGAAGTGCTTTATGGATACAAAGTGCAAATACCTTCACCTCTTTTTCATGAAGACTTGAATCCCCAAGCCAAGGGCTGAAGTTGAGAAAATGGAAGCTCTTTTACATCAATGCAAGGAAAACATTAGAAAGGCACAAGATGTTATGAAGGCTTATGCTGATGAAAAGAGGAGGCCTTTGGAGTTTGAAGAAGGAGATTGGAAAGTGCCTAAATCTAGGTATGCTTCTCTCAAAGGCGGTCATAATAAGTTGGCTCATCGTTACTATGGGCCTTATCAAATCCTCAAGCGAGTTGGTGAGCTTGCATATAAGCTTGATTTGTATTCTTCAACAAGGATTCATTCTACCTTCCATGTTTTCCAACTCAAGAAATATGTGGGTCTAGCCATAAAGGTTTTAGAGGAGCTACATCCCATAGATGAAGATGGTCTCATCATTTATGAGATTGAAAAGATTATTGGCAAAAGAGAAAAGGCGTTAAGGAACATTTCACTACTGGAATACCATATTAAATGGCGAGGTTTGCCCATGGAGGAGTCTACTTGGAAACCATCATCATACCTTGATTCTTTTCCATGGCTTTTGCAATAAATAGAGTAATATTTGAACAGGATAGCTTGTTGTATTAAATTTCTGTCATAAAAATAATTGCTCTACAATCATAAAAATTGGATTTTTATGGCATGGCTGGATTCTAGGGCTTGTCCTCTACATTTTTATAGATCATACATGGTGATTGGATATTTCTTCTTCAAGTTATGGCCATTCTTGTGCAGCAGCCTATTTTGGACAGTTTCCAGTAGTATACTCAAATTTCATACTTGTACTTCATTGACATATGAGATCTTCTTCAACTTGGAGTTTCATTTCAGCATGGATTCATCACTTACAAAGCTATCCTTGTAAATTGTCCCAATTCTAGCTTTGAGGACAAAGCTCTTTTAGGTCGGGATGGCTTGTAATAAACAATAAGTGCCTTAGTCTAGGGTAGGCTAGGGTTAAGTATAAAAGGTGGAGATGTAACATGTGAACCATCTTTTTGCCATTTTACAAACATTACATTTTTTAGGTCTCAACCTTCCACCATCTAAGAGGGTGAATACTCTTGGCCACCATAGCTTAGGGTGCATACCATTGTGCAGCCATTCATCATTTGATTCTCAGCCAATATTGGTAATATCATTTCATGCCTAGCCACCTTGTCTATAGTTTCTTGGCATTTTATGTCTATTTCTTGTATTTTCAATTTAATGGCTTCCTGTGGGAATTAGCTTCTTTACAATTCACACATTGTGACTATTGGAGTTTCCACATTGTGTGTCTCTCTCTCCTACTCTTGTTCCATCCACCATAGCTCCTCTCCCACTCATGCTTCCACTTCAAGGCTCACCTCCGTTCAACTGCTATCAGATCCTTCTTCTTTGTGAGCTCAATCTTGGTCTCTCAGCTTCCATTCGAATACCTACAACGAGCCTTTTCGAGCAAGTTCAACCAGCCCCCCATAGTCCTCACCTTGAGGCCCTTTTTTTAGTAGCAGCTCACGTTTTCCATCTCCTACAGCATATCTTCTACACTTGATTTTGATGCTTAACATTGATCCTTCCACTCTTGGCATTCAATTTGAGTGCTAAGCTTCATTTTCCCATTATAATAGTCCACAAACTATCATAAAACAGAGCAGCACTTATCTTTGATGTCTACACTCATTGCCATTGGTTGAATGATGCCCAATTATGCTCAGTTGATGCTTATATATTTGGGGATGCTATGTTGATAGATGATTTTTTATGCCGAGAAGTGCTTAAAAATAGCCAAAAATTACGAATTTTAGGGGAAAAATAGACTTTGTCGAAGGCGATGATGGCAATCAGTACGATTTTAAGCGTCAAGTCCCTAAAGCGCTAATACTAATTTTCATGGAAAATCAAATGATGGAGGATGGCCAAGCTGGAGTTTTCCTAGGTGCAAAATGACGCGCAAAATGACATCAGGAATCCAATGCAACTCTCATATCTCCATTCCGAGGTCGTTTGATCCCCCATTTAATCCCTGCAAGGTTCGGGGTTGTGAAGCAGCTACTAGATCTGGAAGCTGAGAAGAGGGTGACGAGGCCCACCTTTGTAGATTTCGATGCCACGGAACCACCTGTCTAGACGGATCTCTAATCTGATGTCGTTTGCCCCTCCAAAAGCAAAAAAGCCACTTGCCGAAAGTGTGAATGGCAAAAGGCATGAACTAGATAAGTTGATTAAGAGTTTAAAAGCTCTTAACAAAGAGCTTAAGAGGCAAGAAGCCACAAAATGAAACATTGGTTTTTTGTGCCCCATTTTTCCCCCAAATCTCATCATTTTCTAATCGGTCAAATGGAGAGGAGCCCTCTTGGCTGTGGAATGAAGATTCTCTACGCCTCCAATTGCTCCAGACCATGCGAGGAATGATGCACTAAGTAAAGAGATAAAAAACCAGTCTTTCTCTCTCCTCCCTCTCTCTCCTGCATAGAGGCAATTCATGTGCAAGAAATTAAGAAGAAGAGGGGCTGAAGAATGCTTGTCTAGCTGTGATCAGATTGCTTCAAGATGAAGAGGAGGCTAGGAAAAGAGGTTCAGCACTGAAGAATGGTTGCTGGTCGGTCTGTGGGCTGCCCAGAATAATCACTAAAAAACCCACAACACGCAAGACACGCGGTATGCTTTAATTTTACAAAGAAATTTGATTGTTTTTGTTGTTTCATGGTCCAAATGTTGTTCATATGCAATGAAATTTTATTTGTACCTTGTTTACATCATGTTTCAGGGCTGGAATTACAGAAATGAAAAATGTGTAATGATTTAGAGTCATTATTAATTCTTTAAAACCCGTAAAATATCATTTTTAATGAAAATTAGTGGTTTTTTTCGATTTTGAGTTGGAGAAAAGGGGTGAAAATGGGATAAAATCAGAGAAAATGGTAAGTTTTAGTCAAAACAATAAGCCAATATAAATAAATTAGAAAATACCTATTTTCTATGAATAAATAGCAAAAAATAGCAAAAAATAAGAAAATTTGAGTTTTTTGCACTAAAAAAATATGAAAAAATAAGATTTATGTGCGTAAATGTTTGGTGAGGTTAAAGCATGAGGTGAAGCCTTAGTTTGGCCTTGTCTTTTGTGTTATAGTACGTATTTATTGCTTTTTACATACAAAAATGATACAAAATATCTATTTACACCTATGCACCGCAACAACACCTAAACGGTGAGGGGGGGAAGTTTATGCGACGATCTAATTGTTGAAAAGATACAAATTCTGATTTTCCTCTTTATGCATAGCATTTAGGGATCGTTTCATAATTAAATATAGGTGACTAGTAGCACGAAAGTTCCGATGCTAGTCCCTAAAGCAGCGCAACATGTAACGCTTAGTTAAAATTCATGAAAGGGTTGTTTTCCGCACCTCACATGGCTGGTTTTTTAATCATAAAATGCTTGTGCACAATTGTCATACACCTTGCATCAAGCATGCCATGTGATATCTCCTAGAATGCATTGCACTTGTTTGATAAACTTTGACCAACACTGAGGACAGGAAACCTAAGCTATAGGTTTAGACGAGTGCTTCCATTGGGGAAAGTTTTGTGAGGAAAATCAAAATATCCTGGAACATTGACTTATGAAAGAGTTTGTGCGAATGTTATATGTGTTAGTGACGCGTCTTGGGGCCAATCCCCGAGGTGTAGGAGAGTTACAGTAGTGGAGCCGCGGCAATTAGCCGAGAGGTGCTTCCCTATGTGTGTATTACGAGGCATTATGCCTATATGTTATGGGATCTCCCTCTGAGGAGAAGGGAAGGTGAACGTTGGACTACATATTGGATACAAATGCAAAATCGTCATAAGCATTTAGTGCAAAGTGAGTCTTAGATGCTCCTAGCCCGCGAGGCCGTGTGGTGGGATTATCTGTCGTATGCATGAGGTTCGGTTAGTGCCATAGCCAGCACCAGCCCATTTTAGGTCCCATCAGTGGTGTGTCTACTGTTGGGAGCCACCAACAAGTGGTGGTTCTCAAATCTAGGGATTTTAGGGACCAAATAGTTGATTTATGTCCTCTAACAAGGACCGTCAAGCCGAAATAAAAAAAGCAGAACGTGTTGAGAGGGCTAGACGGTGGTTGGAGATTGTAAGACGCTATTCTCTTCAAAGGAGCAACCCGTTACGCATAAGTGGTAATGATTCTAGTAACCTAGGTGTTACAGGTAGCTCTTTGAGTGCAAGTGGAAGTCTTGGTACTTCCCTATTTCCAGTTAATCAACCCACAACAAGTGGGGGTATAGTGTTGCCTACACAAACTCTTGTTTTCAATCCGATTGTAGTCATGGCACAACCTATCGCAATTCTAGCAAGTACACCGGATTTATCAGCATTAGGAGCACCGTTGCCCATTTTCCATGGGTTAGCAGAAGAAGATGGAGAACTTCACATTAAGAAGTTTCAAACGCCCATGTTCAACTATCGAATCCAAGACAAAGGACACCTAATGATGTTCTTCAACATGACGTTAAAAGGAAGAGTGGCAGTGTGGTATCACGGTCTAGAAGCCGGAACCATAACTAGCAGTGCCCAATTATTTACAGCTTTCCATAGAGAGTTTCCCCCTGAGAAGGGTGGACAATATTGGTTGCATGTCCTAAATGTAACATGCCAAGAGCCAAATGAGAATGTCCAACCATATGCCAAGAAACTAAAGCAAGTTCTTTGCAAACTTAACGCTTGTATTCCCATTCCAGCGGCTGCACAGTTGCAATATTTTCTACATGGATTGGATTTTAATATCCAGGTGCAGCTGAGTAGTGCTGCTTTGGCCGATATTGACACTGCCATTACCCAAGCAGAAGGAGTAGAGTCGTGCTTGCAAGCGGCTTATGCAGTAAGGATAAATTGGAATGGTAATAATTTGGCCTTCACCAATGGGAGTCAAGGGTGCCCCATGTTAAATACGAGTGGCAGAGGAAGTATTATGTCGAATCTGCTTATGTTACCAGCTCCTCCTGGCATGACTATGTCTATGGCTAGTCAGGAAGCCTCGCTAAATAGTGGTGGAAACCAAACAATGAATCCTAACATTGTCCCAATTGGTCAGCGGCTAATTCCTAATCAAGTGGTTAGGCCCATGGGGCGACAGACTGATGATCGCGGCTATGAGTCGAGTATTTCTAATGTCCTTGGTGAAGTTAAGGATATGATGAAGCACTACACTGATATGATCTCTGAATAGTATTGACAAATAGTTGTGGATGTCAATTTTCTTAAGAAGCAATAGAATTTGATAGGGAGTTGACGCCCTGAAGAGGGTGGCCCCTCAAGATTCAGCTGTAAGTGGTGTGGGGGCCAACATTTCCCTAGGAATTTCCCGAATGTCAAATGTGATATTTGCGAGAAGTCTAGCCACTTAGTTGCTACCTGATGGAGTAAGATCAGTTCTCTCCAACAAGGGAGTAAACAACCAGGTCCAGTTAACCATCGCGCACAAGGGAATAATCTCCAGCAAGATGATGGACCAAGGAAAATACTGCAAAGAGGAAAGGCTGTTGTAGAGGAGTTACCTCGTGGCAGTGGAGTCAGCCTTATTGAGGCTATATGTGTCAACGATGCTAAAACTTCTAATCTACGAGCCGTAACAAGAGGTCAAAAGATTAAAGAGGGTGAAAAAGATAATGCAAAACCTATCGAGGGAAGCCCTAAGCAAGATGCTAGGGAAAACCGAATCCTGAATCCTGATAAGGAAGGTGGACTATTAAGACCTGTTGGTAGTAAAGTTGATCCCAAGGAGGATAAAGGATTGCCAAGAAAGAAGATAAAGGCTAAAAAAGAGGCACCAAAGCTGATGGAAAGACCAAAGGAGAGGATGGTTTGGCGCGAGAAGAGAACTTTGGCTAATTACAACGACTTTGATCTAGCAAGTTCCCTTTGCGAAGTCAAATCAAATGTGAATCTCCTGCAATTGATTAAACTTTCTCCAAGAGTACGCAAGGAATTCAAGAAAATCCTGCATATAGGGTATATAATAGAACCTTTGGGCATAGCTAGAGTGGGGGAAGATTGGTTCGATCATGCTGAAAAGCATTGCCCTTCCCTTTGCAAAGTCAAATCAGACGTGAATCTCCTGCAATTGATTAAACTTTCTCCAGGAGTACGCAAGGAATTCAAGAAAATCTTGCATATAGGGTATATAATAGAACCTTTGGGCATAGCTAGAGTGGGGGAAGATTGGTTCGATCATGCTGAAAAGCATTGCCCTAGGGTTCCAACATATGTGGATGGAATATTAGTGGAGCACGCTATCGTGGATATTGGATCCTCCGTCAATATCATAAGTTCAGACTTGATGGAGAGGTTAGGTCTAGAGATCCAAAAATATGTCTCCACACTTCTTAGAATGGCTGATGATAGTCTAAGACAACCAGAAGGTTGCATTACTAAGGTCCATGTTATAGTTGCGAGTGTGAAATGCTATCTGGACTTTAGGATGATAAGGTTTGCAGGACGTCCTAGCTATCAAGCCTTGCTAGGCAGGTCATGGATTCTACGGACAGACTGTCAAGTCGATATACCCGTTGGTCGAGTGATTCTAGGTCAAGGTGCCCATCGTGTAATAGTGGATGCTTACCCTGAGTCTCCTCAGAGTGAGAGAGCTCCACTATCCTCCACTTAACTAGAAACAGTAGATGATCTAATTGGTAGTGAGACGTCATCGAGCGATGGATCTAAGGAAGGGTCCACTACATAGGATATTTATAAGATAACCTTGAATGAGCTGATAGAGCCTCATGATCGAAAATTGACGTGGAAGTTATTGAGCTAGATCTTGGTACACTAGATGATTCACGGCCAATTAAATGAGGGTCCATGCTCGGTTCAGAAGAAAGAGAGGATTATGTGTTCTTAATTCAAGAGTTCTGTGATATCTTTGCTTGGAGCTATGATGAGCTTCGCGGTATTCCTCCCAGTCTAGCTGTCCATACTATTCCTGTAAAGGAAGGTACCCACCCTGTACGTCAAAAAGTAAGGCGTATGCCTTTTGAATTAAGGGACGGGTTGTACGAGGAACTACAGAAGTTGCGAAAACCGGGTTTGATCTTCACTGTTCAGCATACTAAATGGTGCTCACCAGTTGTGATTAGGAAGAAGAATAATAATCAAATCCGTCTTTGTATAGATTTTAGAGAGTTGAATAAGCAGACTGTTAAAGATTACTACCAGTTGCCATTTATTGACCAAATTTTGGATTAACTAGCAGGTACGGAAATCTATTCATTTATGGACTGCTTTTTAGGGTATAACCAAATGGCGATCGCTGAGCAAGACAAGCTAAAAACGACGTTTATTACAGTCTTTGGTACCTTTGCGTACCATGTGATGGCATTTGGGTTGTGTAATGCACCTAGTTCATGGCAAAGAACAGCCGACAAGACCTTTGGTGACATTTCCCCAGAGGAGCTGAAAGTATTCGTTGAAGATCTGGGGGTAGCCACTGTAATAAGGGATAGATAATTGATCATTTTGCGAAAGTGTTTTAAGCATTGCAAATGATTTTTCATAGCCCTTGACCCACGAAAGTGCATCTTCAGAGTCCCTTATGGGCTCTTATTAAGCCATGTGGTTAGTTCTGTAGGGATTGCGACTGATCCTAAAAAGATCAAGGTCATAGTCACCATGAGTCCGCCACGTATTCCAAAGGAAGTGCACAGCTTTCTGTCATCAGTAGGGTATTATCGGAGGTTTATCAATGCCTTGGCAGAAAGAATGTTGCCTCTGACAAACCTATTGTCCTTTAATTTTTAGTTTTCATGAAGTGATGCTTGCAAAGTGTCTTTTGATTATGTGAAGCAGGAGCTTGCCAAAGCACCTGTTTTAAAAGCACTAAAAAGGGGTGAAATGTTCTATATATTTTCAGCAGCTACCATGTTATAGTATCAGCTCTGCTATTTAGCCCAAATTTGGGAGGGAAAGTGGTACCATTCGATAGCTTCTGCTAGTCAGAAGTTGGGCATATCGGAAATTAACTACACCTATATGGAGAAGTTGTGCCTTGCGATGGTATTTGCGACCAAAAAGTTCAGGCACTACATTCTTTATGAGAGGGTGGTTTTTTATATGAAGGCGGAAGGGCTTCGATTGTTGTTGAATAAGTTACAACCACCTGACCGTTTAGCAAAGTGGTTAATCACCTTGCAGGAATTTGATTATGAGATTAAGAGCAAGCTGTCGAAGCTTCAGGGCATTGTGGTGTGTCTTGTGGATTTCGGAGAACCAAAAGAGGTCTTCGTTGAAGGAAGTGACATGGAGACTTTGTTCAAGATTGATACGGCATCTATTCCCTCTTGGTATGCTGCTATAACACACTATATTTCTACAGGAGAGACTGGAGCTACTTTATCAAAATCGAAGAAGAGGAAGATTAAACAGCAGGCATTGAAATTTCCCTTGATCGCAGGCACATTATATTGGCAGGGTGTTAATGATATCTATCACCGATGTGTGATGCTGGACAAGGTTCCTTTCATCTTGGAAGAGTGCCATGACTCCGTGTGTGGAGGACACTTCGTTGGGCGGTTAACGGCACAGAAGGCTTTAAGAACTGGATATTGGTGGCTGTCCATCTTCCAAAAGATTCCTTTGAGTATGTTAAGAGATGTGATACATGTCAAAGACATGATAGTCAGGAGAATAGAAAGCATCCACTTACGTCGATTATGGCTACCCTTCCGTTTGAGAAGTGGGGCATTAACTTTGTGGGTCCTATCACCCCGTCGTCTACTACTCAGAAGAGGTACATTATAGTAGCAACTGATTACTTTACAAAGTGGTCAGAAAAGCATGGGCAACAAGGCAGGATAATGCAAAAGAGACTGCCAGTTTCCTACTTGAGCAAATCATATGCCGATTTGGTCAGCCAAAAAAAATAGTATCCGATTGTGGAACTCACTTTTTAAATAAAGTGATTAAAAGTCTAACTGAAGCATGGAAAATTACGCATAACAAGACGACCCCCTATAATCCGCAAGCAAATGGACAAGTTGAAAGTACCAATAAGTAGCTTGTGGGTATCCTATCCAAGATAGTCTCCGAAAAGAAGCGGGACTGGGATACAAAATTATATGTGACGATTTGGGCGTATAATATGACGTTTAAACGAGCTATTGGCCACACCCCATTCAAATTAGTTTACAGGGAGAAGTGTGTATTGCCCTTAGAAATTGAGTTGCTAACTATAAGATTCGCAATCAATCATTCTCTGGATCCAAGATAGTCTCCGAAAAGAAGCGGGACTGGGATACAAAATTATATGTGATGGTTTGGGTGTATAATACGACGTTTAAACGAGCTACTGGCCACACCCCATTCAAATTAGTTTACGGGGAGGAGTGTGTATTGCCCTTAGAAATTGAGTTGCTGACTATTAGATTCGCAATCAATCATTCTCTGGGTGATGAAGATGTCCTATTTGAGCGGTTTATGACTATAGCCCACTTGGACGAGCTCAAATTGCAGAGTTTGTTGCACCAGGAGGTAGCTAAACGTCGGATGAAACGGTTGCATGATCTGAAAGCAAAGAAATATACCTTTAAGAAAGGGTAGTTAGTTCTATATTACGATGCGCATAGGGAGCTATTTCCAGGAAAGTTGGAACCTCAATGGGATGGCCCTTACAAGATAGTTTGGATAGGTAAAAATAAGTCTACAGTTCTATTAGTTGATCTACAAGGAGTGGAATTTAAGAATAAGGTCAATCTTAATAAGATTAAACCTTATTATTTCTAAGTATGCTAACACGCTAAATGCATTGCAGGTCCATGTTGGGGTTGATTTGAGACCTGCAGGAGAGCTTAAATTGGTTGATGGGGCGATTAATCCCTTATTTGGAGCACCCATATCTCAAGCAAAGATATCATCAGGGGAGGCTTATCTGCTAGAGCAAGGGATATAAAGTGATTGACCAAGAAGATGGTACCTTTTTGTGGGAAATTAAAGTTTTCTACCATCACTGCTTACAAATCTTAACAAGCATCCCTGTTGAGTTTAATGAAGAAGGTGTGATGGAGCCATCAGTTCATCCTCTAAATATGTTGAGCTTTGACTATCATAATTACAAATAGGGGAGTTCTTGATGGCTGGCTAGGTAAACCATTATGGATGTATATATAATACTTTGATGGAGCATCCAGGGGCCCTAATAGAAAAGGAAGTGTTGGAGTAGTTATCTGCGATCCCCGACGTAGAGTTACAATGAGATTAGTTTCTTATCTCGGGGTAGGATTTACTAACAACATGGTCGAATATAAAGCCCTGATTATGGGACTGAATATTGCCAAGAAAGGTGGCATTAGGCGGTTGTTAATAAAAGGGGATTCCCAGCTGATCTTAAATCAACTTAATGGGACATATACAGTCCGGAATCCTCTCCTTCGTATGTATCATCAAACTACTATAACCCTACTTGATGAATTTGAGAGCATATCTCTTCAGCTGATTCCACATTATTGGAATCAGTTTGCGGATTCCTTAGCTAAATTTGCTCATGAAGAGGTCCTCTTTTTCAACTATGGTCCTAGTCCGGATGTTGTTATTGATAATGAGACAGGGCTTGGTCGCTTGTGGGGGATGTTATCAGACCATGCGTTATATGGCAGGAGATGGTTGATATGGATAATGCGAAGAGTAGCTGAGACCCATCTACCACTATTATCTTAGACCCATAGGTTGATCCAAAGACATGTTATGCGTACACCTCTTGCTATATATGCAGGAGGTATGGGCCATAATTTGATGCATTTAGTTTAGGGATGAGAGCCCTATTTTTCCCCTTGGACTGGAGCGTATTTGTGTATATCTGCCTTCTTCCAAGGAGGGATCTCTATGAGTTGTTTTGTTTGTTTCTTTAGGCCAAGAGGACTAGTAGCTTTAACTAGTTAATGTCTAATTTCTTTAGGCTAAGACGACCAGTTATTTTGCAGTTGAATGTGCTATTTCTTTAGGCCAAGAGGGCCCTATCTCTGTTTGGTGCAGGTACGTTTAATGCTTTGATGTTTTAGTGATTGCACCATACAGATTGACGAAGTCGCTGGAGGGAGCCTTTGTTGCGAAGAAGCTTCTTGTGGCCATTCCAAGTGGTTTTGTTCCCTTTTTGATTTTTTTCCCTTAAGCAATTAATGATATATGTGCGGGTGAGGGTTACTTTCTTTTGTTTGTTGGGGACCAACACTTAAGGCATGAAGTCCCAGGTTTAGGTTAGGTATGTCTGGGGGAGGTCTGAGAAGTCATTGCTTCCTGCAAGGCATTGTCAGGCATTGAAAGACCTGTTTTAGATGGGAGTTCTAGTTACCCTGTTCTGTTGACCTACTAGGCGGCCATTCTAGGAGTTCCTGTTAGTTGTGAGGCAGTTAGGGAAGCCTACTAAAATAATGATGGAAATAGACAAAACCCTAAAGATCTGAAAGACAATATATGAGTATACAGAGGTGTGTAAAAAGGGGTTTTAACCCCTATAAAAATAGAAAAGGAAAGAAAGAAAAATACTTGAATTGTTGTTTATCGCCTTGTGAAGGCCTGGTAGGTTCCTGGGGATGAGACAGGACCTAGGGCTGATGCCTTGTCTTCCTTGGGGTGACATCTTGCCATAAAAAGAAGAAAATAAAAGAAGGTTGGAGCGAAAATAAAAGTGAGCGTTAGAAAAGGATTAAGTGTCGCCTTGCGAGGGCTTGGTAGGTTCTTGGGTACTGAGACAGGACCTACGGCCGATGTCCTGTTCTCCTTGGGTCACTACGCTCAACTCCCTCCTTTTTACACGCCCGAGTATGGAAAATAAGATGCTAAAAGAGCAATGTGCTAAAAGAGATATTATTTCTTGATCAGGCTATAGGAGTCCTCGCCTAGTAGGAGCTCCTGGTTGAGTTGTCCTTAGTTAGGTAGGTAGTTCAGATCACCACTTAGGGCGACCTCTTTGATAGTTCTTTTTAACTTGGCTATGTTGGAGCAATTGGTTAGTGATTAGCTTCGGTCCTTCTATCAAATTATGCTGGGCCTACTCCTCGTGGATTTTATACCTTGGTTTTGTCAGGGGGTAGGGTATGAACTTTCATGTGTTGTGTTGTGTATTTTTTGTATCAGCTTGATGCTCCTTTTTGTTGTTTATGTGTAGATCTATTCGTGGGATTCGACGGGCTGAGTCGCCCTATCCCGTGGTTGCCAATGACATATGATTTTTTATGCAGAGAAGTGCTTAAAAATAGCCAAAATTTACGAATATCATGGGAAAAATAGACTTCGTCGAAGGTGGCGGTGGCAATCAGTATAATTTTAAGTGGCAAGTCCCTAAAGCGCTAGTGCTAATTTTCATGGAAAATCAAATGATGGCGGATGGCCGAGCTGGAGTTTTTCTAGATGCAAAATGACGTCAGGAATCCAACGCAAGTCTTAGATCTCCATTCCGAGGTCGTTTAATCCCCCATTTAATCCCCGCAAGGTTCCGAGTTGTGAAGCAGCTACTGGATCTGGAAGCTGAGAAGAGGGTGACGGGGCCCAACTTTGTAGATTTCGATGCCATGGAACCACTCATCCAGATAGATCTCGAATTCGATGTCGTTTGTCCCTCCAAAAGCGAAAAAACCACTTGCCGTAAGTGTGAATGCAAAAGGCATGAACTAGATAAGTTGATTAAGAGTTTAAAAGCTCTTAACAAAGAGCTTAAGAGGCAAGAAGCCACAAAATGAAACATTGGGGGGGGGAGGGGGGTCAGTTTTTTGCGCCCCATTTTTCCCTCGAATCTCATCATTTTCTAATCGGTCAAATGGAGAGGAGCCCTCCTGGATGTGGAATGAAGTTTCTCTGTGCCTCCGATCGCTCCAGACCACGCGAGGAATGATGCATTGAGTAAAGAGATAAAAAACCAGTCTTTCTCTCTCCTCCCTCTCTCTCCTGCATAGAGGCAATTCATGTGCAAGAAATCAAGAAAAAGAGCCGCTGAAGAATGCTTATCCGGCTGTGATCGGATTACTTCAAGATGAAGAGGAGGCTGAGGAAAGAGGTTTAGCACTGAAGAATGGTTGCTGGTCGATTTGTGGGCTGCCCAGAATAATCATTAAAAAACCTGCAACACGCAAGACATGCGGTATGCTTCAATTTTACAAAGAAATTTGATTGTTTTTGTTGTTTCATGGTCCAAATGTTGTTCATATGCGATGAATTTTTGTTTGAACCTTGTTTACATCATGTTTGAGGGCTGGAATTACAGAAATACAGAACCCGTAATGATTTAGAGTCGTTGTTAATTCTTTAAAACCCGTAAAATGTCATTTTTAATGAAAATTAGTGGTTTTTTCGATTTTGAGTTGGAGAAAAGGGGTGAAAATGGGATAAAATCAAAGAAAATGGTAAGTTTTAGTCAAAACAATAACTCGATATAAATAAATTAGGAAATACCTATTTTTCATGAATAATAAATAGGGAAAATAGTAAAAATTAGGAAAATTTAGATTTTTCGTGCTCAAAAAATATAGAAAAATAAGATTTATGTGCATGAATGTTTGGCGAGGTTAAAGCATGAGGTGAAGCCTCAGTTTGGAATTTTCTTTTGTGTTATAGTATGTGTTTATTGCTTTTTACATACAAAAATGATACAAAACAACCATCTACACCTATGCACTGCAGCAACACTTAAACGGTGAGGGGGGAGGAAGTTTGTGCAATGATCTAATTGCTAAAAAGATACAAATTCTGATTTCCCTCTTTGTGCATAGCATTTAGGGATCGTTTCATAATTAAATATAGGTGACTAGTAGCACAAAAGTTCCGGTGCTAGCCCCTAAAGCAACGCAGCACGTAACACTTAGTTAAAATTCATGAAAGGGTTGTTTTTCGCACCTCACATGGTTGGTTTTTTTTATCATAAAATGGTTGTGCACAATTGTCATACACCTTGTATCAAGCATGCCATGTGGTATCTCCTGGAATGCATTGCACTTGTTTGATAAACTTTGACCAACACTGAGAGGACAGGAAACCTAAGCTATAAGTTTAGACGGGTGCTTCCGTTGGGGAAAGTTTTGTGAGGCAAATCAAAATCTCCTGGAACGTTGACTTATGAAAGAGTGGAGTTTGTGCAAATGTTATATGTGTCAGCGACCCATCTTGGGGCCAATCTTGGAGGTGTAGGAGAGTCGCAGTAGTGGAGCCGCGGCAATTAGCCGAGAGGTGCTTCCCTATGTGTGTATTACGAGGCATTATGCCTATATGTTATGGGATCTCCCTCTGAGGAGAAGGGAAGGTGAACGTTGGACTACATATTGGATACAAACACAAAATCGTCATAATCATTTAGTGCAAAGTGAGTCTTAGACGCTCCTGGCCTGCGAGGCCGTGTGGTGGGGTTGTCTGTCATATGCATGAGGTCCGGCTAGTGCCATAGCCAATGCCGGCCCATTTTAGGTCCCGTCATATGTCATTGCTTGGAGTTTATTTTGGACTGATTCAACCACTTCATTTACTCTATTTTGGCTAAGGTTTGTTGGCTTAAAATATAGGGAAACACTCTATTTGATGCTTCTATGGCCAACTTTGTTGGTTTTATGATGCTCGATTATGCTGGGGTGATGTCTACATGTATGGGAATTCTATGCCCATGTTATGGATTGGATTTGGAGCTGATTTTGGTACTAAAATAACTTGATTTGATAGTGTATTCACCACTCTATACAGTAGGGCTGAACCTCTTTGAACAGGGATTTTATATGCCTATTGCTCTTGGCCATGATTTGTGTGTTCTATATGCACCACCTGATATGTACCATTGATGCTAGTACATTGATATATCATATGCCCATGATTTGAAGTGACTTTGACCTTGATTTGAGGACTAATTTTCTTAGTTTTGATAGTGATTTTACTACTATAATAACTAGGGATGAAGCCTATTTGGTTAGTGTATGCTCTACCTATTGGTCACGGGTGCTTCCAAGTGACTCATATGACTACACAAATGTATATGGAGGTTGGCACATGTCAAGCTTGTATTGTTCTAAAATGCCTTTTGAGCTTTGATCAGCTCTGTCTTGGTTGGCATTTGATTGACATTGGTCTACAATGGCATGCTTTGTGATAGTCCTTGTGCCTATAGTCTATACTTGACCCTTCGGTACATGCTTTGATGCATATGTCAGAAATGCATGGTCCTAACATTGTATGTGTTTGATTGCAACTTGGAGCTTTAGTTGGGCTTTCATTTGAATACTTTGGAGCTCTTGGATGCTTATTTGGATTGTTAGATATTTGACACTAATTGTTACATGATGTATTGGATTTTTTAGGTGATGCTTGACTGATCCCATGATGTGGATGCTCCGTTGATATACGATCTTAGCTCCATGATGCCTTATGTATTCACACGCTATCTTTAAGGCTAGTTTTTTTATTGACATCGATCTTTCTGCTAATGGGAGCTTCATGCTATCTCCGGATATTGCAGAGCTTGTGATTTATGCTCTTGAGCTTCTTGAGTAAATCAAACTGGGATCCCTTACATGTTTATGCTCTTGATAGATACTTGTCTACATTGGATGCTTTTGGGTTTATTTGATTCTCTTTGAGCATACACCAGGTCCTATCAGTTAGGCATACATCTAGCTTGGCTTACTCTCTGTGTTCTTTATGCCAAGGCTTGTATCCTTCTACTAACATGGATTACTCTAACACATTTGGGTGTTTGGCTCATGGTTCTTGGCTGCTAAAATGTTTGTTACATGCCCGCTGACCTGCGAGTCATACTTGACTTTGGATCACTGTTAGCTCATTGTTTGATCTCTTTTCCTCGCTACTCTGATTTATTACAATAAGCTATTTTATGCAGACTATGATGTATTTACTTAGCTTAATTGTTAGGGTAATGTTAACTCAATTCGAGATGGCGAAAAATGATGGAAAAAGTGAAAAAATGATGGAAAAATAGCAAAGGCGTATAGGCGGCTCCTAAAGCTAAGTTGAGGCTAAAATCACAATTTTAAATGAAAGTTGCCTCAAAAAACTCTAAAAAATATTGTAAAAGAGCACCAAGCTCCCTCCTGTGCCATTTGTAAAAGAATAGATGGGACCTTGCCACAATGGGCGGTCATGTAAAAAGGGATGGGTGCCCATGGGATTTTAGGATTTTGTATATAAAGTTGAAAAGTGAATGAGAAGCGCATTCTTTGGTATGTGGCTAACAAGAGTCTTCTCTTCTTCTCTTCACCTTGCTTGTGTGTGTGCCCTTGAGTGTGAGAGTGTGAGAGTGAAGGATCAAGAGGGTAAAGCTCTTCACCATCTCCTCTTCTCTCTTCTTCTCTCTTCTCTTCTCTTCTCTTTTCTCACGCATGTGGCTATGATGGATGGAGCTTGGAGATGGATGAGGCTTGAGGATGCTTGAGCTAGCATTTAGGATTGTGGAGCTACCGGCATGTGCGAGAGAGGAGGCAACTCATTTCTGCATCAAGGTAATCTCACTACACCCCGAGAGCATCGACGGTGCATTGGCTAGGTGAGAGATAGCCATGAGAGCTCACTTGAAACAATAAGTAGTCCGTGGGTCTTGGCAGTTGAGCGTGAGCTCCCACTACATTTTGGTTCTGTTGCTAGGACAAATGGATTCAAGATTGAGCACTTGCGCAACGGAGCAAAGTGCTGCAACACTAGCAACATCATTACTAACACGATTAGGAGCAAACCAAGGCTCTAAGGGCCAGTCTAAAATCCCAATTGTTGCAAAGCAACTCGACAAGTACTAATCCCATGACGATCCATACAGCTTTGTAGAGCAATTCAAGCAAATCTGCGAGGCCAATAGCCTCATCAACTTGACTCAACTCTCTCAAGCATTCGGGCTTTTCTTAGGCGATAAGGGTAGGACTTGGTACACGAGTCTAGATGTCGGAGAACGAGCGGACTTTAACGGTGTCGTAGAGTTCACGCAAAGGCTGCAGAACACGGGGTTCAAGATACAGCAAGAAATGAGGCTAACAAGAAAAACTCAAATATTTGATACCAAAGTTCACTATATTCCTTGTCAGGTGAGATACAGGAAACTCATGTACAGAAAAATCCAGCATGAACATTCTATAATCAGACCAGCAAAGCTTTCAGCAATCCAACTCCTGTTTTTTGAGTATCAAGGGTTCTCAACTGAGAATGTGTATGCATAAGAATAATTATTCTCTGTTTTCCAGCATAACCTCTTGAAGACACTCATAGCCACTGTTTGCCTCATATTAGGGACAGAAAAACGACCAAGCACGGGGATATTCAGCATTGGTACAAATCGTTTACATAAATCCTGCATTTCTGCCTCTTATCACAGACAGCATCTCCATTCTTCAAAAAAATTCAGCTCCTTCTCCAGCTCAATGTCAGAACGCCGAACATAGCACTTTGTCAGCTTGTACAGACCTTTTGGATCCCTTTCCTCACAAAGATTTAAGGGGAAATTCCTATATACCTCAATGAACTCGTCCTCTTTTACAAGTTGGCGACATGCATCCCTGTCTTTTCTATATGGAGAGATCACACTTGCAATTCAAATGACTCCTCTTCTCAAAAGAGCACGATCCAATGTGCATGCTAGTGTACTTTTTCCTGATCCACTTAGAAGTGCCTTCCTTCCAATTAAGACATCAGCTGTGCTGCCATTTCAGTTGGCGTAAGACATCTTCCATAGCAGCGCAAGCAGCAACATTTTTGTTTTCTCTCCTTCTATCAAAGTTCAAGGCTGACTGAATGAAGGCATGCACTGCAGCCAGGACGGTCTAGTCGTGGGACTTCTTGTAGGGATGGAGAAGCCGAACGGATTTTGTGCATCAATAAACCCCCGCGATAGTAAGAGATCTTTACAATTCTAAAAAGCAAGACCTCTCGTTAATCCAGCCTGATGGATTTATGATTAGTTCGTGTGAATACTGAGCAGCATCAATGACCTTCCTTGCTTAGAATTCTGATTTGCAGCCATTTTAAGGAAGATGTTCTGACTGGAACGTACTCCTCCTCGATCACTGTGATTGGTAAGAAAGTATTATGGGAGTGCCATCAGAGTGCCATGAAAGATAGTCCTCCTGGACCAGGTGCTCGAACAGTCTTGGATTACTTCCATAGAGACTACACCAATCAGTCAGCTTGTAAAACAACTGTTCAGCTGAAAAGTGATGAAGAATATCCAAATCAGAAGCCAAGGAAAATGTGGAAACCCGAAGCCAAGTGCATTGCAGCCCCTCTTGCAGCATCAATGAATTTCCTTGCTTCAAGTCAGCTTGTCTCCGATGTTTGGGACGATTTCAAAGAGCATCCCAACTTGATCAAAATGCCAATAGAGTAGGACGCGGAGATTCGTTCCTTTTCCTTGCTTTAATTAGAATGCAGGCTAAATGCATCAATAAACCCCCGCGACAGTAAGAGCCTGATCACAGAGAGAATTTGCAAAAGGAGAAAGAGAGATCAGAGCATTCGCATGGATAGATACTTCTGCATGAAACACGATCAGAGGAAGAGCGTGTCAATCAGTGAGATCTCAGATGATGCAATCTCAGGCACGCGGAGATCATACCATCGCACGATGAGCCTCAACACTCACGAATAAGGCCAGCTAGAGAGATTTACCAAAAACAGGCTGTTCCCATCAAAAGAGAGCTCCCTCTCTTTGCCTCCTATGAGAAAACATTCCCCAGTTATCTTTTTCCTAACAATCAAGAATACGCCCCGTTTATGATTCTGCAGAGAATCTCGGATTCCCTGTTCCCTGGCGACCTGATCTGGTCTCGCCGTCTTCAACAATTGCCACCATCTCGGAAAAGCCCAGAGGTAGAAAATGCAGACCCGCGGTACACAGGTAAACCACCCACAGACACCAAACAGACCGAGAGATAAAAAAGACCGAAAAAGCTTCCCCATTCAAATTCTTTCCCCCCTCTTTCCGTTCGTGACCTCCCCTGCTTTTTCTCTCCTTTCTTCCCCAATTAGCATTGCCCCTTCCCTCCTTTTCGTCACACGCTCCTCTTTTCCCTCCCTTCTTAGCATTTGAAATCCCTCATTAGCAACACTGTCTTCAAGTCTCTTTGCCAATAATGGCATGAAAATCTCTCACCAGCATTGGATAAGGGTGAGATCCAGTTACGGACCTTAAAATATAGTGTGTAGTCTCTTCATTTGTAACCAAGTATCTTATTGCTTCTGATGCCACATCTTTCAACGTACCTGTACCAAACTGGACAGCACGTACCTCAACTCCAAAAAGTCTCATTCTGAATACTTTAAGAGCCTGTCGTTCCATATCTTTGGCGCCCATGTAAACAACACATTGTAACCCAAAACAAGCACACACTGTAACAGTGATAACTCCATGCTTCTCATAGCACATTTCAATGCTTAGCCTCCTTCTTTCCAACTCCTGGATGTGGAGGGTTGTTATCATTAGGTATTTTTGATGTAGCTGGAGAAGGAGAAGACAAAGTCCTAACATGTTCACCAGTATCAGTTGTGCTTTCCACTCAACCTTGCTCAACATAGGCCGAAAGCATCTCATCATATTCGCCACTTTTGTCTCCAACTCCTCCCCACTATATTCATACGCATTAAATAAATGTAATCACAACAACTAAGTATGTACAAAGTACCAAATCCCATGCACAACTTTTGGGTGGTTTACACACCTCGAATGTGCAGCAATACGACAACGGCCTCAAAAACCTCTTCATCAAGAGATTCTCCAAGCTCGGATACTTTGAAAATCTACTAGTAAGACTGATGAATGTCAAGCAGAAAGAGAAAGAGGACATCTGCAACTATGTCACCCATGTGAGGAGCCTCATCGTGTTTATCAGTCGAATACGGAGTGAGGAGATGTATAAGGCCTTGTCAGGCAACTCGAGCTTTCAGCGAGACTTGCTAGCTAGGGTGTTTGAAGAGGCCATTTGAGTAGACGACTAGCTAAAAGAGCAGAGCTCTAGGAGCTCAAATTCAAAAGAGACCAACTCATGGAGTTCAGAGAGAGTGTCAGTCTCTAGTGAATGATCAGGTCCAATGGCCCAGGACAAAGGGAAAGCCATTGAGAAAAATCAATACCTGGCTGAGGTAAAAATGGAGATAACCAAACTACAAGAAATGTTGAGATGACCAATGGGCCCACATGTCCAATGCGTGTACTGTGGCGGAAACCACTTGTCGGCTGAGTATCAAGACCCTAGGTCACGACCTTGTGCTAATTGCAGTAGATTTGGTCACGACGTCGTGCATTGCAAATTACCAAGCAAACTTCCGTGCTCACAACCATATGGCCAGTCATATCTAGCGAGCAAACCACAATAATTCTTCAAAAAGGGAGCCCCATTGGCCCTTCCTGTGCCTAACGACGTTAAACCGACTGTTCCTAGAATGGACATAGACCCTACCGGCATACCTAGACCACTTGGTCCCTATGTGACCCATCCACCGTGTGACTCTCCAGTCCACTATGTGGAGGAGCCAAATGAGAAAGAGACTTATGTATACACATACATCTCGCACGAGGACGAGGGCAATGCAGTCCTTATGGACTATCAACTAATACCGGTGATGGCGTTAGGAAGAGGCCGTGGTAGAGGCCTAGGAGGGTAGACGCAGGATCCAATCATGTGTTGGACTTGCGGTCATCTAGGGCATGTCTCATCACATTGTCCTAAAAGGGGGCAACCAAATAGAGACAAGGCAGACACCTAAGGTGCCCTGAGTGTGAAATCACTCATCTCTTCATTGACTGTCCCAAGTGAAAACCATCCTCAAGTTCAGCCAACGTGCCATCTGTCCCATTGGGGCTATTCGGTGTCGAGAACCTTGATAAGCAAGCCACACCTATCCCATTGCATGTCATGACCTGAGCACAAATGAAGCAGGTCCGCATATCATTGCCAGGTCCTAGCAACCTTGATGCAGCCTCGATCGGAAAGAAGAGCCATAGATGGAGAAAGAAGAAACCTGAAGCTAAGATCACTCTAAAAACTGAGAGTGCCATGACTCTGCCTGCTGGAAAGAAGGTCACTGGAGCAAAGGTACAAACCTCAGCTCCTAAGACGGCCGAAAAGGGAAGTGCTAAGGTAGGGGAATACCTGCATCCGAAGCACTAACTAGAGGCTATCAAGAAAGTGAAGGAATGGATAAAAGAGGCCCAAGAGCACCTAAGAGATACTGAGCCCATCCTAGAGGACAAGATCAAAGATCTTTCCAGCATAAGCACGCTAATCTCACGCTCTCAACCAAAATCGAGAGATGCGACTACGCCGCAAGCGGTATTGCTTAGGCAAATCCTTGATGCTATAGGCCAGCAAATCATTCATCACGGCCATTGGCCAGGACAATCTGAAATAGGAGAAAGATGAGCAGCCAATGGCCTCCTTACCACGCTAGTGACCACCCCTATGACACTGAGCCTGGGAGACCTTCTTAGGCAGCATTCCACCCTATGGCAAGACCTAAAGCAGTGGGTTGAAGGATCACGAGAGCAAGCTGCTGCAGACCTGCACGACCATGATGTAGAGACAAAAATACCGAGTCTGACGTTGCACTCTATTCCTAAGTCCTTGCACGTTAATGCTTTCTGGGAAGGCACCGAGATGCATGCAGACTTACCTATCTTAGCCCTAAGGCGACACAACGAGAAAGGGGATTGTAGACACACATGAGTGGGGGTTAGTGTACTAAGCCATGTAGTGCTTCAGACTTGGGGAAACCCGCCTTGTCGAGACTGCTAGGTTCAATGTCACACTAGCAAACAGTATGAGAGTGAAACCATTCGGGGTACTTAAAAACTGGCCGGTGAAAATTGCAAGTGTCTAATTCTCAATCGATCATGAAGGGAGTGGACTACGATATCCTATTAGGCCGACCCTAGATGCGCAATGCCAAATTCATCAAAGATTGGGGTAACAACTTAATCTTCATTGGCAATAGAATGGAAGCTGTGAGGGTAGAGATGGACACTTGGAAGACCTCACCAGTCGACTTGGATGCCATCTCCGTGATGCTTAAAGGTAATGCTCAAGTCAAGAAGTCCTATGGGCCCTTGACCAAGTATATCCCATGCCCGGAGTGTTAGAATATCAAGCTCATAGTATGTATGACCGACATTAGTCTTGTCCAACTGTATCAGCAAGTGTGGGACATTAAATAAGTCGGTGGTCTTAGACTCAGTGTGAATGGTCCTATGGACCTTAGTACTATTGTATACACTTATGTTATGTTAGTAGTCTATGAAATAATGGAAGATGATGAACAACCTGAAGGTCAGGTTGCTGCTCCATTACATTGTCTCTCTCCCTCTCTCTTCCAATATGGTATCACAGCCATCATGGATGGGCTCTTGAAGGCATGAATCTATGAGAAAGACGTACAGCCTGAAGACTCAGGGCAGTGGTTGAAGAGAAGTAGGTTGTCATTGTGCAGGCTGTCATTGTATCTGTGAAGGTATGCATTTTGCCATTTTGGGTTCTATGGTTCATGGCAGTGCTTGAGACTTGATTAGAGCCTTCAGGAGACTTGGTTGAGCATGTAGAAGGAGACGACCTGCTGCTGTAAACTGTCATGCTGATGGCGTGTTTGCGCCTGCTGTAAATGAAGGCTGTCCTACTGCTACTGAAGACATAAATCACTACTTGAGTGATCCAGAGCTTGTATGCTTTCTTGGGAAGTCATATTAATGATCTGACATGTCAATGCTTGGTCTGGAGTTGATAAATGAGCTGGAATAGTGAAGTACAGATCTGAAATTGAAGACAAGTTGCTGTAAACTGAAACAAGGCAGCATACATTGATCACTCTTTGAAGCGTTGAAGCCATTTGATGAGCATTTTGAGCTCTACTGAAGTGAGGGTTCATTCAGGAAGCATATGTACTGAGTTTGATGCATTTGGATTGCATTTTACTGATAAAATATTCAGATCTGAAATTTTATGACAGGCTGAAAACTGTCATAAAACTGTCATCATCATACACTCATTGACTTGAAGAAATACATGCCTTTTGTTACCTATAGGGAGTTGCATGGTACGGGATATGATTGTTGAATGCTATGATCATTGAGATGAGCATTGAAGGCTCTTATCTGAATCAGAGAACAAATGCTTTGACAGTGTACTTGGCTGGTCATAAACAGTCCATGTACTTTTTGACATTACTTCTTGAAGACAGAGAGTCTGCGAATGCCCGTATGGTTATGTATTGATCCCTACACACAGTGGCATATGTATGAAGTGGCTTGAGGATCTCTTGGGCTGAAATACATCTTGATTTGATAGTTTATTGGCTGTATACAATCTATGAGCAGATTTATGTCACTTGTACTTGCTGGATATGCACTGTTTTGTGCCCGTATGACTATGTCTAGTTGCCTACATATACTAGCAAATGTCTGAGAAAGTTTGGAGCATGTATGACATGTTGTAAAGTGGTTTTTGACAGTAAATTCACTACTGGTTACTGAAAAATTACAGGTTTCAGACTGCGTATTCTCTTTACTGTAATAAGCTTGCATGACACAGAGTTACAATACCTGCAAAGTCTATGTATACTGACTGATGTACCTACGAGTTATACCACATGTTTGTGGATGTTTTTGAGGTTGTAAAGGGCTGAAATACCCTGGTTTTTTGCAGAGAATAGTTGCAGAAAATTGTCATAAACAGTCAAGGATTGAGGTTGGTCAGAGTGACTTGTTGGCTTGCAGGAAGTCACGCAGTGACTAAATAGTGTCTTTACAACATGGTAAATGCAAAAAGGGCTGACAACATAACCCAGATAGTCGGGGAAAAGCTTGACAGCAACAGTTATGCCATATGGAAGTTCTGCATGGAGAACTTCTTAATAGGGAAAGGCTATTGGGAGTTGGTGTGACTGGAGCGAAAGCTGAACCTGAGCTCCCAGATCGACCTATGGCTGATCAGAGACGATTACACCGAGCTTGAACAAAAAGAGCTCGTAAAGTCTTGCACTGGCTCTCTTTATGTATCTCAGATGCCATGCTAATGTAGATAATGAACTGCAGCTCTCCTAAGGATACATGGGACATTTTGGTCAAGTATTATGGCACAACCACAAGTGCCAGGAAGATACAGTTGAAGCAGAAGTTCAACAACATGGAGAGGAAGAGCAGATCTATACAGGATTATGTCACGGAGGTTAAGACCATTGCAGATCAGTTGCCATCTGTTGGTTCACAGGTTGAAGATGAAGACATGGTTGCTGTGACCTTGAACGGCTTGGGGCCTGAGTATAAGTCTTTTGACACTTCTATGTCTGTGCAAGCTGAAATGCCTGATTTCAATGAGCTGGTTGCATTGCTTATCCATGAAGAGGTTAAGCTTGGTTTGGCTACAGGATCTAGCCGTTCTAAAAACAAGGATGCAGTTTTCTATTCCAATCAACGTGGTCGTGGAAACCGTGGTAGAGGCTATGGATTTGGCAGAGGAGGCCAGCAAAATGCATCCTATGGCAATAACAATCAGCAGATATCGAATGCAAGAGGTGATGGAAACTTTAGAGGCAGGGGGAGATCTAGCCCTAGAGGTAGAGGCTTCTAGCAACAGCAGCGTCCATCTGACAATTCGAACAAGGATAAGGATTGTCATTACTACGGAAAGTATGGGCATATTGCCAAGGACTGCTGGAAGAAGCAGGGGAATCAAAAAGGCAAAAAACATTGGAATTTTGCTACATCTAGTCAAGTAGATGATACTTCAAGAGATAGATTGTTTGCCATGCAGTATGTAAAAGATAGAGTTGTTGAAAAATCCACTGATGATGCAGTTTGGTATATTGATTCAGGGGCATCGAACCATATGACTCCTCATGGTGATTGGTTCACTGATATGGTGGCTGAAAAAAATGGCTATGTCTATACAGGTGATGACACGCAGCATAGCATTGAGCATAAAGGCAAAGTGACTCTTGTGGTTCATGATGGCAAGAAGAAAAATTTGCATGATGTATTGCATGTTCCTTCAATTATGAAGAACCTACTATCTATTGGTCAGATGAGGGAGAAAAACTTGCAACTTAGATTCAACAAGCATGGTTGCTTTATTGAAGAATTTGGTAATGGATGCAAGTTGATAGCTCGTGGTCATAGGAATGGTAGAATGTTTACTCTTGATGCTACCTTGCCAGAGCTGAATTCAGCCATGTTTGCCCATGGTTCTGGCACTATCAGAAACTTGGAAATTTGGCACAAGAGAGTGGAGCATGTAAATTTGCAAAGGCTACAAATTATGCAGAAAAAACAGCTTGTTACAGGTTTACCCAAGTTCCAATATTCAGATATTGGTCATGTATGTGATGCTTGCCAGTTTGGTAAGCAGTCAAGGTTGCCATTTGTCAAGCATGTAAGGTAGAGTACACGTCCATTGCAGTTAGTGCACTCTGATGTTTGGGGCCCAGCCCATAATCCATCCATGGGAGGCTCGAAGTATTATGTTACATTCATTGATGATTACAGTCGCTATACTTGGGTCTACATTCTGAAGAAAAAGGATGAGGTGTTTGCTGTTTTTCAACAGTTTAAAAAGCAGGTTGAAAAGGAATTTGACTGTTATATATCTTGCTTGAGGTCAGATAGTGGTGGGGATTATATGTCAAATGAGTTTGACAACTATCTAGCTGAAAATGGCATACATAGGCAGCTTACTTGCAGCTACACTCCTCAGCAAAATGGGGTAGCTGAAAGGAAGAACAGGGTCTTGATGGAAGCTACTCGTGCCATGATGAATGAGAAGAAGATGCCACTCTATTATTGGGCTGAGGCTGTTATGACAGCCATGTATATCTTGAATCGGACTCCCATTGCAGGTATTCATGAGATGACACCGTTTGAGAAGCTGTATGGCTATAAGCCAGATGTAAGTCACATGAAAGTCTTTGGCTGCCTTGCTTATGTGCATATTCCAGATGAAAAAAGGAAGAAGCTGGATCCAAAAGTGCATAAGTGTATCTTCATTGGATATTCGCAAGAGACGAAGGAATACAAATGCTATGATCCCTCTACCAGGGAGACCTTGGTGTGCAGGGATGTTATTTTTTATGAGATGGGTTCTTGGTATGTATCACCGGCAACAGTGCCATCGGATATGCCTTCCACTCATGTATCTACAGTTGATATGCAGTTAAGCACTGTTATGACAGGACCTAGTAGTCAGACAGTATCTCCATGGACAGGGAGATTGAGGAGCTCACCGTCCACTGACACCAGTATGTCAATGAGGGGGAGATATGATATCGCAGACAAAGGAAAAGAGAAAGTTAGTGAGGATGTATCTGGGATGATGACACCTGGTAGGATGACTTCTGGATATGAGTCTACTGACACTTTAGACAGTGAACTTGGTGACACTTTCGACAATGAACTTGGTATTCCGACTGTCTATACGCTTGGCGCAAGGCTGAGTAGGTACATTCTGCCTCATGAGAGAGGGGAATCGAGCAGTGCACCACAGCTTAAATGCTCACAGAGGGTTAGATACCCTGTTGACAGGTTGACATATAGTGGCTACACTGCAAAGCATTATGCTTGCATGACAAAAGTGATGGAGATCAAAGAACCAGGTACATATGCTGAAGAAGTGGAAAATGAGAACTGATGTGCAGCTATGGATGAAGAAATGAATGCCTTGGTTGAAAATAAGACATGGGATCTTGTGCCACTACCTGAAGGAAAAAAGACCATTGGCTGCAAATGGGTCTACAAAATCAAATGCAAGTCAGATGGCAGTGTGGAAAGGTACAAAGCTAGGCTGGTTGCTAAGGGGTATGGGACTTGATTATGAGGAAACATTTAGCCATGTTGCCAAAATGGCAACCATATGCACTATGATTGCTTTGGCTGCTGCTAGAGGATGGAAATTATAGCAAATGGACATTAAGAATGCATTTCTTAACGGTGACTTAGCAGAGGATGTCAATATGGTTCAACAAGAAGGGTATGTTCACTCTAATTTTCAGCATTATGTATGCAAGCTGAAAAAGGCACTGTATGGGCTGAAACAGGCTCCGAGAGCTTGGCATGCTAGGATCAGTAACTACTTGTAGAGGTTGGGTTTTACTATTGGTAGGGCTGGTCACAGCCTATTTACAAAGAAGACAGACAATGGCTTGGTGGTGCTGGTCATATATGTTGATGATTTGATCATCACTGGTGATGATGACTTGGGCATACATCATGTAATGAAGATGCTGAAATCTGAATTTGACATGAAAGATCTAGGTGAATTGAAATACTTTTTGGGTATTGAGGTAATCAAGGCTGAAAATGGTTTATGGCTGATGCAGAAACATTATGCCATGGAAATGCTGAAGAAGTATGGCATGGCTGAATGCAAACCATTGGATACACCCCTTGATCAGAATGTCAAGCTGGGCATTAGCACTGAAGCTGAAATTCAGGATGTGACTATGTACAGGCAGATGGTTGGAAGTCAGATCTACTTGGCCATCACTAGGCCGGATTTGAGTTATGCAGTTGGGCTCATAAGTCAATTTATGCAGAAGCCCAGGAAGCCACATTTGGATGCTGTTAGGTGGATTATGAGATATGTTAAGTCCACTATAGATTATGGGTTGTTCTATATGAGAGATAAGCCCTTGAAACTAGTTGGATACATAGATGCGGATTGGGCAGGATGCTCATATGATCGCAGATCTACGAGTGGTTATGCTTTTGGCCTTGGAAGTGGCATGATCAGCTGGAGCAGCAAGAAGCAACCAACAGTTGCATTGTCTAGCACTAAGGCAGAGTACAGGGGTGCTGCATTGGCAGCATGTGAGATTTCATGGCTGCTCAAGCTTATGGCTGATTTGGATATTCAGGTGAATGCTCCAGTGACCTTATTATGTGACAATCTCAGTAGTGTACTCCTGGCAATGAATCCAGTTTACCATGCTAGGACAAAACACATAGAGGTACACTACCATTTTATCAAAGAGATGGTTCTTGCAGGAAGAGTAGATCTCATGCATGTGAAGACTGATGAGCAGGTTGCAGATATCTTTACCAAGTCTTTGGGTAAAGATAAGTTCAGTAGTTTTAGACAGCTACTTGGAGTTCATCAGATGATTTGAGCTTGAGGGGGAGTGTTAGAATATCAAGCTCATAGTATGTATGACCAACATTAGTCTTGTCTAGCTGTATCAGCAAGTGTGGGACATTAAATAAGTCGGTGGTCTTAGACCTAGTGTGAATGGTCCCACGGACCTTAGTACTATTGTATACACTTATGTTATGTTAGTAGTCTATGAAATAATGGAAGATGATGAACGACCTGAAGGTCAGGTTGTTGCTCCATTACATTGTCTCTCTCCCTCTCTCTTCCAATACGGAGGATGAGCAAGACTGGATGCATGTCCTTGCTACAATCGACTTGCCATTCTCAGATCATAAGGCATATCAGCAACCCATTAAGACAGTTGGCAAGTCAAAAGACACACCCTCCGTACCAATTTGCATGATGTCAGGAAGCCTTCGTGGATGACCTAAACCTGTCACATTCCAAGTGCCAAATAACAAGAGGGAACTCCAAGAGATTCTAGAGTATTTAACTAGCAAGCTAGCTGGCAATCCAGCAGTAAACTTCAAGCCACTCCAAGATATGTTAGATGAACCAAGGTGGCAATGGACCAGGGTGCATGACTTAAACCTCATGTACAATTGGGCCCTAGTCCCCGATCAGAGACAAGAGATATGCCAAAACCTAGGAGACAATGAGCAGCCAGACGAAGATGACTCCAATGACGAGTACGAAGATTGTCGTTCTTTCAGTGAAACGAAAGTGAGGGTGAGATAGACATGGTGGAATACGACACTGAGGGACGAGAAATAGAATAGATACGAGTGGACTCCAAGCCACAAAAAAAGAGTGTCTTTAAGATAGAGCGAGGGGTCATGCGCATGGATTGTGACCGCGCTTGGTTGGAACACATAGGAGCCATAGATTTCGAACAAGCAGGCCTAACCCAACCAAGTACGACACTAGTACTTAGAACAGAGTCACCCTCTGAGCTGCGACTGCCAAGAGAAACCACCTCTTCTAGCAAAAATGGCGATTTTGATTCTGAGTCGGAAGTAAGCTCAGATAGTGACCCAAAAATACCTAGACCATCCAAGACCAGATGCATCAAGGGGGACCTACCCGTCCACCTGAGGCCCAGACGGTTGAAGGAAGAAAGGGCAAAACAACCTAGGGACACACAAACGGAAGAGCAAAGAAAGCCGCAAGATCTCCCAAAGAGATTTACGAAATTCAAGAAGGGTGATAGGGTAGTCATCATGTTGGGTGCCAAACGCCAAGGGCAAAAGAATGAACCCAGCAAGGGACCACCAAGGTCAAGGAGGTGAACCTAGCACAGGAAGGGGAGACACCCCGACTGTTCTTTATTGCTGATGACTTGACTAAGGAAGAGGAGACGAGTCTTGTTGCTCTCTGAGTATAGAGACGTGTTCGCTTGGTCCTTAGAAGAGCTTAAGGGGGTAGATCCGAGTGTAGTGACTCATAATATACCCATGACACCAGATGCAACGCCAGTCAAGCAGCGACCATACCCGATGAATCCAAAATATGCTCATGCAGTCAAAGAGGAGATTGACAAGTTGATGAGAGCAGGATTCATTTACAAAATTGAGCACACAGATTGGGTGTCGCTCATAGTCATAGTGATGAAGAAAAACGAAAAGATTAGAGTGTGCGTCACTTACAAGAAGGTAAATGCTACCATTAAGAGAGACAACTACCCATTGTCGTACACTGATCAAAAGAGTGGCGGGCAAAGAGACCTACAGCTTTTTGGACGGCTTGTTTGGATACAATCAGGTGCAAGTGCATCCTATCGACAAGCATAAGACTACCTTCGCCACTGAGTGGGGGGAGTCTTTGCTTACATAGTCATGCCCTTTGGGTTGACTAATCCCCCAGCCACCTTTCAATGCCTCATGTGCACCATATTTAAAGACATGCTTCGCAAGGAATTGGAAGTCTTCGTGGATGACTTGTGTGTTCACTCGGCCTGGAGAGAACACTTAGACAAACTCAGAGCAGTCTTTGAGCAGTGTCGCCTATATCATCTCTCCCTAAACCCCTTAAAGTTCCAGTTCTAGGTGAAACATGGATGCATCCTAGGGAACGTGGTGTCGAAGAAGAGCATTGCTATTGACTTCTCAAAAGTCAGGGTTATTGTTGATCTTCCGCCCCCAATCAACTGTAAGGGAGTTCAATGCTTCATAGGCCATACGAGATACTATCAACAGTTTGTGTTGAACTATGCATTGATTGCCGAACCTTTGTACAAGTTGTTGATCATCTTTGAGTGGATTGAAGCATGCCAACAAGCGTATGAGGAATTGAAAAAGGCTCTGACTACTGCACTGATTCTACAAGCCCCAAATTGAACCATTACCTTCCACATGCATATTGATGCTTTGAAATTTGCCATGGGGGCAGTGTTGTGCCAACCTGGCGAACACAACCTCGACTATCCAGTGAGCTTTGCTAGCAAACAACTCACTGAGACTAAAATGAATTACTCGATGACTAAGAGAGAGGGTTTAGCCATGGTATTTGTTGCGGCATTATCTATTGGCTACGCCTTTTACTTTCTTTGTGGACCATCAAGCCTTGCTATATCTAGTAAACAAACCCTGCACTACAGGACGCATAGCTTGATGGCTCCTTCTACTTTTAGAATTCGACTTCTCTGTGGTTGTATGGAAGAAAAAACACCACTACATGGCTTACCACATGTCATGCATCCCCACGGGAGAGGCTGTTGAACAAGGCATTGCCGATGAATTGTCAGACGCCTATCTGTTTAACCTTTCCAGCGAGAAAGATTTATTCAAGGTTGATCTAATGCCATATTGGGTAGATGATATCGTCCAAGTGCTGGAACACGGACCTGCCTGAGTGACCAATAGAAAAAGCCCAACTTAGGCAACTTATCCTCAAAATCCAACCCTATCAGTTGATAGCAGGCCAACTATATAGGCTAGGGCAAGATGGGTTGTTGCGTAGATGCGTATGCGAGTATGAGATGCACGATGTGCTCGTAGAGGTGCACAGGGAAATTGCTAGAGGCCACTTTAGCGAAGACACGACAGCTTGCAAGGTGCTATAGTCTCAACTATGGTGGCCCACCCTTTTTCGTGATGCAACACGATTTGTCAAGCATTGTGATGAGTGTCAACGGACAAAGGTCCCAATTTGCAAGGATCAAATGGAGTTACCCCCAATCATTACACAATAACCCTTTGAAAAATGGGGGATCGACTTCATAGGACCCATTAGTCCTGCAGCACAGTATTCCAGGCCAAATATATCATTGTGGCCACAAACTACCTAACGAAATGGAAAGAAGCAAGAGCAACACGAAAGAATGATGCTAGAATGATTGCCAAGTTCTTATGGGAGAAGATGATCTCACGATTCGGTTTACCCATCGAACTAGTCAGTGTTGACCAAGGCATGCACTTCATCAATGAAGTGATAGCGCATCTTCTATCCACCTTTCTAATTATCCATCGAAAATCCTCTCCATACTACCCTTAGGCAAATGGGCATGCAAAATCCACAAATAAGATCCTTGTAAATGACTTGACCAAAGTAGTCTCTACTTCGCATAGCATCTGGGATAACAAGCTGATGGCAGCCTTGTAGTCTTACCGTACAGTTTATAAAACGGCTGTCAGTCAAACTCCCTTTAGGTTGACCTATGGGACTGAGGCAATTCTACCAGTAGAGTTCTTCGTTCCTAGCCTGAGAATAGCGCTTCAAGAACTATGGGAAGGAAAGGAGGCATGAATACAATGCCTGGTTGAACTTGAACGCCTCTCGAAAACTCGCCTTCTAGCCACTCATGCGCTCATATGCGAGAAGGCACAATACAAGAGCTAGTTTGACAAGCATGTCAAGTAGCGTGACTTTGAACAAGGTGACTTAGTGCTCCTGTACTCAGTTAAAGGACACAAGCACAAAATGAAGTTTAGAGGTCTTAGACCTTTCAAAGTTCATGCAATCAGGCAAATTGGCAATGTTGAGCTTGAGACTCTAGATGGCGAGGGCATAGGCTTCTTCAATGGCAGTCACATTAAGAGGTACTACCCTCCCACGTATCCGCTGCATGAGCCACCAATGTTAGAACCCCCTGTCAAAGTACGAGTCGCCACAATCATGGAAATTGATGATGAGGATGAGGAAGCTGAGAACCCGCATACATCCACATCACGATCACTGCCAAGCAAGCATGCACTCTCAATGCCTTGATTGATGAGGGAGCAGACTTCAATGTCTTAACTCACGATCATTGGACCCAACTTGGTAAACCACCATTACAGGCCATTAATGCCAAATTAAGCCCATATGGGAGCCACTCACACACACTTCTCGGCAAGTGCAAGGCCACTGTTGCTATCGAGTCTGAGACTGTACCACTGATCTTTTACATGTTGCCAAACACTAAAGACACAGGCATGGAGTCGCTGCTAGGGCAAACCTTCAAGAAGCAAACTCACTGCAATGTCAATTATGAGTCACAGCACATCCACCTCGCCATAGGCAACGTCCACATTGTTATAGCCTTCAGCAAAAGGGCTGTCACCTCGAGCTGCGTGACCTCATCAAAGTCTTCAAGGCCACCAGTAGAAATACTCACAGCCAAGTCCTAGTCAAAACACTTCCATAGCCAATGAAAGAGGCTTTGGATGAGGCTTTCTTCCTCTCAATGCTTTTGGAGGCTGGGGACTCCCCGCTTGCTTGCTTGCTCCCCAAGGCTAGTGCTTTTGCTGCCTAGTCTATGGTCTTGCACACATAGCCATTCCAGTAAACCTCATCCAGGGTGCGAGTTGCCACGTTCTCCAGCACCACAGGCATTCTGATCCAGTGCATGAGGGAATTGTAGCACTGGCTGGAGAAAATTGAGTGTATCAGTTTTGCCTGCATGCGGGCTTCAGCATCAGGGATATCCTAGATGCTGATGCCGTTGTTGGTTAGCACCTCTTCCCTCTTCATCTTAAGCATGGCATAGACATCTCTTTTTAGCTTCTTCTCCACCTTAGGCTCTAACCCCAGTGCCTTCTCCACCAAGGCTGGGTTCAAGGGTACCTGTAGCTGGATGGCCTTTGCCAATACCTTACCCTATGAGAGGAACAACCCTACATTTATGGCGTACCCTCGTAGGGTAGGAGTGGATTTTGACGCTACCCTCCATGGACGCTATGACTTCCCCATTATCTATAATCCTAACTGTGCCTTTTTTGAACAAGCTTTCACCTTCACCTTTGAAAGCCTAGACATTTTTATGACCCGCTTCCTCATCGACTTTTCCTCTTGCCGCGATCGAGCCTTCATAACCACCTGTAACTACCTTATGCTTCTTAAAATCTTACTTAAGAAGGACCCTACCCCACAAGAATGTGGCCTCCCACCCCTCTTTTTTGATCCTAATGCCATCAAAAGCTGCCCCATGACGTTCTTGATGATGAGAGCTAGCCTTCTACCTTCTTTTTGCCTAGCTCTTCTTGAAGATATGAACAATAGCCAGTTCACCCAATGTAACCACCCCTTCCTCTCCACCACTTCACTTCATGTTTGCATGAGGGATACATGCAGAGCTGGCAATTTTTGAGAAAATCTATGCGGCCCCCTTCTTCACCTCACTCTGACGATGAAAGTTAGAAATTGGCTGCCATCCTGGCTTTATAAAAATTAAAGAAAAAAAGGAAAAAATAAAAATAAAAGAAAGAAAGGAAGGCAAGAGAACACATCACAAAAAGAAAAAGACATGGAAAGAAAGATTCACATGAAGACACAACCAGGACCACACAGGACACGGTCACTGCACCTAGGGGTCCTCAAGTTAGGCATGTCCGGTGGCTTCGGTCGGTTGGCTCCACTCCTAACCCCCTAGCCCCCCTTTTTGACCCCCCACTTCACACTTAGGGCACATCAAGGGCAAGACATACCTAGGGAGGTAACACTCACCTATGGTTAGACCTATCACCCTACGCTACACACACCGCACCTCCCTACTGCACGAATGGGGTCCTCAAGTGTGGGACATCACCCAGGCCTACCTATGGTTAGACCTAGCTCCCTATTCCACCAGCACAAGCACAATGCACCACACAGTAAGGTAGACACTCCCCTTAGGTAGAGCATCGCACCTTCTCCTTTCAGGTACTACAAAATTTGGCAAACCACCAACTTCGGAGGCCCCATCATCCACTTGATATCTGATTGGCTTCTCTGTCAACCATCATTTCCAAAGCTTCCAAAGCATCTAAGTCCACATGTGGCCCTATCATCACCTGACCAACAACTTGCCAACTGCCTACCCTTTCCCAACAAACAGCTAGAAGTGCCATGGTACTAGCACCCATCTCAGAGGGGGGTAATGTTTGGGTAATGTTAACCTCAATTCGAGATGGTGAAAAATGAAGGAAAAAGTGGAAAAAGGATGGAAAAATAGCAAAGGCATAGAGGTGGCCCCTAAATCTAAGCTAAGGCAAAAAACGCAATTTTAAATGAAAGGCACCTCTAAAAACTCTAAAAACTCTTGTAAAAGAGTGCCAAGCTCCCTCCTGTGCCATTTGTAAAAGAATAGATGGGTATAGGCTTACGGCATGAAGCAAGAAGAGGGAATTAGAAAAAGAGACCTTGCCACAATGGCCGTTCATGTAAAAAGGGATGGGTGCCCATGGGATTTTAGGGTTTTGTATATAAAGTTTAAAAGTGAATGAGAAGCTCATTCTTTGGTGTGTGGCTAACAAGAGTCCTCTCTTTTTCTCTTCTTCTCTTCATCACCTTGCTTGTGTGTGTGCTCTTGAGAGAGGGAGTGTGAGAGTATGAGGGAGTGAGTGAGTGAGTGAGTGTGTGGGAGTGAGGGATCAAGAGGGTGAAGCTCTTCACCATCTCCTCTTCTCTCTTCTTCTCTCTTCTCTTCTCTTTTCTTTTCTCGCGCACGTGGCTAAGGTGGATGGAGCTTGGAGATGGAGGAGGCTTGAGGATGCTTAAGCTAGCATCTAGGATCGTGGAGCTACTGGTGTGTGCAAGAGAGGAGGAAACTCATTTCAGCATCAAGGTAAGCTCACTACACCTCGAGAGGTTCGACGGTGCATCGGCTAGGTGAGAGATAGCCATGAGAGCTCACTTGAAATGCTTGAAACAATAAGTGGTCCGTGGGTCTTGGCGGTTGAGCGTGAGATCCCACTACATTAATCATGTCATTTTGATGTACGTTTTGTACTATTTGATAGATAGATGGTCATATTAGCAGTTTCTCTTATTTTGACTTGTTTTGACAGTGGTTTTGGCCTGTTTACTACTAATTACAACATGCTATTTTTTGCATAGTTTGCCTCTATTTGACTCATTATGGTTGGTTATCTCAAAGATACAGCTTTGTTTAATATTGCCAAGTTGGATGGCATCAACTATGGCTATTGGAAGTCTCAAATATGGCACGTTTTGGTGCAAAAATTGTAGATTAAGCCACTAAGAAACAAAGGTATTAAACTCAAAAACATGGATGATGAAAACTGGGTTGATTTAGATGCACTATGTAAGTCCATTATCATTTAATGACTATCTAAAGAGGTCCACAATAATGTTGTTGAAGATGAAGAACACAGTGCATGGAATCTATGGGAAAAGATTTAGGAACTTTATGCAAAGTAGAGCCTTACTTTGCAAATGTATTGGCTTAACCAACTGATGGATCTCTGCATGAAGCAGGGGACCCCATTGTTTGCTCACTTTAGTCAGTTTCATTCTATCATGAAGAATCTGCTTCAATAGGTTATTGAGTTTCAGGATAATTTGCATCCTTTGTTTCTGTTTGGCACTTTACTTGAGTCTTGGGATGTATTTTGCATTGTGATCTGTACCAACAAACTTGATGGGCTAAATTTGAAAGATATAGAGAGTGCTCTTTTGACTGAAGAAATTAATAGGAAAAACAATGATGCTTTCCACATTTCACATGCTTTATCTATTAGAAGTGGCATAAGTGGCAAGAAAGATAATGATCACCATGGGAAGGACTCTCAAAAGTCTTGGTCTAAGTCACGCGAATGCAACAAGTCTCTTTGTCATGCCGCTACATGCACATCGTGTAAAAAAATCTAGAGGGTGGCTTTCTTTTTTATTTAGAGAGCCAATGCCATTTTAGACATTAGTGTTAGTGTCCATTATTCAAAAATATTAGATTTTTGGACAAGTTTTAGCCAATTTTTGATATTTTAGATATTATCTCTTGTAAAAATCCATAAAACTATAGACAACTTCTAGATTATGATAAGATGTAAAAGGAAGCATGTAGCTTTCAGCTAATTTGAGAGGATTTTATGTAAAAAGAGAGATTAGCAAAATCGCGCGACGTGCTATCGTTATTTTCAAGCAGTGAACAGTACTCCAAAGTCGGAGATGAAGAAGGAGTGATCGGGCAAAATTCTGGTCAGGTGCTTTGGCATTTTACCCCCATTTCAGAGCCAATGGAGACATTGGATTGGATATCTGAGTAGCATAGAGGAAAGTATTATTTTATACACGTTTTTTTCTATTAGAGTTTTATCTTCTCATAATGCAAGGATAAACTGACAAACTTCATCTATGTTAGTATTCTTCTGCATTTTCTAATTATTTTTTGGAGTATTCTTCTACGTCTTCAATTTCTTTGAACCCCTTCTCTTCCGTCTACTCCTCTCCTTGAATCTACCTTAACCCTGTTGTCTCTTACCCCCGTGGTGGACTCTTGACACCAAACACACCGACATCATGTCAAGGGGAAGTTTATGCTATCATCATAGGTGAATTTTGAAAGATATTTAGGCTGATTTGGGGCTAATATCTTCATCCATACTCAAAGAATTAACTACAACATTGTTCTTTTAATTCATTTCTTACTCTAAAGGAAGACATCTTGTCAAAATATGCAAGTATTATGTGACCCTATGGTAGGGCAATGTTTGTAGATCATTCATAGATGCTTTGAGTTGAATTAAGAGGTGCTTTTTCTCTTATTTCTTGGTTGTGGTAACTTATCCTTATCAGGAACTCAATTTGAAGCTCTCTTGAAGCAAGTCTCTTTTCCCTACAAGCCTTGTTAATTGACTCATAAGGTTTTGTCCCTAATAGTCTACATTGAATGTAATCATGCAAAGTTGATTCATGCTATGGCATCATGTATTAATGATGGGATGTAGAGTTGTTTATGATACATTACAGCATATTGTACTTGATTTTTTGATTGCTCTTATAGTCAAGAAAACAAGCTTGATTTGAGTTAGAACTTATGAGATAATACTCTTGTGATCTTTACTAAGAACATGTAGTTGGAAGCTCTATCAACATCTTCAAGAACTTGGCTTGAAACCTTCAACCCTTCTCTTATCTCTACCGTCTCCAGAGTCTAAGCTCTTGAACCCCCATACATTCTTCTCTCTCAAACCCCTATGATTGACCGTGAAATACCTCTTGAACCTTTAAACATTCACAGTAATCTACTTATCTCTTGAAGACGCATCTCCATCTATCTTGTTCAGTTTTCTTGCCAAACCCCTGTGGTGACCTTCAACCCTATGCGTTGCGACATTGGTGAACCCAATATGAAGGTCGGTGTAAGAGAACTCAAAGATGGGGGATTCTTCAAGAGATACTCTACAACAGTTGGTGCACATACTGCAGATCAGACTCAGCAACAATAAATCCAAATGTTACAACAACAACAACAAAGGTAAGATGAAGAGAAGATTGATTCCACAGCTATTAAGGCCCTAGAGGAAGTTGGGCGGGAATTAAAACAATTTAATGGTCAAAATGTCTCTATTTTTATTTGCTTGTATGTTGAGAAAATGCTCTTCTTTGGTGTACCGCAACATGCATGGAGTCGTTATTTTTCCAGACTAACCAAGTATGGTCTTCAAGAAAGAATCCATGGTCTTTTTCAATGAGATGCGAATTGGGTTGCATTCAAAAAAGCCCTACGTGAAGATTTCTTCTTAGAAGACTCTGGCCTAATGACGAAGAAAAATTTCACTACTTGGGTTGAGAAACCCAACTAGCTGCAACAACGTTATACCATGAGTTTGAAAGTAAATTTGGACAACTTGATGATGAAGACCAACAAAGTTTGGAAGGTCAGAAGATTGAATTATTCCTTAAGGCTATAGATCCCATTCTGCAAGAGAAGCTTTCTGATCGCCTAGTAGATTCTACCTCCGAATCCGGATTCAAGACTGCATGGACAAATGTTACTGATGCAATAAACATGATTGCTCAAAGAGAGCGGATGTAACTAAGATTGGGATCTTCTTCAACTTCAGCAACTCCATTGATGGAGCTTGTTCCACCTTCAAAATCCCCTATTCCTTTGACTAATCAACCAACTCTTTCTTCTTTTGTTTTTTTATAAAAATGATGTCATGGATGAACTCATTAAAAGCATGCATGACCTTCATCTAAATCTTACAAAAATTAGTTCCAAGGTGAAGAACTTGGATGTCAAAGTTGAAGAACGAGGCCAATCATCAACTCAAAGACCCATGAGAGAAGGCTTTAAGAGGCGTTGTATTTGGTGTGACAGCCAACAATATGACAAGAGGGAGTGTTCTTCCTTTCGTGAGGCTGAAGCACAAAAGCTCATCTTTTGGAAAGATAAAAAACTTCATGCAGCTGAAACTGGTCTTCCACTGGAGCCAAATTTTGGCAATGGTGGAATGAAGAAAAGATTAGAAGATTTAGCTATAAAGAATGCCTACACAGCAATTGATATAGCTACTTATGGGCTGCAAATTGAACCAACTAAATCAAATTTGAAAGCATGTAAAGCTAATGTGCAATCTAAAGTATGGATGCGTGCACTAGATCAAATGGAATGTGGTAAAACAGCCAAAGAAGATTTGGCTAATGCCATTCAGTGCATTCGAGGAATAACTGGTTGAAAAGAACCGATAGATTCTTTTTCCACATTTGCACATTTGGCTAATGTCAGTTCATAAAGAAGTCTTGATTGAAGAAAAGAGAAGAAGAGAATATGAACCATGGCCTTCCTCTTTTGGCCCTCCGAAATGGGTAACTAGAAGAATGCCTGAACATCCAAAGCTTGCTGAAAATATAACCCCAAATCAAGAGATGGAAAATGCACCACAAACAAAGAAGACCAAAGGAAAGAAGAAAGGCAAGCAGCCAGGCTACAAATTGCAGTCTGACATAGAATCTAACCGATCTCAAACGAGTCCTAGAAGAACAAATTCTAGGAAGAAAAATTGAATTCGCCTTAGGCAAAATTCTTGGAATTGCCAAACATGAATTCCATTATGTAATTATTAATGTAATCAAAAGGAAAAGACAATATGTTGGTGATAAAGCTGAAGAAATAGTGCATCCTTTTTTGCAAGTTCTTCGAGTTTTTGTGCAGGATGAAGAGAAGCTGACTTCACAAGGAATTCATATTGAAGCAGTCAAAGAATTAATTGCAGCAATTGAAGCTGAAGATAAAGAAATAATGAATGCAAAAATTAAAGAAGTGAAAGCTGAAAATGTAATGATCGGCTGGTCCAGACTAGTTGGGCAGTCCACCTCTCAAAAAGAAGGCAGTCTACAGCACATGCATGAGGAGGAAGAGGCTCGGTTCATTCCAAGCAGTCACTACTCCCGTGCACATTAGGCAAGAGCAACAACAGAGACAGCCATCAAAATTGGAGAAAAAGAAACACCATGTATTGCACTCTTAGACCATGGCTCGGAGATAAACGTCATGGCAAGGAGTCTCTATGAAAGTGGCAAATGGCCCATAGATGTTGATCCAGGTTGGCAAATGAGAACTGCAAACAACTCTTCTGGAGAGTTATATGATGCATGTCCTAATGTGTAGGTAGCTATTGGAGACATAAAAGACAATTTTCACTTTTTTATTCAAGACTCTTGTAGTTACCCTATCATTCTTGGGCAACCTTACATTTTTTAAGCCCACTTGGAAACAAAAGCTCTTGATGATGGTTCTCCCTATGCTCGAATCCAAAGCAAGGATAATGAAAGAGCTGTCCAATTTCTTACTGTGTGTGTTAACCATCATCGAAAAAAAAGATCGACTGCATGATTATCTTGTGCCTCCTAATGCCCGAGGATTCAAGGGATTTTGGGCTGCATTGCTATAAAAGGAGGCTATGGAAGTGTGTCATGTAAAAATATTGAACCTCCTTATGCTACAGAAAGTGTGTCTCTAGCAAATCTGTATGTATATACAACCAATAGTATGGGCTATTATAAGCCTCTTCCATCCATAACTAAAGCTGAAAGAAAATATTTATGTCATGTAAAAAGGATGTGGAAAACTTATGACATGATGGCTGAAAATGAAGATATTTCAGGCATTTTTTTGGACTAATTACTACTGACACATTGACTGAAATATATGCAACTACTCATACAAAAAATCAAACCGAAAATCAATCCATAGAAGTATGTACATTGGATTTTTATCAAACAATTCAAGAATTTGTTGAGCAGGAAGACATTGGTTTACTCAACAAGGTTGAAGCACAAGTGGAGACAAAATACAAGACAATGGATAAGTAAGTTAAGCATGTGGCAGCCCCACTACCTTCTAAAAGTGAAGAGCTGGCTGATAGGGTAGCAAATCAGCCAAGTCTTCGTGATCCTTCCAACATTGGTCACAAGTTTGCATCTCAAAGTATAAAAGTGCTCAAAATAGGTGAAAATTCTTTCCTTTCACCGGCTGAAGAATACTCTTTTATGCAAATGCTAATGAAATATGGAAAATCTTTTGCATTTTAGTCAAGTGAAATAGGTTGTGTGGATCCAAATATTATGGCTCCTATAGTCATTTTTACAGTCCCACATGTGCCTTGGAACCTCAAGCCCATTCACGTTCTTCCAAGGGTGCATTTGCCCAAATTATTGAAACTTCTAAATGAGAAGATCATAATGAAGATTTTAGAACCTTCTTCAGCACCTTACTCAAATCGATGGTTTACCATACCCAAGAAAAATGAATCTTTACGATTCATCCAAGATCTATAGCCTGTTAATCGTGTCACAATTCGAAATGTTGGTTCGGGTCCAATTGTTGACGAGTTTGTTGAAGCTTTTGCAGGTAGAGCAATTTATTCTATGGGTGACCTATATTCAGGATATGACCAATTTCGCTTCATTTTAGAAAGCTGAGACATTACCACAATGAAGACACCTCTTAGATTGGTCTGCATGTGCACTCTACCACAAGGTGCAACAAACTCCGTAGCCCATATGATGAATGCCATGCACAAAATCTTAAGGGACTTTATTCCACAACTTACTCTTCCATTTCTTGATGATATACCTATCAAGGGATGCAAAGTCGATGAAAAGAAGGAGGAGCTTGAAGAAGATGGCTACAGGACATTTGTAGTTAACCATATTCATGATTTGACATGATTTTGACAAGGCTAGAAGAGGTACATCTTACCCTTTCTAGAGCTAAGTCGATTTTTGGAGTAGAAGAAGTCCTAGTTGTCGGACATCTGTGTGGCCCCTACGGATGTAAACCTTCACCAATCAAGATAGATGCCATCAGCAGAATGCAAAAAAAAATGCACAAATATCTCAGAGTTTAGAAGATTTATTGGCACATGTGTATTCTATCTCATATGGATACCACATTTTGCTCATGTCACCAAAAATCTTTATCAATTATTAAGAAAAGGCCAAAGATTCTTTTTGAGGAAAGAGCATACTCTCATTGTACGCAATTCAGCCCCCACTCTCAAAAGGGCTGATTATTCAGTCAACCCATCATCCTTACTATGGATACAAGTCCCATTGGGATAGGATGGGATGTTGGCTAAGAAGACCTTGAAGGTAACAAGTATGCAATTCATTTTGGAGCAAAGGTTCTCAATGAATGTCAAAGAAGGTATACACAAGTAAAAAGGGAATTGTGGGGAGTTGTAATAGCATTAAAGTGTGATCATGAATACTTTATAGGTGCTTCCGTAGTGGTAGAAATTGATTGTCTTTCACTCTTGGGCATGATTGCCAACTACTCTACACCCGACATTGTTATGCTAAGACGGATTGCATATATTAAATCTCTCAACCCCGAATTAAAGCATATTGCAGAAAAGGTGAATCCAGTTGTTGACATGCTATCACGTGCAAGATATGACAATCAAGAAGATCTTATTGAAGAAGATGAAGCTAAAGAATCTATACTTGCTAAATTTCATTCCATGGCTACTGAAAGTACCTTTTCAATTGCTACATATACAAACCCAAAGGTGAATCTTGCAGGTGAAGCTGATCTTTTTAATGATATAGCATTAAGTACAGTAAGAATAGGAAAAGGTACTACTATAAATCAGCATACATCAACAAAGATCAAATATTTATCTATGGAAGAAGGGTGGTCAACTAGAAGCCAGCATGCTCATTGCATTGCTCAAGTTCTAGTTCATTTCCTTGAAGAAGATTAGCTGAAGATAGGCCAATATTTGAGCACAATGAAGAAGGAGGAGTCTTGGACTGATGAAGAGTTCAAGTATATTAAGAGGAAAGATTATGGATATTTTCTTAAAGAAGGGAATCTATGGAAGCATGCAAAGAAGAAGAAAGGAGTGCATGTCTGAGTTTTACGTAAGAAAAGATTGCAACAATAGGTAATGAAGGAATTTCATGAAACCCTATGGGCTGGCCATAGAGGCATATAAGTCAAAGAAAAATATTGGTGGCAAAACATGTATCAAGATATGTGTGTCAAATGTATTCTATGGTCAAGCATCGAGATGGGTTACAACCGACTTATCCCTTGTCTATATATTATAGATGGGTTATTGATCTTGTAACCGTGCCTACGGGCATATGGAATATGCGATATTTAGTGCTTTCAAGAGAGGATCTAACTAATCAAGTTGAAGGCAAAGCCTTAACAACCACTGTCATTCAAGTTGTTTGTCGTTTTTTGCTTGAAGATGTGTTTTGAAAATATGGTTGTGTGGGTAAAGTAACTGCAGATAGAGGAGAGTTGGATGCTGATGAGGCACGCAACTTCTTTGCTCATTTGGGTATTAATTTGGCTTTAACATCAGCCTACAACCCTAAAGGCAATGTGAAAAGAGAGAGAGGGCACCAGCCTATTCTCAAAGCTCTAGCAAAGTCTTGTAGAGGAAAGATCAAAGAATGGCCTACAATGCTACCTTTTGCATTATGGGTTGACCAGATTACTCATAGTACAGTGATTCGCTATATGCTAGCTGAACTTATGCATGGACAACAACCAATTATGCCAATTGAATAATCTATTGAACAAAAGAAGATTTGATAAGCGACATCGACTTCAGCCACCCAAGAGCAATTCAAGAAAATGACTGGGTGCTTGTTTATGACAGTAGCCTAGACAATCAATACGGTGCTTCTAGGAAGATGGTAAAGCGTTGGTTTGGCCCGTATGTGGTAAAGGTCATTCATGGCAATGCCACATATTCCTTTGCTAAATTGGATGGAACAAGCATGAAGATACCCATAGCTGGAAAAAGAATCAAGCTCTTCAAACAAAGAGAAATTTCAACATATGAGTTAGAAGACTTGGATATAATTCAAGAGCATGAAGACATAGAGGAAGAAGAAGAGGCAAAAGCTGGAGACATTGACATGGCAGAAGATACTTCTTTTAACACTGCAGATCCGTAAAGACTTTGGCACATGCCAGAGGATGTGCAGGTTAGGAGGAGGTGGATGTCGTGCCGCTACGCATACACCGTATTAAAAAATCTAGAGGGTGGTTTTCTTATTGATTTAGAGAGCCAATGCCATTTTAGACATTAGTGTTAGTGTCCATGGTTCAAAAATATTAGATTTTTGGACAAGTTTTAGCCAATTTTTGATATTTTAGATATTATCTCTTGTAAAAATACATAAAACCGTAGACAAATTCTAGATTATGATAACATGTAAAAGAAAGCATGTAGCTTTTAGCTAATTTGAGAGGATTTTACATAAAAAGAGAGATTGGCGAAATCGTGTGACACGCGATTGATGTTTTCAGGCAGTGAACAACACTCCAAAGTGGGAGATGAAGAAGGAGTGATCTAGCAGAAATCTGGCTAGGTGTCCTAGATATGTTACCCCCCTTTCAAAGACAATGGAGGCATCGGATTGATGATCTGAGTAGCACAGAGGAAGGTATTATTTTATATACGTTTTTGTCTATTAGAGTTTTATCTTCTCATAATGCAAGATTAAACTGACAGGCTTCATCTTTGTTAGTATTCTTCTACATTTTCTAATTCTTTTTTGGAGTACTCTTCTATGTCTCCAATTTCTTCAAACCCCTTCTCTTCTGTCTACTCCTCTCCCTGAATCTACCTTCACCCTGCTGTCTCTTACCCCCGTGGTGGACTCTCGACACCAAACGCACCGACACCATTTTAGGGGAAGTTTATGCTATCATCAGAGGTGAATTCCAGAAGATATTTGGGCTAATTTGGGGCTGATATCTTTAGCCATATTTAGATAATTAGCTACAATAGTATTCTTTTAATTCATTTCTTACTCTATAGAAGACATCTTGTTAAAATATACAAGTATTATGTGCCCCTATGGCAGGGCAATGTTTGTAGATCATTCATAGATGCTTTGAGTTGAATTAAGAGGAGCTTTTTCTCTTATTTCTTGGCTTTGGTAACTTATCCTTATCAAGAAATCAATTTGAAGCTCTCTTGAAGCAAGTCTCTTTGCCCTACAAGCCTTGTAATTGACTCATAAGCTTTTGTCCTTAACAGTCTACATTGAATGTAATCATGCAAAGTTGATTCATGCTATGGCATCATGTATGAATGATGGGATGCAAAGTTGTTTATGATACATGATAGCATATTGTACTTGATTTTTTGATTGCTCTTACAGTCAAGAAAACAAGCTTGATTTGAGTTAGAACTTATGAGATAATACTCTTGTGATCTTTGCTAAGAACATGCAGTTGGAAGCTCTATCAACATCTTCAAGAACTTGGCTTGAAACCTTCAACCCTTCTCTTATCTCTACCATCTCTGGAGTCTAAGTTCTTGAACCCCCATACATTCTTCTCTCTCAAACCCCTATGATTGACCATGAAGTACCTCTTGAACCTTTAAACATTCACTATAATCTACTTATCTCTTGAAGACACATCTCCATCTATCTTGTCCAATTTTCTTGCCAAACCCCTATGGTGACCTTCAACCCTACGCGCTGCGACACCATGGACGTAAGTTTGATCTTATATGCTATTATTGTGGGAAAGCATGACACAAATGATCGTAGTGCCATAATATGTGTGATGAAAAGCGCAAAGAAAAGGGGAAAGAAAAAGTGTAGGAGAAATCCAATGATCGCAGCATTATACCTACAAAGTCTAGTGTTAAGATTGAGGAGATAAATGTCATGCAACCTGAGGAGTCTGATGGTGACTACATCTTATCAGCCTCTTCATGTGATGCCTCTCAGCTGTCCGAGGCTTAGTCTATGCATGCACAGTGTTAGCTCTTGGATTCGGGTGCATCTTTTCATGTGACCCCCTACCGTGAGTGGTTTCATACTTATCACTGTGTATCTAGTACTATGCACTTAGGTGATGATTGGTCTCTTGCTATTGTTGGCCTTGGTGATATCATTTTACTTTTTCCCTCTGGTAGCACTTTTGTTCTACATAATGTACATCATGTACCCACACTGACTAAAAGCCTTATGTCTACTAGGCAGCTTGATGATGCAGGTTATTATATATGCTTTGGTGATTCTGCATGGAAGATAACTCATGGCAGGCTTGTTCTTGCAAGAGGGGCCAAGTCTAACAGCCTCTATCCCTTGGTTGTATTTGATACTATTGACCATGTTGTGTCAGTGGATTCTATCCCACATGTATCTCTCTCGCATGCTCATCTTGGGCATATGTCACTTAAGGGAATGAAAATGCTTAGTGCTTTGGAATATCTTCCACCTTTTGACTACTCACATTTTGAGCCATGTGATCATTGTTCATATGGTAGGCAGACTAGGAATTCGCATATAAAGTCTGGTATTCCACGAATGGGTGAGCCTTTGGCTCTTGTACATTTAGATGTATGTAGATCCATGCCCTATTAGTCATTAGGGAATGTGAAGTACTTTGTCACATTTATTGATGATTATTCACGTAAGGTTTGGGCTTATCCCATAAAGAAAAAATCAAATGTCTTGGCATTCTTTCAGTGTTGGATTGCTTTAGCAGAGAACCAATCTAGGCATAGGTTGAAATGCTTAGGGACCAATAACGGGTGTGAGTATGTCTCACACTCCTTTGAGCAATTTTGTGATGACAAGTGGGGTATTAAACGTCAATTAACCACCCCTCCCTAGAATGGTATGTCTGAGCATATGAATAGGACTACCTAGGAGAGGGTCCACATTATGCTTAGCAAAGCAGGCTTACCACAACATTTTTGGGTTGAGGTAGTCCTCTATTGTTGTGCATCTCATAAGCATGTCACCTTGTAGTGGTATTGACTTCTAAGTTGCAGAGGAGGTATGGAGGATAGGAAAGCCTCCCTCATATGCTCATTTGCATGTCTTTGGATGTGAGGCTTTCTGCCATGTGCTCAAGGACAAACACAATAATCTGGATCCTAAAAGTGTGAAATGCATTTTCCTTGGCTATGGAGATGCAAGTGAGATGGGATATCATCTTTGGGATCCGTAGCGGCACGAAAAGTAATCCGTAGCCATGATGTTGTATTCCATGAGGAAAAAATGCACATGTAGCCTGAGGAAGTTGTTGAGATATGCAAGGTTATCTTTTAGGAGGAGCCCCCTACTCACACACAGCTAGCTAAACAGCTTACACCAGCCAGTTGATCTTCATGGCCAGGATGTTGGACAGGCACCACAGCCTGCATTGAGACATTCTACTCGAGATAGATGACCTCTTGACCATTAATGAGCCCTCCATAAATTATGTCTTGGTTACAAATATAGGAGAGCCTCTCACCTATGGTGAGGCTATGCATAGGGGTGACAGTCACTCCTGGGAGAGGGCTATGCAGTCTAAGATTGACTTGTTGTTGCATAAGAATCGTACGTGGGATTTGGTTTCTTTGCCTAGTGGCAAGAGAGCTTTTCCTTGAAAGTGGGCATATAAGTTGAAAAGTACCCCTGCATACAAGGCCAGATTGGTAGCAAAGGGTTTTAAGCAAGAGTATAGTGTTGGCTTTGATAAGGTATTCTCTTCTATGGTTAAGATGACCACCCTATGCTTAGTCTTAGCTTTGGCTGTACAGCTTGACTTGGACTTGTATCGATTGGATGTCAAGATGGATTTCTTACATGGGGAATTGCATGATGAGATATACATGGAGTATCCTAAGGGCTTTGCAAAGTAGCCTGGCATGGAACACCTAGTGTGTAGATTGAGGAAGAGTCTTTATGGCTTGAAGTAGGCACCTAGGGAATGGTACCACAAATTTTATGCATTCAAGCAATCACAAGGCTACATCCATAGTGCTATGGGCTTGTGCTTGTACACGAAGAAAGCCCATAATGGTTCATTATTAATTTTGGTGCTCTATGTGGATGACATGGTTCATTATTAAGGCTCAAGTCAAGAAGAGCTTTGAGATGAAAGATTTGGGATGGTGGGCCTCTCATATACTTGGTATGTGCATTATGTGTGAGAAGTCTCAGTGACTACTCTATCTGTCATCACAGAAGGACTATATCCATAAAGTTCTTAAGCACTTCCGTATGCAAGATGTGAAGCCTATTGGTTGTCATGTGAAGGTATCACAAGCTGATTGTCTGCAAACAGATGCACAGAGAGCCGAGTCTTATGTATGCCATGATAGCCACCCATCTAGATATTGCATTTGCAATTGGTGTTGTGGCATGTTATATGGCTACACCTGGAAAGAGGCTTTGGGATGCCGTGAAGGGTATCATGAGGTACCTGAAGAGCACTATTAATATGTGTATATGTTATGGTAGCTAGGATACAAAATGTGGGATACATTGACTTTGACTATGCAGGACATGCAGATAGTAGGAAGTCTACTTCTAGCTATGTGTTCACTTTTGTTGGAGATGTTGTTTCATGGATGTCTAGGGTGCAGAAATGCACCGCCCTTGGCTTGCAAGGAGGCCATTTGGTTGGGTCATTTGGTTGCTGATCTTGGTATTGCAGATGTTATCCCTACACTGCATTCGGATTCTATGAGTGCTATTCAGTTAGCCAAGAGTCCATGCCAAGCGTGCGTTCTTCCATGCTGCAAAGACAAAACACATTGAGGTGAGGTATCACTTCATTTGTGAGGTCATTGAGGATAGGAATGTTGACCTTGTCTAGATCTCAATTGACCAGAATCCTACAGACTTACTCATGAAAAGCCTCTCTACAGAGCGCTTTGCCTTCCTTAGGAGGTTGATGGGCATTGGATGAGATGACATCTTTCATCATCCTATTGTATGTATGTATATGTTGTATTGTCTTTTCTTTTTTATTTTCACTCCTCACTAAGGTAGATTTTCCTTTAAGTGGGAGGTTGTTGGGGGTAAAGACTCCTCTTCCTAGTCGCCCATGTATTACTACACTGACAGTACCCGCACCTGCACATTGCAGGTGGCGGGCGCCCATCATTGTCACTTCATTCTTTATTCTTTTAGTGACATTTGAATAAAGGGAAGGCCAGTCACACATTGTGACTATTGAAGTTCCCACATTGTGTGTGTCTCTCTCTCTTGCTCTTGCTCCTTCCACCATAGCTTTTCTCCCACTCATGCTTCCACTTTAGGGCTCACCTCCCTTCAAAAGTTTGAAATGTGGCAATGGGTCCCTGCGATGCATCTTATTTGTATATATTTATGAACACACTACTATTTGATCTTTAAACAATACCCTATTTTATTTATGCTCTATTGAGTTTCCTTCCTCACCTAACCATCCTATTTTACCCCATTTTTGTGGTCTCCCCTTGCGCTTTGGCTTTTTTCTTATTTTGCTGGCCTTCCATGTGACGTATCCTACATTCACCGAAATTGAAATCTAACATTATAACCCTATTCTTGCCTTCAAAGTTGACATTTTTCTTTTTATTGCCTTCTGTTCTGAGCAACGGTTTATTAGTTAATTTTTGAAGAATTATATGTAAATGCGATGTGTTTTTATGTGAAAATGCCTTTCTCATCCCAGAATTTAGTTTGACATGATAGCCCTAATTTTCCCTTCTCCTGAACAATTTTTCTTTGTATAGCCTATATGTTCAATAAACGGATTAGTCATTATTCATTTTTAGGTGTTTATGAGTATTCTTTCATGCAATTTTTGCTATTTTTTCCATGTGAATATGCTCTTTTCTCTTCAAAATGGTAACTTGCTTGGATAGCCATGAGTCATTAGTCCCATTAAGCATTTTCCCTTTTTCCTCCCCTTTGTTTTGACCCATAGATTTCATGTTATTAATTTTTAATAGTATCTTTGGATGTATTTTTGACATATATCCATACAAATGTGCATTTTTCATATCGAACTCACATTTAGACATGGATAACCCTATCAAACCATGCTCCCCTGACATTTTTCATTTTCATTGCCCCCTGTTTCAAGACTAACAAATTGTCTCCAGTTAATTTTTGTTACACTTTTTGTGTGCGTTTTTGTCATTTTTTCTATATAAATTCTCTCTTTTCTCATCAAATCCATATTTTGATTTGATGAACATGTCTATCTTATCTACCGAAATACTTTTCCTTTTTACTGCATTCTGTTTCGGCCAATGGATTTTTTGCTATTGATTTTTTATTCTGTTTTCAGGTGTATTTTTTATGTTTTTCCATGTGAATACCTATTTCTCCTATCGGACATCTTATTTGTGTTGTCCATCATGTTCCTCATGTCGCCCTACCCACTTTCCTTCTTACCACATATCAAGCTGAGGCTCAGATCTTTACAAAATAAAATTTTCATGAATTTTCTATATTGTTGTGTCTGCCTGTCCACGCAAATGCCTAGTTTTTCCTAGAATTGCATGCTATCAAGACTTCCCACTGGTGTGACCGCCACCAACCTGCCCATCCTCCTCCCTTGCCCATCATTCCTATCACAGTAAATTTTTTTACCTTGCCCCCCGCAATTGTGTGCAAGATGGGGGGTAGCCAAAAAACCAAAAAAAAAAGTCAAAGAGAAAACAAAAGAAAAAAACAAAAACAAAGAAGACAACTTATTAAATTTTTTAAAAATGAAAAATAACCTCCTCCCCTTCCGCTCATTCGTGCCCCAACTCCCTATCCTTTGTTTCTTCTCTCTCTCTCTCTCTCTCTCTCTCTCTCTCTCTCTCTCTCTCTCTCTCTCTCTCTCTCTCTCTCTCTCTCTCTCTCTCTCTCTCTCTCTCTCTCTTCTTCTTCTTCTTCTTCTTCTTCTTCTTCTTCTTCTTCTTCTTCTTCTTCTTCTTCTCTCTCTCTCTCTCTCTCTCTCTCTCTCTCTCTCTCTCTCTCTCTCTCTCTCTCTCTCTCTCTCTCTCTCTCTCTCTCTCTCTCTCTCTCTTCTTCTTCTTCTTCTTCTTCTTCTTCTTCTTCTTCTTCTTCTTCTCTCTCTCTCTCTCTCTCTCTCTCTCTCTCTCTCTCTCTCTCTCTCTCTCTCTCTCTCTCTCTCTCTCTCTCTCTCTCTCTCTCTCTCTCTCTCTCTCTCTCTCTCTCTCTCTCTCTCTCTCTCTCTCTCTCTCTTTTTGTGTCTCTCCCCACCAACCTCCTTCCCTTCCCCCTGCCATTCTTCCACCTCTCCCTCCCTTCCCCCCCCCCCCCACCATTATCCCTTCCTCTTCACCACTCTATACCCTCCCTTATCCTCCCTCTCTTCTCCCCTGATCTCAAGTGTCTATGACAAGCTCACCACAACACCTGTCATCTACGGCCTAACCTCTGCCACTAGGGCCATTGCCCGTAGTGCCATGCCAAGGCTGTCCCCCCGCCGTTTGCACCATCTCTCGTGCCCCCACGGTCAGTGGTTGGCCATCGTCCCTATCACCCCTTGGTCCTGCCGCCACCTTCTATTTGCGGCCCGCTGTTGGAGGGGTTTTTGTCGAAAGGTCGAATCCACTGGGGATCAAAAGTAGAAGGAAGTAGAGATAGGAGATGGAAGAGAAGATAGAGAATACCCAAGTGGTAAACACTACAAAGACAAATCACAATTAATTGAATCAATGTGTATTGAAAGAACGTGGAATCTTTGCACTACTTAGAAGCAATCTCCAAGCATTAGATCTCCTGGACTTCTTCGTAGAACAAAACGTGCATAAAAATTACAGTTCCTTCTCTACTGATCTCGAAACCCAAATCTAATGGCTCAATGGGCTCCAAAAGGGGGGTAAAACCCCAGGATATCTGATCACAGATCTCCCAGATCACTCCTTCTTCTTTTCGTTCAATCTACAGTTTTCAGCCTGTTCTTAGCAATCGCGACGCGCGCAATTTCATCAATCTGTCCCTCTTGTGAAAATCCCCTATAATTGGCTAAAAAAGCAACTAGCTTTTTGCATACCATCCTAATCTAGAAGCTTTTTTTCTAACTTTTTCAGATTTTTACAATAAATGATATCAAAAATAGGCTAAAATTATCCAAAAATCTTGTATTTTTGGATAATCCATGCAACTCACACTAGTACTAACAGCTCAGATCACATTGACTCTCTAGATCATTAAAGAAGTCGGATGATGATGCATTCCATACTTTTTCACACTGTGTCCTCATAACATCATGACATCCACCCCCTCTGAACCTGCACATCCTCTGGTATGTGCCAAAATCCTAGTTGTTATCGGATTATGATTCCTTCTCATCCTCTGCAACCATATCCTTTACTTCTTCATCTTCCATATCTTCCTGGCTAGCCCCTATATCAGGACCACTATTTTCTTCCAATTTTGGCAACTCATAGGTAGTAGATTCCTGCCTTTTGAATAATTTTATTCTTTTCCCTACTACCAGAAGTTTGATGGCTATCCCATCCAGCTCGTTTAACGCATAAGTAGCATTATCAAACACCTGTCTTACCACATAGGGCCCAAACCATCTTCTGGAAATTTTACGCATGGCACTATGCTGGTTATCTAAACCGCTATCATAAACCAATACCCAATCCCCATCTTGTATGGTTCTTGGTCTCAGTCTATGTCTTTTGTCAAACCGTTTCTTGTTTTGTATCCTTGCTGCCCTTAACTTTGCAATTGTTGCCTCTATGTCTTCTGACTTTCTTTCCAACTGTCTAATGCGTAAGGCCAACAACTCCTCTTAATTCAACTCCTCCTCCCAAGGTAACACACTCCATGTGACTATCATCTCTTTTATCAGCATGATAGGTTTTTGACCATACATCAATTCTGCATGCATATATCTTGTAACAGCACTATGTATTGTTTTGTCAGCCCACAAAGCATAAGGGAGCAATCATGGCCACTCTTTTACCTTCTCTCCACATGCTTTTGCCAATGCCTTCACAATAGGTGGGGGACCTCTTTCACTTTTTCCATTTCCTTCAGGGTTATAGGCTAAAGTTAAAGCAAGATTTATCCCCCCCAACCATGCAAAGAAATCATGAGCTTCATCTACATCCAACTCACCCCTATCTGCTGTAATTTTTCCCACAGAGCCATACCGACAAAAGATCTCTTCTAAGAGAAAAGTACACATAGCATTTGTTATCTTAGTACGTAAAGCTTTCCCTTCAACTTGATTAGTCAAGTCTTCACAAGCAAGCACAAGATACCTCATTTGCCAAAGACCTATAGCCATTGTGACCAAATCCACCACCCACTTAAAATGAAGAGACAATGGATTTGTGGGTTGCAATCCATCCCGATGTGTCACAGATGAATACATTTGACATTCGCTTTGGTGCTAAAGTATTAACTGAATGACAGAGAAGATATCCACAGGTTAAAAGAGAATTATGGGAAATTGTGACAGCCCTTAAATGTGATAAGGAGTATTTTATGGGTGCTCATGTAGTCATTGAGACCGATTGTTTGTCGGTATTGAGTATGATTACTAGTTCTGTTACTCCGGACATTGCTATGCGCTCCGGTGGATTGCATACATCAAATCTTTGAACCCTGAATTTCAACATATTGCAGGAAGAGATAACCCAGTGTGGCAGACATGTTATCTCGAGTATGTTATGAGAATGAAGATGGGATGATGGATGAGGAGGAAGAAGATGACTTTCTTATGGCTGAAAATGATGTTGCAAGAGTGAATTTAGCAATGCAAGGTATTGCTACAGCATTAACAAAAGCTTTTGGACAACAAAGAGAAGACACTTTAGATGTTTTGTATCTTGTGTAGAAGTGTTTCTAGAAGATAAATATACAGGAGAGTGGCTGAGAATTGGTCAATACCTCAGTACATTAACAAAGAGAGATGAATGGTCAGATGAGGAGTTTAAGAAAATCAAGAGGAAAGCGTATGGGTTTTTTTAAAAAGATGGATACTTATGGAAACATGCTAAAACCTCTTCTAGACATGTCAAAATCCTCTCACAATCCACAATATGGTCTGCAACAAACTGTCTGCATCCATCGCTTTATTATTTTCATCCACTACACACCCTTTGATTGGAACATCATCCAAGAAGGGCATAGTCAATTGTGGTATAAAATCCCTGAGTACCCTATTCATAGTGTTTGTCATGTGTGCCACTGAGTTTGTTGCACCCTGTGGGAGAGTACACATCCATATTAACCCCAAAGGAGTCTTCATGGTTGTGATATCCCTACTTTCAATGCAAGTTGAACCTGTTTATAACCCGAGTAAAGATCACCCAAAGAATAGATCGCTCTGCTTGCAAAAGCCTCTGCAAATTCATCAACCACAGGACCTGCACCCACATTTCTTATGGTCACTTTATTGACCGGTTGCATGTCTTGAATAAATATCAAAGCCCCATTCTTTTTGGGCGTAGTAAACCAATGATTTGAGTGCGGGGCTGAAGAAGGCTCCAAGATCTTCATGCGAATCTTTTCATTTAGCAAATCCATCAGCTTTGGCAAGTAATCTTTAGGCACTGGAATAGGCCTCAAGTTCCATGGTACATGTGGCACAGTAAATATGACCATACGAGAGACAACATTTGGATCCACACAACCTATTTCACTTGGCTGAAATGCAAATGTCTTCCCATGTCTAGCCAACATCCGCATAAAGCAGTCTCTCTCAGCAGGCAAAAGAAACCCTTCTGTACCAACTTTCAATTCCTGTAATGTTTCATATATAAATTGATGACCTATATCTTTAGGATCCCGTAAGCTTGGCTGCCTTGACACTTTTTCATACATACCCTCACTCTCTGGTGGAAGTGGCAAAGCAATTGGTTTCACCTTTTTGTCAACTGTCTTATACTTTGTCTCCACAAGTGCTTCAACCCATTGTAATCCTTCTTGCTGAGCAAACAATGCTATAATATCATACACATCCAAAGAACATACTAACAGCACTCTGTTTTCAGCCTCATTTTCTGCATGTATAGTTGCTAAAATTTCGGCCATAGTGTTAGTAATATTCAGCCCATAAAAGATGCCTGAAATGCCATCATTTTCAGCTAGCAACCCCAATGCTCTCAGTTTCTTAGTAGCCCATTTCATAGATATACGTTCAGCCCTACTCATAGCTTCCATAGGCTTAAACCAACATGAACTATTTGCTGTAAACTGAGAATTACCAATAGTAAATACATGCTTCATTTTATCAAGAGGAGAGTATACCCGCTGAACAGCACTATTGTAGCCCCGCATTACAGCATTGCTTAATGAAAATCTAGGTCTTTGAATTCCCTTGCATTTGGAACCAAAGGAGACTCTCGAAGCATGTCCCGATTTCTAGGATGATTAACACAAACAGTAAGAAATTGGACTGCTTTTCTCCCATCCTTGCTTCTGACTCTTGCATAAGTAGAACCATCATCAAGCACCTTTGTTTCCATATGCACACCTGTAATATAGGGCTATCCCAAAATCACTGCATATGAGGAATTATCTTGCACAAAGAAGTGTTGCTCTTCCTATATATCACCAATCGTCACTTTTACATTAGGACATGTAGCATAGAGCTCCCCTAAAGAATTATTTGCAACCCTCATTCGCCAACCATGATCAATGTCTACAGGCCATGCACCATTTTCATACAATCCCCGCTCAATGACATTTATCTTAGACCCATGGTCAAGTAAATCAACACAAGGAGTTTCACGTTCCCCTATTTTCCCTACCGTTTCAGTGGTAGCTCTAGCCCAATGATTTCTTGTGTAGTGACTTTGAGGAATAAATCCTAGAGTCTCTTCTCCATATTGTTGCATTTTCCTTACTCCACCATGCATATTGCTACAAGACAATGCATTTTCAGCCACTTTCTTCTCTTTTTCACATGCTGTCCATTGATTAATAGCATCCGGCATAGACAATCATGTACTCACTTCATGCTCATATTCAGCCCAAATACCCAACAAACCAGTTTCCTCTTCAAATTGCAGCAATGCACTAGTGGTATCACCAAGAAACTGACGCTTCCTTTTAATTATGTCAATGATCTCATCATGAAATTCTCGCTTGGCAATGCCAAGCACCTCTCCCAAGGTAAATTCCACCCGACTATTTAAGATCCATTCTTCAAGAACCTTCTTAAGATCTGTGGCTGTCTCAATGTTAGATTGTAGCTTATATCCTGGCTGCTTGCCCTTCTTTTTGCCCTCTTGTTTGTTATCCTGTTTTTGCTCCTAACTGACCTCTTCCATAACATGCTCGGGAGGTGGCTGATTTGCAGCTTTAGGCTGATCCACACTTCTTCTTGTCATTCTTTAAGATGTCCCTACAATATCTTCATCTCTTTTTTGTTTTTCTTCCACAAGTACATCCATGTTTTGTACCTTTGCTAAATATGCATACGCTGAATATGCATTTATCAGTGATTCCCAACCAATTATGCCACGAATGTCTTGCCCTGCATGAGACATTTCACTATCAGTGACCTTTCTCTTTTCAGCTGCATGTAAAGCATGTGTCCATATTTCAGCCTTTGGATCAACCATCACTTGTCCATGCATTCTATCCAACTGTAGACCAAAAGTAGAAGCATGTACCGCCGCATAAGCATTTTGGACAGCCAAGTCTTCCAACAACTTCTGCATACCTCCCTTTCCAAAATTCAAAGCAAGAGGCAATCCCATTTCTTGTGCATGGATCTTGCCATCTTTCCAAAACATAAGCTATCGTGCCAAGGTCTCTTGATAGGCAGCACAATCCTTTCTCTTGTGCTGCAAATTGTCACACCACATACATCTTTTTCCAGGCTTAGGGACTACTTCCCGTCCCCTTTCCTCTTGTCCTTTTTCGTCCAATTTTACAACCTTCAATTGAGGATCCCGCATGCCTTTGACCAATTCATCTAAGACATCTTCCCTAACAGAGGGAACAATAGCAGGTACAGCCATAGGGTTAGCCATAGAAGTAGGTGGCTTACTGGATACATCAATTGTCTTGCCCGTAACAGTGGGAAGCTAGAGACATGCAATCTTTCTCTTCTTCTATGCTTCTTCACAAGTGCAATAACAGCTTCCTTGACATGTCTCCACTCTATTTTCAAACCTGTCTCTATAGTCTAATCCTCCAGTAAATCATCAAGCTTCTCTTGAAGCTTAGGATCAGCTACCTATAGAAACAATTCAATTTTTCGACTTGCAAGAGCTTGCTATTCTGCAAGATCCAACTGCTCAAATCGACTTTCAAATTCTCTTAACAATTCCGTAGCCACAAGACCCTTATTGGGTTGTAAAACCCACTCTTGAAAAGTCTTGCGCATAATCAAACTGGTGTCCTCAATGTAAAATTCTTCCCTGAGTGTCTTCTTGAAGGCTACCCAGTTTGCATCTTGCAAGTATAATTTAGTAATCCGTGCTTTCAGTTCATGAACAGTAACACGTACAAAATATTAGCTCCATGCAGATTGAGCCACCCCAAAGAATTCCATCTTCTGAGCATAGGTATATACATATGCAGATACATTCCTGCCATTGAATAACTTCACCTCACGCTCAACTGCTTGCAAAGCATTCATCACAACACTTTCTGTTTGAGCTAAAGCTTGCATCACATGTTGTTGTTGTTGTACTTGCATAAGCATATTCATATTTTGCACCAAGTGTTGCAAAACATCACTGGAGAATGTATTCGAAGATTCTCCCATCTTGTCTTTCCTTCTTCTGACGACCTTTCACGTTGGGTTCACCAATGTCGGAGGGGTTTTTGTCGAAAGGTTGAATCCACCGAGGATCAGAAGTAGAAGGAAGTAGAGATAGGAGATGGAAGAGAAGATAGAGAATACCCAAGTGGTAAACACTACAAAGACAAATCACAATGAATTGAATCAATATGTATTGAAAGAACCTGGAATCTTCACACTACTCAGAAGCAATATCCAGGCATTAGATCTGCTGGACTTCTTCGTAGAACAAAACATGCATAGAAATTACAGCTCCTTCTCTGCTGTTCAGAACCCAAATCTGATGGCTCCGTTGGCTCTGAAAGGGGGGTAAAACCGCAGGACACCTGCTCACGGATCTCCAAGATCACTCCTTCTTCTTCTTTCCGTTCAATCTGCAGTTTTCAACTTGTTTTCAGCGATCGTGACGCGCGTGATTTTGTCAATGTGTCCCTCTTGTGAAAATCCCCTAATTGGCTAAAAAAGCAACTAGTTAAGAAGCTTTTTTCTAAATTTTTCATATTTTTACAATAAATATTATCAAAAATAGGCTAAAATTATCCAAAAATCTAGTATTTTCGGATAATCCATGCAACTCACACTAGTATCCATGCAACTCACTCTCTAAATCACATTGACTCTCTAGATCAATAAAGAATTCCGATTATGATGCATTCCATACTTTTTCACACTGTGTCCTCATAACATCACGACACAGCTCTACTAGCTAAAGTAGTCATTACGCCGCCGTCGCTTGCAGTCGCCCACCTCGTCGCCCACTCCCAGCACCCACCACATCGTCCTTCCCTCCGCCTTCCTTGACTCCCCTTGTCCAATCTCATTTTCCACCACCACCCTCCCAACCATCCTTGCCCACCATCATGCCCCCATGCCCTACCCAAACTCCCCACCTAACCACCCCCTGCCCATTCCTACCCCTCAGCTAAACTAACTGTCCCTTCTCGCCTAAACACCTCGCCCATTCCCTATTATCTGCTCGCCCATTACCCTATATCCCACCCCCCCTCCCCCCCCCCCCCCCCGAGGCCCATTCCCTATTACCCTTCCACTCTACACTACCCCTTACCTCCCTAATGGCCCCCCTTCCCCCCCACTAGTCCCCCATTCCCCCCATCCACTTTACCCTCCATAAACCCACCCCTTTATCCCCCCCCATTCAAACCCTGGTAAAACCCCTTGGCACGCCCTCGGTGCATTCATACCCAATTTTTGTGCCCCTATCCCCACCGAGCCCCTGACTCGCCTCCGCCCTTGCGTGGCCCCTGATCCCGTGTCATTTGGAGCTATTTCGCAAAGGGAACTTTTCTTTACGCACGCAAGTGTGGTGATTAAACTATCGTTTGCGTGCATGAGGATGTAAGTGGGATCTCAACCATGCCCATGCATTGCTACTATTCACATGCAGTGTCACAGATCTCCTGGTACACACATTTTTTGCCATTTTAAATTGCTAAAAACATTAAAAACATTGTAAACAAACTAAACAAAAACATAAAAATTCAAATAAAATCAAAAATACCCACAAAAAAATTGAGAATTCATTGAAAGTTTTGCTCACAAATCTAAGCTAAAAATTTTTAATAAAAAAGTAAAAATTTCAAAAAACGTAATGGAAACCTAAAAATTATATTGAAAATCCCTATAAATTTCAAAAAATAGTTGAAAATTTTCCTAAAATTACTTGCACAATTGTAAAATCTAAAAAAATATTTAAAATAAATAAAAATGTAAAAATATCTTTCAAATATAAAATAAATTTAAAAATTTTGTGTGTGTGTGTGTGATTATTTTGGTATTTTTCCCTCATGCTATACATTTTTAGGTTGGTGTGATTGTCTTTTGGATTGCTTCAAGGTCGGTTTTCTCTTCGCCTCTATCGATTTTGGCATACTAATTCGGATTTGTAGGCATTCACATAGCCTACATGTATTTAAAATGTTATTTTCTTTTTGGTACACCCCAGCCACATTTAATTGTTAAAAGGAACCAATTGATCATTTTTTCCATGCACATCTGTGCTTAACCACATTAATTTAAATAAAATAAAATAAATCCATTGTTCACATTACAAGTGTTGTATGTGCTAAACATGCACAATTTTAATTGATAATAAAAGGAATCAACTATCACTCTTGCATGCATCAGTAAAAAAGTGCTATACAGACACAATAATTGGTAGAAAAATGTGGTAAAAAATGAATATGCATTTAGATACCTATGGAGTCAAGATCGAAGTCCAGGTTTGTTTAATGCACCATAAAATGTAATAATTTTTCTTAAAGGATAAAATGAATTGTGATTTTCTTTTTAAGGTTAATCACCTAATAAGAAATTGATGGACCAAAAAACGGGCCGGCACTGGCTCATGCACTAGCTAGGCCTCGTCACTACGCACAAGACAACCCCTCGGCCTCGCGGCCAGGAGCGTCTATCAAAATCTCTGCCTTCCTAAACATTGCGTTTGTAATACGTTGTAGTCCAACTGATCCTAACCCAATATTACTCCTCAAAGGGAGTCCCTTTCACATAGCCAAATAGGCTCGAATCACATACACATGGGGTTCCTCCTACGGCTGAATCCCGTCAACCCTCTGCGACTCTCCTACACCTTGGGGATTGGCCCCTCAATGCGTCGCTCAACAAATAGACATTTCGCACAAAAGTCGCTCAAGGTACCGAATAAGCGTGTCCAAGAATGTACCATTGTCCTTACTTGATTCCCCCTTTAGGATCCCACGACTAGCCTACAGCATGGGTACCTCACTGCCTCTCATCGTAGGTCATGTCCTAATAAACCAATTGCAATGCATGTCCAGGAGCTGATCACTGATACTTTTAAATTCTTTTTCATGCTCTATGCATTTGGTGGATGCCTAGTGCTCAAACATTTAGCAAAACAGTATCGTGCACGTGTGCAAAAACATTCTTTTAATGGTTTCCAACTACCGTTCGTGCTTCGTTGCATGGGCCTAGCACCGAGGTAATCCTCGTGCTACTAAGCTCTTAATTTTAATTATCATCCGTCCTAAATGCTATGCATAGAAATCAGCAACTTTCCCATCATCTCACACGGCATTTAGACATATTTCAACTTCTCTACCCTTCCCCGTTTAAATATTGCATCGTTGGATGGATTTATAGGGTATTTTGACATCATTTTTTTGTGTAGAAAGCGGAAAAAGACGCACTAGAACAAGAAAGTGGGGTTGAACTGAGGCAAATCCTCATGCTTCAGTCCCCACAAACATTCACAAACATTTCTCTTATTTATCCTTATTTTTCGGAACCCAAAATGTATTTTTCCCCTATTTTCCTGCATTATTTAATTATTGAAAATTAAAAACAGGTTATGGGATGTGGCCCTTAGTTCCTTCTTCCAAAAAAATGAAAGTTTAGTTGATGTTCCTATTTACTTCCCCATTTTTATGCCAAAAACCCTCATTTTCCCTTGATTTTCATGTTTTTCGTGTTTTAATGTATTATTTTGAACCACAAGATGTATATTTTTCTGATTTTTTGATTATGACCAGCAAGAACTCATAGAAAACAGTAACATGAACAATTTTTATCCCACATGAACAACATTTCATCCATCAAAAGCCATAAAAGCTCAAATTTCCTTTGAAAATTTCAAATTACCGCTTATTTGCGTGTTTCGGGTTTCATGTCCATGGCTGCAAATTTGGAAATCAGCAGCACTTCATGTCCAGCACAATCACCAATCATCATTTCCAGCCCGTGGAGCAATCCGATCCATGCCAGACGCTCCATCATTCTTTCTTCTTCCTTCTTCTTCCCACATGAACTTGCCTTTAGAAGAGAGAGAGGGAGGAGAGAGAAAGACTGAAATCAGAATTCTTCATAGAGACCACCATTTCTCGGGCAAGAGGCGGCGATAGAGTCCACAGACAGAGGGGAATGAAGCCCCATAATCCATTGGGGGGGTTGTTTGCAGCAGCCATGATGCCTCTCATCCATTCATGGCGAAAAAAATGGCGCCCTCTGTTGATCACGTTTTTTTGCCTTCTTCATTCTCTCTCCACGTTTTTTGCTTCATAAGGTGCATAAAATTTTTGGGGGGGTCCAAACTCAAAAGGCATGCTCAAATTTGGCCTCCCAAGTGTCCACCTTTTCATATCTTGACCGTTTCCTTGGCCATTTCCCCGTCCGGACTCCGAATTGAGCTTTGAAAAATCCTGGGCGTCCGGCTTAGTATCCCGCATTGGCCGGTAACTCTTGCCAACCCGCACAACTGTTTGAAAAATTATGAAAAATAAACAAGTGTCGCTCGGGCGCCTTGAAAGCACTTTGACGCTTAAAATCGTCCTAGATCGAGCTGCCGCCTTTGACATTGAATATTTTTCCCTTGATATTCATAATTTTTAGCTATTTTTAAGCTCTTTCCGGCACCTAAATCCCGCTCTCATTGGCGACCACGGGATAGGGCGACTCAGCCCGTCGAATCCACGAACATATCTGCACATAAACAACCAAAGAAGCATCAAACTGATACAAAACAAATATATAATAAAACTCAGCACAATGCTCCCCCTACCCCTGGACAGAACCAAGGCATGACATCCACAAGGAGTAGGCCTAGCATCATCTAATAGAAGATCCGAAGTGAGTCACGAACCAGTTGCTCCAACACAGCCAAACTAAAAAAAACCTATCAAAGAGGTTGCCCTAAATGGTAGTCTGCACTACTTACCAACTAAAGACAACACAACTAGGAGCTCCTACAAGGCGAGGACTCCTATAGCCTGATCAAAGAGTATTTTATGTCAGTACAGTTCTTCTGTGAGGATTTTTATTTAATCAATATACTTGGGCATGTAAAAAGGAGGGAACTGAGCGTAGTGACCCAAGGAGAACAGGGCATCGGTCTCAGGACCTGTCTCGGCACCCAAGAACCTACCAAGCCCTCGCAAGGCGACACTTAATCCTTTTCTAATGCTCACTTTTATTTTCGCTCCAACCTTCCTTGTTTTGATATTATTTTTTTGTTCCAGCAAGAAGCCACCCCTAGGAAGACAAGGCATCGGCCCCAGGTCTGATTCGTCCCCAGGAACCTACCAGGCCTTCGCAAGGCAATGAGCAACTGCCTATACATTTCCATTTCTTTTCTTTTCTTTGATAGGGGTTAGAACCCCTTTTTACACACCTTCGTATTTATATTCATCTTTTAGGATATACAGAGTTTCTGGGTATCATCTTTATTATCTTCTGGCAGGCTTCTCTAACTGCCTCACTACTAACAAGAACTCCTAGAACGGCTGCCTAGCAAGCTAGCAGAACAGGGCCACTAGGACTTCCTTCTAAGACAGGTCTTTCAATGTCTGACAATGCCTTTACAGGAGGCAATGACTACTCCGACCTCCCTCAAACATACTTAGCCTAAACCTGGGACTTCATGCCTTGGTTGCCGAAAAAATATATCCCCTCGACAAGCACAAATACACATATAACAGGAAAGAAAGGTACTCGTAAAGGAGAAATATCACCTGGATTGGCCGCAAGAAGTTTCCATCGCAGCAAAGGCTTCTCCAAGCTCCACCAAAGTCCACGAACCACGAAATCTGTTCAGCACAACACTTAAACCAAAACCCCCATTAAACGCACCCGCACTAGACAGGGAAATGGCCCTCTTGGCCTAATGAAATAAAACATGACTATGCTACAAAACTGAATCGGCCCTCTTGGCCTAACGAAATCAAACAATACTACGCATAACATCCTCCTGGAAACAATCATGATGGACATCAAAGCATACCATTCCCAGGGGAACATGGCTCGTAGCCCTACACTAGGTGCATTAAATTATGACCCATCCCTCCTGCGTATATCGCAAGAGGTGTTCGCATCACATGTCGTCTAACCAGTCTGTGGGTCCAAGATAATAAAGGCAGATGAGTCTCGCTTACCCTCTGCATCACCCAAATCAACCATCATCTGCCAAAGAGAGCATGTTCAGAAAGCATATCCCACAAACGACCAAGTCCTGTCTCAGCATCAATAGATATATCGGGACAAGGGCCACAATTAAAGAAGAGGTCTTCTTCATACGCGAAATTAGCCAATGAATCGCCAAACTGATTCCAATTCCGTGGAATCAGCTGAAAAGACACTCTATCGAATTCGTCTAGCAGGTCTATAGCAGTATGATGGTACATACAAAGGATGGGGTTTCGCACCATGTACGTCCCATTGAGTTGATTTAAAACCAATTGAGTCCCCTTTCACCAACAACTGGCGGATACCACCCTTCTTTGCAATATTCAAACCCATGATCAGGGCTTTGTATTCGGCCATATTATTGGTAAAATTCGCCCCGAGATAAGCAGCTAACTTCATGACGATGCGTCGACGGGGGTCTCGGATGACAACTCCTACACTTCCTTTTTTGCATGGACCCCTGGACGCCCCATCAAAGTACAAGGTGTACGTCCATAAAGGGTTTACATATCCCGCCATCCGGAACTCTATTCGTAATTATGGTAATCGAAATTCAGCATATTCAACGGGTGAACTGTAGGCTCCATCCCTCCATTGTCATTGAATTCAACAAGGATACTCGTCAAAATTTGTAGGCAGTGATGGCAGAAGACCTTGATCTCCCAAATAAATGTCCCGCCTTCTTGCTCAATCACCTTGTATCCTTTGCTCCACCAAATGAGCTTTCCCTGATGATACCTCTGTTCTAAATAAGGGATCAGACGACCCATCAACCTCTATCACGATTTCCTTGCAGATGTTTGATCGATCTCGCCTAGACCTGCAAGGCAGTCATAGCATTAGTGCAATCAGAAATAATAAGGTTTAATCTTATTAAGATTAACCTTATTTTTAAATTCTATCCCCTCAAGGTCAGCTAACAAGACTGTGGATTTATTCTTTCCTATTCTAACGATCCTATAGGGCCCATCCCATTTGGGCTCTAGCTTGCCTAGGAATAGTTCACGTCGTGCGTCATAATACAGAACAAGCTGTCCTTTCTTGAAGGTGTATTTATTGGCTTTGAGGTCGTGTAGCTGCTTCATTCGGCGCTTCGCCACTTCTTGGTGCAATAAGCTCTGCATCTTAAGCTCATCTAAATGTGCCAATGTCGTCAAGCGCTCAAAAAGTGCATCTTCATCACACAAAGAATGATTGATGGCAAACCGAATAGTCGGCAGCTCAATTTCTAAAGGCAAGACACACTCCTCCCCATATACTAACTTGAACGGGGTATGGCCAGTGGCTCGTTTGAAAGTCGTATTATAAGCCCACACTGCCACATATAACTTTTTATCCCAATCCCGTTTCTTTTCCGACACAATTTTGGACAGGATGCCCACAAGCTGCTTGTTGGTGCTTTCAACTTGCCCATTGGCTTGCGGATTATATGGGGTTGTCTTGTTATGCTTAATTTGCCACATCTCTGTCAAACCTTTAATCACCTTATTCAGGAAATGCGTTCCGCGGTCCGACACTAATTCTTTCGGCGGACCAAAACGGCATATTATCTGCTCTAAAAGGAAACCAGCAGTTTCTTTAGCATCATCTTTCCTTGTTGCACGTGCTTCTGACCACTTTGTGAAGTAGTCAGTTGCTACAATGATGTACCTCTTTTGTGTAGTCGACGACGGAGTAATAGGACCCACAAAGTCTATTCCCCACTTCTCAAATGGAAGTATCGCCATAATAGGGGTGAGTGGTCGTTTCCTATTCTCTCGACTATCATGTCGTTGACAAATATCGCATCTCTTAACATATGCAAACGCATCCTGGAAGATGGCAGGCCACCAATAACCTGCTCTTAAAGCCTTTTGTGCTGTAAGTCTTCCAGCAAAATGGCCACCGCAAGCAGAATCATGGCACTCTTCCAAAATGAATGGCACCTCGTCAGGCATCACACACCGGCGATAGATATCATCAACCCCTTGCCGATATAATGTACCTGCGATCAAGGCAAACTTTAACGCTTGCTGCTTAATTTTCCTTTTCTCAGCCTTGGATAATTCGGATCCCGCCTCTCCTGTTGATAAATAATGTGTTATTGCAGCATACCAGGAGGGAATAGATGCCGTATCTATTTTAAATAACATCTCCATGTCACTACCTTCAGCCACAGATTCTTTCGGCTCCCCAAAGTCCACTAGACATTCCACGATGCCTTGCAACCTTGGTGGCTTACTCTTGATTTCATAATCAAATTCCTGCAAAGTGATCAACCACTTTGCTAGATGATCAGGCGGCTGTAGCTTATTCATCAATAGTCGAAGTCCCTCCGCCTTCGTATAAAGCACGACTTTCTCATAGAGAATGTAATGCCTGAATTTCTTGGTCCCAAAGACCATCGCTAGACACAACTTTTCCATGTAGGTATAATTGATTTCGGATACCCCCAGCTTCTGACTAGCAAAAGCAATCGGGTGGTACCACTTCTCTTCCCAAATTTGGGCTAAACAGCAGCTGATACTATACATGGTGGCTGCCGAAAATATGTAGAACACCTCACCTCTTTTAGGTGCTTTTAAAACGGGTGCTCTTGCTAGCTCCTGTTTCACATCCTCGAATGCTACCTTACAAGGGTCACCCCATACAAACGAACAGCTAAAGGACAATAAATTTGTAAGCGGCAACGTTCTTTCTGCTAAGGCGTTGATGAATCTACGGTAGTAACCAACCGAAGACAGAAAGCTATGAACTTCCTTCAAAGTGCATGGTGGACCCATGGCAACTATAACTTTAACCTTCTCGGGGTCTGTCGCAATTCCTACCGAACTGACCACATGACCCAGCAATAGCCCATAAGGTACTCCAAAAACACACTTCCGTGGGTTTAGGGCGATGCAAAATTGTCTGCAGCGCTCAAAGCATTTTCTTAGAATGATCAATTGCCTTTCTCTCACGGTGGCGGCCCCTAAGTCATCAATAAACACCTTCAACTCTTCAGGGGTTATGTCACCGAATGTCTTATCTGTTGTTCGTTGCCACAAACCAGGCGCATTGCATAAACCAAAGGCCATCACATGGTACGCAAAAGTACCAAATACAGTGATGAAAGTTGTTTTCAACTTGTCCTCTTCTGCAATTGCCATTTGGTTGTATCCTGCAAAGCAATCCATAAACGAATATATCTCCCTACCCGCTAATTGATCCAAAATCTGGTCAATAAATGGCAATGGGTAGTAGTCCTTAATTGTCTGCTTATTCAGCTCCCTAAAGTCTACACATAATCGGATTTGATTATTCTTCTTCTTTCTTATCACAACTGGCGAACACCATTCCGTGTGTTGCACAGGAAAAATCAAACCCGCTTTTCGAAGCTTCTGCAACTCTTCAAACAGCCCGTCCCTCAGTTCGAAAGGCATACGCCTTACTTTCTGTCGTACAGGACGACTGCCCTCTTTCAACGGAATTGTATGAACAGCAAGACTAGGAGGAATGCCTCTCAACTCATCATAACTCCAGGCAAAGATATCCCGGAATTCCTGGATCAAGGCCACATAGTCCTCCCTTTCTGCTGAGCTGAGCATAGAACCTAATTTGATTGGCCGCGAATCATCAGGCGTACCAAGGTCTAGCTCGATAACATCTGCATCTCTTATACGATCTTGGCCCTCTATCGGCTCATTCAAAGTGATTTGATAGATGTCCTCCGTGGTGGATCCCTTTTTGGACACATCACTCGATGATGTCTCACTGGCAGATAAATCTTCTAATGTCTCCAATTCTGTAGAAGATAGAGGAGCTCTCTCACTCTGCGGGGACTCAGGATAAGCATCAACCACCACACGCTGGGCACCTCTGCCGAATATCAGTCGACCGACGGGTATATCCACTTGGCAGTCCGCTTGCAAGATCCAAGGTCGTCCAAGTAATACTTGGTAACTTGGCCGGCCTGCAAACCGAATCACCCTAAAGTCCAACAGGCATTCTACATTTGCAACAATGACATGGACCTTAGTAATGTAGCCTTCTGGCTGTCTCAAACTATCATCTGCCATTCTGAGAATTGTGGAGGTATCTTTCTGGATCGCAAGACCCAACCTTTCCATCAGTTCAGAACTCATAATGTTAACAGATGATCCCGTGTCGACAATGGCATAATCTACTAATATCCCATCGACATAGGCTGCAACCCTTGGGCAATGCTTCTCAGCATGCTCGAACCAGTCATCACCAACTCGCGCAATACCCAAAGGTTCTACGATATACCCGGTACGTAGAATCTTTCTAAATTCCTTACGTACTCCTGGGGAAAGCTTAATAAGCTGTAAAAGATTCACATCCGGCTTGACTTCGCAAAGAGAGCTCGCCAAATCGAATTCATGATAGTTCGATAGAGCTCGCTTTTCACGCCAAACCATCCGCTCTTTAGGTCGCTGAACTGGCTTTATTGCCTCTTTCTTAACTTTCACCTTCTTCTTTGGTGGTTCCTTATCGGCTTTACTTTCTACGGGCTTCAAAGGTCCCCCTTCCATGGTAGGATCCAAAACTTGTGTTCCTTTGTCGCCTTGTTTAGGGTTTCCGTCGACAGGCTTATCCTTGTCGGCTTCTCTACCCTTTTGACCTCTTGTAAGAACAGCTCGCAGATTAGAGGTTTCAGCATCGTTAACGCGTACAGCCTCAATCAAACTGACCCCACTACCACTTGGTAGCTCCTCCACTGTAGTCTTTGGTCATTGAAGTATTTGTTTAGGCCCATCTTCTCGCTGGGAATCATTTCCTTGGGCACGATGATTAACAGGCCCTGGCTGCCGACTACCACGCTGGAGGGAACTGATCTTACTCCAGCAAGTAGCTGCTAAATGGCCGAATTTTCCACAAATGTCGCACTTAACATTTGGGCAATTTCTTGGATAGTGTTGCCCACCACACCATTTGCAACTAAACCTCGAAGGTGCACCCTCCTCTGGGTATCTACTTCCTATCAAATTTTGTTGTTTTTTAAGGAAGTTGACATCAACGGCTATTTGTCGATACTGCTCCGTAATCATGTCGGTATAATGCTTCATCATGTCCTTAACCTCACCAAGAACATTGGAAGCACTCGACTCATAGCCTTGGTCGTTACCATGTCGTTCCATCGGCCTAACAATTCGATTAGGCACTGGTTGTTGAGCCACAGGCATGGTGTTAGAATTGACAGCTTGGCCTCCACCATTTGGAGCCATTTGACTGCCCGTAGGCATCGATATGCTAGGGGGAGCTGGTAATAAAGGCACATTCTGTATCATGTTCTCTCTCCCATTAGGGTTAGCCATCGCTATCCCTTGACCACTACTGCCATTGGCCATTGCCATATTGTTTCCCAATACTAAACCCATATTCGAATTGCCTCGAGAAGCATAGGCTGCTTGTAGTCGGGATTCCACCTCTTGTGCTCGTGTAATGGCAGTATCTATATCCCCCAAGGGGACACTACTCAACTGCAATTGGATATTAAAGTCCAAACCATGTAGGAAATATTGCAATTGGGCTGCTGTGGGGATAGGAATAGAGGTGTCCAACTTACGGAAAACCTCTTTTATCTTCTTCGCATAAGCGCGAATATCCTCATGTGGTTCTTGGCGGGTCACGTTGAGTACACGCAACCAATATTGCCCACCCCTTTCAGGGGAAAACTCCCTTCGAAAAGCTCCATAAAATGCATCAATGTTCAATATGGTTCCGGCTTCTAAACCATGATACCATATAGCGGCTCTTCCTTTGAGAGTCATGTTGAAGAACATCATTAAATGTCCTTCTTCTTGGATGCGACAGTTAAACATCAGCTTTTGAAACTCCCTAATGTGGAGTTCCGCATCTTCCTCAACTAGCCCATTAAAAATGGGTAGCGGGTAACCTAGAGCCGGCAAATCCGTCATTCTTGCTGGAATTGCAATAGGCTGCACCATGACGCGGATTGGATTTGTACTAAGAATAGGGGACGGTGAGGTTACACCTCCCGCAATTGATGTGGACTGGCTTATCGCAGGAAGGGGAGCACTAGAGCTTCCACCTTCTCCTAACTTGCTGCTTGTGGTCCTAAGACCACTAGATCCACTCCCTCGTAAGGGTTCAGCACCGCTACGCTTAGGGGAATATCTCCTAAAAATTTCAGCACGTCGCCTAGCTCTTTCTTCTCTTTCTTGCTTTTGGATTTCTGCTAGACGATGCTTATCAATAAATAACGAATCAATCTCAGTATCCTTTGGCATAAACTGCTAGTTGGTCCCTAAACAACCAGGATTCGAGAACCACCACTTTTAAGCGGCTCCCGGCAGACTCACCACTGATGGACCAAAAAACGGGCCGGCACTGGCTCATGCACTAGCTGGGCCTCATCACTATGCACAAGACAACCCCTCGGCCTCGCGGCCAGGAGTGTCTATCAAAATCTCTGCCTTCCTAAACATTGCGTTTGTAATACATTGTAGTCCAACTGATCCTAACCCAATATTACTCCTCAGAGGGAGTCCCTTTCACATAGCCAAATAGGCTCGAATCACATACACATGGGGTTCCTCCTACGGCTGAATCCCGTCAACCCTCTGCGACTCTCCTACACCTTGGGGATTGGCCCCTCAATGCGTCGCTCAACAAATAGACATTTCGCACAAAAGTCACTCAAGGCACCGAATAAGCGTGTCCAGGAATGTACCATTGTCCTTACTTGATTCCCCCTTTAGGATCCCACGACTAGCCTACAGCATGGGTACCTCACTGCCTCTCATCGTAGGTCATGTCCTAATAAACCAATTGCAATGCATGTCCAGGAGCTGATCACTGATACTTTTAAATTCTTTTTCATGCTCTATGCATTTGGTGGATGCCTAGTGCTCAAACATTTAGCAAAACAGTATCGTGCACGTGTGCAAAAACATTCTTTTAATGGTTTCCAACTACCGTTCGTGCTTCGTTGCATGGGCCTAGCACCGAGGTGATCCTCGTGCTACTAAGCTCTTAATTTTAATTATCATCCGTCCTAAATGCTATGCATAGAAATCAGCAACTTTCCCATCATCTCACACGGCATTTAGACATATTTCAACTTCTCTGCCCTTCCCCGTTTAAATATTGCATCGTTGGATGGATTTATAGGGTATTTTGACATCATTTTTTTGTGTAGAAAGCGGAAAAAGACGCACTAGAACAAGAAAGTGGGGTTGAACTGAGGAAAATCCTCATGCTTCAGTCCCCACAAACATTCACAAACATTGCTCTTCTTTATCCTTATTTTTCGGAACCCAAAATGTATTTTTTCCCTATTTTCCTGCATTATTTAATTATTAAAAATTAAAAATAGGTTATGGGCTGTGGCCCTTAGTTCCTTCTTCCAGGAAAATGAAAGTTTAGTTGATGTTCCTATTTACTTCCCCATTTTTATGCCAAAAACCCTCATTTTCCCTTGATTTTCATGTTTTTCGTGTTTTAATGTATTATTTTGAACCACAAGATGTATATTTTTCTGATTTTTTGATTATGACCAGCAAGAACTCATAGAAAACAGTAACATGAACAATTTTTATCCCACATGAACAACATTTCATCCATCAAAAGCCATAAAAGCTCAAATTTCCTTTGAAAATTTCAAATTACCGCTTATTTGCATGTTTCGGGTTTCATGTCCATGGCTGCAAATTTGGAAATCAGCAGCACTTCATGTCCAGCACAATCACCAATCATCATTTCTAGCCCGTGGAGCAATCCGATCCATGCCGGACAAGCCTCCATCATTCTTTCTTCTTCCTTCTTCTTCCCACATGAACTTGCCTTTAGAAGAGAGAGAGGGAGGAGAGAGAAAGACTGAAATCAGAATTCTTCATAGAGACCACCATTTCTCGGGCAAGAGGCGGCGATAGAGTCCACAGACAGAGGGGAATGAAGCCCCATAATCCATTGGGGGGGTTGTTTGCAGCAGCCATGATGCCTCTCATCCATTCATGGCGAAAAAAATGGCGCCCTCTGTTGATCACGTTTTTTTGCCTTCTTCTCACTCCACGTTTTTTGCTTCATAAGGTGCATAAAATTTTTTGGGAGGGGGGTCCAAACTCAAAAGGCATGCTCAAATTTGGCCTCCCAAGTGTCCACCTTTTCATATCTTGACCGTTTCCTTGGCCATTTCCCCATCCGGACTCCGAATTGAGCTCTGAAAAATCCTGGGCGTCCGGCTTAGCATCCCGCATTGGCCATAACTCTTGCCAACCCGCACAACTGTCTGAAAAATTATGAAAAATCAACGTCGCTCGGGCGCCTTGAAAGCACTTTGACGCTTAAAATCGTCCTAGATCGAGCTGCCCCCTTTGACATTGAATATTTTTCCCTTGATATTCATAATTTTTAGCTATTTTTAAGCTCTTCCCGGCACCTAAATCCCGCTCTCAGAAATCACCCATTGTTGTTAATAATTGATAAAGTCCCTCTACTAATAAACCTAAATTCGTCTTCACTGCACATCTCTCATCTAATGTATAAATGCAATACACGTAGAAAAGAGGGAGATGCAGTCGATTACTCAATCCATGTTGACATGTTTTAGTTTGGTCTTGGTTCAGTTGTTTCAAGAGTGTATAGTTTGTGGTATGTTTTGATGGTCACAATAGTGTGGTCTGGGATACAGTATGTGTATTTTTTCTTATTTTCTTTCTTGATACGGGGATTAGGATGCCTATTTGTTTGCATTTTACGAAACTATGGATTGCATGTGTGGGTGAAAATTCAAAAGATACAAGTGATTTCTTTTCAAATTGTGCCTTTCCTGTGTTTTTTGCGCATCCTAGAGCTCAAGTTCAGCCAACATGCAATCTACCTCCACTAGTCTCTTCATGACTCACCTCCTCATGACTCACCTCTTCTTTCACTTCAAAGAGACAAGAAGGGAAAGAAGACAGCTAAAGAGAAGAAAGCCAAGGAGAGGAAGAAAGAGAGAATAAAAGAGAGGAGAACAAGAGGAACAAGAGACAAAGAGAGGAGACAACAAGCAGCAAGCATCAAGGGAGAACAACTCACCAAGGAGAGGAAGAAGGGGAAGGAAGCCGCGCCACCACCCGTCCACACCAAAGACCCAAGGTGAGTCCTCTCTCTCTCTCTCTCTCTCTCTCTCTCTCTCTCTCTCTCTCTCTCTCTCTCTCTCTCTCTCTCTCTCTCTCTCTCTCTCTCTCTTTGTATTAGGATCTTTCTTTCTATGAATCTGAAGCTTTTATATCACAAAAAAATCATGGCGGTTGTCGGTCTTGGTGCATAGATCAGATGTCGTAATAAGCGCACATAATGAGCGTCGGAAGGTCCCCAAAAACAAAAGAACTCTACTTTTTGCACACAAATCAATGTAGAAAGCTTGCACGGCATGAACAAGAGACCAATTGGGTGCAATCTCTCCCCATGCCTTGTGTGAGCACTCCACAAAGCATGTATTTCATATATTAATCATCTTCAAGCACAAATAATAGCCCAAATTACAAAATAGCATGCTTTAGCTTTTGAGTTTGCTTTTGTGCCAAATAGAATTAAAGCTAATGGGTGCCCAAGAAGTCAGGCATACCCAAATACAATGTCCAAATACAAATATCTAAATCGTGCGTCCATGCGCATACAAAAATAATAAATAAATATCAAGCGCTTTGATAAATAAGCACAAAAAATATAGGCATCATGTCTAATGTATGCGCCCATCAAAATATTGATGATAATTTGAATACACTCTATCCTCCAATGCTTTTCACTGCCACTGCTACTATCTCTACACATCAACTGAAGCATTCACAATTGTTAGTAAAATAATACAATTAAATCGACAAAAGTGAATACCTAGCAGTCTTCAGCTACAGAAATAAATTGGTTAGAAATCAATCCTAACCTTAATTTATCACGAGTGCGCACTCTAAACTCATAAACGTTTATTAATTTAAATATGTATTTTGTGGAATCCCCCGATATGGAATCACCCATGTACACACTAAATTAACAAAACGCCCGAAAAGAATAGGCGTCCCCATTCTCGCACAAAGAATCCACTTTGTGTATGAGCCCCAGTAATAAAATCTTACGGAATCCACCGTAAAACCTCACGGAATCCACCGTGGCATGGAATCCACCATGGAATATGCCTCCTGGCATCATACCCCCGGGGTGGGATAGCAATTGTCCTCAGTTGCTATTAGCTCAATGTGGAGCTAACAGAGTGGGGAAAGCATTTAAGTCTCGAGTGTGCATCCATTGGGCCTCTTTAACAGGATGGTTTTTAAACTTGACCAAATATCTAGAATATCTACGGCCAGTTCTAGTGGTCATAAAGTCAATATTTATAATAGTTTCAGGCTCAAGGATTTCTGTCTCATCATCTAATTAAGGAGGGTTTTCATAGACAGGGTGTACATGTAATTTGCCTCTAAAGGGTCATAATAAACTGATATGGAAGGTGTTATGGATTTTCCAATGTTGTGGTAGTTCTAGTTTAAATGCATTGTCATTGATTTTGTGTATGATCTTGAATGGTCCATAGAATCTAGGTGCTAATTTCACTACTGGGTGTTTATCTACACTTTGTAATCTACGTTTTTCTATGCGTAACCAAATATAATCATTAACTTTAAAATTCATAGCCTGTCTTTTCTTATTTGCTTGTTTTGTATATGATTGCTGGGCTTTGGCAATCATATCTTTAACTTCATCAAAAATAGTGGCATGCATGTTAGCAATATCATCAGCAGTCTGAATTTTGTTTGATAATGATGCAACAGGTGTAGGCAATCTATATCCATAAATAACTTCAAATGGTGCTTTCTTTGTAGCTGTATGTGGTATATTGTTATATGCAAACTGAAGTAAGTGTAAATGTGTATCCCATGTGTATGGTTTTGAAATAGTGTAAGCACGCAAAAGATCTAAAATAGTACTATTAGTAGCTTCTATTTGTCCATTTGTTTCAGGATGAAATGCAGATGAAAAATCAATCTTTGTTCCTAAGTTAGCAAACAAAGTAATCCAAAAATTATTACAAAATCTAGAATCACGATCAGAAATAATAACTTTTGGTAAACCATGATTAGTGAAAACAGTTTTCAAAAACAATTGAGCAGCTTGAGATGCAGTTAAAGTTTTCTTGCATGGAATGAAATATGCTTGTTTGCTAAACCTGTCGACAACAGTCCAAATCATATCATGGTTAGCTTTAGTATTAGGTAAACCAGTGATAAAATCCATTGAAATTTGTTCCCATGGTCGTGATGGAATAGATAATGGCATCAGTAAACCATATTGTTTACCATGATGTCTTTTAACTCGTTGGCAAACTAAACATTCAGATACAAAGTTAGATACATCAGTGTCCATATGTGGCCAATAAAAATCTTCAGTCCTCATCAATGTACGCAAAGTAGATATAATACCTCTATGACCTTGATATGGAGGACAATGAATCTCATGCAAAACAAATGATCGAAATGGAACTGTCACACATAATCTTTTTTCATAAAACATGAATCCATTATTGTAAGACAGTGAATCAATAGGAATCCAATTATTTGCAACTAGTTTATTCCAATCAGCTTGAAAAGTAAGATCTTGATGATAAGTATCTTTCATAGGGATAAGGGAATCAAATGATATCACAGAAATATTATGAATTATCGGTCTTCTACTTAAAGCATCGGCTACAACATTCTCTTTTCCTGGTTGATATTGTATAAGGGGATGAAAACTTTGAATAAAAGTTGCCCATTTAATATGTCTATTAGATATTTGGGGTTGACTAAGGAGATGCCTAATGCTTTGTTGGTCAGTTTTAATCATAAATTCAGAATCCATTAAATAATGTTTCCATTGACGTAAGGCCTGTACTACAGCTAGCAATTCTTTATCATATGTAGAATATTTAAGTTCAGATGGTTTGAGTTTACAGCTAGAGTAGGCTATGGGATGATTATCTTGCATAAGGACGGCTCCTATTCCAGATCCACTAGCGTCAGTAACTACTAAAAAGAATGGACTATTGAAATCAGGTAGTTGTAATACAGGAGTATGGGTTAATGCATGTTTCAATAAATCAAAAGATTTTTGTTGATTATCAGACCAGTTATAAACAATACCCTCTTTAAAAGTTTAGTCAAAGGTAATGCAAATAATGAGAAATTTTGCACAAACTTTCTGTAAAAACTAGCAAGACCTAGAAAAGAACGTAACTCATGCACATTTTTGGGTATGGGCCAGTTTAAAATTGCTTCTATCTTTTTAGGGTCAACCTTGATACCTTCTGATGAAACAATATGACCTAGATATTCAATTTCTGTTTGAAAGAATTCACTCTTTTCTAGATTAGCATACAATTGATTGTCTTTTAACAACTTGAAAACTAAAGACAGATGTTCATAATGCTCATTCTCATTTTTACTGAATACCAATATATCATCAAAGAATACTATAACACAATGTTGATGTTTCAGAAATATGTGATTCATCATTCGACTAAATGTAGCTAGTGCATTAGTTAGACCAAAAGGCATAACTAAAAATTCATAGTGTCCAAATTGTGTTCTAAATGCAGTTTTGAATATATCAGATTTATCCAATCTTACTTGATGATAACTAGATTTAATATCTATCGTACTGAATATGGCAGATCCTTGTAATTTATCCATAAGATCATCTACCCTAGGAATTGGATATCTATTCTTAACAGTAATTTTATTTAGGGCACGATAATCAATGCACATGTGATAAGTATTCTTCTTCTTCTTTACTAATAAAACAGGTGCACCAAATGGAGAACTACTAGGTCTAATTAATCCTTTGTTAAGCAATTCTTCTATTTGATTTGAATTTCTTTTTGTTCAATTTGGTTATGTCTATATGGTGCTTTACATGGTGGTTGTGTACCAGGAATTAAATCTATTTTGTGATCTTTAAGTCGTGAAGGTGGTAGTCTAGGTGGTAAATCATCCGCAAAACAATCTTGAAATTGAGCAAGAAATTGTATATGCCTAGGATGCATCTATTTTTCTTTAGCTTGAAGTTCATTTACCCATATTAAATAAAATTTGCTACTTTTACATCATGCACGTTTAGCCTGAGTATGAGTAAGCAGTGGAAAATTATTAGAAGCATGCATACCATGCAATATAATTTGTTTTTCTTAAAAATAAATTTTAATTGAATGCGTAGAATAATCTATGTCAGGATTATACTGATGACGCCAAGGCATTCCTAAGATAATGTCACTAGAGTGCAAAGGTATAACTAGGAAATTTCTTCGTTCAGTATATTCACCAATTTTAATTTCTAAGTTATGCACCTCTTGTGTTCCATTATATCTTGTGCCTAGGAATGCAGCTTTAATGCGATAATTTGTAGAAACAGTTTGTAATTTCAATTCTTTCACTAACTTTGCAGAAATAAAATCATGTGTGCTCCCATCATCATGTAAAATAATCTTTTCATTACCATGCACAAAAATAAACTTTGAGATAAAGCTTTTAAGTTTTTTAGCTATGGAGGCTTATCTATCTGTTTGAAGAGGACTTGATGGAGAAGATATCCACGTGGTCCTCCGCCTCCACAGGCCGGTCCTTCACGATCAGAGGATGCAGATAGGGGTTCTTGACCGCCAAGGACACACCCATATCGACCGTTCGCGACGAAACTGACTGTAGAGCTCAATCATTCCAGGAGCTCCGCCTTCATGCAAGATGGTAAGCGATTGGAAGCTCTCGATCTCAGCTTCGCTCTGATACCACTGGTGCACAGATCGAATGCCGTAAGTGCGCGTAGTGAGTGCTAGAAGGTCCCCAAGAACAAAAAAACTCTACTTTTTGCACACAAATAAATGTAGAAAGCTTGTACGACATGAACAAGAGACCAATTGGGTGCAATCTCCCCCCATGCCTTGTGTGAGTGCTCCACAAAGCATGTATTTCATATATTAATCATCTTCAAGCTCAAATAATAGCCCAAATTACAAAATAGCATGCTTTAGCTTTTGAGTTTGCTTTTGTGCCAAATAGAATTAAAGCTAATGGGCGCCCAAGAAGTCAGGCGTACCCAAATACAATGTCCAAATACAAATATCTAAATCGTGCGCCCATGCGCATACAAAAATAATAAATAAATATCAAGCGCTTTGATAAATAAGCGTGACAAAATATAGGCACCATGCCTAAGGTATGCACCCATCCAAATATTGATGATAACTTGAATACATGCTATCCTCTAATGCTTTCCACTGCCACTATTGCTATCTCTACACATCAACTGAAGCATTCACAATTGTTAGTAAAATAATACAATTAAACCGACAAAAGTGAATACCTAGCAGTCTTCAGCTACATAAATAAATTGGTTAGAAATCAATCCTAACCTTAATTTATCACGAGTACGCACTCTAAACTCATAAACGTTTATTAATTTAAATATGTATTTTGCGGAATCACCCACTATGGAATCACCCATGTACACACTAAATTAACAAAATGCCCGAAAAGGATAGGCATCCCCATCGACTTCTCACACAAAGAATCCACTTTGTGTATGAGCCTCGGTAATAAAATCTTACGGAATCCACCGTAAAACCTCATGGAATCCACCGTGGCATGGAATCCACCGTGGAAAATGCCTCCTGGCATCAAGTCTGAGAGCAGCTGACTTAGCGCATCTGAGAGCGCGTGTAGTTTCCAGAGTAGACGCAGATATAGATAAGCAGGTGTGTTTTGTGTTATCGCATCTGTAGGCACGTCTCTAAGCGTGTCTATTCTAAATGATAGACGTGAGTATACACGCACCATGCTCAGAAAAAAGCTTTTGTTTTTTCCATGGTGGTACCACGTCTCTGAGCGTGTCTATTCTGCATACTAGATGCGAGAATACACGTGCTTTGCTCAGAAAACAAAGGCTTTGACTTCGGGGAAGCATATGAGAGCGTGTCTATTCTGCATCTCAGACCCGAATATACACATGCCAGGTCTGATAAAAAAGACAAGCTTTTATTTTTGGAATTGTACAAACATGTTACACAATAGTACAGTTTACACAATATTGCAGTTTAGCAAATTTGTCTTATTCTTGTGTTTTGTTTGCAGATGTCGCATCTTGGTTCATCTAGCAATGACCCAGATTTGGAGCGCATGAATGATACCTTTGCGCAGTTCAGCAAAGGGGTCAATGCTTTTTTTGGAGGTTTTCCTAGTAAGGAAGACTTCATGGGAGAGATGACTAGACACCTTGGCCAATCTCCCACAGTAAACGAGGTGTTCAGAGTCATGTCTGGAACACCTCTAATGTCTTTGCCTGGCATTGCTTCCCAAACACCAAATGTCCAAACCCCAATTGCGGGTACTCCACGTGCAGCACCTGTACATGCATCGGCTGAAGCACAAGCGTCAGCCGATGCACGTGCATTTGCGGAAGCACGTGCATCCAGCGAGGCAGAGGGTAGTCGACAAAGAGGGAGGAGGGAGAGTCAAGGGGGAGGACGAGGCTTGTGTGGGGGTTGCCTAGGAGGTGGCGAGCGATCACCCTCACCAAAAGATCACGTAGAGGAGCATGTACGCCAGTACTATAGAGTTACAGATACTGGTGGCATCTTCCATGATGATGAAGGAAGGGATGTAATGGCGTACATGAGGAGCGTCGTGCATGCGGCATATAAAGATTGTTTCATTTACTTCAAGAATCATAAAATTGGCTTGTGGCAAGAGGTGCTGAGGGCAGTCCATAGGAGGTACCCAAATCTTGAGGGTCAGCGATTCTCGGATGATTGGGGATGCACAAAAGTGAGGGATTTGCTTCACAACAAAAGATCCCACCTCATGACATGCGCCAGGGAGTCACTGCAGAGACAAGAGGAGGGGTGTGGAGCCTATAGCCAACCACCTATGTGCCACCGCATAGAGTGGAAGAAAGACAAGAAGAAAGCAGCAGAGAAAGTGAAGAGTCACCAACACGCAAAGGCGCGACGCATCCAAATGGAAACTATGGGATCGTCGCATTACGGATCGGGTGGCAGAGAGTCGTGGGAGGTAGAGTTTGTAAGTATATTTTGATTTCTAGTTTTTTAAAATTTATATTTTTTTCAATTCTTTATATAATTTTTTCTAATACATTGTGTCTCATAATTGTTTGTATATCATAATTGTTTTGCAGACTACTATCATTGGTAGGATGCCTACTCCTAGAGAGGTAGGTTACCATCGAGGCCATAACCGCGCAGCCACATGGCTTCACTTCTATGAGGAGGGTCTCATCATTGAGGAGCAATACAACTAAGCTATGAGGATTCAACAGCCAGAGGAGGTATGTTTTTCTTACTTTCCTATTAAAAGTATGGCTAATTATAACTTTTTCTTTGCAATTGTACGTAAGCGACCTTGATCTTTTATGTGTGTAGGCAAACCCCGATGTGGAGCATAGCGAGGGGGATAGTGACGCCAGTAGCGATGGTGGTGCTAGCGAAGATGTTTCTTCTTCAGATTCGTAGAGGAGCACCATGCCTCCTCTATAGCCTTGTTTCCTTGTTTTTCTATTATCCATCTTTGAGCCTACTACTTGTGGCCATGCTCTAGGTCACAAGCACTTAAACTCCCCATGTAAATGCATTTTATATATAATGAATACATGGATTTTTGTTTTCAATTCTTGTGCCTTCAAATCCATTCTGTTTTTCCCAAATGCACAATTTGATGTATGGGAGGGGGAAAAAAAACCAGTAGCTCTCTGGGTTTTTTTTCCAATTCTGTGCTTCGCGTCTATTTGCACGTCTAAATTGCAGAAAATGCGCGTCTATACTCGCGTCTAGAATGCAAAGTACACGTGCCCATAGATGCGCTATATAATTCAAATTAATAAAAAGAAATTAAATATCTTTTTTTTAAATGAGATTTTTGGTTTTGCGGTCGCTTCTATTGCCGCATGTAAAAGCGCTTCTATGCATGTGTCTATGTGCCCGTCTAATCTTCCATGTAGACGCGCTTGTAGATGCAAAAAAGAAATTAAATAAATAATAATTTTGGTTTTTGTCTGCGCGTTTATTTATGCGCGTCTAAAGCGTGTCTATTGGTGCGTGTGGATTTTCTTATACACGCGACTATAGACGCGAAATGGTACACACGCATTTAGACGGGCTTATAGACGCACCCGTAAGATTTTCTCTCAATTCAAAAATCGCGTCTAAGAGGCCTTTTTGTTGTAGTGAAAGGGCATAACTGTTGACTGGAGTTTCTATCTCTTGGCTAAAATGGATTAACACTTTATCATGTGACTAGGGGTAATGCGACTAATGTCACGTATGGTTCTTACTTGATTGTTTTCCTAACATACTTTGCCCTTGCAAAGTAAATTCCACCACCTCTTGAAAATCCTCTAGTGGTTTCCCTCCTCTTGAGGATTCTAAAACGATCTTTGAAGATCATGACTCCCCTCCTCGTTAGGTCTTTCAAAGGAAGCACTTAAAGTGAGTGGCAGAAATAGTTCCTACTTTCATTCCTCCAATATCGATCCCTTTAAGCAGTACCCTTCCTACATACTTCACATCTCCAGTTTTAGGAGATGCCATTCCTTTCCGCTATAAGGATATTTAGAGTTCTATAGAGATATCACTTAACAACTTGTGTTCACAGCATTTGTACTCTTCTTTCCATGAGGAGCTGCAACACACCAAGGAGGACTTACATAAGGCTAACACTGAGCTTGTCTCAGCCCTAAGGAAACTCTTTCCGAGGATAAGGATCATCCTTTTCAAGAGACCCAAGAGCTTAAAGATTTAATTGCTGCCCAAATAGTGGAGTTACAATCAACAAATTGTATAGCTGAGCATCTGAATACCAAGATTGAGGAGTTAAAAGGATACTTGGCTCAACTACACTCCATTCCTTTAAGTCCTAATGTACCATCAATACCATCTTTATCAACAATTACAAACTTGGTTGTTGTCCAACATAATGCAACTTTGCATCCTTTATTCTAAGCTAAAGTGGAGAGACTTCAATCTAGAATGGATCTTTTGTGGTCTTATTTTGAGTAGTTTCTAGAATACATCTCGCAAGAGCATTCCTTCTTTGTGCACTATCAGCAACAAAAGCTAGCCTTTTACATGAAGCTATCCACTATGGATTTGCATCCTCTAGAGGATGGATGGAGTGGTGCTTGGTCCTCTTATCTCCTTGTAGAAGTTTCCCAAATGATTTTTTTGGATTCAGTTATACCAGACACCATGCTAATGTCTTATATGTATCTTAGAGTTGATCTTTTGATTCTTGATTATGAGTATATGACTTGGTATGTGGGAGATGTCATCTTGCAAGCTGTTCTTTATGTCAAACACTTGGAATTGTAGATGGATGAGATTTTTCAAGCCTATCCTTCCAAGGTGGATGCATGTCCTGAGGTTTCTTAGCATTCCATGATTGAGTATGTGGTGTTGAATCAGAGATAATTGAAAGCTCTTGCATGATTACAAACTGCTTAGCAACTAAGGGAGGATCTTTTAGCCCATATTTCTAATCAATTCCCTTTTGATATCTCCTTCTTTGAATCTTATAATATGTGCTCCATCAATGCTTTTCCTTGCTTATTATCAGTAGATGGCTCATAGATTAGGGATTCTTATCTATCCATACTTAAAATGACTCTCCTTGTTATTTCTCCTCTTCTTTTCCAACCCCAAGGTACTCCTTGAATTCCCATCTTTATTTATGGCCCATTTATTTTCGATCATGTTTTTTCTCCTACTCCTCCCTGTCCAACATTGTCTATCACACTCCTTTCCACTTTTTCAACCTATTTTCTAATCCCTTTCTTATTTGATATAATTAAATTACCAGAATCTCCATCTTTAACCCTTTCTTCTTTTTATGATTTTTCCTATCCATCACTTCATCCCTTAGTACTTGTTCCACTTCCTCCATCTATCTCTTTTATTCCTAAACCCTCCTTATTTGGTTAGTAGCCACTCTGGTTTTGATCTGCAAATACAAAGACGAAGAAGGTGGAGCCAGACTGATTCATTAAGAGGACCTTAGATTAACTTCCTATAATTCCAAGGAATTGGTAGACTCCTATCCAAGCTTATCAAGATTATTTGCAATTTGCTCAAATCCATAATCAATCTATTGATCCTTCAATTAGATTAGCTGCTCATTTTGCTTGCTACCTAGGGTACATGCATCGACACTCTCATAGTGATCAAAATAGGTACCAAAGTTGTGCTTGAATGCCAATGTGGATATTGATCCTCATTAATTAGATATCTTGTATTTTGATGCCCTTTGCATGCTCTTTATTGTCCTTTTGGAGAGGATGTGCTGTTTGTAATTCTTTCCAAATCCTCCCAAGATATTTATAGACGATCCCTTTCTATGGATACCGGTTCCGCAATCATCAAGCCTTTAAATACAATATCTTCATTAATTATTTCTTTTTGGATGTAATTGATGAATTGAGATTTAATGAAATTTCTCTTTTTCATTCTCCCTTATTGGAGTGTCATTTAGATTTTTCTATGTTATGTGTTTGTGTGTTGATATGTTTGATTTGTGTTTTTATGAAGATATGGCGGCTCGAGAAAGTGGAAAAGATTTGAAGATGTTGATTTATGGATTTGACTAAAGTTTTGAAGACTTGCGAAGGAATGGAAAAACCTCTTATATCCTTTACTAATTTTTTTTGTGCTATTTTGAAGACTAAGGATTGGTTTTTACTTTAAGGTATTTTCATTTCATCAATCTTTTTAATTTATACAAGTTATTTTTGAGATTGATGGGGTCAAGGTAACAATACATGTATCCTTATTACCTATGCCCTCATTTGTAGCTCATCATCAATTCAATTTATAGTGCATTTGAGATTCCCAAATTCTCTAATATGGTGTTGGTTGGTTTGTGGATGCTAATTGATCAAATTTCTAGAAAGAAGTATTGAGCTAGTTTTTGAGCTTAGTACTCTTCCTTATTTCAAGGTTGTGAGGATACTCCCTGATTAAGTGTGGAGATATGTTAAGGGTTGAATTGACTTGTTTTTTTAATTGATTTCAATTGTATTTGTGAGATAAATGGTTGATTTTGAGGGTTTATTGATTTATTTGTGTTATATATTGGAAGTATTTTGGAGTGTGTTAGGATGGTTTGAGTATGATTGAGAAGCTCATTATGGTTTTTGATTGAGATATGATATTATGATAGATTCAATAATGTATCCATTTTTTTGGTTCTAATAAGGTTTGATTTGCCTCTATTTTTATCTTTCTTTCTGTTTGTGAGGTTAAGATTGTGAATGAGTCTTTTAAGAAATGGTCAAGAGTGTGTTTGAATAATTTTGATGGTTTGAAGCGGTTTTGGTTCGAGTTGTATTGTTTTTATGCCTTAGTTGACCTTTTGTAGTGTTTTGTAGAGCTTTTGTCTTTATTCTATAAGCCTCTATTTGTTTATGTATCTGTTTTTTACGGATGGATGTTTAGCTTGGGGAATATTTTGCAATCTTGGAAAAGGAAGAATAAGAGCTTAAAATAGATTGAATAAGCTAAAGAAGTAGCTGAAGAAGACTTGAAGTGAAGACTATAGTGATAATGACAGTAGTGAGCTCTCAAAGGACATTGTAGTGGCTCTAGTGACTCTTCATATCAAACATATCTCTTAGGAGAGATAAAGTATGAGAGATAGCCAATTTTCTTTGAGAAACATTATATCTACACGAGAAAGACTATGAAGACTATGAAGATGATGAAAGATGAATACTATGTGATGAATTCCATTCAAAGTTGATCTTTCTTTCGTGTCATTTGGTTCTTTGATAGTTTCTATGAAGAATATAAAGGATATGTTGAAGATTTATTGTGATAAATCCATGGGAGAATTGCTATATGATGTTGCATGAAGATTTGTGAAGATTGTTGTTGTTTTTCTTCTTGGTGTTAATTAAAATATAAAGAACATGCTTGTTGGTGTGTCAAGATAGATTTTCTTGCAGTATATTCCCTATTTTTCTTGGATTTCCTCTTGGGGCTCCAATTGAAGTCAAAAAGTCATTATTTTATTTAATAATTTTATGTTTTATTAAATTGTGAGAGTTAACCTCACTCCCATGCACATTTAATATCTCTCTAAGTCACATTTTGTAACTTTACTTTCTATTCGTGTATGTACATAAGATTTGCAAAAAATAATGAAGATTTGTGTGAAAATCCATCTATCAAGAAGCCCACATGCATGTAAAATAGGTATGATAATACTTGAGAGCGACGCCAAGAATTGAGGCTACTCGCTTGGAAAATCATATGTGTATTATGTGTATGAAATGGATAGAATGTCTCATTCTTGTGTGTGAAAATTTGAGTTGAATACTTCTTCTTCACATTTATACTTTCATCATAGTCATTGATTGTGAGAGAAAAATAGAGTGTGACACTAAGAGAGAGCAAGGGACCAAGTGGCTAAGGCTTTATTGCTTCCATTCTTCTCTTCTCTTGTTCTTTTCCCTTCTTGTATACCATGTGATGCCATTTTAGCCTCCATTGTCTATTGAGAGCAAGAAAGAGAGTGAGGGAGATAGGGAGAGAGAAGGATCAAGAGGGTGAAGAATCTTCTCATCCATTTCTCTTCTTCTTCTTAGCAACTTGGAGGCGAGTGGGTTAGTTGTTGAATGAAAGGTTGGAAAGAAAGTGGAGCCACATTTGAATCATGAGACCATCAAGCTCTCTTTTGATGGTGGACTAAAATAAGAAAGGTGATTTTTCATGAGTTTACTACAACCTTTTAAGGTTCGTTTTCTTTCTTGCTTTCATGGGATTGAGATGAGAGAGATTGTTTGAAGCAAGAGCACAAGCTAGCTATGTGAAAAATAGCCTTAAACCACAATAAAAGGGAGGCTCTTGAAACAATAGTCCATCCAAATTTCCACTCTTGTATAAAAGCTCAACATATAAAAGCTCAACATATGCATGTACATGTGTAAGTCATCACTAATATGTGGTGAATATGTTGAAGATCAAGCTCATTAGCTCACTTGACTTATCCAGTTGTAGGTTAGCTGTATGGTGTGCGTAGTCAATGAGTTGACTTAATACCTCAGCCACAATTAGAACCTTAGTCAATGTAGACCTAGACAACAATACTATTGTGTGTTACTCTTAGTGTGTAGAAGACAATGAAGAATAATGAAGAAGAAAATGGATGAGAGCTAACTAGTCAAATCATTGCTCCAACTCTTTGCCTCTATTCTCTCTCCTGTTCTTTGACATGGTATTAGAGTAGTTTTTCCTTTGTGAAACTAGAGCAAGAGGTGAACTAAAAAGGTAAGAGGCATATCTGGTATGGGTTCTCTAATTAGGTTTGGAGAGTCATTCAAGGAAGACAAGTAGCCACCTATACTCCTTATGGAGCACTGTTGAGTGATATATACTTGAGCATTTAAGTAGCAGCAGATGCGTGGAGACCAACCTTGTGCCTTTTTTAAGGACATTATGGACAACAAGCATGGATAGCATCAGACATTTAAAGGGCTACTATCTATGATCATTATCCAACTAAGATCATTGCTAGTCTTCTCTTGAACTCTGACTACATTTATGTGACATTGAAGGCATTTTTTGATGCTTGAAATAGCAACTAAGCATCATGATGTAGGGAGCAGACAAGTGGGCCTTATTAACCCACATGAATAGGTAGTGTGAATGCAGAAAATTGCACATGTTTGTTATGGAGCATTGGTTGATCTCTTAGGCAACTCGTTTGGAAACTAGAATAACTTGGAAAGTTGGAAGTTCTCCTCAGAATTTTCTTGAAAGTATGATGAATATGCAGAGAGTATCCATTGAAGGTGAATGAGGTCATTTCTATGCTATATATTACAGACTATGTGCTATCATGCAAGTTGTAGCTGCTATGCTTGGGGCATTGACCATTAATGCTTGGATGATGCTATATGGATAATGGATGGTCTATGGATGCTTATGAGCATTGAGTGCTTAGTTTTGGATTCATTCATAGCTAGATTAATAGGTCTAGTTGCGGATCATAGCCTATGAGATACTTATTGGTCACTTGCACTTGATGTAGGTATAGGCATTGATGCACACATGACTATGTATCAACTTCCAGAGGTTATGACACATGTTTAATAAGTCTTGAGACTTTTTTAAGCTTAGAATGCCTTGGTTATGCATAGTTTTTACTATTGATTGCTTCAAATTGCTTGTCTATCACTGGACATTAGAAGGCTCTTCTTCATTTATATATAATGCTTTATGCAGCAAATGAGTTCTGCATGATATGTTGTTGCTTACAAATGTTATGGTAGATGTTTGGATATGTCTATGATGTTTTTACATTCTTCTTTGGTAGCTCCTTATTGGATGATGCCAATGTGCACAAGGCTAAAGCTATGATAGAACTCCTTCCAATTATCAAAGGGAGGAGAAGGCATGAGCGAAAATCACCATTATTGGTAGTAGACATGCGAGGCATGAAGCATGTGGAGAGAGAGAGAGAGAGATTAACACCACTCACATGTGTGTCAAGTGGAAGGAGAGAGAATGTAAAAGAGAGAGAAAGATACATAAGTTGCAACTATGCTACACCATCAAACTAGGAACATTGCACCACATGTGGTTAACTACCATGTCATTGTTGATTTGGACTATAATAGTAGAACATCCATGTCATCGAGATTTCAATGCCTTTCTAACCTCCATGTCATCATTGCTATTCCCAACCTCCATAGATTTTTCATGTGTTGTGGGGAGGAACACACACACAAAAGAGCCTTGTCTGCCTTCCAATCAAATCGTGGTGATGCTTTAATCACCCTTGAAGACAATTGGAGAGAGATGGGGCCCTATCCACCATCTCATGGACTTTACTACTATGTTCTTCAAGAGACAAAATAAAGAGCAATATATGTAGGCAACAATTGTGCCCAATGTGGATGCACATAAAGAGAGAGAGAGAGAGAGAGAGAGAGAGAGAGAGAGAGAGAGAGAAAGAGAGAGAGAGTATGTGTGTGTGTCTCTCTAGTGTGCAACTATTCTCAATGACTCTTTTACCTTTAAGCCTTGTACCTAAGTTTGCATAAATATCAATCTATCATTGAAAAGTCTTATCATCTAGCCAAAAGATAGTCATCTCATTGCACCTTTCTTGCAACATTGGTGCCACCAACAACACCTATCATCCACCCATGAGCCAACTCATTGCACCCTGCATGCAATGGTGCCACCAATAGCAGCACAACGCACCTCTTGTATATAGATACGAGGATGTAGATTCCATTAATAAAGGCAACAGCCCCCTGATGGTTGAGATTAGCAAGGTTGAGGCCAACATGCTTAAGGTTGTAGACCTCCTTCCAATGATCAAAGGGAGGAGAAGGCATGAGAAAAAATCACCATTAACAGAGCCTAGTAGACCTATGGAGCATGAATCATTTGGAGAGAGAGATAGAAAGAGAGAGGCATTAACACCACTCACATGTGTACTAGGCGAGAGGAAAGAGAATATAAAAGAGAGATGAGCTATACCTACACTACACTATAAAACTAGGAATGTTGTGCCACATGTGGTTAACTGCCATGCCATCATCAAACTAGACTATAATGGCAAAACCTCTATATCATTGAGATAATGATGCCAAGTTTGTAACCTCAATGTCACCATCAATGTTGTTAATCTCCATGGATTTTTTGTGTATTGGGGGAGAGAGAGAGAGAGAGGAGTCTTGTTAGCATTTCAATTGAATCATTGTGTGATGCTTTGATCACCCTTGAAGACAATCAAAGAGAGATGGGTCCCTACCTACCATCTCGTGGACTTTGTTGTTATGTTCTTTGAGAGACAAAATAAAGAGCACCATATGCAGGCAACAATTGAGCACAACACACGCACACACACACACACACACAATGTGTGTGTGTGTGTGTGTGTGTGTGTGTGTGTGTGTGTGTGTGTGTGTGTGTGTGTGTGTGTGTGTGTGTGTGTGTGTGTGTGTGTGTGTGTGTGTGTGTGTGTGTGTGTGTGTGTGTGTGTGTGTGTGTGTGTGTGTGTGTGTGTGTGTGTGTGTGTGTGTGTGTGTGGAGCCCCAAGGCAAACGCCAAGAAAACAGGAAAACTACTACAATAAAATCTATCTTGTCTCACCAACAAGCATGTACTTCATACTTTAATCAACCACAATAAGAAAAAAAACACCAAGAACAACCAATCTTCATGCAGTATCATATAATGAATCTCCCACGGATTTATCACAACAAAACTTCAATATATTATTGATAGAAACCATCAAAAAACCATAAGAACACAAAGGAATGATCAACTTTTAGTGGAATTCATCACATAGTATTCATATTTCATCATCTTCATAGTCTTCATAATATTTCTCACAATCTTTCACATGTAGATACAATGTTTCTTCATTGAAGTTGGCTATATCTCATCATCTTCATAGTCTTCATAATATTTATCTCAATCTCTCCATGTAGATACAATGTTTCTTCATAGAAATTGGATATATCTCATACATTATCTCTCTCACATATGCTCCCTCTTAATAGTACATGAGAATAACAAAGAATCACACTCAATGATTCTCTCTTGGCTGTGGAAACCCCTCCCAAGAGGTATGCCTAATATGAAGAGGTAGCAAAGCCACTACAGTATCCCTTGAGAGCTCATCACTGCGTCACTGTCACTTCAATCTTTACTTCGAGTCTTCATCAAATACTTCTTCGAGCTATTAAGAGCTTCCATTCTTCTCTTTTCAAAATTAGAAAACTTCCCCAAGCTAAGTAACCATCCATCAAAACACTTACAAAAGCATAGAGAAGATTTTAGAATGCATATTGAAGCTCAACACTATACTACTGAAGGTCTACAGAAGGTATAAAAACCCTATAGCTCAAATCAAAACCAACTCAAACCATCCAATACTTGCAATCATTCCTCAAATTACTCATTCATAATCATAACCTCTCAAACAAAAAGAAAACAAACCAAAACAAAAGCAAAATAGACCTATCAAAATCACACAAGTACACCACAGAATCAAACAACACATCATAACTCAACTAAAAGCTATAATGAGCTTCTCAAACCTACTCAAACTATTCCAATAGTCTTCAAAATACTTCCAAACCATCCAAAAATCACTCAATCAACTACAAAATCAAATAAAATCACCCAAAATACAATTAAAAATAGTTAAAAATACAACCATTTCAGCATTCATCAACATATATCCATACTTAATCAAGAAGCCTCCTCACAACCTTGAAAAAAGAATAATAAAAGTTCTAAAATAACCATCATCAATCATCAATTCTAGCTCGAATCCTAACCAATAACCTACACACCAAGCAAACAAGTCGGAAAAAGGAAAATATTTTTATCCATTAACTTATCCCAAAAAGACAAAATCATGATAAACTTGTAAAAGATATAATAGGTTTCTTCAACGATCCATTGCAATTTATCAAAACTAAGAGATTACCAAAGAATCATCATCTCAATCAACTTCATTAAACCAGGACCCCTTCATACACAACTCACACACCACATACACAAACTAGACGTACAACATTCACCTGAATGGCACCTCCAAAAAGCATAATATATCAGTATAGCTCAACAAAGATACATCAAGAATCAATGGACTGTATTGTGCTTAAAAGCTTGATAGTTTCTAAATCTATCTATGGCGAGGGATTTATCCACAAATATCTTGGGAGGATTTTGAAAGAACTGCAAACAGCACCTTCTCTCCACAAGTACAAGATATCTACTTGGAAGACAAAGAGCATGGAAATACAATATGTCCAACTAATGGGGATCAATATTCACATTAGTATTAAGGCACAATTTAGGTGCTGGCTTCTAATCATTATAAGAATGATGATATATGTATGCTAAATACCAAGCAAAATGAGTAGCCAATCTAATTGAAGGATTAGTAGATTGATAATATATTTGGGCAAACTGTAAATAACTCTAATAAGCTTATATAGGGATCTTCCATTCCCCTAGAATGATAAGTCAATTAATTTGGGGGCTCGTCAACAAATCTATCTAACTCCATCCTCTATATTTAACCAATTGAGGTGGATCAAGAATGGATGATATGGAAGAAGCAAGAGAAACAAGCATTAAAGAATGAAGTGACAAATATACAAAATTATAAATAGAAGAAAGGCTTAAAGATGGAGCTTCGGGAAATTTAACAAAATATAATAAGAAAGGAGTTAGGAAGTATGCTAGAAACGTAGACAGGAGTGTAGATGGTGGAGGACAAGGAGAAGAAGGTGAGAAAACACGATCTACAATGGATGAGCAATGAGTAAAAACAAGAATTTGGGGATCCATTTGAGGGTGAAAAATAAGGAGAGAATAACATGGGGAGTCAATTCAAGTATGAACAAATAAGAATCAAATCTATGGGCAATCTATTGATAATAAATGAGTGAAGGTACTGATGAGACCTAAAACATATCGACGATTATAAGCTTCAAACAAGGATGTGTCAAAAGAAGATTGTGTAGAAATATGGGCTAAAAGATCCTCCCATAGTTGATTAACATTTTGTAGACATACTTTTAATTGTCGATGCTTCAAGGCAATAGAATCTATCATTGCCAAGAAACTTCAAGGAAGTCAATCACTTTGGATGAATAAGCTTGGAAAATCTCATATATCCTTATATCTAGATGTCGAACATATAGGATAGCTTGTAATATAATATCCCTCACATACCGGGATGAATCCTCATCCTCTGGAATCACAAGATCACCTTGAATATACATATAAGATATCAGCTTGGTGTCAGGTGTTACAGAGGCTTCAAAGACAATCCTAACCACTTCCATAAGGATATCGGAGTACCAAGCACCACTCCATCCATCGTCAAGAAGATACAAATCCATAGTAGACAACTTCATATAAAAGGCCAACTTTTGCTATTGGTAATGCACAAAAAAGCAGTTATCTAGTGAGATATATTCCATAAATTGCTCAAAACAAGTCCAAAAAGATTCCATTCTAGATTGTAACCTCTCCACCTTAGCTTGAAATAGCGGGCGTAGCATCCCACTACATTAGAGAGCAACCAAGTCTGTATCTGACAAAGAAGGCACAGTAGGTACACTAGGACTTGGCAAAACATAGCATAATTGTATTAATTATTCTTTCAACTCCTTACTCTAAGTATCCTGACTATTAATTATGGAGTTAGTTGACTATAACTCTACTATCTATACAGCAACAATTAAGGCTTGGAACTCCTCGTTTTCATTAGAAAGACGATCTCTTTCCTCAGTAATAGTAGCTACTTGAGTTTTTACTTCTCTTAATTGGGCTTGCAAATAGGATAATTTCACTTTTTGGGCTTCTAACAATTTATTATATTGCTCTATTTGTCTGAATAGATCAGATAGCATTTCTTTAGTAGAGGCAAGCTCTGTATGTAGTGGCCTTACATAACTCCTCCTTGGACTATTGCATCTCCTCATAGAAAGAAGAATATAACTATTGAATATAGGCAGTCCTGCTGCATAACTCCTTGGACTACTACATCTCATTTTTTTAAAAATGTAACTACTGAATATAGGCAGTCTTTTAATATCTCTACAGAACTTTGAATATCCTACACAAGAAAGGAATGGAATCTCCTACTACTAGGCGATGTACAGAATGAACTAATATTTCTATATTACCATTTATGTGTGGCCTAAACAAATATGTAGATCTAAGGCATGTAGGAAGAGCACTTCCTGATGTAGCAAGCTTGGACTGATACTGGAGGAACTGAAACTAGAAGAGTGTCAGTCACATGATTTAAATACTTTCTTTGAATCACCAAAGGAGGAGGAGAATCATTATCTTCAGAAATGGGTCTAGGATCTTCGAAAGGAGGAGGAACCACTGGAAGGTTTTCACAAGGTAGTGGAATTTCTTTAGCAATGGCAGAGTATGTCGAAAAAGCATATAAATAGGACCCACAGGTGATATTAGTTACACTATCCCTTGTGACCTTAATAAAATGTTGATCCATTCTTGTACAAAGGTACAAACTCTAATCAAGGCCACTCCTTTAAGCACCATTCTAGAGGCAGTGAGAAACTCCTTGGATAAGTGATTGGATGGAGTCTTGGCAAGTATGAATCTATCCTAAAGAAATTAACACAACATATTCCAAAATGGATCAAAGATCATTGCTACCGAGACAATTGAGGTGGTGATAATTTTCTTAGGATCCAGGATGGTATGGGTTTGTTTCTGCAACACCTTGACAATGTTATCATTAGCTAAGAGCTTATGAGCTTCTGGCAAAACCTCTCTATGGTAAGGAAGAGATAAAGCTTTCCCCAAACCTCTAGTGTCATCGTAACAGTGGTACCTTAGACAGAACTAACTAAACCCTGACAAAACCCTGGGACTTCATGCCACAACTTGCGATCCCCAATACAATAAAATAAAACCCCCACAAATACATATATATAAGCAACTTAAGGAAAAAAAACTCAAAAAGGCGATGACACCACTTGGATTGGCCACCAGAAGCTCCCCTGCAACAAAGGCTCTCTCCAAGCACTCCATCAAAGCTGTTTGGTACAGCACTAAAACATAAACCAATCCCTCTTGGCCTAAAGAGATATAGCATTCCACATCTAAAACTCGGCCCTCTTGACCTAAAGAAATATAGCAATGTAACTCATAGAAAACCCTCCTTGGACTAACACTGATAGACAACGAGGTGCTCCATCCCAAGGAGAAATTTGGACTCCAAGCCCTAAACAAAATGAATTAAATTGTGGCCCATACCTCCTACATAAATAGCAAGAGGTGCATGCATAAAGTGTCATCTGACCAATCTATGGGTCCAAGATAATAACGGCAAATGGGTCTCGGCTACTCTTTGCATCACCCATACTAACCATCACCTGCCATATAGAGCATGTTCTAATAAAAGTCCCCAAAATTGACCAGGTCATGTCACGTCATTAATAAATATATCCAAACTAGGACCACAATTGAAAAAGATGGCTTCTTCATATGCATAGTTGGCCAATGAATCAACAAACTAATTCCAATGTTGTGGAATCATCTGAAAATACACTCTCTCAAAGCCATCAATCATGTTCATGGCAGCACAATAGTACATATGAAGAATAGGGTTTTGTACTATGTACAACCCATTCAATTGGTTCAAAACCAACTAGTAATCCCCTTTTACTAACAATTGAAAAATCCCGCTCTTCTTTGCAATGTTCAATCCCATAATCAAAGCTTTGTACTCCGCCATATTATTGATAAAGTCTACCCCAAGGTAGACAACTAATTTCATCATGATTCTATGTTGGGGATCCCTAATAACCATGCCTATAATCCCTTTCTTGTTGGGACCCCTAGGACACTCCATCAAAGTATAATTTATACATCCACGATAGGTTCACACAATCAGCCATCGTCACCTCTACTCGTAATTATGATAATCAAAATTTAGCATGTTTAGAGGATGTACTGAAGGCTCCATCCCACCTTCTTCATTGAATATAACAAGGATACTTGTCAGAATTTGTAAGCATTGATGACAGAAGACTTTGATTTCCCAAACAAATGATCTTTCCTCTTGCTCAATGATTTTATGTCTCTTACTCCACCAAATAAGCTTTCCCTAATGATATCTCTACTCCAAGTATGGGTGTTCCAAGTAAGAAATTAGCCGCCCCATCAACCAATGTTTTCTCTTGTAGGTTCTCGAGATCAGCCAAGCGTGGACCTACAATGAATAATTCTCATTAATGTGTTTAGAGATACAAGTTTTAATCTTATTAAGATTAACCTTATTTTTAAACTCCACTCCTTATAGATCAGCTAGTAATGTTGTGGACTTATTTTTCCCTATTCTGACTATTTTGTAGGGACCATCCCACTTAGGCTCTAGTTTCCCTGGAAATAGCTCCCTATGTGCATCATAGTATAAAACTAATTGTCATTTCTTAAAGATATATTTCTTTGTTGTTAAATCATGCAACTACTTCATCTGACATTTAGCCACTTCCTTGTGTAACAGACTCTGAAAATTGAGTTCATCCAAGTGTGCTAAAGTTGTAAAGTGCTCAAAGACTACATCTTCGTCCCCCAAAGAATGGTTAATTGCGAATATTATGGTCGATAACTCAATCTCTAGGGATAATATGCACTCCTCCCCATAAACTAACTTGAATGGGGTGTGGCGTGTGGCTCGTTTAAGCGTCGTGTTATACACCCACACTGCCACATATAACTTCTTATCCCAGTCTCATTTCTTCTCTGATACTATCTTTGACAGAATACCCACAAGATGTTTATTGGTACTTTCAACCGGAATCAGCTTATTGTGCTTAATCTGCCATGCTTCAATCAAGCACTTAATCACATTATTTAGAAAATGGATTCCACGGTCCGACACTAATTTCTTTGGCGGAGAAAATCGGTAGATAATCTGCTCAAGTAGGAAGCTAGCAGTCTTCTTTGCATCATCCTTCTTTGTCACTCATGCGTTTAACCACTTTGTAAAATAGTCAGTTGCCACTATGATATATCTCTTCTATGTAAAAGATGACAGGATAATAGGATCCACAAAACTGATGCCCCACTTCTTGAATGGTAGTATAGACATAATAGGAGTCGGTGGGCACTTCCTATTCTCCCTACTATCATGCCTTTGACATATATCACATCTCTTGACATACTCAAATGAATCCTGGAAAATGAACATCCACCAATATCCAGTTCTTAAAGCTTTTTGTGTAGTAAATTGCCCAGCAAAGTGCCCTCAACAAGTAGATTCATGGCACTCTTCCAAGATAAATGGAACCTCGTCAAGCATAACACATCAGTGCTAAACATCATCAACGCCTTGCCGATATAGTGTTCCTACAATCAAGGCAAATCTAAAATCTTGATGTCTAATTTTCCTCTTCTCTAATTTTGATAAAGCAGCTCCAATATCTCCTATGAATAAATAGTGTGTTATAGCAGCATACCAGGATGGAATGGAAGTTGTATCAATTTTAAACAGCCCCTCAATATCACTAACTTTAGCCAATATTTTCTTTGGTTCCCCGAAATCCACAAGACATTCAACGATGCCTTCCAACTTTGATGGCTTACTCCTAATTTCATAATCAAACTCTTGTAAAGTAATCAACCATTTTGCTAGGCGATCAGGCGGCTGTAACTTGTTTAACAAGAATCTAAGTCCTTTCGCCTTCATATAAAATACTACCTTTTCATAGAGAATATAGTGGGTGAACTTTTTGGTCGCAAATACCATCCCAAGGCACAATTTTTCCATGTAGGTATAATTAAGTTCAGATATCCCCAATTTACAACTAGCAAATTCTATTGGATAATACCATTTCTCCTCCCAAATTTGGGCTAAACAATAGCTAATGCTATGGATTGTGACTGCTAAAAATATATAAAAAACCTCACTCCATTTGGGTGCTTTTTCCAATTGCTGCTTCACGTCCTCGAAGGATACTTGACAAGGATCACTCCAAACAAACAAACAATTAAAAGATAATAGATTCATCAATGGCAACGTTCTTTCCGCTAGTGTATTAATAAATCATCGATAATATCCTATTGATGTAGAAAGCTATGCACTTTTTTAGGAGTATATGGTAGACTCATAGCGATAATAACATTTATCTTTTTTGGATTGGTCACAATACCAATTGAACTAACCACATGACCCAATAACAACCTATAAGGCACTCCAAAGAAGCACTTTCTTTGGTTAAGAGCAATACAAAACTGCCTGCAATGCTCAAAACACTTCCTTAAAATAATCAGCATTCTTTCCCTTATGGTGGCTGCCCCCAGATCATCGATAAAGATTTTCAGATCCTCGAGGGAAATATCACCAAAAGTCTTATCAGTTGTATGTTGCCAAGAACCCGGTGCATTGCATAATCCAAATGCCATCACATGATATGCAAAGGTACCAAATACAGTAATAAATGTCATTTTCAGCTTATCTTCCTTTGCAATAGCCATTTGGTTATATCTAGCAAAGAAATCCATAAATAAATAAACATCCCTACCTACTAACTGATCTAGAATCTAATCAATGAATGGCAATGGATAGTAATCTTTAACCGTCTGTTTATTGAGCTTCCTATGGAAATGGATATTAATCTTTAACTGTCTGTTTTTTGAGCTCCCTAAAATAATCTATGCAAAGCCAAATTTGATTATTCTTCTTTTTCCTGATAACCATTAGAGAACACCACTCAGTGTGTTGTATAGGAAATATCAGGCCAGTCTTACGCAAATTTTGTAACTCTTCAAATAGTCTGTCCCTTAGCTCAAAAGGCATATGCCTCACTTTTTATTGCACAGGATGGCTACCTTCCTTCAAAGGAATAGTATGCACAGCCAAACTAGGAGGAATACCCCTCAACGCATCATAACTCCAAGCAAAGATATCGCAGAATTCTTGGATCAGGGTAGTCCCTCCTCTCTTCTAGACTGAGCATGGCCCTTAATTTAATAGGTCATGGATCATTCAATGTTCCAAGATCTAGCTCAATCACATCCGCATCTCTTATTCTATCTTGAGCTTCAATCGGCTCATTTAGAGTCACCTAGTATGTATCCTCTGTAGTGGACCCCTCTTTTGATTCATCACTTGATGAAGTCTCACTACTAGATGGTTGCTCTAATGCATCTAATTCTGGCGATGATAAAGGAGCTCTCTCACTTTGAGGAGACTCAAGATATGCATCTACTACCACAGGACTAGCACATCTGCCAAAAATCAAACAACTAGGAGGTATATCCACTTGACTGTCAAATCGCAAGATCCATGGCCTTCCTAACAATACTTCATAGCTTGGCCATCCTACAAACCGAATAACCCTAAAGTCTATAGTGCATTCCACACTCGCAACAGTCACATGGACTTTGGTAATGCAACCTTCAGGTTTTCTTAACTGTCATTAGCCATTCGAAGAATTGTGGAGGCATCCTTTTGGATTTCTAATCCCAGTCTTTCCATCAATTCCAAACTCATGATGTTGGTGCAGAATCTCGTGTCTACAATAGCATGATCCACTAATATTCCATCAACATATGCTTCTACCCTTGGGCAACGCTTTTCAACATGCTCAAACCAATCCTCTCCCGCACAAGCTATTGCCAAGGGCTCAACGATATACCCAATGCGAAGTATCTTTTTAATTCTTTACGCACTCTTGGAGATAACTTGATCAATTGCAAGAGGTTCACATTAGGCTTTACATCACAAAGAGAACTTGCTAAATCATCAAAATCATGATAATTAGCAATGGTTCTCTTCTCCCACCAGACCATTTTCTCCTTTGGTCTTTGAACTGGCTTTGGCGCCTCCTTCTTTGCTTTTACCTTCTTCTTTGGCAACTCGTTTTGAGGGTCAGCTTTGCCATCAGCAGCTTTTAGAGGACTGACTTCTACATTAGGGTTAAGGACTTGCATCCTTTATCATCCTATTTAGGGTTTACCTCAGCACGTTTTACATTATCCCTATTACCTTCTTTAGCCTTTTGCCCTATTGTAATGGCTTGCAAACTAGAAGCTTCAATGTTGTTGACACTCACAGCTTTCCCTCTTTGCAATATTTGATTTGGTCCATCATCATGCTGGAGATTATCCCCTTGCACTCAATGATTGACTGGACCTAGTTTCCTACTCCCTTGCTAGAGAGAACTAATCTTACTCCAATAGGTACTAGCTAGATGGCCGGACTTCCCACATATGACGCATTTAACATTAGGGAAATAGTTGTGTGAGGTGAAGGGAAAGAGCCAAAGATATACCACAACTTGTTGAAGTAGAAGGCAGTATGTTCTCAAGTCTAATATCCAAGCCCTTTGTATCAACTATGCCCATCCATTTGCATGTAATATTGAGCCAGCTACTTGCCAATGACACATTAGTTATTTCCAATCATGCTTTAAAATTTAAAGCCTTTGTTTTGGTTCTTTTAATAATGATCAAGATGTCATGGGATACTAATAGTAAAATTGGCAAAGTTAGAGCAAGTTTTAACCAAAAGAGCAAAGCTTCATAATGCTATCATCCACTATTATTATTATTGATAGCTTTTCCTCTTTTTTTTTGGGTGGGTGGGGGGGACTGGCACGTATCATGCCTATAACTTAAGAAGTCCATGTTTTTCTCTGATTTGCATATGAATATTGCTGATGTTTTCCGAACTTCCTCATCATAAAAGAAGTCCACGAAAACATGTAATGCTATGAAGATAGTGATCTTTACATGTCAACTCACTACATTAGGTCATAGATATCTTTGAATATTTACATAAATATTCAACCTAAAATGTTCACATGATTCTCGATCCGAAATCGACCTGTTACTGTCAAGGTTCAAATTGTTGTATATTGTGATTGCTCTGGTAGAAGATAAAGGGCATTGAGAACGTGAAGCTTCCATTGAAATAGAAGATGAAGCAAAAGAGAATAGCAAATCTTATGAAAAAATGAAGAGAGAGTATGCACTTTCTTGAACTTTTTGAGATTTTCGAGAAAAAGAGAGGAATATTACAATGGAGAGAATATGTTTGGATGTATTATTCAAGAATTTTGAGAAAATGACTAGGAGATTGTAAGGTTATATGAAAAAACAAGAAATGTCTCTATCTAATGTATTTAATTGTACCAATATCTCTTGTGTTTTGTGTCTGTAAATTTTTGCTCCAAAAATACCTCAAATTTCTTTATTTCAAAAATATTTAAACATGAGATTTAAAAACTTTAAAATTAAAATTTTTATTTTACCATAATGGTAACTCTTATCCTATTGGTTTAGAGGCTTTCTCTCTCTAAAACTAAAAGGCCCAAACTTAAGTCCAAATATTCTCTAATGCAAGTATATTGTCAGAGAGACAGAGAGCTTAAGCATGCTCTTCAATTGTCAGGTACCTTGTATAAGGGAATTTTCTTGTTGGACACATATGAGAGTTGTCATGATGCTCTAACAATTAGCATCTTACACTTGCAATGCAAAATGTAGAGCTATTGCATACCTGATTCAGTCATATGAATCTTGGCAGTCTAATGACTCTTCAATGTTGTCAGATGGTGGACCTCCTTGGAGATTCCACCTCCCCATGCATGTGAAGAATGTATCTAAATTGCATATGTTTTCTTTTAAAAATAATGCTACCATGCATGCTATCCAAAAATTACAAATAATACACTCTAATGTATGTGGTCCCATGAGGACACGAGCACTTGGGGGTCATCTCTATTTTGTCACTTGTATAGATGGCTACTCATTATATACTTGGGTATATAGGCTAAAACAAAAATTTGATGTATTCATGCCCTTAAAATTTTGGTTGCTAAGCTTGAGGAAAAAATCGATTTAAATGTGCAAACACTTAGCACAAATAGAGGGGGGAATATAAATACTCATGCTTTTGAGAAACATGTATCACACATCTAGAGGATCTTCAATGTGCTAATCATGTCTTGAATCATGCACCAACAAAGACACTAAATACTATCACATCTTTTGAGGTTTGGCATGAAAAGACACCAAAGGTTGACTACGTTCAAGTGTTTGGATACATAGCCTATGCACATGTCCCAAAGGATCTTTGTGGCAAGCTCGATTATGAGGCCATAAAATGCATTTTTATTGGCTACAATTTGAAAAGCAAAGGCTATCAATTGCATAATGCACACACATAGAAAGCACTTGTCCGTGAAGATGTCAATTATCTATGACTTGGGTGATGTATTTGAAGGCCTCTTTACCACTTTCTTTGGGGTCCGACCCTATTATAAACAACCAGACACACATATTACAACAAGTTTTTGCTAACCACATGCTCATGAATAGTAGGTACTTGATGATGTTTTGCCTCCAAAAGTGGAACACACAATACAGCAAGAAAGGGCTACTATAAATGCAACAAAAACAATCCCAAGATGGCTATTACAAACTCTTCAAGAGAGTAAAATGGATGCTCCCTTATCTCAACACACTAAAAGGGTTACTAGACATGTATCACATCATGTAGGGGGCTCATTTGGCTAATATCTCGGAAGGAGCTCAGAAGTAGATGATTATTGTGATAGATTTACATTCATGAGCTCACATTGTCTACTCTCTCACGCATTTTCTCTCTCCTCCATAGCTAGTGCATTTCCAATATGTTAGATCATGATGAGCCTACTTTCTTGGAAGAAGCTTAGTAGGATGTACATTGAATGTAAGCCATGCAAGAAGAATTGGATTCTATTTCCACCAATAATACTTGGGATCTTGTTGAGTTACCACTCAGTAAGAAATCCATTAGTACCAAATGGGTCTATAAACTAAAGCATAATGCTAATGGTATTATAAACAAGCACAAGGCACATTTGGTAGCCAAAGGCTATGCATAGAAGAAGGGCATAGATTATGAGGAGACATTTTCTCTTACATCCCATATCAATACAGTTATGCGTGTTATTGCTATGGCTGCAAATTATGGTTGGAAGATACATCAATTGGAACGTTAAGATGGAATTCTTGAATGGTGACCTACATGAGGATGTTTATATGTCACAATCTCTAGGATTTTTAGTGAAAGACAAAGAAAACATTATCTGCAAGTTGCATAAAGCTCTTTATGGACTAAAACAAGCTCCTTGTGCATGGTATGATAAGATTGATGCTTATTAGTTTCATAAATAGTCTAATTGCACCCACTCTCTACATTAAGAATGAAGGGGGAGATCTACTAGTTATCATTCTATATGTAGATGATATGCTACTCATCATACCCAAAGAGCATAAAATTTCTTACTTCCCTTTGTGGATTAATCATAATCCGTCGAACTTGGCACTTTCTCACACATAAGTGCTCATTCTTATTCACCATATCACTCCCAAAGGGATTTGTTACCATATTTTGATAGTGATGTGTGGTGTGAATACACTTAGAACCTCCAAGGGCAATTTTTTCTCTCACTAGGACGTTTTTGCTTTCAACCTCATATATATATCCATCCACTATTCAGGAGAAAAAGAGACTAAATCCCAGTGGTACAAGGCCAAAGTGAGTGTCCAAGTAAGTTTTTATGAGAATGAATTGATAGGTGGATATGAGAGCAGTCAATAGAGTACCAAATGCAAAGTATAATGATTACGATTAAGTCGTGGAGAAAAGCAACCCTCCCATGATTTTCATGAGCTGAAAACACAGTCAAAAAGGGTGCCATCAACAATGTGAGATCCAAGATAGAGTTCAACACCATGAAAAGCTTGATGAATCCAAATACAATCACAATAAAAAGCATGGTAAAAGCATGAAAGAAAATTGTGTTGTGAGTTCTCAAGCTTCTTCCTCTTTAGGCTACATGTTGTAAAGAAATACTTGAATAAAGAAGATAAACTCGAAGTGTACAACGATAACATAATGAAAACAATAGAACTCAAAGGTGAAGATAACTCAAAGATCATGAAAATGATTTCTAAAAACACACTATGCCAATGTCAATACAATGCACCTCAAACCTCTGTCTCCATTGAACTAAATTAAAGACAAGATAGAGAGAGTGTCATGATCTAAATGAATCTTAAAATACAATAGACAACCTCTATAAGTGATCAGATATTATAAACACAAACAATATGGTCCAAACAAGCTAAAACTAACAAGCAGCAAACCAAATGGCCTCCACAGTGTATAAAACATAAGAGTAAAGCTAGAAAAACTTTAATCCACTACAAAAACGCAGCTATCTCAAGCTTATTGACAACTTTTAGATGGTGGTAGATAGCCGGGCATCATATGCTATTGAGCTAAAACACGCTTTACAACTGATTAGAATTTTTTAATAGCCCCAAAACAAGCTTAATTAATGAAAAATGTAAGTTTCGTGTAAAGTTCAAGAGAGTTCCATTGGTTCCCCAAAACCCTATTTTTTGGGGCATCCTTCAACATCTATAAATATACATTCAATCTTATCCCTCGTGTAGGTTTCTCATTCTTCAATGCTTCACCCATGTGGCAGTATGCTTGTCATGACTGTTGTCACTCCTCCATCAACCCTTGCAATGCTTGGCACCTTCTTCTTCAATTGGTAGCTTTTGTCTAGTGCCCTCCCTCCTGTTGTGTTGGGTCCCATCATCCATCGTTAGTGATCAAACTCCCTCCTCCTGCTCCTATTTGATCCTCAATAGCCAGACAACAGTTGGCAATTACCTTCCTTAGTATCAAGCAAAATTTTGTACCTTGCATCTAGCCCTCCTGCATGCTGCCGCAAGTGACAGCTAGTTGTGCTCTTCCTCCTCCAAGCGGCCCTTCTAATATTGCATTTACAGCCTTCTATTGCCACCCTCATCATCAAACAATATCCTCTACAATCGCCTTTGTTCTTTGACACTCTAGTGATCAATGTTTGGTGTTTCCTGTACTTTGCACTTCAACTTCTCAAAGCACTTGGGATCTGTATGCAATGGACATTACTGTTTGATATTGCATTGCTCTAACCTTGGGCATTCTATACACTCTTACATTCATTTATGGCATTCATTCACTTCAAAGTTTCTTCTCTTTATGTTTGTATTTATGTTTGAGTTTTGGCGTTTTGCATTTTGCATTTAGGGTTTAAGTTTTTCTTGTCTTTGTCCAAGTCTTTGTGTTTCAATCTTGGTTGTGCATGCTCTATTTCCTCAGTGAAAACCTAGCATATCTTCACATGGTATCAAAGCTAGTGCTCTTCTCATAGGCTAGTTTTTGTGCGAGACTCACACACGACTCGATTCTGACTCACATCTTAGACACCTTCTTCTAAGGATGCTATGATGCCCTATTAATCTTCTTTCATCATTGGAGGCTCCAGGAAGGCATTATAGTCTCGGAGGAGGAGGTAGACACACCTTCACCTTTAGCTTCTTCTTCTTCTCGTTTTGGCCATCTTATAGATGAAGGGTTTGAGGAGTACTTGTGTATCACATGAAATCAAGTTTACACCCCTCCAATGAGTGCTACTACTCCATCTGGACCAATTTGGTGAGATTGGCCATCTCTCTAATCTTGGAGGGACCACAATGTTCGGCATATCTAGCGATCCATCTTCTTCACCACAACCAAGTCTTACATCAAGTTTGTATAACCCTTTTGAGTCATATGATCCAAAACTCTCTCCTATTTCTTCTTTTTTTGTACAGGATCCAAATGAATTTCAATATGTTGACTTTAATAGCAAAGGCTCTCAAAGCATATATTATTTATCAAGTGTATCTTTACCATCTGTTTCATTTGACCTAGTAAATCATACTTCTCAACTTCCTCTCATCCCACCATTATCTTCTCCACATTTTCATCTACCCACATATTCATTCCAAAATCTTGAATTACATTCCACTTCTACTCAAAGCACACTAGGGGTTGGATCTGTTAAATGATGCGGATCTAGGACATGACACAAGCTATGGTGGATCAAAGATGAAGACCAAGTTCATAATGACATGGACAAGTAGAGATAAACTATTACACAAGTGAATTAGGTTCCAAGATAGATTAGCTTGGACTCATAAACACAATCTTGTGTAGAATTGACAATGACAGACACTTAACTGAAAGTACAAAGCATCATGATATTGTGTTTATTTCATAGTCAAGTACAATGCTTTATAGGCTTTGAGTTGTTCCACTCTCCTCACTGTGCATATGGGATTCAGGACAGCTCCTCTTGGAGCATACATCATTTGTCTATTTCTCAACACCCCCCCTCAAATGATGAGTCCCTACACTTGCTAGCTTTTGCCCCCCCTTCATGATAACATGGCCCAGAAGACTAGCTCATAGGCAGCCTAGTCAAGTTAAAGCTTGAGACTTTACATCTTGCCAAGGGTTGTACAAATCAAATTCACCAAGGAAAATAAAGATCCATTGTGGGAAAAACATATGAAAGATACAATGAAAGTTCTTCAAAACAATCTGTCAGAGTTGTTGATGGTAGTGGAAGCATATTCTTCTTCTTCTCTTTCTTCCATGTATTGGTTCTGGTGATGATCACTTTGCAATTGTTTGGCTCTTTTCTTGTGGAAACATTCACTGGCTACATGGCCAGTCTTACCACAATAGTGACATGTAATCCGATCCTTGTTATTGTTGTTGATGAATCCTCGACCTCTTCCTTTAGGTCCAGCAGCTCCTTTGGTGTACAAAAGATTTTCCCTAGATGATGAGACATTGTCTTTTGCATTCTTGGTTTTTACTTTGCCTTCTTCATCGAGTAGTGAGTGCTCAATATCTTTAAGTGTGAGGCTTGGAACATTACTCAAAGTGGACACAAGATTTTCATATGGATCCTTGTTTACACTTGCAAGCAGTACGGCTATTGCTTCATCTTCCTCAATATTCTTTTTAAGAGATGCAAGCTGAGTTTTTAAACTCTTAAACTTATTAATGTGTATGGTCATAGAAGCACTGTCTTTGATATCCAGTTTATAAAACTGCATGAGAAGTTTTACCTTTGAATTCTTTGCTTGAGTACCAAACATTTTATCAAGTTCCTCCCAGGCCGTTCTAGCATTTCTAATGCCAGATATATGATGTAACACATCATCACTTAATCCCCAGGCAATGATGCCTAATGCCTTATTATTCATCTTCTTCCATTCTTTGGATTTGAACTGGTCTTCTTCAACAAACCCGTCTTCATCATCTTCCTTCTTGTTATCTGCATCATCTTCAAACAGGTCCCACAAGTCTTTCCGCATTAGGTGATACATGGTCTTTTCCTTCCAGGCATGGAAGCCTTCTCCATTGAACTTTGCTATTTGCTCAAGCTCTGACATGTTGCTAATCTTCAGTTAACCAGCAAAAAATTGTATTTTAATGTGTCAAGAGACACAAGGGAATCAGTGTCAATTGACACTAGTTGAGTGCTAGTCGGTCCTTGATCTGCTTCCTCTCAAGAACTTCGTGGGTGGCTTCTGAGCTTCCTTGGACACTTCCAGACTAGTAATGAGCTTCAGAGATTATTCCTCAGTGATCAAAATCACTGTTGATGATGGCAATGAGAAAAAGAACAAGGTTACCAAGCTTTTCAAATTTATGGATATGGCTTCCTCTAGGGTTTCAGACAGCCGACTGTTCTTTCAGTTCGTGCAGCTCAACCAATTCACCATTGCCCAAGATATTTTATGGAGACTAGGCTTGCATAGTGAGCTTCAAAAGCCCTATGCTCACAGGGTCGATTTCGAACTGTACGATTGGCGTCAGCAGTACGACCGTGGACAGGCGCAGACAGGACAGCGCGTTTCGATTTGTGTAATGCTGGAGCTAGGAAGCAGTAATGTCGTCGATTGAAGTGCTAGGATGAAGCATCTTGAGCAAGGGAAGATACCTCCAGAAGGAATCACCTGAAGATATGGCCCGTAGAGAGAGATCCAAGAGCTCCAAGGTGGGTAGGTGTAGTCTGGCTATGGCTGCCACAAGGTCCAACTGAGATTTGAAGTTGAAGCTGAAGATGTGAGCTGAATGTGAGCTGGTTAGAGATCACCAGAGGTGAAGGGAGACTAGAGATTCAGAGTATGAGCTGTGCCATGCCCAACTGGGCTCTGATACCATGTTAAATGATGCGGATCTAGGACATGACACAAGCTATGGTGGATCAAAGATGAAGACCAAGTTCATAATGACATGGACAAGTAGAGATAAACTATTACACAAGTGAATTAGGTTCCAAGATAGATTAGCTTGGACTCATAAACACAATCTTGTGTAGAATTGACAATGACAGACACTTAACTGAAAGTACAAAGCATCATGATATTGTGTTTATTTCATAGTCAAGTACAATGCTTTTGTTCCACTCTCCTCACTGTGCATATGGGATTCAGGACAGCTCCTCTTGGAGCATACATCATTTGTCTATTTCTCAACAGGATCTTCCATCTCCGCCTTAGCACTTTCTCTTTCTCAATTCCACCATCTACCTACCCTCCTTTCACTCCATCTCTTGGTGCATCGTTAGGGGCAATGCCACCATTTAACACTGTCACCTTCCACCTATCCCCCACATTACCACATCCTTACACTCTTAGATGGCTATGATGGGCATCCCCCTCACTACTCTCAAACACTCACAAACCCCCCACATGACCGTTCAGATACAAGGACATCCATCCTCCACTTATGGGCTGTCGTTGCACATTCCTTGGGTCACTCCTATATAGGGATTTCCATCCTCTACTTCCCATGTCCCTATCCCTCCACCTTGGCTCCAAAGGCAATTACCATCCCCATATCCAATTTGCCCTTGCCCACATTTGAATTCGCTATACACACTTCTCATATACATGGTGGGCACTCTAGGATTCATTTCCAAGTATACTCCACTCCTTGAGCTTATCCCCACTATTCCCCCTTCCCCCATTACACACCTTCTCCTTCTCCTAGCACTATCACTCTTGTTACAATGGAAAAAAATGACTTAACAAATAAGACCGGTTCGAATTTACCACTTAGTCAACTTCATGCAACAAGTGCTTGAATCTCAAGGACTTTGGAACCTTGTCATTGGTATCAAGTCTATGCCGCTCACGCTAATCACATCCATTAATGGAGAGCCCCCAATGCCACAATTAATGTTGAGTGAATGCAAGGGTTACATCCTGAGTTCCACTCCAATTACAATATTTTTCCCTTGCATCTGAGTGTTGGAGTCATCTCATTGATCATTATGCAACTTGAGAGATCGCACTTGTCATATCAATCCCAATCTTGAGCTTCAAGAGTTTTCCATTAAGGGGATGATCTAAATGTCAAGTTGCCCGAATATTGATGATTACTTGCCGAGTTTGCCACTACTCGCTTCCGAAAGTCAAAGGATGATCAATTCATGTTCTTCTTGAACAAGTTGCCTAACAAATACTACCATTTTATTTAGCACATTATCTCATTATCTAGGTTACCAACCTTCTACAAGTTTGAGTGCTAGCTCTTGCATTACATGAGGCTGCATGATCAAGTCCATAAGAAATCCTCCACATACATCCATTCAAAGACACAAGGGTCAATTGCCTCTTCTTCAAGAGGGAAAACCAACAATGGCAAAAACTTGCAAGATGTAATGGCAAGCCAAAATAAGGACAATGCCACTTCCTCTGATAGAACTAATGAAACACGACCCCTTTGGTAGTGAATTCCTAAGAAAAATAGGTTTTACACACATTGCCAAAGATCTAGCTACTTGGATGAGTGGCATACCAAGGCCCAAGGTCTTTCACCTAGAAAACTACACCAACTTGCTACAATTGCCTCCACTCTGACTAGCCAATCCAACGGGGCTACACCTCCCGTTGCTACACCATCTGCTCCATCTATCACAATGGCTACTGGAAATGTGGCACACATAATCTCAACAACCTATATCATTCACTACTTCTGAAGGATTGGCTTATTGATTTACTAGTAATTCACCTATTGTACTTTACGCATCCATTTCTAAGGCATCCACTGCACCTTTTAAGACCCCTTCCCCACCTCGCCATACATGATGGTGACGATATACTTAGCATTTTCCTTTTTAAAACTTTCATTGCATACTTACATATTCATTGCATTGCACTTAGCTTTGCTTTCTTTTATTTTCAATTTTGTTTTTTAGGGCATCTCACTACTCATTTTTGTGCTTGCAAATTTTGATCTCTTTTGCAATGTTATCTATTTTAGTGTAGGACCAACATACATACTTGTATCAACCCTTCTTGAGTTGGAAACATGAGCTACACATTGTTTCTTTTATGGTTCCATATACTTGTAATTTTGTTCCTTTACCAACAAGGAGGCTTCCCCTCCCGTGGTGCATCATGGAGTATCTTCTTTAATACTATCATGGCAATGTCTTCTATCCTTGCTCTTCTAGTAGGAATAATTCATCATCTTCATCCACCTGATTCTTGGCCCCACACACAAAGACTGACATCCTCAACCTCCTCTTCCTTCTTTGACCTCGACATCCAGGTTGAGAGAAAGTTCCTACCCTTCTTGGTATTCTACAAGTTTCGACACTTATCTTCGACATTGACCCTTCCCCCTTGGTTGTACCTTTCCCTATGCATTGCATGATTTCATCATCTTTGTACTAGGGTGCTTGGATAAGTGAACAATTTTTCCACGAGGAACACTGCCCAAGTAGCACATGTTGCATGAGCATTCTTCAACATTCAGCATACTATGCATCCCATTGTGTAGAGCATCACTGGACAAATCCTAAGATGTTTCCATCATTAGATTACACTCCCATAATATTCCATCACCTTCCATCATCATTGACATCCTCAAGTGGTTTGGTGCACTTGTACTATTTTGTGATACATTAGGCGTATCATCTCTACTCTTGTCTTTTGGGTCATTGTTACTTAATCGACCACCACCCCTAAAATTAACATTTCACCTTTTTTTCTTTTTAAGTTCAATGTGGTTCCATCCATCTTTATGGGGCTTAATAGACTGCTAGGCAACAAACGAGCACCCTTCGTTTGATGTCGTGTCCTCTCTAGAATAACTTCTTGGACTCCATCAGTAAAATAACCATCACCTCTATAGTCTTGATAGGCGACTAGCAACATACGTACACCCTTTTTGTGATGCCCTAGCTACTTTAGGATGGAATGCCTTAGGGTAAACATTGTCAATCTTCCCCTTTAGACTCAATTTTGGACTTGAAAGGGGATATTGAGCTAAAACACACTTTAGAGCTAATTAGAATTTGTAAACATATCCAAAATACACTTAATTAATGAAAACCACAAATTTGGTGTATGGTTTGAGAGTTTCAATGGTCCCCCAAAACCCTAATTCTTTAGGTTACCCTTCGTCTATAAATAAAGAGGCTACCCACCATTCACCCTTATCCCTTTGGGTATGTTTCTAATTCTTCAATGCAAATTCCAACCATCAAACTTTACCCACATGGCAATCCCCCCTTCGCGACTCCTACCACTTCTCCATTAGCCCTTGCAGTGCCTGGTGCCTTCTTCTATAACTATCACCCACTGCCTAGTACCCTCCCTTTTGTTGTGTTTGGTCTCATTAGCCATCATCAACTATCAAACGGCCTCCTCTAGCTTGTGTTTAACCCTCAATAGCCAAGCGACAATTGGTAGTTTCTTTCCATAACATCAAGCAACCTGCACCCTGCATTAAACCTTCATGCTTGCAAGCAATAGTTGGTTGTGCTTTTCCTCCTCCAAGCAACCCTTCTACTACTACGTTTGCAACCGTGTGCCATTGCCCTCATCATCAAGCATCATCCTCTATAATCGCCTCTGTTTCTTGACCCTCTAATGATCTACGTTTGGTGTTTCCTACACTCTGCACTCCAACAACTAGTGGTCATAACACTTGGAATCCATCTTCAATGAATGTCATTCTCCAACATTGCACTACTCTACACTTAAGCATTCTATATCCTCTTACATTCATTTACAACATTCATTCACTTCAGAGTTTATTCTCTTCATATTTGTCTCTATGTTTGAGCTTTGGGTTTTTGTGTTTTACATTCTGCATTTAGGGTTTGAGTTTTACTTCTTTGTCTAAGTCTTTGTGTTTTTGTCTTAGTCGTATATGGTATCTTTCCTTGATGCAAAACCCAATATATCTTCATGAATATTGTTTAAAAATGCAATAAAAACTTGACATGGAAGACTCATAACTACTCCAAATGATTAGGTGACAATTACACAGGCTAATCAAATATCAATGTAACCAAGAGCCAAGGCAACAAAAACGAACAAGTTGCCTTTGTTGATGAAGGTTGAACAACACTCCACAAATTGTGTTATCTATCATAACAAATATGAATAACAACAAAAACAAGGCAACAACTAATGGAGAGAATAATTAACAAAACAATAATATCAATGGCTATACAACTCACCTATTAATAAATGAGGAACCAACCAAAGTTTCAAGGTTTGGTTATGAGACAAAAACTTTATAGTATTTTGAGTTTCAGGGCTGTTTAAATTTAGCAAAGATTTAACATATTGTACACCTATTTTAGCTTAACATGTGTGCATTCCTACAACCCTAAATCCAACAACGGTATGGGACACTGACTCTTGGGACACAAAGATAACCCAATAAGTTACTAATTCAAGACTTGAGGGTGAGTTCGATTGGCTCTATAGCTAAGAGGTGAGCCTGATGTTCATTCCTTCATGGTTTCTGTCACATGCATGGCTTGTGTTGTGTCTTGTGTATACATTAGATACTAGGGGAATGTTTCGTTTGGAATCCATAATCAACTTCCTACACAATACGAGCAACATAATACAAGATAAATAGTTTGACATAAGAGTGCATAAGAAAAGAATAGATACAATCTCCCCCATATATGAGTGGACACCTCTCATGCATGTATTTATGGATTTATACTTCTTAGCTTTTTGTGCTCAAAAGTCATGAAAAGTAACCTTTTGGGCTTTTTCTTTCCATGCACAAATAACTTGCTTTCAATAAATTACATCTCTTGTATATCCAATTTATATTAAGGCCTAAATAATAATTCTAACCTTACAAAAATAACCTTCTTATCCAAAGGGCATAGTATAAAGTCTACAACTAAAAATAATCTTGTGCATAGATACATAAATAAGTTCTCACAATAACAAGGCATATGGTTTTATCTTAAAGTCTCAAAGGACACCAGTTTGATGACTATCAATGAGTGCTATAAGTTATCTTTGCAATATTACCAAATGTTTTAGATTACGAAGAAGACTAGTAGTATCTCTTACCAATTGAACTTGCCATCAATCATCCAATCCAAATTCATCTTATGTTCCATGCTAGTTTGAAAGAATGACTAGAACAATGTGAATTAATTGTCCCAATTGAGAAAGTCCCATGACTAAAAGACACTACTCATTATGTTCCACTCCAACCCGAATTGGTTCTTGATTGTAGGACAAAACAATCCTGCTTATCCAAAGTATTTAGTCAAGTGAAAAACCCACCTAGAGGCAAAGGCAACTCAGCAATCAATACAATCATTGAAGAGTCACTTCCCTCACTTTGTTGTTCATGAGGATATCGCTAAGGACAACAATCATTCATGAGAGAGAGAAGTGCTACATCCTTGGATATCCAAGATGGACACCACTGCATTATTCATCCAAGTAGTGACTTTAGTGCGAACAATACTTTAGGGTTAGGTTAGCTAAGTCTTATTTATAGGACTCGAGGCCCATTTGTGCAGATTCATTGTGTGATCCCTAGTCTTAGACTCTTGACCCAATGGTCATTACATCTATGCATTTGGAGGATGTGGATTGGTGGTATGGAATCCAAGTCTTGAGAAGTGATTCAATATGCTGCTGGCTCCAAGCTTGGAGATAAGCCCGTTTGGCTCTATGGCTGGGAATTGAGTCCAATGTGCATCCCTTTATGGTGAGCAGGTTGGATCCTAGGAGGATTTTTCACTTTAGTAGCCAAGCCTTTGCCCTTCTCCTAATTACTCACCCTTGACATAAAAGAAACTAACTTACAAAGCTCTGACTTTGTAAGCAAGCCACATAATGGAAAGGCAAACTATTTTAGGCTGTAATCTTCTTGCTTTTTCCTTTCATCTCCAACCATGCATATCTTCCCTGCCAAAGTGCCCCCAGATCAATTCAGAATCATTAAAGTAAGAAGCATGCAAATCTTCCCTGCCAAAAGTAAAAATTAACTGAAGTGTTGCTATGATCAACAATTGAAGTCCTGGTCTGATCAATTCAGAATCATAAAAGTAAAAAGCATGCAAATCTTCCCTGCCAAATGCCCCCAGATGATGCAGCTTATTGGTAGCATATAGACTTTCTCGAAGTGGTTATTATGCTGGACGAGACCAGAATGAATGAATTAGTCAAAATACGTAAGAACTAAAAAAAACAAGAAAGCCTCAATGATGAAGCTCAAGAAACTAACTTACTGTGCTCTAAATCTTGTTAGCAAGCCACAAACTGAAAAAGCAAGCTGCATAAGGCTGAAATTTTATTAGTAAATAAGTTGTTGGTAGAGACTAGAGATGTTCATTATTCACCTGCCTCGGCCAACTGACAAGCTGAGAGGGAGGTTTTATGGCAGCATATTGATCAAAAGCAACGGCAGGCAGCACTAACTGTGCCAAAAAATCACAGGCTGTCTTCTGATGGTGTGGCTGGTGGCATGGGCCATTCATGGAATGTTGCTCCAAAAAAGCATGCAGCTTTAGAAAGAAAGCAGGTTGAAGCAACTTGTGGGCTGCATCAGCATGCTGCAGTCTGAACTTGGCAGGTACACACCATCATGGAGCTCTCAAAGCTTTTAAACATTTTATGTGTTGCCATAGTGTCCTTACCCAATCTCAGGAATGCTTCAGTACCTGTGTAATGCGTATCTGTGAGGCACTTCACAATCCATCGATCCATGTCCAATACTGACCAGTAATATTGAACTTAAAGAAAGTATGAAGTTGCAAAAAGAGAACCAAGAATCAAGTATATTTGGTCTGCCCCCATCCAAGGCACAGGTTGGGTTCATGGGTCTCGCTTGACTGAATAGTCAATGCAACATACAGATAAGCAGACACCTCCTAAAAGACAGTTGGTTCTAACCTGCAAATAAAGCAAGCTGGATCATTGTGAGACTATGGCTCAGTGGAATGCTCAACATCACTGTTTTTTCCAGAAGGAAGAAATTCCTGTTTAATAAAGACTTCATGCAACGAGGTCATTGAGCAGCTTCAGCTCCCACAGGACAAAAGTTGAACCAGATTATGTCTACAGATCAATTGATCCTACCACAAAGTAGAAAGAAACCAATTGATGTAGGACATGATAGGTAGAATCCTGTCCTTGTTGTAAGCCACGTGCAGACTCAAAAAGCAAAAATGAAATCATTTGTTTATTTTGCCATTGTTAAAGAAAACAAGAAGATGAAATTATGAAAAAGCACCTAATGAACTGAAAGACCTCCATTTGATGAACAACGACAAGCTTTCTAGCAGGTTGTTTCATAGATGCACTTCTAGAGGAATTACCTCTTGAAAGATCAGAATAATATTTATTGACTTGATTCCAAAATTTGACCACCTCAGCAACCTCCATACAAGGTGAGTGAAAATCATCAGGAGGAGATCATGAGACAGGTTAATGTCAAATGAACTATGGAAATAGGACCAATTAGATCCAGTTCTTCACCTTTTTCATTCACTAGTTCTTCTCATACATAAGAAAAATGGATTCTTCAAGAACAGGTTTCCATATTAGGATTGATGGTAGCTTGGATCCTTTACAAGTGGGCAGTGAGCAGCCTGCATGGGTTCATGTGACACATGTTCAATATTAATTACACTGGAGCAATAACATTACAAAAAGGGAAAAGATGTAGACAGTAGATACAGCAAGAAGGTACTAAGGTGGAAGGGCCCACCTGTCTTATGGGGTAAGAAAGAAGTATCTTCCCCTCAAGTCTTGCTCAGCATCTCTCTGCCAAAATTCTCAACAAGAGATTCGCAGAAGGTAAAACCACAGGAAACTATCAGTTAGCTTTGAGCCTCGGAATATAATAAGATAATAGACTAAGCGACAACAGTGCAGCATTGAAGCTTCAAGGAGTCACCGGTACACCATTCAATAGAACGGCTTTTGGACTACTAAAAAGTAAGAAAGGCTGCATACAGGATCTCACCTAGTGATCTTTTAATCCGGAAACGCAATTTGTTATTGGATCAAATTTGCAGAGAGAACTGTTTGTACAGCCATCAAAGACTCTCTGCCAAGGCATGGAACTTTTGGTGTTGATGGAACCTTCTCAATGGACCTCACACACTCTTGAACCTTTTGTAGATCGCCCATTTGCAAGTAGACCCATGCCAAACTTTGGTATGTTGATCTCACAGGCACAACTCCAGCTTCCATCATGTCACTAAAGGTTTGCAAAGCCAGCTTGGTATTACCAGCATGACTATAAGCAGAAATAAGGGCTGAATAACACTGTGCACATGGAACCATACCAGACTCTAACAGCTTCTTAAATATTCTTTCAGCAGTGTCTGCTTTTCCTGCCAAGCCCAATGAGCGAATCAGCAGTGCACATGATTGAGAATCGAGAATCCAATCTGCATGCTGTACAGCCTCAAACAACTCCATGGCTCTACTCAGATTGTTCTTCATTGTATACGCATCTAATAGCCTACAAAATGTCTCTTTATCAGGTTCCAGATGAAACCCCTTTAATCTTTCAAAGACCCAGTGAGCAACTTCTACATTTTTAGCAGAAGCACAGTCCTTAATGATACGGTTGAATGTGTGAATAGTGAGTCTCACCCCCTGTTTCTCCATGTCACTGATCAAAGATACCAAAAACGTGAACATCTGATTTGCTGATAAAATGCGCAGCATGGCAACTTGGTTAAAGACATCATACTGGAAATTTAACTCAGATCTCAAATAGCAGAAAAGTTCCCAAGCGACATGAGGTTTATGTATCTTTCTGGACAGCAACTCATAAACCATATCATTGTCCCAAGTAATCTGAGTTAATTTCTTTTTAGAAAAATTTGGTGAGTCCCAAAATCTAAGAACTCGCTCAATCTGCAGATAACTTCCTGCTACATGAGAATCCAACCTCCCATTTGAAAGACTCCCCAAACTGTGTGTTTCCTTCTCCTTTGGCATAAGAAAGCTGTTAAGCATGTCCTGTATTTCCAGCCATGTGAGCTCAGGCCATATATTTTCAGTAAAAAGTCTAGCTGCCTCCTCCAAGCCGTCTCCATGAATGGATGCTAGAGCTTCCCAGAACTTTATCCCAGGTCTATCACAAACACATCGTAAGTCTTTCCCCAATTTCCTCAACTCAACCTCGTTCCCTAGTTTTGCATATGAAGCCATAAGGGACGCGTACGTGGACATTGTTGGAAAGAACTTACATTCTTGTACTTTGCTGACTATAAAACTGGCTGTCTCAAGTTTGCCTAACTGATTTAGTTCATCAATGAAGACAGACAATGTCCTGCCATTAGGAGTCAACCCCAAGTCTATCATTTCAGATAAGCTTGAGAGTGCAGCATCATAGTTTTTCATTTTGACATGAGCATAAAGCAAGCATGTATACATAGCCGCTGAAGGCTTGACATGCTCTTTCTTTAGGTCTTCCCAAAACGCAAACACCCCTGTAAAATCATGATGGCACGCACACCAATGCAGCATATCCCTGTAGACCATCCCCCTCATAGTCTGGCCAGCATTTTGCATTTCTTGTGCCATGCTCTTCATCTTATCCAGCCAATTAGCTTCACCAAGGACATCAATGATGGCATGGTATGTCTTTAAGTCGTGCTGAAACTTTTGGTCTTTCAGCCACTGGAAAAACTGCCAGGCTGCTTGCACAGGCACTGACCTCAGGATTTTGTTGGCAGATTCAGTATCCAAAAGCGGTACCATATCCGCCAGGGTGACTTCCAGTTCTTCGCTCCATGGTTTATCAGTGAGCAACGCACAAATAGATGCAGTGGAGTCGGATATACATGACTCAAAGTCGTAGATTTCGGGCCTTTCCGACTTCGCGGCGGAGATACTGATCCCTCGGCAGTGGATGATGCTAGCACACCTGACTCTGGGAGGAGGGAGAACCTGCCAGAGGACCTCGAAACCTTCCCGACAGGGTCTGTTAAAGCCTGCCATGTTGCAGGGAGAATGCGATCCACCATGACTACAAGAAGCTGATCGGCTGCAAGCTTGTGATTTTCTCGCTCGCCATAGAAGAGCCCTGCCTCTTGCGACGTGCATCATCTTCGGCTCAAGGTATGATCAAGGACAATGATGCCATTTTCGATTAAAATTGACGAAGATCAAGACAAGTTTAATTGTTTGGACTTTGCCCTGTTTTTTCTTTTCTCAAGAGCGTATTTGTTAAGGTGTTGAATCCATATCTATACTCACTCTTATTTTGAAATCTATAGAGCCAATAGCCATTGGAAAAGAAGGGAGAGCGAGCTGGCTGGCTCCAATAGGAAAGTCGCGTTCAAACTAAGAGTCCGGAACGGGAAACTCACTGAGGCACCTCCCAACCCAAACACTATCACATTACAGCTTCATCACGATCGAGAAAACTAATTAGAGAAACTCTCCCCCCCCTCAGGGGAGGGGAAAGAGGAATGTTTGTGCCCCCTCAACATCTCATGAGTGCAAGAGTCCCCCTAAATGTGCTGCAATTTGGCACAATCCCTACGGGATTGATGAACTTGACAGGGGTGGTCTTCAACCAAGAAGGGCTAGGGATTGCAAAGTCGTTGAAGAGCTCCTTCAATCCTCTCTACAGCACCAACCTTCTAATGAGAAACTCTGTTAGACAGGACATCTAGAACGTTGCAAATGGAAGCATTGGGCAATGGCAAACGAATGAAGGATTTCTCTATCGAGGAGCTCCGCATGCTCTGCTGGAATGGATTCTGCAACCCAACAAGGAGCGAAGCAATGTCATCAAGATGCTAAAACCAGTCAACACAGAATGACTCAACCAAATCAGTCAAGCAATGAACAAAGAAGCAACTCGGAGAATGAAAATGGAGAAGCGCAACCTAGAAAGAAAGGTGAAGATCTTCGTTCTTGTTATCTGCATCATCTTCAAACAAGTCCCACAAGTCTTTCCGCATAAGATGGTACATGGTAGATTCAAACAATGAAGGTGAGGTAGTTATACCTGTATCAATGTCCACTAATAGTCTTAGATTATGGAATAAGGAATTCGAAAGAAAAGCCATGGTTGGTTATTGTCATAGGTTGCAACCCCCTATTGAATACTGTAGAATTGTAGAAATTAACTACATGCCTAACAACTTCTTTTTCTTCTTATTTGAAACGGAAGAAATGGCTTTGAATGTTATTAACTATAGAATTGTAGAAATTAGCTACATGCCTAACAACTTCTTATTATTATTATTTGAAACGGAAGAAATGGCTTTGAATGTCTTGGGAATTGTTCAATGGATGATTAAAAATGCCCCTCTCACTCTATTCAAATGGACGCTAATTTTAACCGAAGAACAGATAAGCCTGTGAAAATTCCCGTATGGGTGGAGCTCATTGATCTACCTAGGAAATTATGGCATTTTGTTAAATCTATCATAGCACCATTACGAAGAATCTTAGGACAACATCCAACCAATATCATCACACCAAGATGGTTTCCACAAGTCTTAATTGAGATGGACCTCTCTCAAAGGATTCCCGACTTTCTATTAATCATAGACACTGAAGGAAATGTCCTGGTCAACCAACCCCTGACATATAAGAATCTTCCTAATGCATGTTTCAAGTATTTGAAGGTTGGCCACTTTATGAGAGATTGTTTGGATAAGAACCCCAAGGAACCTCCTAAACAGGAAGAGAAACAAGGCCCAAAGGATGGTTTTCAATTAGCACAAAAAAAAAGGTTAAAAATCAGCTAATACTAATCAAGCAAGAACTAGTGGAACAAAAAAATTTAGTACTAATAGCAACATATATTCTCCTATTATATCAAAGATCCCTGATGACTCTGCAGGCCTCAAACTTGCCAAAGGGACTACAAAGGAGGGAGAAACATTTAATGATTTAGATGATGAAGATGAAGTAGTTGAGAGTTCTCAAAAAAAAGAAATTGTCCCTAATCTAAATGATATAATAGATGATGTGATTATTGAGGATGTTGAGGGAAACAATGAGGATGCAGACAGTCACTGCAACCAGAGTTTTCCATGAGTCCTTTGAAGATCAACTCTGATAATTCCAAGGTGAATAAAAGAAGAATGTTGAAATTAGGACAAAGTGAGAATAACCCTTTTCGTAAGAATAGCCAAGGGGCAAAGAAAAATAAAAACAAAAAATAATTGCCATGTCATTTGACTCACTTAAAATTGTCTCCCTCGAGTGCAAAGGACTTACTAATCCTAGTAGAGTAGATATTATTAGAAAGTGGTTAAGGGATCAAAAATCCCTTCCTAATATGACATGCCTTCAAGAAGTAAAAGTGGCCAGGGAAAATCTTAACAATAACCTTAAGAAAATCCTCCCCAACTTTACTTGGAGCGCCACAAAGCACAATCCAAGGAGTGGAGGAACATCCATTGGGTTCAATCTGAAGTTAACAAATTTGGTAAATAAAGTTGCAGTAGACTCCAATGATAGATGGATTGCTACTCACTTTAAGTCAATTGAGGAGATAACTATTGTCTCAGTTTACGCTCCATGCTCCTCAGTAGAAAGAGCTATGTTATGGAATCCTCTAACTCAAATTCATTGCCCTATAATTATGGTTGGAAATTTTAACATGGTTGAAGATTTAACAAACAAGTATCAAGCATAACAGGACAAGAAAAGGATGCTTGGATGGGGCTAATAGATGTTAGCTACAACATATGATATACCTAGGCAAACAATAAAAAAATGTAATGCCCTAAGGAAGGCAAGGCTAGACAGAACCTATGTCTCATCAAGTCTGCTCTCAACTTATGCCAACATTAATTGCAAGGTAAGCAAAGATTTGGTTCTTTCTTATCACTATCCTATATTAACCTTCTTTTCCACTAACATTAAAGTAGTCAAGGCCGGGTGGTTCCACACCAATCCACCAACTTTGTTCAAGGATAGAGAAGTTAAGGATCAGATTATAAAAAAATGGGAGGCCGCCTTCACAAATTGTAGGCACCTAGCAAAAGCATGGATTGAGGCTGTAAAGGAAACTCAATCACTCCTTAAGGTTGTCAAAGGAAGAAAATCGATAGTAGGAAACTGGAGAGCATGTCCAAATATGCCTTGCTAGTTGAATTGGAAAAAAAAAAGTACACTTAGGGAGAATAGATGCACAAGACCAAATTTTAGAAGTCAAATGAATCTTTAAGGAAGCTAGAGGAGGAGGAGTCAGAGGAAATTCAACTTTATCTTAGAACATGGTGGGCTGGAAAATTTGATAAGCCCACCAAAGAAATGTTTAACACAATAAAGAAGAAGAAAGGAAGGGATTTGGTGCCAATGTTAAAAAAGAAAGATGGAATGCTAGCTACAACCAAGGAAGACAATCTGGAAACAACTAGATCATTTTTTGAAGAAATCTTCTCCCCTCCCAGCCAGTAATCCCAAGAGGCAATGATGACAAGAGCCAAAATTGTCAGAATAAGACCTAGTATTAACCCTAGTGCAAGACAAAGAAAACAGAAATAAAGAAATTTTGAGAAATTTCAAAAATCTAAAGCAAAGTGAAAAAAAATAGCCTGACAAAAGGATAAGAGGAGAAAAGGCCAAAAGAGCAAGAGCAAACTTAAAAGTCGAGGCAAAGGCAAAGGCGCAATTCAAAGTGTAAAGGTGCCCCCGAATTTTTGTAAAAGAGCGCCAGGCTCCCTCCTATGTAAGTTGTAAAGAGTAGACGGGCATAGGTGAAGGCATAATGTGAATAGAATGGAATAGGAAAAGAGGACCTTGGCAAGATTGTTGGTTATATAAAAAAGGAAATGGGTGCCCAAAGGGATGAGGGCATGTATAAAAGTCAAAATGTGAATAGAGAAGCTCATTCTTGGTGTGTGGCAAAAGTGGCTCTTCTTCTTATTCTTCTTCTTCTTCTTGCTTGCTTGCTTGTGCTTGTGCTTGAGAGAGGGAGTGTGAGAGTGTGAGGGAGTGAGTGTGTGAGGGTGAGGGACCGTGGTGGAGAAGCTCTCCATCTTCTCCTCTCTTCTTCTCCTCTCTTCTTCTCTTCTCTTGTCTTGCATGTGTGGCTATGGAGCATGGAGCTTGAAGGTGGAGGATTGAGCTTGCTTGAGCTTGCATCTCAGATCGTGGAGATACGGGTGTGCTTGAGAGAGGAGGGTACTCGATCAGGCATTGAGATAAGCTCACTACACTCGTAGGCTTGAGAGCACATACGGCTACGTGAGAGGTAGCCATTTGCGTTCGGCTTGAAATGCTTGAGCAATAAGCGGTTCCTGGGTCTTGACAGTCGAGCGAAAGCTCCTACATTTTGGTTCCATTGTCTGGACAAATGGACTCGAGCCTTGAGTGCTTGTGCACTCTGAATCGAGCATTGGAGGGTTTTTCCCCGAACTGGTGCTTGAGGTAGATAGGTAGGATAGAAGGGCCTTTGATCTTTGTTGCAAGTAAGTGTTTTGGATTTTTGAAGTTTGGATGAGTTCGTTTGATTAGCATTAGTATTTGGTTGTGATTTGTAGGGATTTGTAGGCATTTAGGTAAGAAAAATAGGAGAAAGAGAAGAAAACCATAGTAGGGTTTTGCACAATAGTAGGCCTAAATCGAAGGGAAACGGGGTTGGAATCCAGGAAAGAAGAGGAAAAGGCATCCAAGGAGTGTTGGAGAGGGGGTCTAAAATCCTGAGAAAGGGGGAAGAGAGCTCATTTTCAATTTTAGGCCTTTGAGAGAGAGAGAGAGAGAGAGAGAGAGAGAGAGAGAGAGAGAGAGTATGTGTGTGTGTGTGTGTGTGTTGGAGCTCCAGGGCAAAGACTCGAGCGCACTGATTCAAAGGTTTTGCTACTCCATATATATACCAACCCTCCTTATCTCTTGATTGTTGATTCTGGAAGCGCCGTGGGCTCAGCATTTACCTCTAGGGATCAAACAAATCAAAACTTGGCCTCATGTGCCATTTGTGCCCCCAGAATCAGACACCCATCATGGAGTCCAATTCCCAGAGTTAGACACTTGGACTCAGACAATTTGAGTCGGTCCACTCGGACACCTACAGTCCTAGTCCGATCGGACACTGTTAGCCGTGGTCCACTAGAACAGGCTCAGAATCGGACAACTAACCACCTCATCGAAGGGGCATCCGACTCTGACCATCTGATTTGGACAATCACCTCAAACACCAGACTTGGACTCAAATTGTCTGATTTTCTCACTCAAACAATACCAGAATCGAACCATCCAATTCTAGGAATCGGACCTCTAATAATCAGACACACTAACCAGAACTTGAAAACTGACCAATCCTCCACATCCAGGCTAGATAGAGCTCAACTCGAAGCAAGGCCCCCTTGTAGGCATCCAGATGCATCGGACAACTCATAGAGCATCCAAACTTCAAGATCGTGACTTAGCCGCCTAGGAAGTGACCTTGAACAAAGCCCCTCAGACCACTCATCCGAAATGCCTTAAAGGACCCAATTGAACCTGTTAGAGTGACTACTTGAGGGAGCGGACTAGAAAAGTGTGTTGCATCACATTGTTTTTGTCACAGTCACACACTACTTAAACAATCACTTAAAGTGCACTCAAAAAGCAGAAAGCTTGATTTCACACTGCGCATGAAAAGAAGCACCCCATGAACACTTAAGCAGACTTAAAATTGAGGAATGGATAAACTAACAAAGAACTCACATGCAAGATAACCAACCTAAGCAAACCCACCAATAAGAGAAGACTCTTAAATTTCAAACACGCGGCCAAGGCTACCAAGTATAAAAAACAAGCCTCTTGGAGCACAAGGAGACTGGCATGATTAGGGACTCAACCTTACTTGAGTTGATCAATTTGATTGACAACCTAGTGGACTAAGAGGTCGACAAGATGTCAGGACCGAGCTCCAATCATGAGAATGACCAGCTCGACTTGGGAGAGTTCCCAATCGATATCCAACAAATGATCAATCGATACAATTTACAAACCAAGATGGAGCATCATGGTAGGCCGACTGAGGATATCATAGTTGATCTTGAGGAAGAGCAGAGATTGACCAAGAAGGCACTATAGGGCTTAATTGCTTACAACTAGGAACAATAAGCTCAAAGGTTGAGGCAAAAAATAGAAATGCGAGAGGTCCAATGAGTTTTAGCGCTTGCCAATTAGAATAGGATAGGACCCAATGAGGAGAGGGAAAGAGCACTAGAAGTTGGCGAGCTTCTCACAAAGAGACTTATAGACAACATGGTTGTGGAGCAAAGCAGAGTGGCTCTAGAAACTTTGTTGCTAGCGGGACTAGTAATCACTCCAAATTCAAGGAGCCAACCGAAGATACCCGTAGTTTCCAAGCAACTTGACAAGTACCAGCCCGACAACAATCCATATAGCTTCGTAGAGGAGTTCGAGCAAGTGTGCGTGATGCCAGGAGGCATATTCCACGGTGGATTCCATGAGGTTTTACGGTGGATTCCGTAAACTTAGATAACCGGGGCTCATACGCAAAGAGGATTCTTTGTGCGAGAAGTTGATGGGGACGCCTGTCCTTTTCGGGCGTTTCATTAATTTAGTGTGTACATGGGTGATTCCATAGCGGGTGATTCCGCAAAATGCATATTAAATTAATAAACATTTATGAGTTTAGAGTGCGCACTCGTAATAAATTAAGGTTAGGATTTATTTCTAACCAGTTGATTTATTTATGTAGCTGAAGACTGCTAGGTATTCACTTTTGTCGGTTTAATTGTGTTATTTTACTAACGATTGTGAATGCTTCAGTTGATGTGTAGAGATAGCAGCAGTGGCGGAGGAAAGCATTGGAGTCTAGCGGGTTTTCGACTATATTTTGATAGGCGCCACGCCTATATTTTGTTATGTCTATAGAGACATCGATTATTTATTATTATTTTGTATGCGCTTATGCGCCTGGATATGTTATTTCTATTTGGACATTGAGATTGGGCGTGCCAGACACTATGGGCACCATCCATTAGCTTTATTTTCCTATTTTTGGTAGAAAGCAAACTCAAAAGCTAAAAGCTTGTCATATTTTTGTATTTGGGCTATTTTTGAGCATAAAGATTGGAAATATACATTAAATACATGCTTTGTGAAGCGCACACACAAGGCATGGGGGAGATTCAACCCAATTTGTCTCTTGTCTCATGTCGTGCTTGTTTTTACATTGGTTTTTGTGCTAAAAAGTAGAGTGCTTTGTTCTTGGGGACCTTTGGGAATTCACTACGTGAGCTACCTGCGTCCGATCTGCGCACCAGTGGTATCAGAGCGGAGCAGAGATCAAGGGCTTCCAATCGCTACCAATCTCGGGCGAAGGCGGAGCTCCAGGAACAAACGACCTCTACAGTCAATCTCGTCGCGAACCGTCGATACAGGCAGACTTCTGGCGATCAAGAACCCCTATTTCCACTGTCAGATCGCGAAGGACCACTCTCTGTCGGCGGAGGACCACTCATCAATTCTCTTCTTCAAGTCGTGATAAACAGTAAGAAAGCCATAACTCTATCTTCAAAAAGCTTAGTGTAAAGGCTTAAGACAAAGCTTAAGAAGCTTAAAAAGCTTCTAATCAACAAATCGTCAAGTCGTGGCAAGAGGAGGATCAGTCCGAAAAATCCGCGTGAAGAAAAACGATGCCAGGAGGCATATTCCACGGTGGATTCCGTGAGGTTTTACGGTGGATTCCGTAAACTTAGATAACCGGGGCTCATACGCAAAGAGGATTCTTTGTGCGAGAAGTTGATGGGGACGCCTGTCCTTTTCGGGCGTTTCATTAATTTAGTGTGTACATGGGTGATTCCATAGCGGGTGATTCCGCAAAATGCATATTAAATTAATAAACGTTTATGAGTTTAGAGTGCGCACTCGTAATAAATTAAGGTTAGGATTTATTTCTAACCAGTTGATTTATTTATGTAGCTGAAGACTGCTAGGTATTCACTTTTGTCGGTTTAATTGTGTTATTTTACTAACGATTGTGAATGCTTCAGTTGATGTGTAGAGATAGCAGCAGTGGCGGAGGAAAGCATTGGAGTCTAGCGGGTTTTCGACTATATTTTGATAGGCACCACGCCTATATTTTGTTATGTCTATAGAGACATCGATTATTTATTATTATTTTGTATGCGCTTATGCGCCTGGATATGTTATTTCTATTTGGACATTGAGATTGGGCGTGCCAGACACTATGGGCACCGTCCATTAGCTTTATTTTCCTATTTTTGGTAGAAAGCAAACTCAAAAGCTAAAAGCTTGTCATATTTTTGTATTTGGGCTATTTTTGAGCATAAAGATTGGAAATATACATTAAATACATGCTTTGTGAAGCGCACACACAAGGCATGGGGGAGATTCAACCCAATTTGTCTCTTGTCTCATGTCGTGCTCGTTTTTACATTGGTTTTTGTGCTAAAAAGTAGAGTGCTTTGTTCTTGGGGACCTTTGGGAATTCACTACGTGAGCTACCTGCGTCCGATCTGCGCACCAGTGCGAGGCGAACGGCCTAACAAACCCTACTCATCAACGTGCACAAGATTTTGGTCTTTGTCTCGAGGATAAGGGAAGGATGTGGTACACCGGTCTAGATGACACCGAACACAACACCTTCAATACTCTCAAGAGCCTCTTCATCAAGAGATTCTCTAAGGTGGGGTACTCGGATAACCTCATGGTTTGACTGATACGGTCATCATAAAAAAGGACAAGGAGGACATTAGAGATTACGTCACCCACGTGTGGAGTCTCTTTAAGAGAATCTCAGCCCTGAAGAGCGACCAAGTGAGTGAGCGGTCTCCACTGTAATCATAAGCTAAATTAGGAGTGAAGAGCTCTACAAGGCCTTGGTAGGCAACTCAAACCTGCAAAGGGACATGCTAGCTAGGGTCTTTGAAGAAGCCATACGCATAGACGACCTACTCAAGGAGAAGAGCTTGAGAGCCATAAGCTGAGATAATGCAGCCTCCTCTAGAGCCTCAGAGAGAGCTACTGCCACTAGCAAGAGATTGAGTCAGAGTAACCAAGAGAAAGGGAAGAGCATTGACCTGAGCCAAGAATTGGCAGACGTAAAGCTAGAGCTGGCCAAGCTCCAGGAAATAATTATAAGATGTGCGCGACCTTGCATGCAATGTGTCCATTGTGGAGGGAGCCACCTCCTGGCTGAGTACACGGATCATAAATCCAGACCTTATGCCAACTGCAGTATATTCGATCATGATGCTGTGCATTGTTGACTACTAAGGCGATTGCCTACCACAACCTTACAACTAGCCATACTACTTGGGGAATAGACCATTGCAATTCAAGAGGAGAGTTCCATTAGCTCTCCTAACACTTAATGATGCCAAGCCGACAGTCCCCAAGATGGACATCAACCCTAAATGCATCCCTAGACCACCTCGACCCTTCATGACCCATCCACCAAAGTGACACTCCAATACATTACTTATCACTATCTGAGTCTTTGTGTTTCCATCTTGGTCATACATGCTATGTTTCGTTAGTGCAAACCCTAGCATATCTTCACCTGGTATCAAAGCCGATGCTCTTCTAAAGAGCATCCTACGATGATTGTGGAGGCTAATCTTTGTGCAAAACTCACACGCAACTCGATTCTAACTCATGATGTCTCAAGCACCTTCTTCTAGGGATCCTATGATGCCCTATCCTGCCTCTCCATTGTTGGAGGCTCTATCTCCTTGCCCCGAATAAGAACAAGCTAACCAAGAAAAGGCCGATTTGATGCTTCAAGCATGGAATCACTCACTTATATGCCAAATGTCCTAGGCAAAAACCATCTACTAGCTCAGCCATCATGCCTTTTGTACCCTTGGGGCTGTTTGGAGTTGAACACTTGATGGTGAGGTCACTTCCATCTCATTGAATGTCATGACTAGGGCACAAACGAAGCAGGCCTGTATTTCATTGCTAGGACCTAGCAACCTAGATGCAGCATTGATAGAGAAAATACAACTCACCGAAGGAAGAAAAAGAGGGTTGATGCCACCAAGTGATACTAAAAATGGATAGTGCAACCACACTAATGAGAGGGAAGCAAGTGGCGGATGTAGAGGTTGAAACTTCAACATCTAAAACTGTGGAGAAGGGAAGTGCCAAGGTTGGGGAATATCCTGATCCAAAGTGTCAATTGGAAATATTCAACAAGGTTAAGGAGTGGGTGAGAGAAGCCCAAGAGCATCTAAAGGATGCCAAACCCATCCTAGAAGAAGAGATCAACAAGGTCTCCAATGTAAGCATGCCGGCCTCACCAACACACATAAACTCAAGAGATGCATCTGCACCTCTCACAGAACCACGAAGACAAGGCTTAGATGCCATCGATAGGCTAGTTGCTCAAGATCAATGGCAAAAGAGGGTAGGTCAAGATGAAAGGCAAGCGGGTAATGGCCTACTATGACATTGCTATTGGCTCCTATGATGTTGCCAATGGGGGATTTGCTTAGGCAAAGCCCTTCATTATGGCAAGAATTGAAGTAATGGGTAGAGGGATCTAACGAGCTAGGAGTAGCTGACTTGCATGAGAATGGCATAGCCATGTAGATACCAAGCCTCACATTGAACTCGCTACCTAAGTCCTTGCATGTGAATGCTTTCTGGGAAGGCACGAAGATGCATGCGGTCCTACCAGTGTGACAGCACTAGGAGATGCCATGAGAAAGGGGATTGTAGGCATTGGAGTGGGAGCCAATGTACTTAGCCATGTAGTTCCACAAGTTTGGGGAAACCTGCTGGTGGAGACCGCAAGGTTTAATGTCACACTGGCTAATGGCATAAAAGTTAAGCCATTTCGGAGTGTTGAAAGATTGACCCTTGAAGATAGCATGTGTCCATGATGGACTTCATTTTTATGTGAAGGGAGTTGATTACGGCATTTCGCTATAGGCAGACCATGGATGAGGAACATGTGAGTAATCAAAGAATGGGGTAACGGCCTCATATTCCTAGGCAATAGATCGAAGGTAGTAAGAGTTGAGATGGACACTTGGATGACCATGCTGGTCTACTTAGATACCATCTCCTCTATCTTGAAAGGAGACATCCAAGCTAGGAATTCATGTGGACGAAGTACATTCCTTGCCCCTGAAGACGAGGGGGACTGGATGCACATGCTAGCCACCATGGACCTACCATTTTCAGATAAGGAAGAAGATTATAAGCAGGTTACAAGGATAGTCAATGACTCCCATAAAGCCATCACACCTCAAATTCCAATGGGTAAGACCCTACCATCAGTGCCACTCTATATGATGGCCAAAAATCCTAGTCAACAACAAATGCCCACTCCTTTCCATGTGCCGTTTAGCAAACTTGAACTCCAGGGGATTCTTGAGTATCTAACAAGGGAGCTAGCTGGTCACCCGGCTGCTAATCTCAAGCCACTCTAGGATCTAGTGCACAACCTAAACCTTAGATACGATTGGGCACTGATCAAACGATGAAAAGAGAGTTGAGAATGGAGACCTAGATGACGATGAGTAGTCAAAGGGAAGCAATTCAAATGACGAGTACGAGGACTGCTATTCCTTAACTAAAAGCAGTGAAGAAGAGGCCGAGACAATAGAGTACAACACTGACAACCGAGTGATCGAACAGATAAAAGTAGGTTCCAAGCCGCAGAGAGCCAATGCAATTATAACTAAAAGAGAAGTTCTTAGAATCGAATGTGATCATACTTGGCTAGATCACTTAGGTGTGATGGACTACAAACAAGTAGGGCTAGTCTAGCCAAGTGTCATGCCTCTCTTTAGGATAGAGTCGACCTCAGAGTTGCGACCACCAGAGGAAACTCCATCCTCTAGCGAGGGTTGTGAGTTCAACTCACAATTGGAGATAAGCTCTGAGAGCGATCCAGAGATACCCTGACCACCTAAAACTAGATGCACCAAAGGGGACTTGCCGGTCCACCTAAGGTGCAAAGGTTGAAGGAGGGAAAGGGAGGACAACCAAAAGGATCGAAAGTCAAACAACAAAAGAAATCCCAAGACCTACCAAAGCACTTCACTAAGTTTAAGAAAGGGGACATGGTAATGATCTTGTTGGGTGCAAAAATACAAGGACAGATGAGTGAACTGATAGAAGAACCTATCAAAGTCAAGGAAGTCAACTTAGCAAGGGAAGGGGAGAAGCCTCAACCCGTGTCTATAGTCGACAACTTGACTGAGCAAGAAGAGGCCGATCTTATTACTCTCTTTGCAAGAGTATATGGATGTGTTCACCTGGAACTCAAAGGAGTCAATTTGAGGGTCGTAACACATAACATCCCAATGACTCCTGACGCAATGCCAATAAAGCAACAACCTTACCCGATGAATCCAAAGCATGCTCACATTGTGAAGGAAGAGATCGACAAGCTATTGAAGACATAATGATTCATCTATGAGATCAAGCACTAGGTGTCACCCATTGTGATCGTCTTGAAGAAGAACAGAAAAATTTGAGTTTGCATGAACTACAAGAAAGTCAACATCATGATTAAGAGAGATAATTATTTGTTGCCTTACACGAAGCACATGGTTGAGAGAGTAGCAGGAAAAGAGGCCCTACAATTTCTTGGACAGCTTCTCAGGTTACAACCAAGTTCAAGTACACCCCGATTACAGGCATAAGACAACATTCACCATGGAGTGGGGTGTATTTGTGTACATAGTTATGCCATTTGGGTTAATGAATGCTACTGCTACCTTTCATCAGTGTCTGGTGTGCACCATCTTCAAAGACATGCTTAGGTGAGAGCTAGAAGTATTTGTTGACTATCTGTGCGTGCACTCTAGTTGGAAAGAACACCTAGATAAGCTTCACACAATCTTTGAATGATGTAGGCTCTATAGTCTCTCTTTGAACCTCTAAAGTGCCAATTCTAGGTGAAACACAGATGTATCTTAGGGCACGTGGTGTCCAAGAGTGGCATTGCCATTGACTTGTCTAAGATCAAGGTCATTGTTGACTTGCCACCACCAACCAACTATAAAGGATTCCAGTGCTTCTTAGGACACACACGATACTATCGGTGCTTCGTTTTGAACTACACATTAATTACTAGACCACTCTACAAGTTGTTGATTGTATTCGAGTGCACTAAGGAATGCCAATGTGCTTATGAGGAGTTGAAGAAGGCTCTCTCTACTGCACCAATTTTGCAAGCCCCAGACTGGAATATAACATTCCACATGCATACTGATGTGCCAAAGTTTGCTATTGGAGCCGTTTTGTGCCAGCCTGGCAAACATAACCTTGATTATCTAGTGAGCTTTGCTAGTAAACAACTCACGGATACGGAGATGAACTACTCCACAACTGAGAGGGAAGGTTTGGCCATGGTATTTGCTGTAAAGAAAATTTGGCATTATTTTTTGGCTATGCCCTTTACCTTCTTTGTTGACCATTCTCATTAACAAGCCTTGCACTACTAGACACATAGCTTGATGGTTACTTCTGCTTTTGGAGTTTGACTTTTCTGTGGTTGTACGCAAGGGCAAGCAACTTTACATGGCAGATCATATGTCCCGCATACCCATAGGAGAGGCCACTAGACGAGGCATTGCAGATGACCTACCCGATGCACACCTTTTTAGCATGTCCAATGAGAAGGATTTATTCAGAGCTGATTTGATGCCTTATTAAGCTGATGACACAGTCCAAATCCTAGACCATGGACTACTAGAGATACCTATTGAGAAGGCTAGGCTAAGGTGCCTTAACCTTAAGATTTAACCCTATCAATTGATCGTCGCTGGTCAACTCTATAGGTTAGGGCATGATGGCCTATTGCAGAGATATGTATGTGAGCATGAAATGCAGGATATGTTGTATGAAGCTCATGGTATAATTGTTCGAGGACACTTCAGTGGAGATACTACAACTTGCCAGGTGCTATAATCTCAACTATGGTGGCCCATCCTATTCCGCGATGTTGCTAAATTTGTAAAGCATTGTGTTGAGTGTCAAAGGACCAAGGTTCCTATTCGTAAGGACAGGATGGAGTTAGTCCCAGTTATAGCATGCCAACCATTCAAAAAATGGGGCATTGACTTCATTGGGCCAATCAATCCTGCATCACAGTACTCCCAAGAAAAATATATCATTATGGCAACAAAAACTACCTTACAAAATGGGTTGAAGCTCAAGCCACAATAAAGAATGATGCTAGAACCATGGCTAAGTTCCTTTGGGAGCAAGTGATCTCACAATTTGGTTGCGCCATTGAACTAGTTAGAGACCAAGGCACTCATTTCCTAAATGAAGTAATTGCCCACTTGCTTTTCACCTTCTTGATCCTTCATAGAAAATCATCACCCTACTACCCTCAAGCTAGCAGTCAGGTGGAGTCCATGAACAAGATCCTAGTGAATGCCTTGATTAAGGCAGTCTTTGCCTCGCACAATGACTAGAATAACAAACTCATGGCAGCACTATGGGCCTATAGGATAGCCTATAAGATGGCAGCTAGGTAGACACCCTTCAAGCTGACCTACGGAATCAAACTAATTCTGCTAGTAGAGTTTTTCATCCCTAGCTCGAGAGTTGTAGTACAAGAGTGATAAGATGGAAAAGAAGCATGGACCGAATGCTTAGTAGAGCTAGAACGTCTCTCTCAGAGACACGACTCCTAGCTACTCATGCACTAACATGTGAGAAGGCAAGACGTAAGAGTTAGTTGGACAAGCATGTCAAACAGTGTGACTTCGATCAAGGGGGTATTGCTATACTTAGTGAAGGACCACAAGCAGAAGATGAAATTCAGAGGACTAGGGCCTTTCAAAGTCCGCGATTTAGTCAAACAAGCAATTTAGAGCTTGAAACCTTAGAGGGAGAGGGCATAGGCTTCTTTAATGAGATTTGTCTCAAGAAGTACTACCCCCCACCCATCCGTTGCACGAGCCGCCATTGTTGCAACCACCTATCAACATGAGAGTAGTCACCATCACAAAAATTGAGGACATGGATGAGGAGGCAGTAGAACCTGCCTATCTACGAATCACAGTCGCACTACTCAAAAGACATGCACTTTTGATGCGCTCATTAATGAGGGAGCTGACTTCAACATCCTTACTCATGAGCATTGGACTCTCATTGGTCAACCCTAGCTATAGCCCACAACTGCAGCCCATGAATGCTAAGCTCAACCCATTTGGGGGACAGTCCTACCCTCTGTTAGGGAAATGCAAAGTAGTGGTCTCTATTGAGACTGAAAGCCTACCCATGATTTTCTATGTACTACATAACACCAAAACCATAGGTAAGGAATCACTGCTAGGACGTGCTTTCAAGAAGTAGGCACATTGCAACGTTGACAACGACTCGCAGTGCATTCACCTCACCAGTGGCACTGTGAGGATAGTAATGGCTTTTAATAAGGGCATCATGGCTCCACCCAAGCCCACAACACCACACCGATAGTAGTATCTAACACAAAGTCTAAGGAGGGGGTTCATGACTTGTCCCATTCGCCAAGACGACCAATTGTAACCCAAGGGAAATGCAACCAAGACTGCTAAACAACAGCTAAAATGGGTACCTAAATGCCAACCACCACCATCTAAGAGCTTATCCCCAAGAACCCATAACTCTTGAACATCACATCCTAAGCATAGGAGACACAATTGGCACTCTAAAACCCGATGGACAGTTAAGCCCCACAATGGGTACCTATGGCCCTATTGTGCGCACAAGGCTACTATGAAGGCAACAACTGGATTTGGGTGCCTAAGACCAAGAGTAGCACACATGCCTCTTAGCTAACTACTGCTAGCCCATCTCCAAGGACTGATGAGTCACCTAAACTTGCCAAATCTCTTGAGTCAAAAACCAAATCCATCGAACTTCCATAGGTCTAACAACCAAAACCACAACCGCAATTGTCCCTAAATGGACTCAACCCAATGCTGCTAGTGCCCTGATGGCTTCACAACCAGCAATAAGCAGCACAACAGCCCCAAACCACGCCCCTCACACAAGTGGCTAGCCCACACCCTAAAGATCAGTCGCAGTGGAAAATACCACTTGCTGAGCTATCTAGACCCCAACCCCTTGCAGGCCTTAAACCTTCTTATGAGTGGAGATCTATTCTTACATTGGCCCTTGATCTAGTTGAGAACATGGGCGATGACTTGTTCACATGCATAAGATGCTTGGATGCTACCTTCAAAATGCTTGCTAAAAGCTACAAACGGTTGGAACTAGGCCTCCTAGACGAGCCTTTGGCCACTAATATATGCATGATTCCATGTACTTGGGAAGAATCCGAGTTCATGTTCATTAAAGTCCCCATGGTAGCCGAGGAATTGATCGCCACTGAGATTTCTTACAAGCAAGCTCGTAAACAAAGGCTAATCACCTCCTACAGCAAGAGCAAAGTCTCTGCCACATGCTAAGAGCTAGAAGAACTTAAAAAGCTAACCATCATTGACTCCTCCTTTCTACGTAAATGGTACACTCTCCGTCTTCGATGGGAATAAGAGGACTGCCCAATCATGACCAATGTTGAGCAGAGACACTCCATCAAAACCTCTAAGTATTACCCTAGTTATGTAGCTCCTACCTCCTTTAGAATATTGGCCATCACTCGCAATCAACCCTTAGAAGATCATAGCATGGCCCACCCTTGTTGAGAGATAGAGAGAAGGGTTGGAGCAATAGAGAGGAGCAGTGAGCTCTTATCTCATTTCCTTCATTATTCCATAGCACATAACTAAAGTGAATACAGCACACTAAAGGTCTTACAAACCATTCACAAATAGCCTAAAGTCACTAATTTATTTAATGTCCCACACTTTTTGATACAGTTGGACATATGACACCAGGTGATAGAGTGTCGGTTGCACGCATACTAAAGATAAAAGAGCTTGAAGTCTTAACACTCCCCCTCAAGCTCAGGACAACCTTTGCATATCAAGTAGCTATTAGAAGACATTGAACTTATCTTTACCCAAAAACTTGGTAAATATATCTACAATCTGTTCATGAGTCTTCACATGCATAAGATCTACTTTCCCTACAAGAACCATCTCTCTGATAAAATGGCAGTGTATCTCAATCTGTTTAGTCCTGGCATGATAAATTGGATTTGTTGCCAGTGGTACACTACTGAGATTGTGGCATAACAAGGTCACTAGAGCATCCACATGTATGTCCAAACTAGCCATAAGCTTGAGCAGCCATGCAATCTCACATTCTACCAATGCAGCACCCTTGTTCTCTACCTTAGTGCTTGACAATGAAACCGTAGGTTGCTTCTTGCTGCTCTAGCTGATCATTCCACTTCCAAATCCAAAGGCATAACCACTTGTAGATCTACAGTCATATGAGCATCCTGCCCAATTTGCATTCATGTATCCAACTAGTGTCAAGGGCTTAACTTTCACATAAAACAACCCATAATCTATGGTGGACTTTACATATCTCATAATCCGCATAACAATATCCAAATGTGGCTTTCTAGGCTTCTGCATGAAATGACTTATGAGCCCAATAGCATAACTCAAGTCAAGCCTAGTGATTGTCAAGTAGATCAGACTTCCAAACATTTGCATGTACATAGTCACATCATCAATTTTAGCTCCAGTGCTAATGTCCAACTTGACATTTTGATCAAGAGGTGTATCTAGTGGTTTACATTCAGCCATGTTATATTTCTTTAGCATTTCCATGGCATAATGTTTCTACATCAACCATAAACCATTTTTAGCCTTGATTACCTCAATACCCAAGAAATACTTCAGTTTGCCTAAGTCTTCATATCAAATTCAGATTTCAGCATCTGCATAACATGATGTATCCCCAAGTCATGACCTATGATTATCAAATCATCAACATAGATAACTAGTACTACTATCTTTTTCGTAAACAGACTATGATCAGCCCTGCCAATAGTGAATCCCGTAATTATTGATCCTTGCATGCCAAGCTCTCGAAGCCTGCTTCAACCCATACAATGCTTTTTTCAGCTTGTATACATAATGTTGAAAATCAGGGTGTACATACCCTTCAAGCTAATCCATATAAACATCCTCTGCTAAATCACTATTGCATTCTTAACATCCATCCGTTGCAATTTCCAGCCTTTTAGCAGCAACCAATGCGATCATTGTTCGTATGGTTGCCATCTTGGCAACATGGCTAAATGTTTACTCATAGTCTAACCCATACTACTGAACATATCCTTTAGCGACTAGCCTGGCTTTGTACCTCTCTACATTGCCATCCGACTTGCATTTAATATTGTAGACCCATTTGTAGCCAATGGTCTTCTTTCCTTCTGGTAGTGGTACAAGATCCCATGTTCTATTTTCAGCCAAGGCAGATATTTCCTCATCCATAGGTGTGCACCAATTTTTATCCATCACTGCTTCAGCATATGTAACAGGTTCTTTGACCTCTGTCACTTTTGTCATGTAAGCATAATGCTTCGCAGAGTAACCATTGTAAGTCAGCCTATCCACATGGTACCTGACTCTCTGCGAGCGTCTAAGGTGTGGTGCACTACTCGATTCCCCTCTCTCATGAGGCGGAATGTACATGTTCTATACACTATCGGAATACCAAGCTCACTATCTAGACTGTTAGCCGAGTCATAGCCTGAAGTCATCCTGCCAGGTGTCATCACACCAAATGTATCATCAAAAGCTTACTATTTCCCTTTGCCATCCACCACATCATATCTCCCCCTCACTAACATAGTGGTGTCAGTGGGACGATGAGCCAGAGCTCCGTAATCTCCCTGTCCATGGAGATACTGTTGTACCACTAGGGCCTGTCAATGCAATACTCTACTACAAATAAACTGTATAAGCATGTGTAGAAGGCATATCTGATGGCATTGCAGTAGGTGATGCATACCAAGATGCCATCTCATCAAAGATAACATCTCTACTCACTAGTGTCTCTCGAGTAGAGGGATCATAAGATTTATATGCCTTCTTCTTTTGCGAATAACCAATAAAGACACACTTATGTGCTTTGGGATGATCCAGCTTCTTCCTCTTCTCATCAGGGATGTGCATATATGCAAGATATCCAAATACTTTTATGTGACTGATATTAGGCTTGTAGCCATACAACTTCTCAAATGGTGTCATGTCATGGATACTTGTAGTGGGAGACTTGTTCAAGATATACACGGCTGTCTTAACAGCCTCAGCCCAATAATAGAGCGGCATCTTCTTCTCATTCATCATTGCACAAGCAGCTTCCATTAAGACCCTGCTCTTCCGTTCAGCTACCCCATTCTGATGTGGAGAGTAGTTGCATGTAAGCTATCTATGTATGCCATTTTCAACAAAAAAACTGTCAAATTCATTTGACACATACTCCCCACCACTGTCAGATCTCAAACAAGAGATGTAGTGATCAAATTCCTTTTCATCCTGCTGCTTAAATTGCTAAAAAATAGCAAACACCTCATCCTTTGTTTTCAGTATATAAACCCAAGTATAGCGACTGAAGTCATCAATGAATGTTACATAATACTTAGAGCCTCCCATACATGCATTATGGATTGCCCCCCACACATTAGAGTGAACCAATTGCAATGGTCGCTTACTATTTCTTACTTACTTGACAAATGTCAACCTTGACTGTTTACCAAACTGACAAGCATCGCAGACATGATCAATATCTGTGTAGACAAACTTGGGTACACTTGTAACAAGCCGTTTCTTCTACATCATTTGTAGCTCGGTGAAGATTAACATGTCCCACTCTCTTATGCCATATTTCTAAATCTCTAACTGTGCTAGAGCCATGGGCAAACATGGTTGATTTCAACTATGGCAAAGTGGCATCAAGAGTAAACGTCCTACCATTCCTATGACCATGACCAATCAATTTGCAGCCATTATCAAACTCCTCAATAAAGCAACCATGCTTATTAAACCTAACCTGCAAATTATGCTCAGTCATATGGCCCACAAATGACATATTCTTAGTAATTGATGGGATATGCAATACATCATGTAAGTTCTTCTTCTTGCCATCATGGATTACCAAATGCACTTTGCCTTTATGTTAAATGCTATGCTGCGTGTCATCCCCTGTGTATATATAGCCATTCCTTTCATGCACCATGTCAATAAACCAGTCACCATGAGGGGTCATATGATTTGATGCCCCCAAATCAATATACCAAACAACATCCTTAGTAGACTTCTCAACAACCCTGTCTTTCACATATGTCATGGCAAACAGTCTATCCCCACAAGCATCATTTGTCTAACTGGACAATGCATAATGTCCATGCTCCTTGCCCTTTTGATTGCCTTACTTCTTCGAGCAATATTTGGCAATATGACCATAATTTCCACAATAGTGACAATCCTTGTCCTTATTAGGATTGTCAGATGGATGTTGCTATTTCTAAGAGCCTCGGCCTCTAGGGCTAGATCTCCCCTTGCCTCTGAAATTTCCACCTCATCTTGCATTTGAACCCTGCTGGTTATTATTGCCATAAGATACATTTTGTTGGCCTCCTTTGCCAGAACCATAACCTCTACAACGACTGCCACGACTGCCACGACCTCATTGATGCGAATAAAAGATAGCATCCTTGCTCTTGGAGCTGCTAGATCCTGTAGCCAAGCCAAGTTTAACTTCCTCATGAATAAGCAATGCAACCAGCTCATTGAAATCCGTCATTTGAGCCTACATAGATATGGAAGTATCAAATGACTTATATTCAGATCTTAAGCCATTTAATATCACTGCAACCATGTCTTCATCCTCAACCTGTGTGCCAATGGATGCCAGCTAATACACAATAGTCTCTATGACATAATCCTGTATAGATCTGCCTTTTCTCTCCATGTTGTTTAATTTTTGCTTTAATTGTACCTTCTTGGCACTGGTAGTTTTGCCATAATACCTGATCAATATGTTCTATGCATCTACTGGTGACTTGCAGTTCATGATCTACATTACCATAGCATTCGAGATACACAAAGATAACTAGTGTAGTGCCCTGTGAACTCTTTCCAACCAAGCTCGGTGTGCTCATCTTTGATCAGCTGTAGGATCAGATTCAGTTTCAACACCTGTCACACCGTGCCAATATCCTTTACCTATCAAGAAGTTCTGCATGCGGAACTTCCATATGGCATAATTATTGCTGTCAAGCTTTTCCCTCACTATCTGGGTTATGTTGTCGGTCCTATTTGCATTTGTGATATTGTAACATACAATGACTAGTCAATGCCTCCTGTAAGCCAACAAGTCTAACTGACCAACTGCAGTCTTTGACTATTTATAACAGTTTTTTGCAAAAAAATGTCTACTGTAATCAGGATATTTCAGCCCATTAACTTCTCAAGACCATCCACAAACATGTGGCATAACTAATAGGTACATCCGTCAACAATAGACCATGTAGTTATTGTAACTCTGTATCATGCAACCTCACTGCAGTCAACCAAACATGTAGTCTGAAATTTTCAGATTGTCAATGACCACCAACTCTTTCAAGGCCAAAATTGAGATGTATACATGTCATACATGCTCCAAAAACTCTTAGACATCTGTTACTACATGTAGGAGTCCATACATGATCATGCGGGCACAAATCAGTGCATATACATCAAGTACAAGTGTTAAATACCTTGCTTGCAGGTTGCAATCAATCAATACTTAGTCAAACTAGGTTTATCTAGCTCCAAAATGTCCTCAAAGTACTTCATACATGTGCTATCAAATGTAGGAGTCAATACATGACCATACAGACAACCATAGATACTTTGTCTTCAACAAATAATGTCATAGAATGCATTCCTTGTTTGTAACCAGCCAAAACAATGTCAATGCATTTATTTTCAGCTCCAAACTTTAGCTTTCATGAGCTTAGTCCTCCAAACATTCAGCAGCAGACATATGCCATGTCATACATTTGACAGAAGTTAACCGATGTTATGTAATGCTTCAGGACCAATGAGTGCTTGCTATCCACATTTTCATGACAGTCATACATTCTCAAATCTAAGTGTTTTGTCCAAGAAATTGCAACTCAAATGCATAAGACACAATATATATGTCTTCCAGGATGTATCTACACTTCAATGGAGCCAAGAATGCATGTCAGATAGCTTCAATGTTTCAACCAAGATCCAATGTGTGCTGTATATTCACTATTTATAGTAGTTCATGCTTTGTTCCAGGTCTGTGTACTTGTGTATAACCTTCAAACTAAGCTTTCATCAATGCATTGCCATGTCAGGACCTTCAAGTACCTTCCACAATGTATCTCCAAGCATTGGATAGCTAGATTAGTGCTCAATGTCTTCAGTTGTTGTAGCAGAGGAGATCAAACAAGAAATATGCACAATCATGTGATGTAGCCTGGGGGATCAGCAGCAGTCCTTCACACCAATGATGGCCAATGCCTTCTTTAAAGTGCTCAAACAAGCCTCCACAATGCTTCAGACATGCTCAGACAATCTCTTCTTCAAGCAAGATGAAATACCTTCAACACATACCTTGTAAAACAACAATGGCAGGAAGCTTGCTATTCACATGAACCCTTGGCCTTTAGTCTTCAAGTGTTCTTCCAAAATGCTATCCATCACAGAGCCCATTCATGGCTCTAATACCATGTTGAGAGACAGAGAGAAGGGTTGGAGCAACAGAGAGGAGCAGCGAACTCTCATCTCATTTTCTTCATTATTCCATAACACATAACTAAAGTGAATACAACACACTAAATGTCCTACAAACCATTCACACACAGCCTAAAGTCACCGACTTATTTAATGTCCCACACTTGCTGATACAATTGATGGACATACGATAGGTGACAGAGTGTCAGTTACACACATACTAAAGATAAAAGATCTTGAACCCCTATTTAGATCAGGTCCTCACCAAGGAAGAGCTACACATTTCCAGCAAGATCAACTTTGATGACTTGCTAACTGATGTCTTGACCTACATTACACATGTAGGTATTAGACCTCACAACATGGACCATCATGTTTACTTGGAATATAACCCACACTTCTACGCCTGGCTAATGCAAAAGTAAAGCATCGCAAGCTTGTGCTTAATGCCCTTAACCCTTCAGTCTCCAATCCTAGGAAGGATTCACATCATTCCTGGGGGGAGGGGGTGAGATGGGAAAGGAACCATGCCTCAAACCTCAACCAATGTCTAAAGGAAAGATAAAAATCAACTTATAGTTGAGGAAAATTGTCATAAATTTTTTGGATTGTGTGGACTTCTTGAAGCAAAAGTCTTTATTTTATACTTAAGCACTTCGCCTTTCCATAGCTTACATTCATTATCTGCTTATTGTCATGCAAGAGTTATCTCAAGAAAACTAATGGTAAGCTGTGGTATTGTGACATGAACCTATGACGGCAGGCCAATATGAAGGAAAGCTTTCATTCACAAAAGAAGAATAAGAAAAGTATGGCCTAGTACTGAAATAAGAGTCTTCAACCGGTTCAAGTTCAGGAACATCATGAACTTGGACAACATGGTCATGGAAGAACCGGCTGTGAAGCGGCTTGTCAACCAATGCATCCTGGGAAAGTACATGGAGAAGGTCATGCAAGCTATTGACTACAACAAGTGCATGGAGTTCCTATGGACCTTTGATGCTAATAGGAATTGGGGCACTAAATCCACACTCTAGTCAAAGATACAATGCCTTGATGAGCAAAATTGGAGTGCCCTTGTTAGAGAACCTTGCAGCTAGCAGGTCCCTAGATGACGTGAATTGGAATGGCTACGTGGAAAAAATCATTGAAGCTTCGGCAAAGGCACTAGTCACAGGGACAAGACCAGCAGGGGTGGGGAGTCTCTGGCTTCCACAATAGGGACGACAAGGAAGAAGTGCATCCATTATAGGGTTTGGTGGGGTGCTAACCGCTATAATCCAAGAAGTTGTGGGAGAGGCGGAAGATGAAGAGGAAGTGGGGGAGACACCTAAAAGATCACCACCCCACGAGCAAGAGCAATCAAGCGAAAGGACGGTGAGTAAGGGCAGAGAACCAGAGATACCATCTGGCCAAGGAGGCCAAAGAAGATGACTCCTCAAAAGTAGCGGCAAGAGGCCAGGGAGAGAATGACCAACGAAGAAAAGGCCGATCTATAGAGAGTGTAGGAGGAGTCGAGGAGGTTTGAAGAAGAGAGAGAAGGAGGAAAGTAGAAGCAAAGGCATAAGAGCTGCACAAGAAGGAAGAAGAAGACTTGGTGCAAGCCATTTGTATGTCAATGGAACAACCTTCTAAGGAGGAGGAGTTAGTTGCTATGTGCCCATGAAGGGAAGAAGACCCAAGCACTAGCACCAAAGTACCATAAATCAAACCACCATCGATGGTAGAAGGCAAAGGCAAGGGCCTATTGTATCCAATCTTGCCTGATCTTGTGCCCTAACCTATAACTCCCACAACCATCCAAGGCGTCACTAGCACAGTGGATGCAAGTAGCCTCATGGCCTGGGTACAATACCTAGTGAATAAGGTGCAAGAAATAGCCCTAGATTTGAATGGAGGAGCTTTTACGGCTGGAACGAAGAGACTGGCAGTTGCAGATGTTGATCTAGACAAGACCCCAAGAAGGAGAAAATAGAGGCATCAACAATGACCATACCTATAGCACCATCACCGTCCATGGGCTATGACGGCTATGTCAAAGAGCTTCTCACATAGCTATATAGAGCAAAGGCAAAGAAGAAGGCAGTGGTAGAGCTAAATTGGAAGCTGAAAGAGAAGCATTGGCAACCTTCCAATTGGAAAGGACTCACTAGGTAGTAGGATACCAAAAGGAAATCTACGAGCTAAAGGAAGAGCTCAAGGATAAGGAGAAGGAAGAAGATAATTGGCAAGGAAGGCTTGAAGCAAAACGATAGCAACTGATGGGCATGCAAAGGGAGTACAAGCTCATCCTCATTCAACATGAAGATTTGAGAGAGCAGTTGAAGAGGATATAAGAGGCAAGGATAAACTTGAGGTAGTGGATGACACATATAAAGCTTAGAGAGAGGAAGAGCATCGAAGAGACATGGAGGTAATGGAGCATAGAGAGCTGGAAGAGCAAGAGAGGCTAGAAAGGGAAATTGAGCACTTGGAAAAGGAGAAAGAAGAAGCAATGTAGAGGTGGAAAGAGCTAGATCTGAGAATGGTGACCCTAATACAAAGGCAAAATGAAAGCCAAGAGGAAATGAATCGAAAAGAAAAGGAATGGGTAGCCAAAAGCGAGGGAAGAGTGAAAGAACTAGCAGGCCATCTAGCCCATGTTCAAGGCAATAGAGTGTTAGTAGAGATCAGGGCTGAGGCCATAAAGACGAGCATGGAAGCCCAACACTGTGCCTTCCTCAGCACCATTTTAGATGTCACGCATCTAGAAGAGGAGGAGGCCATTGGAGCCTTAAAGAAGAACTTGGAGATTACCCACAGGGCCATAATGCATGGCATGTGTGTCTAGGCGCACGAAGCACAAACAAACCTAAGCCAATGAGAGAAAAGGAAGTAACTGCTAAGGGTAGGACTAACAGTTCAAGAGATGGAATGGTTGGGGTATATGGAGGAGCAGGGACCACGAGAGCTAGTGAGAGAAGAAGAGCAATAGATACCACTCCCTGAAGTGGGGCAATATTTTAAGTTGAGGCAACAAGACGAGGAACAAGTCCCACAACCACCCTCTCCAAGACTAGAAGCTCAGTAGGAAGTGCCACTAGAGGATGCAACAGTGGAAAGAAAAGTAGAGACTAGGAAGAGAAGGAAGAAGATGGTGGAACAAGCATGAAGAAGTCTAAGGGCATGACCCTTACCAATGCCGAAAGCTACCATCCCACAAAAAGAAGAACGCTTTCCTGTCAACTGGAACATGGAACTTGTAGTGTGGGAACAGAGGGAAAACAAGTGGAAGCCTTTCGAATTTACCTTCCGATACCCACCCACATTGAGCTGAGTAGTATCCCCTAAAGTGGTAGAGGAGGTTATAATCATGGGCAAAATGCTCAGAGATTGATGGAGCACAAAAAAAGAGAAGAATCCAGCACCATGGGGGATGGAGGCATAGGATTATTGGGAAGACAAAGTTATGGAGGTACCCAAGACCGTGAAGGGGTATGAGTCACATCCAAAGTGGAGGAGACGAATTTGGGATGCATGGATGTCATTTTGTAGCACCCTACCCTATGAGAGAAATGACCCAACATACATGCCGTATCTGAGAAGGGTAGGGGTGGACTTTAACTCTGACATCCATGGTCATTATGATTTTCCTAAAATCTATAATGTAAATGCTACTAAGCCGGAGGAAGCCCTTATATTCTCTGAAGATGACCTAGGACCCTCCATCTCCCATTTCCTTAGTGAATTGTCTTCTTGCCTCGATCCTACTTTCATCACAACCTATAACTACCTTAGGCTACTTAGAGTTTTGTTTAAGCAAAAACCTACCTCTCATGAATATCACCTGCCGTCCCTATTTTTTGACTTGAACACCAGCATAGATAGCTGTACGATGGCCAGGCTCATGATGAGAGCCACCCTCCTTCCATTAGTTTGTATGGCCCTACTAGAGAACATGAATGACATTCGATTTACTAGGTGTAGTCATCCATTTTTGTCAACAACACCTTTGAATGTATGTATGAATCTAGAGGACTATATGTAGAGTATGAACTTCCTTAGTAAGTCCCTTAACCCCCTAGCGTCCTCTTGTTGTTCAGATGTGTTTCGATCATTTTGAGTATCCGAACAACTATATTCGGAGTTCAAATGACAAAGTTATGATCCAAACAAGTTGCAAACAGGCATAGAGCAGAAAAAACGAAAATAGTAAAAAGCAATAGAAAAGCAAAAGCCAAAAGCTGAAAGCAAAAAGCCTAATGTATGTGAGTGTGGATAGAAAACTATATAAGGAGATGAGAATGGAGAGTTAAGGGCCTTCCCCCTTGATTACAATTGTATTTTGTGAGAGAGGAGAGTGGAGGGTCGCATGCTAGAGTGAGCTCTTGTCATGCCAATTTGGAAGTTGGAGCTTTTGGGTGTCAAAGCGTCGAGCATCGGCTCAAGGTTGTTGAGGTACGAAAATATATCTCACTTGGTTTGTTTTCGAATTGTTGGTATTTTTGTTGTGTTGCGATTGTGTGATGCTCTACCCACATTCGGGTTTTTAGTTGTTTTGAGCTTCAAGAGGCATTGTGTTTTGTCTTGTTTTTATATGTGGCTTGTGGTGTATTATCGAATATTTGAATTTTTTAAGTTGTCTTGTGCATTCGACAAAGTCAATTACCCCAACCGGAACTCCTTAACATCTCATTATCGGGTTGTGAGTGAGGCTTGCTCTCGATCACCGCTCGTGTAACAATGTATATATAAACCAATTGAGCATATATACATAAACACAAGACTCCTAATGTCTGCAATTAGCCAAGCTCAATAATGAAAATGTCAAACCACTCCCACTAGAACAAAATTCGGAATAGTAAAGAGCAATGCAATCTCAAGACATAAGTGTCATAACATCTTGGAAATCAAGAAGCATCAAATGTATATTCGAAGCATATGCATAATATAACTGACCAAGATCATAATTGATAAAGTTTCAAAGCAAGTAGTCACTTTGTATTTGTAAATATCCAAGCTCAATATCAAAGCTCAAGGCTCAACATAAGCATAATTGTGCATATAAATAGTGAAGATCAAGTACATAACAAAGCATGCATCCAATGCTAACAAACTCGTCTAACAAACAAGAGTAAGTATTAGGTGTACAAATCAAATATAGATTAGTCCACAGTGATCAAAGTCTGTAAGGATAATGTATATATAAACCAATTGAACATATATACATAAACAAAATACTCCTAATTTCTCTAACAAGCTAAGATTGATAATGAAAATGTCAAACTATCCCCACTACAACAAAATCTAGATTAGTAAAGAGCAATGCAAGCTCAAGGCATAAATGTCATAACATGTAGGAACCCAAGAAGCATCAAATGTACATTCAAGAGCATATACATAATATAAGTGACCAAGCTCATAATTGATAAAGCTCCAAAGCAAGTAGTCGCTTCAACTATGTAAATATTCGAGCTCAATATCAAAGCTCAAGTCTCAACATAAGCATAACCATGCATCTGTATCAATGGCAAGCATCAAGACAACCATATGGCATACTACAAAAGCCTGTGGGCATCAAATACATAAGCATCAATGTGTATGCTTGCTATCCACATGGTATAACAGTAATAAACCTTTGAAATATTAGGCTAAACAAGCTTTAATTGACCTAAGAAACTTTATCAAGCATCAATACATCATCCAAGCATCATGAACTTACCCCACAAGCATTAGTGAAGCGTTAAACAATAAAATACATGCTATCCCAAATAGTAAACAACAATTTGCCATGAAGTGTGAATCAATAGTTGAGGTATGCCTCTTTTAAGAATGCTCAAGATAGATTCCTAGATTCCATAAAAGATGCCCAATAGATAGCCAATGATTTGATAGTATTTAGAGCATCAAGTATGAGTAAGGAATAGGGGTAGATCACACAAATCTGGTGCGAAAAATGTGGGTTCTCCTAGGGCCTTTGCTAGCTGTTTAACTTTTTATTGAGCATTAGGGAAGCTCAAATGATCTTGGGGAAGGTCCAAATCAAGTCTGAAAGGTGTGGAGGTGATCTAGGGAGGAACAACATTGATGCATACCTCAATGAGAAACTACCATGAAAGCTATGAATAAAGCTATCTTCTTGGGCTAAAGTCAAGGTCAACAAAGATTCTTGAATGCCTACTTTGATATTAGTTGAAAGTTGGAAGGGTAGAGCAAGAATGAGAACACAACTAGAAGAAGAAAGCAAGAGCTATGGAGGTTGGAGCAAGAAGAGAGAGCAAGACTATACGTGGAAAATCCAATAGTCACAATGTGTGACCTATCTTCCCTTATTCTATTGTTATATAAGAATAAGAATAAAGTGATAGTGATGGACTATCACCACCTACAGTGGACAAGTGTGCAAACAATAAGTATAAGATAAACATAGGTGGCTAGACATAAGCAACCTTTAACCTCCAATACATTCACCATCATAGGCACAGTTTATTAAGCTAACTATGTGTTGGCAAGCCCTTGGCTTGATAATAGACACTGTTGGTGGCACCATTGTTGTAGGAAAAGTGGAGTGAGATGATTGTCGTTTGGGCAATTCTTGGCTGGATGATATGCCTCTATGATAATAGATGGATATTTGTGTAATCCTAGGTAAAAAGCTTAAAGATGAAAGAGTCCTTGAGAATAGTTGCAGACATATTTGCATACCAGAGACACACATTTTTGAGTGCTAAAATGACCATATTCTTAGCTATTTTTTGTTGGATTTTTGGGTGGATTTTGTTTGATTTTGTAGTTGATTGATTGATTTTTTGATAGTTTGGAAGTGTTTTGAAGAGTGTTGGAATAGGTTGAGCAGGTTTGAGAAGCTCATAATGGGTTTTAGTTGAGTTATGATATGGTGTTCAAGTTTATGGTGTATTTATTTGGTTCTGATAGGTCTGTTTTGCTTCTATTTTGATCTATTTTCTTTCTATTCGAGAGGTTATGATTGTGATGAGTGATTTGGGGAATGGTTGAGAGTGTGCTAGATGGTTTGAGTTGGGTTTGATTTGAGCTATATGGTTTTTACGCCTTTTGTAGACCTTCTATAGTATACTATTGAGCTTTTGTATGCCTTCTATTGTCTTGTGTATGCTTTTGTAAGTATTCTGATGGATGGATGTTTAGCTTGGGGAAGTTTTCCAATCTTGGAAAGAGAATAATGGAAGCTCTTAATAGCTCGAAGAAGTAGCTAATGAAGACTTAAAGTGAAGATTGAAGTGACAGTGACACTAATGAGCTCTCAAGGGACATTGTAGTGGATTTAGCGCCTCTTCATATCAGGCATACCTCTTGGGAGGGATATCCAAGATCAAGAGAGGATTATTGAGCATAATTCTTTGTTTTTTTCATATATTATTCGGAGAAAGCATACATGAAAGAGATAGTACATGAGAGATCCAATTTCTATGAAGAAACATTGTATCTACATGTGAGAGATTGAGAGAAAGACTATGAAGACCATGAAGATGATAAAATATGAATACTATGTGATAAATTCCATTCAGATTTGATCATTCCTTTGTGTTCTTATGGTTCTTTGATGGTTTCTATGAAGAATATATTGAAGTTTATTGTGATAAATCTGTGAGAGATTCACGATATGATGCTACATGAAGATTGGTTGTTCTTGGTGTTCTTTTTTTTCTTGTGGTTGATTAAAGTATGAAGAACATGCTTGTTGGTGAGTTAATATAGATTTTCTTGTAGTAGTTTCCCCATTTTCTTTATGTTCCTCTTGGGCTCCATGTTTTTGTGCGTAGTCGAGGAAAACTACCATCAACAAGCACCAACAGAGGTTGAAAATGGAAGCAGTGGCATTTTTGAAGGGAAAGAAAAGCAATGGAAGATTGTCGGATTCTTGCTACTGTTGAAGAATTTGAGATCTTCATTGCCAAAGCCACTTTTTACACTAAGTGAATTCCTCATGGTGAAAACATGTCACTATATTGATGTGGGCTCTCTATGATAGAATAATTCTGCTATCTTCAAAGCTACAAAAAGTTGTATCACTATAGCCAACTATTTGCCACAAAACTGAAGAGCAAAACAGATAGAATGAATATCAATGGAAGATTTGGCCTTCATCGAAGAATTTCCAAACATCATCAAGTGGGAGATTGTGAAAAAGGTTCAAGATTAATGGTCAGTGGAGATTCAACGAATAAGAAGGAAAAGAGCAAGGATTTGTTTGTGGATGCATAATAGCAATATATATGAAATGCTTGCTGCACACATAATCTTCTGTTGATTCAATTGGAAACCTAATGGAAGCTAATAGATAGAGTGTTCTTCACAACTAATGCTATTGAGACCCTTCAAAGTTGGTACTATCAGGACAATGATATTATGGCAATCATCTCAGAAGAATACATTTTGATACCTTCAAAATTGAATATCTTCCCCTTTGTAGTGGCATGAAAGTAGAATTTAGAGACATTGAAAAGAAGGAAGTAGAAGAAATGTTGGCAAGGAATTCCTTTAGAGACCGAAGCCCCTCTAATTCCATTCTATTGAGTATAGACAAATTGGGTGGAGCCAAATTCATGTGATGAATGACACAATCAAGAGGCAAGCACTAGAACAAATCCAGAGGTACATGAGAAGAGAGAAGGCAAAAAAAGCCGAGAATAAGCTAGTAGCAGAAGCTTCCTTTGATGCTCTTGCGGCACTCTTCATAGAACTCCCAATGGTGAATTAAGGTCCTCTTTCTAGTTAGATCCATCCTAGAAATGTTTATGAGGACAAGCTAGTGAATGTAGTCCCATTGCCAATTTTTAAGAGAGAATACAATGAAGGCACCAATATTCATATAGCCAAGTTCATAGTAGCATGTGTAGCCAATAACACGAGGGGCTCGGAGCATTAGTTGGTGTAATATTTCCCACACTTTCAAAGGCATGGTGTTTTAGTGATATGAGAGACAAGTAGCAGGAAATTTTGGCACATGGGATGACCTTTCTCACTAAATTCAGGTGTAACGGTTTTGAAGAGTGGATGTAAGAGGAGTTCATGAACTTAAGTTAGTTCTTTGGAGAATGGGTGGAAGCATATGTCTCTAGAATGGAATCCATATTGAAGAGATGGACCAACCATAACTTGGATCAAAGCATTTGGAAGGGAGTTTTTCTTAGAGGCCTACAACTAGAAGTTTGTAAGTTTGTGGGGAGTTGAGAAGACCAGTCAGCCTACAAGCTACAATTCAAGGTACAATACTATATGATGAAGTTGAAGCAATGCCATCTATGACCGCAGGAACAAGAGTCCTACCTCCTCCAATGCTAGGTATGGTATACCCATCAAACACACTCTGAAGGACAATTCCCTACCCATACCCTCAGATGGAAACAATGCTATAGTATAGTGCACCGAATAATCGCAAACAATAGTGCCTCAAATAATGGTTTAACCACAACAGTAATGGCCTCAAACAATTTCCCTAATGGAAAATCAACAATAATAGTGGAACTCTACCAATTGGCACTATCAATCAACAATCTCAATAGAAGCTCTGAATCAAAATCAGAATAAAGGACTCTTTGGATGAACCTAACCAATTTATGTGATGATTACAGAGACTCTCCAAAACCCTACTGCAAGTACTCCAAGAGGAGAAAATTTGAAGGACTACTTCTCTAGCTCAGTTGCAAGCATCAAGAAAGAGTTGATGGATATGACCAGAGAGCAACTAGGCACACAAAAAGTAAATACTACTAGCATATCCAACACTATAGGAATAGGAAGAGATGTAATGCTAGAGATGTGTAGTCCAAAGTCTCTAGGCTGTGTGGAGACAGGGGATGATACAACTCATCCCATTACTCATATTGGGTCTGGTGCAAAAACTGCCATCAGCAAAGCCAAAGACATTTAGCCATTGAATGCATCCTAAAGACAACTATCCCTAGAGTATTTTATTTCTATTGCCTAAGATAAAACCACATAGAGGATATTTGCTCTCTAAAGGAGATGCATGATAGAAGAAAGAAAGATAAGGAAGCAAGGTTCAATTTGCTAGAATCTAAGATGACAACCCAAGATATTAGCCCAAATCCTAGAGAGTTTGGTCCTAATTTTGGTCCAAGAAGGTTCCTTGGTCAGTGTGGGCCCATTTTGGGCCTCGAAAGGTGGTGCGTTCCTTGAGAGCCGCCTATAAGTGGTGGTCCTCGAATCTCGCTTGTCTAGGGACCATTTAGCCAGTTTATGCCGAAGGACACTGAGATTGATTCTTCGTTTACTGATAAATAATGTCTAGCTGAAATCCAAAAGCAAGAAAGAGCTAGGAGACATATCGACATCTTGAGGAGGTATTGTGTATAGGGCACATGACAGCTAATTTTTGACTCTGAGAAGTGCTTAAAAATAGCCAAAAAATCTAAATTTCAAGGGAAAAATAGACTTCGTTGAAGGTGGCAGCTGCAATCAGTACGATTTTAAGCGGCAAACCCCTAAAGTTCTTTAAAGACCCACCGAGCGACGATTGGGGAATTTTCATAATTTCTCGGCATGTCAGATGAGACTCCAAGAGATGCCCGGCAGTAAGGGACTCCAAGACGGACTAGTAGAAATTTCTAGACCTCAAATCGGACGCCGGTCAGTCGAATGGTAGTGCTCGGGAGGCCAAGACCCAAAAAGGCCAAGTAAAAATGAACTTTAGGGGCCAAACTGTGTGACCCTTGGGGGCTCCCTTTGGGGGGGCCCCTAAAAATTTTGATTTCGTGCGGGGGGTGTGCACGACGAGATTTTGAGAGGGGGGGCTATGGAGCTTCAAAGCAACCCCCAACTGATTGCATCACTAATCTTCTTGCTTCCCACGCTCTCTATCACTGGTCTTCGCACGAGCAATGGCTGCATGGACATGGAGATTAGAATTCAGTATTTCTCTCTCCTCCCTCTCTCTCCTCTTAAGGGGCAGTTCATGCACATGAAGAAGAAAGAAGACCGGTTGAAGGATGCTTGCCCGGCCGGCATGAACCGGATTGCTCCAAGATCAAGAGGAGGTTGAGGGGAGATACTCATCATTGAAGATTTACTATTGGTCAGTCCATTGGCAACCCAAAAAAATAATTCAAAAAACCCGCAACATGCAAGTAAGTGGTATGCGCCATTTTTACAAAGGAAATTTGCTTCTTGTTGATGTTTGATGGTTGAAATGGAATTCATATGGGATAATTTTTTTTTTGGAACTTTTTTGCATTATGATTGAGGATTGTGCATAAAAGAAATACAGATCCATAATTATAAATAGTTGCAATAATTAAATTATAGCCCGAAAAGCACATTTTTAGTGTAAAAATGAAGGTTTTATTGTTTTCGGGTGGGGAAAAGAGATGCGCATGGGATAAAATTATGAGACAAAACATCTTCCAGTTGTCATAATCAGTCACTAATCATAAATCAGAAAATAATCTATTTTTATACACAAATAAATAGAGAAAAATAACTAAAAATGGAGAAAAATAGGATTTTCACGTTATAAAAATCTAGAAAATTATGATTCGTGGTTGTGGCTGTATAAAAAAGCTGAGGCATGAATTTTGGCATCAGTTTGGCTTTGTTTATGTGTCATAGTTCATGTTTTTTTCGTTTTATGCGAAACATACATACAAAATAATACCCTACACCTATGCAACGTAGCATAACCTAAATGTTAGAGGGAGAAGGTGAGGTTAAGAGATTCAGAGGGATGAGAGGGTGTGAATCTTTGAAAAATTTGATTGTGCATTGCATTTAGAATTGTGATATTTTAGGTTAAGAGGCTAGTAGCATGAGGAATCGGTGCTAGTCTCCATACATCGAAGCATATGTTTAGTGGAAATCATGAAAGGGCTATTTTTCCACATCTCAAAATGCTGATTTGATGAACATTGTGCACTAGGATCATATGCACTACGCATAACCCATGACATGGTATCAGTCCTGGATTGCATAGCAATTGTTTTCCTAGGACATGACTTATACATGGAGTGGAAATGAACCTTTGCTGTAGGGCAATTGTACACTTTCCTTGGGACTGTTTGGTGAGGATCTATATATTCTTGGATTGTACAAAACAAGAAAAGAGTGGATTTTGTGCATTATGTTTGACATGTTGGAGTGACGCATCTTGGGGCCAATCCCCGAGGTGTAGGAGAGTCACAGTGGAGCTGCGGCAATCAGCCGAGGGGAGCTTCCTTATGTTTGTGTTACGAGGCACTATGCTTATATGCTATGAGATCTCCCTCTGAGGAGAAGGGAAGGTAAATGTTGGACTACATATCAGCTACAAATGCATAATCAAGTCTATCTAGTGTACATTGGTGTATTACAGACTCTCCTGGACTACGAGGCCGTGTGGTGGGGTTGTCTGTCGTGTGCATGAGGTCCGACTAGTGCCATAGCCAGTGCCGGCCCATTTTACGTCCCATTAGTGGTGCATTTGCCGGGAGCCGCCAGCAAGTGGTGGCTCTGAATCTAGGGTTTCTAGGGACCAAATAGTCGGTTTATGTCCTCTGAAAAGAATCGTCAAGCCGGAATACAAAAAGCGAAATGTGCTGAGAGGACTAGACAGCGGTTGGAGATTGTAAGGTGCTATTCTCCTCAAAGAAGCAACCCACTACGCATAAGCGACAGTGGGTCTAATAGCCTAAGTGTCATAAGTAGCCCTTCGAGTGCAAGAAAAAGTCTTAGTACTTTCCCACTTCCAATCAATCAACCCACTTCAAGTGGGGGTGTAGTTTTACCTACACAAACTCCTGTTGTCAATTCAGTTGTAGCCATGGTACAACCTATCGCAATTCCAGCAGGGATACCGGATTTACTCGCATTAGGAGCACCTTTGCCCATCTTCCATGGGTTAGCAGAAGAAGATGGAAAACTCCATACTAAGGAGTTTCAAACATTCATGCTCAACTATCGAATCCAAGACGAAGGACACCTAATGATGTTCTTCAATATGATGTTAAAAGGAAGGGCAGTAGTATGGTATCATGGTCTAGAGACCGGAGCCATTACTAGCATTGACAAATTCTTCACGACCTTTCGTAGAGAGTTTCTCCTGAGAAGGGTGGACAATATTGGTTGCGTGTCTTGAATGTAACACGCCAAGAGCCAAATGAGAATGTCCAGGGCTATGCCAAGAAGCTAAAGCAAGTTCTTCGCAAACTTAATACTTATATCCCCATTCCATCGGCTGCACAGTTGCAATATTTTCTACATGGATTAGATTTCAATATCCAAGTGCAGTTGAGTACTGTCACTTTGGCCGACATTGATACTGCTATTACCCAAGCAAAAGGAGTAGAGTCGTGCTTGCAAGTGGCTTACACAGCAAGGGTAAATTGGAATGGTAATAATTTGGCTCTGACTAATGGGAGTCAAGGGGACCCCATGTCAAATGTGAATAGTAGAGGGAGTATCATGCCAAATTTGCCTATGTTACTAGCTCCTCCTAATAGTATGACTATGCCTATGGCTAGTCAGGCGGACCCACTAAATGGTGGAGGCCAAATAACAAATCCTAATGTTGTCCTAATAGGTCAATGGTCAATTCCTAATCAAGTGGTTAGACCAATGGGACGATAGACAGATGATTGCAGCTATGAGTTGAGTGCCTCTAATGTCCTTGGCAAAGTTAAGGACATGATGAAGCACTACACCGATATGATTTTTCAACAATATAGACAAATAGCTGTGGATGTCAATTTTCTTAAGAAGTAGTAGAATTTGATAGGGAGTCGACGCCTTGAAGAGGGTGCCCCCTCAAGATTCAGCTGTAAGTGGTGTGGTGGCCAACATTTCCCTAGGAATTGTCCGAATGTCAAATGTGCTATTTGCGAAAAGTTTGGCCACTTAGCTGCTACCTATTGGAGTAAGATTAGCTCTCTCCAACAAGGGAGTAAACTGCCAGGTCCAATTAACCATCCCGCACAAGGGAATAATCTCTAGCAAGAAGAGGGACCAAGACAACTACTACAACGAGGAAAGGCTATTGTAGAGGAGTTGCCTCATGGCAGTAGAGTCAGTCTTATTGAGGCTGTATGTGTCAATGACATTGAAACTTCTAATCTACCAGCCGTAACAAGAGGTTAAAAGATTAAAGAGGGTGATAAAGGAATTGTAAAACTTGTCGAGGGAAACCTTAAGCAAGATGCTAGGGGAAAGAAGTTCTGAATCCTCATATGGAAGGTGGACCTCTAAGGCCTATTGATAGTAAAGTTGATCTCGAGAAGGATAAAGGATTGCCAAGAAAGAAGGTAAAAGTTAAAAAAGAGGCACCAAAGCCGGTCCAAAGACCCAAAGGAGAGAATGTTTTGGCACGAGAAGAGAACTTTGGCTAACTACCACGACTTTGATCTAGCAAGTGTTCTTTGTGAAGTTAAATCAAACGTGAATCTCTTGCAATTGATTAAACTTTCTCGAGGAATATGCAAGGAATTCAAGAAAATCCTATGTATTGGGTATATTGTAGAACCTTTGGGCATCGCACAAGTGGGAGAAGATTGGTTTGATCATGCTGGAAAGCATTTCCCTAGAGTTCTAGCATATGTGGATGGAATATTAGTAGAGCACGCTATCGTGGACACTAGATCCTCCGTCAATATCATGAGATCAAACTTAATGGAGAGGCTAGGTCTCGAAATTCAAAAAGATGGCTCCACACTTCTTAAGATGGGGGATGACAGTCTATGTAACGTGTCCACCAGTTATCTTCAGGACATGTCTTAGCAATCTATCAGAAATGATGTCTAGAAAGCTCCGCCCGGCACTCCCATGGAATATTACGGGGTTTGCGATCTAGGACTTTCCGCATCTGCCACGTAGCGGAAGTATTTCGACCGTTCCCACTTAGGACCGACCTGAATTAGGGTTTTCCCTATTGGTCATTTCCTAATGGCAACTAGCGTCAAACCCGAGCGAACTACTTTACACAGAAACGCCAGGTCTGAAGCGGATTCACGCTGCACTTGGTTCAAGGAGAATAGGAAACGAGAGGGATGCAAAGCTCAACCTCTCTGCCATAAGGCATGGTCCCATTCCGTTCCCGTAAAACAACGTAAATCAGGATCATTTATAACTTAGACTCTTGGTCAACGCTCTTGCTGTTCGTGTTCTTTGAATGATCTTCTTGTTGTCCATCATGATTGAGAAAAGTTCCTGGCCAACTGGGACCACCCATCCGTAGGACGGACCCATGGCCACATCCTCTGCACTTTCCTCAGGTTGTTTAGTTATTTAATTACCTAACACATTTTGTTGGACATGTATCAACCGTCTTCCTTAATTAGCCCGTTAGGCACTGGTTCCTTTACGTAATCATAGTACTTGACATAGAAAAACAATGTCAAACAAGTTCCTTTTCAACAGGTTATCATATTTATCTTTGAAATACATAAAGTCCAGCCCGTAGGCTTATCCATATAGCATAGGTTAAGTTATGATTACAATTCCTAACTTTTCGGGTTAAGGTCAAAGCATAGGTTAAGTTATAGCATAATTCTAATTGATCATCCTATAACATGCAAACAAGATTCATGCTACTAAAATTTAGGATCTTATGTTTAAACATGCAGCCTTTTTCTACTTTCTTTTTCGAATGAATTTTGTCGTATGCTGAGCTTACACGCCCTTTCGTTGATTTAAGTTTTTAGGCCACGTACCTAGAGTTAAATCTTCTTCATGCAGCCCTAGCAATTTCCTACGGTTGCTAGCAACTTTCTATAACGAATCATTTCGAAGAAAATATGTTCAATAGTGTGATATGCAGTTTATTCCTTCCTTGCTGAAGTGTACTATCATAATTCCGTTTTGTAAAGATGGGCATTAATTAATCTAATTAATGCATAAAACCCACTTGCTAGACATGCATAGAAATCTTATGCTTGCTTTCTTTTATTCGTTTTATTGAAAATAATAATGACCGAATTCTTCCATCGTGATGCTCTTTCCTTTAAATTAGTCAAAGTATTTAAATCGAAAGATGTATCCTATCTCCAAAAATGATCCTCGCACGATTGAATTATAACGACGTAAATCAAAATTAGGAAGAAAAACCTGGACTTGTGGTGAAATGTCCACACGGATGTTAGGAGATGATCCTCTTGCGGTTGTGCCTTGTGCTTTCTTAGGAGCCATTGCGAATGCGGCCTTATCGTCTTGGATGCAGATTTATGACCTTGGCCGTCTCCTTTGCAGGCGAGACTCCCTTTTGTAATTCCACCGTCCTTTATGAAATTTTTTCCTTCCTTTCGTAGAAGCTCCGGTGCAAATTGTATACATGGAAAGGGGAAAAAGAAAGTAACTTTGTGGTATGCAAAAAGGGGGGAAAAGAGGGTGTTTTGTGAAGATCAATAGGAAGGGGGTTCTAAAGGACCCTGAGGTTAGATGAACCTTTGAAGGACTTGTAAAGAAAAGGGCTTAAAGGACCCTAAAGCAATATGTGGGGGAAAAAACCAAGGGAAGGGTTTTAAATCCCAGGAAGGGGGGGTAGGAAAACTTTTTGAGAGTAAGGCTTATTAAAGCCATGGGAAGGGGGCTTTTTTAATTTGATCCCGGGGGGTTTAGCTTTTAAGACGCACTTGGTGGGCAAAAGGAGGAAAAAGGGGGCTTAAAAGAGGCCACATGAAGTGGGGCTTCTTAGGAGGCTTTAGAAGCTTCCCCAAGAAGCTTCTAAAGCTTCTAGGAGGCCCACATGGGAGGAAGGGAATAGCAAATCAACGGCCGCGTGATGACGGGTAGGGGTGGACTGCAGCGGCGGGCGGTTTCAATGGCGACTAGGCAGCGTCTCGTTTTTCAACGGCAGCAGCAGTGCCTTGGCTTCTCCCTCTCGACGGCAGTCTCCGGCTTCCTACCTCTCGCTCTACGGCAGTGGTGACACCCCCCAATAATCACCCTGGCTATCTCCCATACCACTTATATAGGTGAGGGGTAGGATCCTCCCTTCCCACGCGGCATCGAGGATGATTTCCACCCTCTTGCGAGCTCCAGCAAGGAGCTTGATGGCCCTTGCTATTCCCTTCTCCTCCAGCACGACAGTCGGTTAGAGGAGAGAGGGATAACTAATAAAAAAATTTGCCATTATCCTAACCTTTTGGCCTCCTAAGAGGAGATTCATATAAAGAATGCGTGTTTTAAATTCGGGAATGTTACATTCTCTCCTCCTTGGAGGAATCGAGATGTCTTCATCTCGAGATAAACTGGGGATATTGATGGTTAGAGTGCTTTCATCTACCCAAGTGGCATCCTCCTCGGGATAATCTTTCCACTGGATGAGGTATTCTCTCAAGGTTTTGGATCTCAGTTGTCTCTCCCTAACATCTAAGATCTTGTCAGGCCTTAGTTCAAGGACTCCTTGACTAGGCATTAAAACTTGTAGGTTATCAAGTACATGGTTAGGATTAGGTACATACTTCTTTAATGGGTTGATATGGAATACATTATGAACCTTTAGGTTCTCGGGGAGTTGCAGTCTATAAGCATTAGGTCCTAGGCACTTGAGGATCTTGTATGGTCCACAGTACCTTGGACTTAGCTTCTTGCAATCTCCTAAGGATAGAGAACTCTTCTTTGGGCATACGTGAATGAAGACCATGTCTCCTTCTTCGAAGATTCTGTCTTGATGCTTCAAATCCGTGTATGCCTTCTGTCTATCCTTGGCAGCTTGGATGTCCTGTCTTATTGACTTTATTTGGTCATCCATCTCTTCCAACATCTGCCTTGAAGCTTCAACCCTCAAGGTTGGATCTGAGAAGTCTAGGGGACTTCGACAGTCATGACCATACAATGCTTGGAAAGGGGTCATCTGAATGCTTTGTTGGTAAGAAGCATTGTAGGAAAATTTAACTGAAGGCAAGTATTGAATCCACTTTTTGGCTCATGACAGCAGTGTGCCCTAAGCATATCCTCGATAACTTGATTGACTCGCTCCATTTGACCATCGGTTTGGGGATGGTAAGCTGTGATAAAACAGAGTTGAGTCCCAATAGCTTCAAAGATAGCTCTCCAGAAGTGTGATGTGAAGAGAGAATCACGATCACTAATGACTCTTCTAGGTAATCCATGTAGCTTGAATATCTCCTTGATAAACAACCTTGCATTGTTTGAGGCTTTATAGTTTGTCTTTATTGGAATAAGGTGTGCAACCTTAGTAAGCATGTCAACCACAACCATGATGGAGTTGTATCCTCCCTGAACTTGGGGTAGGCCAACAACAAAGTCCATACTGATGAATTCCCATTTCATTTGGGGAATGTCAAGTGGTTGTAATTTCCCTAGCATCTTGACATGTTCGGCTTTGATACGTTGACAAGACAAACACTCGGTGACATATTTGAGAATGTCACCTTTAAGCCTCTCCCAATGGTAGCTCTTCCTAACTACATTGAGTGTCTTGGCATAGCCAGGATGTCCTGAGAAAGGGGAATCATGAGCTTCCCACAATATCTTCTGCTTAAGTGACTGGCTCGCCGGTATACATAGCCTCGTTCTATAGTAGACAAGTCCACTATTGACAGAGAATTCATGATAGTTAGCCTGTAGCTTTTGATCCTGGTCCTTGATAGAGATGTCTCTTAACATCTTCTGATATGCTGGATCATGGCATGCTTCCTCTCTAGCTAACTCAAGTATTGGATTGTTTGGCATAGATACCTTTGTAGCTAGAGATCTAGCTGTTGATGGATTTTGCAAGATTAGAGAATTAAGGAATGCCTTGTGACTGAGTGCATCGACAACTACATTCTCTTTTCTTGGTCGGTACTTGATTTCAAAGTCATACTCCTCCAACACTTCAATCCACCGACGTTGCCTCATGTTGAGCTCATTCTGGGTAAAGATCCACTTGAGACTCTTATGATCAGTCACTAAAGTAAACTTGTTACCCAACAGGTAGTGTCTCTAAAGCTTTAGAGCATGGATGATAGCTAACGATTCCAGATCATGGGTATCATAATTCTTCTCATGACTCTTCAGTTTTCTTGAAGAGTATGCTACAGGATGACCTTCCTGCATGAGCACACATCCTAAGGCAAGCGTGCTAGCATCTGTTACTACCTCGAACTCCTTATTGAGGTCTGAAAGTTTTAGGATAGGTGCTGATACCAAAGTTTGCTTCAATCTATCAAAGCTGGTTTGTTCGGGAGTTGACCATGCAATGGATGTTTGCTTCTTCAGTAAGTTCGTTAGAGATGCTGCAATCAAAGCATAGTTTTTGATGAAGACCCTATACCATCCTGTCAATCCAAGAAAGCTGTGTATTTCTTTGACAGTTGTTGGTATTGGCCATTCTAGCACATCTCTGACCTTGGCTGGGTCCACTGAGATTCCTTTTGCTGATACGATGAATCCCAGATATTCAATCTGATGTTTGAAGAATGCACACTTCTTCATCTTAGCATACAGCTTATGTGCCCTCATTGTCTCAAGGACAATCCGAAGTTGGGACTCATGATCTTCCTCCTGTTTGGAATAGACTAAAGTGCCGTCGAAGAAGACAAGCAAAAAGTCATCAAGATATGGCCTAAAAATATCTTGCATTAACCTGTTGAAGGTGGCAGGCGCATTCGTAAGCCCAAATGACATAACTAGGAACTCAAAGTGTCGATATCTTGTGTTGAAGGCCATCTTTGGGATATCTTCTTCCTTAATCCTTATCTGATAGTAACCAGACTTGAGATTAATCTTGGAGAAGACCTTCACACCCTGAAGACAATCAAGAAGCTCATCTATTCTAGGAATAGGGTACTTGTTCTTGACAGTTGATTGATTTAACCCTCTGTAATCAATACATAGTCGAAGTGTTCCATCTTTCTTTTTCTAGAATAGTACTAGAGCTCCCCATGGTGAACTGCTAGGACGGATGTAGCCCTGATCTAGCAGTTGCTTGAGTTGTTCCTTCAGCTCAATTGCTTCCGGTATGGACATTCTATAAGGTCTCTTTGCAATTGGCGCAGCTCCTGGTACTACCTTGATCTCATGATCCACTTCTCTTTGAGGCGGGAGTTCTATCAACTCTTCAGGAAATACATCCACGTATTCCTTTAGCCATGAAGGTCCTTCACCAGACTCCTGCTTCTGATCTAACTTGTTGAGCTTAATCAAGTAGATAGGTAGTCCTTTTCTGACTCACTTTATATCCGAGATGCCTTGGCCAATTGAATTTTTGGCTTCCCTGCTTCTCCTTGAGTTGTGACCAATTCCCCTTTAAAGTTTCGAAAGGAAATTTGGCCATTTCCACAATGAATGTGGCCGTCATTAGGCTTAAGCCAATCCATTCCGAGTAGACACTCATGGATACATAAATTCATGACTCTGAATTTGACAGAAGTGGTCTTTCCACCTAGAAGGAATTCCACCTTAGTAGTTTGCCTGGTACAAGTAACCTCACGACCATTTGCCAATTCCACAAGCAAGATAGGTGCTTTTACTGTGGCTATTCCTAATCTTTTTGCACAAGTTGGTGAGATAAAGGAATGTGTACTACCACAATCAATCAAGGTTTTAAAACCTTTACCTTGGTAGTCCTGAATCACCGAGAACTGGCGATTCGGCCCTTTCTTGTGAAGAGCGGCATGGACTGTCGCCCTTTCAAACTCTGCTTCCATGGTTGGATCTTCTTCTTCTTCGCACATCTCCCTGTTGGCAACACAGGCGGTTCTTCCTCTGCCTCAGGTAGTGGCTCCTTGACCACGGCCAGTTCCTTGGAAAGGTGCTTGGCGATGTCCTCCTCCAAGCTTGGGACATTGCCTTTTAAAATGACCGGGCTCGTTGCAGTGGAAACAACGGAGGTTTCGACCATTGCTTTGAGTAGGAACAAAGTTGTTGACATTGTTAGTCCTTGCTTTCTTTCTTTGTCCCTGATTCTAACCTTGAACTCTCTTCATTTGAGGCCTAAATGCTCCTATGTTCTGGTCATTATAAGAGTTGTTTCAACTTGTAGAACTCATTCATTTTTTGCATGCGATATGCAGGTGGTAAATATCTTCCCTGCATGGCTTTCTTCAGCTTCTCCCAGGTAACGGATCCTTTCACGATCCCTTGATCTCTGCACCATTGCTTCCACCAAAGTCTGACTTCGCCGGTGAGCTTCAGCTTGGCGAGTATAGCCTGATTGGCGGGTGTAGTACCGGCTGCTTCAAAGTAATCCTCCATGGATTCAATCCAAATTTCAACATCTGCTTGGACGGACCTGCCTCTCCCGTAAAATTTGGGCAGCTTAATCTGCTTGAGAAGAAACTTCTTCTCCTGTATTACAACAGTACTTGATGTAGGAGGTAAACTGGGAATCTGTACCTGGGGTTGTGCCTGGACAAAGGTTTCTTAACGTTATTACTCGTTAAATCATTATGATTTATATTTCATCTCCATTTCAGTCAACCAAGCAATTTATCCACTTAACTTCTTATCAATTCTCATGTATAAACAAACATTGATAAAAAGAAGTCTTATTGTATTAATATGGGCATAGTCCTTTCGGAATACAATATTTCTTGAGATGATAAGCCAATTGTTTACATTTAGTTTGGGGAGAATAATGTTGTATTACATTTATCTAAAGGAACTAGATAATAGTATGGTTTCGGGTCATGGATCTTCAGGAATCGGTAAGTCATTGGAAGGTCAGGGTATCCTTTCCTTTGGAACCCATTCTTCTCATGGCGCCCCAATACTTTGATCCTGCCGGCAGGGATTACACGGGTCACTTTCTCATATACATATGAGTTTAGCTCAACCCTTCGACCTCAAATATGTAAAGTTGAGTTTACGTGAGCCTCCACAAAAATGAACAGCTTCACGACTTTCAGGTCTTCCAACCACTTGATCCTCTTTAGGTTGGTTTGAAGGTATGCAAACTGGTGGGCAGCTATATAGTAGATTCCTGAGGCACCCATCCATCTTTATTCCATGTACAAGGGCGATGGATTATAGATACGCTCTAGGATGTTCATAATCCCAACCCTTTGTTGATAATTTGGGGAATGCATTGTAGTCATAAACATGACTCGGAAATATAAGAACCTGTTCCATGCTTCATAATTCTACAAGACAACATTGAAAGTAAGGAAATGTTTGGAACAACAACATTTCCTTTACTTCATCTAAGGAAATGTTTGGAACAACAACATTTCCTTTACTTCATCTTATTAAGATTTCTTAAAAACAAATCCTTCATTGGTTTGCTTTGATACCAACTGTAATGTATCCACTTGTTATCTTCAGGACACGTCTTAGCAATCCATCAGAAATGATGTCTAGAAAGCTCTGCCCGGCACTCCCATGGAATATTACGGGGTTTGCGATCTAGGACTTTCCGCATCTGCCACGTAGCGGAAGTATTCTGACCGTTCCCACTTAGGACCGACCTGAATTAGGGTTTTCCCTATTGGTCATTTCCTAATGGCAACTAGCGTCGAACCCGAGCGAACTACTTTACGCAGAAACGCCAGGTCTGAAGCAAATTCACGCTGCACTTGGTTCAAGGAGAATAGGAAACGAGAGGGATGCAAAGCTCAACCTCTCTGCCATAAGGCATGGTCCCATTCCGTTCCCCTAAAACAACGTAAATCAGGATCATTTATAACTTAGACTCTTGGTCAACGCTCTTGCTGTTCGTGTTCTTTGAATGATCTTCTTGTTGTCCATCATGATTGAGAAAAGTTCAATTACCTAACACATTTAGTTGGACATGTATCAACTAGCTTCCTTAATTAGCCCGTTAGGCACTGGTTCCTTCACGTAATCATAGCACTTTTAAAATTTAGGATCTTATGTTTAAACATGCAGCCTTTTTCTACTTTCTTTTTCGAATGAATTTTGTCATACGCTGAGCTTACACGCCCTTTCGTTGATTTAAGTTTTTAGGCCATGTACCTAGAGTTAAATCTTCTTCATGCAGCCCTAGCAATTTCCTACAGTTGCTAGCAACTTTCTATAACGAATCATTTCGAAGAAAATATGTTCAATAGTGTGATATGCGGTTTATTCCTTCCATGCTGAAGTGTACTATCATAATTCCGTTTTGTAAAGATGGGCATTAATTAATCTAATTAATGCGTAAAACCCACTTGCTAGACATGCATAGAAATCTTATGCTTGCTTTCCTTTATTCGTTTTATTGAAAATAATAATGACCGAATTCTTCCATCGTGATGCTCTTTCCTTTAAATTAGTCAAAGTATTTAAATCGAAAGATGCATCCTATCTCCAAAAATGATCCTCGCACGATTGAATTATAACGACATAAATCAAAATTAGGAAGAAAAACCTGGACTTGTGGTGAAATGTCCACATGGATGTTAGGAGATGATCCTCCTGCGGTTGCGCCTCGTGCTTTCTTAGGAGCCATCGCGAATGTGGCCTTATCGTCTTGTTTGTAGATTTATGACCTTGGCCGTCTCCTTTGCACGCGAAACTCCCTTTTGTAATTCCACCATCCTTTATGAAATTTTTTCCTTCCTTTCGTAGAAGCTCCGGTGCAAATTATATACACGGAAAGGGGAAAAAGAAAGTAATTTTGTGGTATGCAAAAAGGGGGGGAAAGATGGTGTTTTGCGAAGGTCAATAAGAAGGGGGTTCTAAGGGACCTCGAGGTTAGATGAACCTTTGAAGGACTTGTAAAGAAAAAGGCTTAAAGGACCCTAAAGCAATATGTGGGGGAAAAAACCCACGGGAAGGGTTTTAGATCCCGGGAAGACAATGGGCCTATGATACATTCACATGAGAAGGCAATGGACAGCCAATAGGCTTTATATCCTGCATACAGAAGCGCTCAAGGACTTTATGAATGTACTCTCTCTATGATAGATAGAGTAGTCATTAATGCCTATCACGCATAATGCGCATACCAAGAATATGAGAGGCCTATCCTAGATCTTTCATCTCAAAGCTCTTCTTGAGCTAAGCCTTAAGAGCATCTAGCTCACCATGCGCTTTCCTTGCCAAAAGCATACCTTCCCCAAGAAGCTTCTGGGAGGCCCACGTGGGAGGAAGGGAACAGTAGATCAACGGAGGCGTGATGACCAGGGGCGAATTGCAACGGAAAATGGCAACGTGATGGCGGGCAGGGGTGGACTGCAGCGGTAGATGGCGACGTGATGGCGGGCAGGGGCAGACTGTAGCAACAGCTTCAATGGCGACTAGGCAACGTCTCATTTTTCAACAGCAGCAGTAGTGCCTTGGCTCCTCCCTCTCGAAGGCAGTCTCCAGCTTCCTACCTCTTGCTCTATGGCAATGGTAACACCCCCCAATAATCACCCTAGCTATCTCCCATACCACTTATATAGGTGAGGGGTGGGATCCTCCCTTCCCCACGTGGCATCGAGCATGATTTCCACCCTCTTGCGAGCTCCAGCAACAAAGGAGCTTGATGGCCCTTGCTAATTCCCTTCTCCTCTAGCACGACAGTCGGCTGGAGGAGAGAGGGATAACTAATAAAAAAATTTCCCATTATCCTAACCTTTTGGCCTCCTAAGAGGAGATTCATATAAAGAATGCATGTTTTAGATTCGGGAATGTTACAGTCTAAGACAACCAGAATGTTGCATCACTAAACTCCACGTTACAGTCGTGGAATGCTATTTGGACTTTAGGGTGATAAGGTTTGTAGGACGTCCTAGCTATCGAGTTTTGCTAGGTAGGCCATGGATCTTATGAACAGATTGCCAAGTTGATATACCCACTGGTCGAGTGATTCTAGGTAGAGGTGCTAATCGTGTAATAGTGGATGCTTACCCTGTGTCTCCTCAGAGTGAGAGAGCTCCTTTATCCTCTACTGAACTAGAAACAATAGATGATCCATCTGGTAGTGAGACATTGTCGAGTGATGGATCTAAAGAAGGGTCCACTATAGAGAGGACATTTATCAGATAACATTGAATGAGTCGATAGAGCCTTAAGATCGATTAAGAGACGGGACGTTATTGACTTGGATCTTGGTACGCCTAATGATTCACAGCCAATTAAATTAGGTTCCATGCTCAGTTCGGAAGAGAGAGAGGACTATGCGTCCCTGATTCAAGAGTTCCGCAACATCTTCGCTTGGAGATATGATGAACTTAGGGACATTCCCGCCAGTCTGGTTGTGCATACTATTCCTGTAAAGGAAGGTACCTGCCCTGTATGTCAGAAAGTAAGGGGTATGACTTTTGAATTAAGGGACGGGTTGTTTGAGGAGCTACAGAAGTTGCGAAAAGTGGGTTTGATCTTCCCTGTTCAGCATATTGAATGGTGTTCACCAGTTGTGATTAGAAAGAAGAAGAAAAATCAAATCTGTCTTTGTGTAGACTTTAGAGAGTTGAATAAGCAGACTGTTAAACACTTTCCTACTTGAGCAGATTATTTGCCATTTTGGTCCACCAAAGGAAATAATATCGGACCGTGGAACCATTTTTTGAACAAGGTAATTAAAAGCCTAACTGAAGCATGGAAGATCAAGTATAACAAGACGACCCCCTATAATGTGCAAGACAATGGACAAGTTGAAAGTACCAATAAGTAGCTTGTGGGTATCCTGTCCAAGATAGTCTTTGAAAAGAAACGGGACTGGGATACAAAATTATATGTGGCGATTTGGCCATATAACACAACATTTAAACGAGCCACTGGCCACACCAGACCATTCAAATTAGTTTATGGGGAGGAGTGTGTTTTGCCCTTGGAAATTGAGTTGTCGACCATAAGTTTTGCAATCAATCATTCCTTGGGTGATGAAGATGCCCTATTCAAGTGGGTTATGACTATAGCCCAGTTGGATGATCTCAAATTGCAGAGTTTGTTGCACCAGGAGGTAGTTAGACATCGAATGAAGCGGTTGCCTGATCCAAAAGCAAAAAAGTATACCTTTAAAAAAGGACAGTTAGTTCTGTATTATGATGGGTGTAGGGAGCTATTACCAGGAAAGCTGGAACCTAGATGGGATGGCCCTTACAAGGTAGTTAGGATATGTAAAAATAAGTCCACGGCTTTATTAGCTGATCTACAGGGAGTGGAATTTAAAAATAATGTTAATCTTAATAAGATTAAATTTGATTATTTTGAGTATGTTAACGCACTAAATGCATTGCAGGTCCATGCTGGGATTGATTTGAGACCTGCATGAGAGCTTAAATTGGTTGATGGGGTGGTTAATCCCTTATTTGGAGCACCCATATCTAAAGCAAAGGTATCATCAGGGGAAGCTTATCTAGTGGAGCAAAGGGTACAAAGTGATTGAGCACAAAGATGGTACCTTTGTGTGGGAGATCAAAGTTTTCTACCATCACATTTTACGACTTTTGACAAGCATCCCTATTGAGTTTAATGAAGAAGGTGGAATGGAGCCATTAGTTCATCCTCTAAATATGTTGAATTTTGATTATCATCATTACAAATAGGGGGGTTCTTGATGGCTGGCTGTGTAAACCCATTATGGATGTAGACGTTATACTTTGATGGAGTATCCCGGGGCTCTAATAAAAAAGGGAGTGTTGGAGTAGTTATCCGAAATCCCTGACGTAGAGTTACAATGAAATTAGTTGTTTACCTCGGGGGAGGATTCACTAACAACATGGTAGAGTATAAAGCCTTGATTATGGGACTAAATATTGCCAAGAAAGGTGGTATTCAGCGGTTGTTAGTAAAGGGGGATTCCCAGCTGATCGTAAATCAATTAAATGGGACATACACAGTCCAGAATCCTATCCTTCATTTGTATCATTGAACTGCTATAATCCTACTTAATGAATTTGAGAGCGTATTTCTTCAACTGATTCCACGTTCTTAGAATTAGTTTGCGGATTCATTAGTCAATTTTTCTTATGAGGAGGACCTCTTTTTCAATTGTGGTTCTAGTCCGGATGTTGTTATTGATAATGAGACAGGTCTGGTCGTTTGTGGGGAATGTTATCAGACCACGGGTTATATGGCAGGCGATGGTTGATATGGGTAATGCGAAGAGTGGCCGAGACCCATCTAGCACTATTATTTTGGATCTATAGTTTGGTTCGACGACATGTTATGCGTATGGTCACAACATGATGCATTTAGTTTAGGACTGAGCGCCCTATTTTTCCCCTTGGAATAGAGCGTATTTTTGTATATCTCCCTTCTTCCAAGGAGGGATCTATATGAGCTGGTTTTCTTGATTTCTTTAGGCCAAGAGGGCTAGTTAGTTTGCAGTGCCATATGCTATTTTCTTAGGCCAAGAAGGTCCTATGTTTGTTTGGTGTAGGTACGTTTAATGGTTTGTTGTTTTAGTGATTGCTCCATACAAGTTGACGAAGTCACTGAAGGGAGCCTTTGATGCGGAGGAGCTTCTTGTGGCCATTCCAGTGGTTTCGTCCCCTTTTCAAGTCTTTTTTCCTTATGCAAATAATGATACATGTGTATGTAATGATGCTTTCCTTTTGTTTGTTGGGGACCGGAAATCAAGGCATGAAGTCCCAGGTTTAGGTTCAATATGTTTGGGGAAGGTTTGAGTAGTTATTGCCTCTTGTACCAGCATTGTTCGGCACTGAAAGACCTATTTTAGATAGGAATTCTAGTGACCCTGTTGTGCTAACTTGCTAGGCGACTGTTCTAGAGGTCCTGTTAGTGGGTAGTTAGAGAAGCCTAGTAAAAATAACTACAAGGAAAAAACCCTAAATATTTGAAAGAAAATCTATGAATATATAGAGGTGTGTAAAAGGGGTTCTAACCCCCATAAAAATAGAGAAGAAAGAAAAACCTTTGAGCAGTTGTTTATCGCCTTGCAAAGGCCTACTAGGTTCCTAGGGGGGACGAGTCAAACCCGGGCCTGATGCCTTGTCTTTCTAGGGGTGGCATCTAGCTACAAATAGCAATAAGGAAGGTTGGAGCAAAAATAAAAGTGAGGGTTAGAAGAGGATTAAGTGTCACCTTGCGAGGGCTTGGTAGGTTCTTGGGTACTGAGACAGGACATGAGGCCGATGCCTTGTTCTCCTTGGGTTACTACGCTCAGCTCCCTTCTTCTTACATGCCCGAGTATGGAAAATCCGAGAATACAAGGAAAATGTGCTAAAAGACACCATTTATTGATTAGGCTATAAGAGTCCTCACCTAGGAGGAGCTTCTCGTTGAGTTGTCCTTAGTTAGGTAGGTAGTTTAGACCACCACTTAGGATGACCTCTCTCATAGTTCTTTTTGGCTTGGCCATGTTGGAGCAGCCGATTTTTATTAGTGACTAGCTTTGGGCTTTCTATCAGGCTATGCTAGGCCTACTCCTCATGGATTTCATGCCTTGGTTTTGTCAGGGGGTAGGGTGAGAACTGTGATGTGTTTTGTTTTGTATCTATTTTGTATCAGCTTGATGCTCTTTGTGGTTGTGCTTGTGTGCATATCTCTTCGTGGGATTCAACGGGCTGGGTCGCCCTATCCCGTGGTCACCAATGACAGTTAATTTTTGACTCCGAGAAGTGCTTAAAAATAGCCAAAAAATCCAAATTTCAAGGGAAAAATATACTTCATCAAAGGTAGCAGCTGCAATCAATACAATTTTAAGCGGCAAACCCCTAAAGTGATTTAAAGACCCACCGAGTGACGGTTGGGGAATTTTCATAATTTCTCGGCATGTTAGATGAGACTCCGAAAGATGCCCGGTAGTAGGGACTCCAAGACAGACTGCCAAAAATTTCCAAACCTCAAATCGGACGCCGGACAGTCGAATGGTAGTGCCCGGGAGGCTAAGACCCAAAAAGGCCAAGTATAAATGAACTTTAGGGGCCAAAGGGTGTGACCCTTGGGGGCTCCCTTTGGGGGGGCCCCTAAAAATTTTGATTTCTTGGGGGGGTGGGTGTTTTTGCAGCCGCATGAAGGAAAAAAATGGCGCCCTCCTATGCACACGACGAGATTTTGAGAGGGGGGCTATGGAGCTTCAAAGCAACCCCCGCAACTGATTGCATCACTGATCTTCTTGCTTCCCACACTCTCCATCACTGGTCTTCGCACGAGCAATGGCTACCTACACATGGAGATCATAATTCAGTCTTTCTCTCTCCTCCCTCTCTCTCCCCTTAAGGGGCAGTTCATGCACATGAAGAAGAATGGAGACCGGTTGAAGGATGCTTGCCCGGTCGGCATGAACCGGATTTCTCCAAGATCAAGAGGAGGCTGAGGGGAGATGCTCAGCATTGAATATTTGCAGTTGGTCGGTCTATTGGCAACCCAAAAAAATAATTCAAAAAACCCACAACACGCAAGTAAGCGGTATGCGCCATTTTTACAAAGGAAATTTACTTCTTGTTGATGTTTGATGTGGTTGAAATGGAATTCATATGGAATAAAAATTTTTTTGGAGCTTTTTTGCATTATGATTGAGGGCTATGCATAAAAGAAATGCAGATCTATAATAATAAATAGTCGCAATAATTAAACTATAGCCCAAAAAGCACATTTTTAGTGTAAAAATGAAGGTTTTATTGGTTTTGGTTGGGGAAAAGAGATGCGCATGGGATAAAATTCTAAGACAAAACATCTTTCAGATGTCATAATCAGTCACTAATCATAAATCAGGAAATAATCTATTTTTATGCACAAATAAATAGAGAAAAATACCTAAAAATGGAAAAAATAGGATTTTTGCATTATAAAAATCTAGAAAATTATGATTCGTGGTTGTGGATGTATAACAAAGCTGAAGCATGAATTTTGGATTTTTTTAATGTGTCATAGTTCATGTTTGTTTCATTTTATGCGAAAAATACATATACCCTACACCTATGCGACGCATCATAACCTAAACGTTAGAGGGAAAATGTGAGGTTAAGAGATTCAGAGGGCTAAGAGGGTGTGAATTTTTGAAATATTTGATTGTGCATTGCATTTAGAATTGTGATATTTCAGGTTAAGAGGCTAGTAGCATGAGGAATCGATGCTAGTCTCAATACATAGAAGCATACGTTTAGTGGAAATCATGAAAGGGCTGTTTTTCCACATCACAAAATGCTGATTTGATGAATATTATTTATACACTAGGATCATATGCACTATGCATAATGCATGACATGGTATCAGTCCTGGATTGCATAGCAATTGCCTTCCTAGGACATGACTTATACATGGAGTGGAAAGGAACCTTTGATGTAGGAAAGTTGTATGCTTTCCTTAGGATTGTTTGGTGAGGATCTATATATTCCTAGATCGTACAAAACAAGAAAAGAGTGGAGTTTGTGCGTTATGTTTGACATGTTGGAGCGATGCATCTTGGGGCTAATCCCCGAGGTGTAGGAGAGTCATAGTGGAGCCGTGACAATCAGTCACCGAGGGGAGCTTCTTTATATTTGTGTTACGAGGCACTATGCCTATATGTTATGGGATCTCCCTTTGAGGAGAAGGGAAGGTAAATGTTGGACTACATATTAGCTACAAATGCATAATTAAGTCTATCTATTGTACATCGGTGTATTATAGACGCTCTTGGTCCGTGAGGCCGTGTGGTGGGGTTGTTTGTTGTGTGCATGAGGTCTGGCTAGTGCCATAGCAAGTGCCAGCCCATTTTAGGTCCCATCAGCACAGTAAACCTGCCTGCATAAGGGGAGGTGGACCTGCATAATGAGAGGAGGGTGGTGTAAAAATTTTGGGGCTCCCATTCATGTTGTGCAAATCACCTCAAAGACCCACATAATGAGAAGGGGTGGGATGCAAAAATCTCAAACACACCCCCTCCTCGCATTGTGCGGGCCACCCCCAAGACCCACACAATATGAGCCAGGGGTGCAAAATTCTTGAGGCTCGCCCCTTGCATTGTGTGGCTTAGGGGATGAAAAATTCTTGAGGCGCCCCTCACATTGTGCAAGCCAGTTACATAATGCAAAGGGCGAGGTGCAAAATTCTCAATCCCCCTTCCTTGCATTGTGTGAGCCCCCTCCTCCCCCCTCAGACCCGCACAATGGGGGTGATGCATAACACAAAAGGGAAAAGGGGGGGCAAAAAATCTCGAAACCACCCCTTCTACATTGTGGGGTTCACCCAAGCACCAGAACAATGCAAAAAAGGGGGCAAAACGGGGGGAGGCCCCCCCAAAAATCTCGACCTCCCCCCTCATGTTGTGCAGGTCACCTTGGGACCTACACAATTTGAGGAGGTGCCCCCCAAAAATCTAGAGGGAGTAAAGCTCACATTGTAAGGGTTCATCTGGAGTGATCCACACAACATGATGGGAGGACTGCTAGATTTGTGGAGGCACTCCACCCCCTCTATTGCAATGCAAAGGGAGGGGGTGCAAAATTCTTGACCCCCCCCACGTTCTACATACTATCCTCATAGCCGGCACAATGCAAAAGAAGAAGGGGAGAGGGGCATGCAAAAATATCAACCCCTACTCTTCTGTTGTGTAGGTCACCCCTTGGGACCTACACAATGTGAAGAGAGGTGTGCAAAAATCTCATGGTCCTCCCCTCCCATTGTGTGGATCACCACTTAGACCCACACAACACAAAGAGGAGGAGTGGAAAAATCTTGAGGGCCCCCTTGCATTGTACAGTTCACCTAGGGGACTGGAATAATGCAAAAGGGGGGGAGGGGGGTACAAAAATCTCAAGCCCCCCTTGCATTGTGTGCAGATAACTGCAAGACCTGTATAACACAAGGAAGTGCCCTTCAAAAATTTGGAGGGAGTAAAGCTCACATTGTAAGAGTCATTATGAGGAGACCCATACAACACAAGGGGAGGGCCTCTAGATTTGCAAAGGTCACGCCTTCCATTATGCTACAATGAAAATTGATGAAAAAACAACCCAGGACGAGGGTCACACCTTAGGAGGGGAAGACCTTCTATATATATATATATATATATATATATATATATATATATATATATATATATATATATATATATATATATATATATATATATATATATATATATATATATATATATATAGAGAGAGAGAGAGAGAGAGAGAGAGAGAGAGAGAGAGAGAGAGATGTGGATGCACACAATGAGCTAAGAGTAGAAAGAGACAAAAAGAAAGACTGTAAAAATGGAGAGAGAGAAGAGAAATCACAAAAATGGGTGGAGAGAGAGAGGAGAGGAGAGAGATATTGCAAAAATGGCAAGCAAATATGTGCTGGCTCGACCATTTATAGCCTCAGGTATTGGACACATGCTGGGTACATGCATAATCATATCTATACACCCTGATTAATTTCACACGTATCAATGTATGTCTTTTATGATGTGGCACTAAGTGACATCAACACATGTAATCGCCTTGGCAAGCAAATATGTGCTGGCCCCGACCATTTATAGCCTCAGGTATTGGACACATGCTGGGTACATGCATAATCATATCTATACACCCTGATTAATTTCACACGTATCAATCTATGTCTTTTATGATGTGGCACTAAGTGACAACAACACATGTAATCACCTTATATTTCTCAAATTTGAAGTTAAAATTTTCATTTCACGTGTTGCATGCATGTTAAAACTCCATAGATTTCTCATCCCAAAGATTCTTGATGCTCTTGCATGGTGAGTCTTTACCAACCTCAAAGCTCCCACAATGCGATAACACCCATAGGAGCTCAAAGAGCAGGCTCTGCTTGCATTGTGCTAGTCCAAGCCCTACACTACACAAAGGGATGGGGGTTCAAAATCTTGATGACCCTCCCCCCCCTCACATTGTTTGGTATCCCCTCCTATTGCATTGTGCATTTTTCCTTGAGGGGGTAACCCACATGACGTGAGGGAAGGGGGATCCAAAATCTAGGTGACCTCCCACGCATTGTCTGGATCAAGGAAGGAGGGGTTCTATGAAAAGTGAGGTAAGGGAGTTCCAAAATACCAAGGATCCCCATCATGTTATATGGGTCCAAGGGGGTATTGCACAATACGAGGGAAGTGGGGTCCGAAATCTCAAGGACCCTCCCTCACATTGTTTGTGTCCAAGGAGTGCCACACAATGCAAGGGGAGGGGGTTTTGAAATCTTAAGGATCCCCCCTTGTGTTGTTTGAGTCTTGAGGGGTATCGCATAATGTGAGGGGAAGGGTCCCTAGTCTTGAGAACCTCCCCTTGTGTTGTTCAAGTATGGGGAGGAAGGCACCGCATAATGCAAGGGGAGGGGGGCACCCCAAAATGCAAGTAGAGGGGGGGTCCAAAATCTCAAGGTTCCCCCCTTTGCATTGTTCAAGATACCACATAACAAAGGAAAGGAGGATCTAAAATCTTGATGACCCCCCTCCTCCCAGCCCCCAACATTGTTTAGGGTACCACACAATATGATGGGAGGGGGGGTTCAAAATCTCGATGACCTCGCGTTGTTTAAGTTTATTGGGAAATACCACACAATGTGAGGGGAGGAGGTCCCCAAATATTGAGGATCCCCCCTTCTTTGGATCTTAGGGTTGTAATACACAATGCAAGGGAAGGGAGGGTTCAAAATCTTGATGGACCCCCATTGTGTTGTTTGAGTCTTGCTCCCTTTCCTTCACATAGTGTAGGTTTGACCGCTTTCATAAAAAATTTCCAATTTTTTGCTCTTTTCACCCTTTGGATTTCTAATACTCTCTTTAATATGACCTAGTCAAAGATCTAGACACCTTCAAACCAAACTTGACATTCTGATAGTTGCTGATGTTGTCTCCTAGCTATCGAAAGAAATTCAAAAGCATATTGAAAAGAAGAAGAGGCCTACCAGATTGCTCCCTCTTTAGCAACCAAGTCCAACAAAAGCCCAAAGCCTGTGAAGGAAGTGGATGTAGCTAACGCCTTCCTGGAACCCTAGAGATTGGCATATGGATTGAAGGATGCTTTATAGCAGATGCATTGATTGATGGAGGCTCATCAATAAACATAATGATGGATGTAACAATGAAAGATCTAGTCTTGCAAGGAATGCAACCTACACAGTGGCTTATTCGACTGGTAGACCAAAGTAGAATCAAGCCTTTGGGCATTCTCCCGTACGTGAAGACAACCCTTGTAGGAAGAGATTATTGGCTGACATATCTGGTGGTCAAACCAAATTTCTACAGGACATCATATCCTCTATTGTTGGGAAGACATTGAATTTTTGAAGCAAGAGCAAGGATGGATTGGTTCAAAGGAACCCTAACCCTAGGTAGAGGACCTAACAAACTGGTATTAAAGTTGTATAGATCACAAAAAGGCAATGGATCCACTTCCATCAAAGTTGTAATAGACTCTTTCAATGAAGTAATAGATGGTATATCAGGAGAAAAAGAGGCCGTCAAATAGATCTTTCCCAATAAAATAGAGGCACAGTCCCAGACAGCGGGTAGCATTGTAAGCCAACTACCGAAAGAAGCTAAGTCTTTATCAATGGGTGAATAGCTCCTGCCTGAACACCCAAATTGACTTCTGAAATCACCTTTGACAGCAAGATAGAAGCATGGATGTACTATTCTCCCTGTTATATGGCAGTGGTAGAGATGGAGACAAAATCAGGGGTAGAGCTAGAGACAGAGACAGAGGCAGACACAGAAGCAGAAGCAGAGGACATGACAAAGAGTTTGTTCTTCTCTTATAGAGTCTTCACAGAGGTAGAAACAGAGTCTAAAAAAGACGAAGATGACAATGCAGAAGAAGACTATGAAAGCGAGCTAGAAGAGTCTATCCTCCTCATAGAAGGTAAAGATGAGGAAGAAGTTCCAAAAGTTCTAGAAGCCTCAGAAGCAGAGGAAATAATAGAGAGTCTGTTCTTCTCTTATAGAGTCCCCATAGAGGCAGAAATAGAGTCTGAAAAAGACAAAGATGACAATGCAGAAGAAGACTATGAAAGCGAGCTAGAAGAGTCTATCCTCCTCATAAAAGGCAGAGATGAGGAAGAAGTTCCAAAAGTTCTAGAAGCCTCAAAAGTAGAAGATCCAATGATGTTCGATAGAATGACTATGGTACCCTTTGGACTAATTAATGAGTCACATTATATGCAAAACCTCTATAAGAAATGGATTAAGAAGAATAAACTTTCCTTCAACAGTGGCTCTTGCTGCCCTAATCCATCCCTCTTACGAGAAGATAATGACAATGCACCTTGCCAACAACCCCTAGTTTGGCAGCTCAAATAGAACGTAGAAGGTTCTTGTTAAGTGACACTCTTGGATGCATCTTCAAAAGACGAGTCCTCAAGACAAGAAGTAAGTCATCCCCAAACCAAACCCGAAACCGCTCTAATACCCTTTCAGCTTCCCAAGGAGCGCACTAAGTCTTTGCTAAAAAAGGACATCAGTTCTAGTGAATCATCAGAAGAGGAGACTACTTTCTTGAAGGAGTTCAGATCTATATTTAGAAGCAGTCCATGGAACATTCATCTGTGAAGTGGAAGGGGAAAAGCAATTAATGTTCATGGATGCAGAAGGTACTGAATGTCACCTGAAGGTGAGTATAAATCTTCGTGAAGAAGAATTGTCCGTCATGCATGATCTACTGAAGGAGAACTTGGACATGTTTGCATGGTCATACAAAGATCAGAAGGGGATTGATCCCACAGTATGCCAACATCACATCGAACTAGAGCTTGATGCCAAGCTAGTGAGGCAAAGACAGAGGCGCATGAATCCAAATTACTTTGCTCTAGTGAAAGCTGAATTTTTGAAGCTCCTTGAAGTCAATTTTATCTATCCAGTGGCCAATAGTGAATGGGTTTCGCCCATTGTGGTAGTAAGAAGAATGGAAAGTTGTGAATATGTGTAGACTTTTGAAAGCTGAATTCCAAGATAAAGAAGGATCATTTCCCTATCCCTTTCACAGACCAACTATTCGACACAATGGCAGGCCATGAGCTCTATTCTCTCTTGGGTGGATTCAGTGGATACAAGAAAGTCCAAATCACAAAAGAAGATCAATCCAAAATGACCTTCATAACTGAATGGGGAACCTATGCTTACAGAGTGATGCCGTTCGGGCTCTGTAACACCCCTACTACATTCCAAGGAGTGATGATGGATGCATTCCAAAACCATCTGAATGACTTCATTGAGGTGTACCTAGATGACTTCTGTGCCTATAGCCTAATCCATGAACATTGGGGACACCTAGAGAAGTTCTTTGATAGATGTCGAGAGTATGGGATCTCTCTCAACCCTGACAAATGCATCTTTGGCATCTCATCAAGAGTTCTTCTGGGCCACATTGTCTCTGCACAAGGGATAGCAATAGATCTTGCAAAGATTGAGAAGGTTGCAACCTTGACAGCGCCAACCAACCTCAAACAATTGAGGGGATTCCTTAGCCATATTGGCTATTATAGAAGGTTCGTTGCACACTTTACGACAAAGGCAGTCCCCCTACATAAATTCCTTAGAAAATATGTGGAGTTCACATGGACCATTGATTGTGATGAGGCGTTCAACACCCTAAAGTAGTGCCTGATTGAAGCACCCATCCTGTAGCCTCCTGATTGGATGAAGGAATTCCATGTGCACACTGATGCATTAGTTGAAGGACTAGGTGCAGTTCTATGTCAAAAGGGCCCCTCGAAGTTAGATCGACCTATCTATTATGCCAGTCGGAAAGTAATCGATAGAGAAAGAAACTACACAGTGACATAGCTTGAGTGCCTAGCAATGGTGTTTACCTTAGAGAAGTTCCAACACTACCTACTATCGATGCACTTTAAATTTTACGTGGACTAGGAAGCCCTATCCTTCCTGATGAACAAGGTCGATGTGAAGGGAAGAATGATGAGATGACTCCTTTTGTTATAGGAGTTCGACTTTGAAGTGGTCACTGAACCCAATCGTTCTCATGTCCTGGCAGCTAATCATATTTCGCAGATCCCTCATAGCGATGATGAAGGGCAAGATGATCTAAACCTTCTTGATGCTTCCTTTTTTCTATTTGAGACTATTACCCCTTGGTATGCAGGTATAGCCAATCTCTTGGCAACCCAACAATATCCCCCTAGTATCTTGAGCAATGAGAAGAAGAAGCTTCTATTGGAATCAGCCCCCTACACCCTGTCAGGTGGTGCTATGTACAAGAAATGCAAAGACAAAGTATTGCGAAGATGTGTTGTAGGAGAAGAGATTGGCATAGTATTGAAATCATACCATGATGAGCCTTGTGGTGGACACTTTGCAAGAGAAGCGACAACCAAAAAAGCCTTGCTTGCAAGATATTGGTGGCTGATCCTCCACATCGACGATTTTCCTTGATCATCTACAATTTGGGCCAAGTTTTTCTAACCCTACCCCTTTTGATTTCAAGAGTCCGTCATGTTTTAAGTGTGGGAATGTACATGTAAGGGTTATGATTTCATGTTAGGGCCCTTGTCGTGTTGTCAATAAGATCTATTAAGGTCTTAAGTGTGGGGATGCATCCCTACGTATCTATTGTGTATACCCTCATGGAAACATTCTTATCGGATGATTTGACCATACCAAGTCCTAGTCCTATCCTAATGGGGTTCCTTCCCCACCCAGCCATCCTCTTTTCCACCCATTTTGGGGTTGTTCCTTGTCTGTTTTCCTTTTTCCTTTGTTTTATCGCTTTTCCATGTGAACGCATACTATGTTCACCAAAATTACAATCTAATCTTAGAGCCCTGTTTGTCCCTTTGAACTGGCTACTTTTCCTTTTTGTAGCCCACTGGAGCGCTAGGAAACGAGGAGCTACTGTTGTGCTTGGTGTGCCTGGAGTGTTGAGTTGCTCCCTGAGCCGCTACGACCACCACACGTTGCGCTTGGTCACCACCACCATATTCGATCGCCACTGGATCCCACCATCCATTTGGATGCGTTGGACATCGCGTCACCGCCTGTATGGTTGTCACCGCCACCATCCCGCCTGTCCTCCACCATCTGTCCTCCCCCACCCTGTCCTCCACTGCCTCATCCTCCTCCTCCTCCCCCACCTCCTCCCCTCCCCTCTTCCACCGAGTTGAGGTACCAAACACAAAATAAAAACAAACAACCAAACAAAACACAAACCAACAACAAAAACAAAACCAAAATGACCAAACTCCAATTTCTAACTCCACAACACAAACAAATCCATAACAACCAAACCCACAATACCCCTCGTGATGCCCTTACACGAACGCAAAAAAAAAAACACAAAACTAATCAATAAATTAACAATAATACACTCACCTCACACATGATATATCCATTTGACAATTTTGTCCTATCCCTTGTCTTTTTCTTTTGTACCATGGTGTTAGTATTTGTTTTTTCCGTACTTGACAAGAGACATGACTGTTACCTAGTCGCCCTGATGTTTTCACTCGTGGATTTTTCTCTCCTACGGATTGTTTGGATGAGGGATTGTGTGTTTCAAACCTTGCAAGTGTCCACACATCTCTAGGTTCTTTTTTTCTCCCCTCTCCCGTGTGCACAATAGCACACATGTAATTGTAAATAAAAATAAATTGACCATTGCACCCATAAAATTAACACAATGCACTTTCCTAAATTTGTAACTAAAATGAACCCAACCATCAATTGTAAAAGGAACCCCCACTGTTGCATGAGCACTTTGGCACAATAACCCACCTAATTTTCTAAAATTAATCCATAATGCACCCACACATGCACTATGCACACAATTAATTTGTAATTCAAAATGAACCCCCCAAAGTCACGCATGCATGCGCTTTGCGCCAAAGATCATGTAATTTTTAACAATGAACTGCATTTTTTAGAGACCCCTAGTCTAGTCAGTCAAATCAGTTTGAGTGGGGTTGGGATGGGAATTTGATTCACCATGGATTAAGGGATTACTTACTAATGAATTGCAACTTAATTTCTCATTGGTTAAAAGGAATTCGGTTGCAATCACCCACTCACTTCATCGCACCTTAAGTATACACCCAACATTTACAGGGATTGGGATTTCTTAATCAGAGATGTTAGTCATATTTGTATGTGTTTATTCTGATGGTCCGAATGTGTGATTCTGTTTTGAGTCTGGTCAGTGTCTGGGATATGGTGTGTTTGACTTTTTGTTCTTTTCGAATGCTTGATTACGGGGTTTCAGGGTGCTTGACTGTTTGGATCGCATGAAGCTTTCGGTCTCATGAGTGCATAGGTCATGTTAATTTTTTTTACATAGGATGTGGATTGCTTGGGGAAGTCTGGTCCACCAGTCCTGTTTGTTTCTTTGTTTCTTTTTCGTGATATTTTTCTTAGTGGTGGCTTGTTTGGGTTTTGTAGGAATTTTTCTATTTTTCTTGGTTGCGTGTGTGTGTGGATATCATGTGTAGTCTGAATGGCATCTTCCTCTACTCCCCCGATTGTGATCCACCATGTGCCCTTACCGGTGCATGCCTATTCCCTTCTCTTGGAGGTGGATTGTATTCGCCATGCTGGTCTCCATTCATTTGTAATGCTTAAGTTTCCACCAGTGGACAACAATCTCTACTATTCTTTCCTGGCATCATACAAAAGACACTCTGGTTGACTGATGCTTCTGCCTATCCATTGCCAATATCAGTGAAGTGTTATGTTTGCCTCTTTCAACTTCCTTTGTATCTAGTGGCAATTAGTTGTTGACCGCTGAGGATATTCTTTCCCTTCTTTAGAAGGAGATATCTACCCCTTTGGTGTCCATCAAAGTTATTACTAGCTCTGGGCTTTTTGTTGATATCTCCTCTCTAGTGTGGAAGCAACTGTGCTAGTTCCTCCAAGATAGATTCATGTCTTGAAAGCCTGCTTCCAAATGTCTATCAAAGGAGCTTTTCACTGCATCTCTTCAGATCCTTGAGGGAGCCAACTTTAATTGGGCTGCATTCATGCTGGCCAAGATGGATCAACATTTTCAAAGAGTTAGAAAGGGTTAAGGTAGTAAGGTTCCTTATGGTGTTTTTCTTCAAAAAATTATTACTTTTGCCCCTCCTCCTGGTGGTGTGCTAGTGCCTGATCTTGCTCCTCTTCTGAAGTATCCTCCACCTTCTGATCCATCTCGTCCTCCATTACAACCAAATTTAGATTCGGAGGATGAGCCCCCTCCCAGGTTTTCTCAAACTAAACGTAGACGTACCACAGGGATACCTAGTTCCTCTTTAGTCTCGATTGGCAGATCCTCTTGTACAAGCACTACCCCCTATTTCTAGCAATTCCCTCCCTTCATTCCTATCTTGTCCTAACTTATTTGTTGCTCAAAGGGATGGACCTCTGCTTTCCCAATTGATTTTTGGTGTCTAGTCTACATTGGAGACTTCCCTTATTTCTTGTCTTCAGTCTATTTACATGGGGGTTTATAATTCATTGCAAGACAAAGTTGATTCCTTGACTAGTTAGTTGAGCCAAGCTTGGAAGGCCTTGGCATCTGAAAAAGCTACCCTCCGTGACATTCATAAATAGATGACCGAAGCTACTGCTTTGATGGATTCCCAACAAGCCCAAATCAAGGAGTTCAAAACTAAAGTAGCTACCTTGGAAGTTGAGAATGTGTCTTTAAATGAAGAAAAGAATTCAACTCTTGAGGACATGCTAGAGTTAGCTCGTAAGTTGGGTACTTGTGAGGGTCAATTACAACATTCCCAAGACATTGTTAAATCCCAGAAGAAGATTATTGAAGAGCTTCACCAGAAAAGTGCTACTCTCTCTATTCCTTCTCTAGCTCTTATAGTTTCTTGTGTTTTATCTTCTAAAGAGGAGCTTGACTAGATGAAGCAGAAGGCTAAGTTGTGTGATGGGTTTTTTGCTAAGGTTGACCACCTTTAACAAATGAATTGTGTGCAGGATGACTTTACTCGCTATACTAAATTGGTGTCACCTACCCCCTCCTTCTAGATTAAGTATAATCAACAAAGGTTTTCCCTGTACATTTCCTTAAGCAATGTGGATTTGGAACCTCTAGAGGATGGGTGGTCAAATCTATGGTCTACAGATTTGTTGAGAGCTGTCTTTGATAGATTTGTGGATGAGCTAGTTTCACATGAAGCCCAATTATCATCTTTTATGTATCTCACAAGACATCTACAAATTCCTATGATGAGGAGGATCTAAATGTTTTTGTGGGGGATGTGATTTTGCAAGTAGTCATGTATGTTCATTCAGTGGAGCTCTTGTTAGCAGAAAGCTTGATGACTTATCATCAATAGACGTCTTGGGGTGTAGAGGGCATGCTTGACATCCACCTTTGGAGGATGATGCTTTAGAACCTCATCGTTTAAGGAGTGTCTTTCATAAGTCTGATATCCTACCATTGCAAACTCAATTGTTGAGCTATATTGCTGATCATCCATTGCTTACTAATTTCTTTTTCCAAGCCCTTAATTTTCGTTGTTCTATTTACATGTTGGATCCTATTGATCTTATTTCCTATTCTCTCATGCCCTATCACTTTTTGTTGTATGTTTCCCTTCTTTCTTCTAGCTCTGATACTATTCCTCTTTTATCCTTTACTCCTTCTGGATCCCCTCATATTCCTATTTTTACTATCTGTCCTTTTATTTGCTGATCCTATATCGTCTCCTACCCCTTATGAACATTCTCCTATAGTTCCTCCTATTCCTTTTTTTTTCTCAGTGGAATCCCTTTAAACGTTTTTGATGAATTCTCTGTCTTTTTCATCTTTGGTTTTGGAGACACTCATCAACAAGCTATTGAAGGAACAACATTGTTATCTCTAGAATATGTGGTATTATGATTAGTGGGCTCTTCAAACCATAACTCATAAAATGTTTTACAAGTAAGATCCTTCTTCTTCAAGAAATACTCACTGATGATGTAAAACTTATGACATTTTTCTTTGATCCTCGAGTCTTCAAAATGGATACCTTCATATGAACCTATTTTTCCATGCAATGTGCCCTATCAAGAATATGCTTTGGAAGAGAATTTTGTTCCCAATTATTCATGTGGTTTGCAAATTAAAATCTATGCAATGCAATCAATCAAACAATGCTTCCACAAAAAAAAAAGGAATGCACTGAAGAAAATGTGCCTAGCCTATCTACATGTGCTCATGCGTCATGCAAAATGCAAACAAAAAGACACACACAATGGAAAAAAAATTCCTAATGACGTTGACTAATGAGTTCAAATTCCTGGCAAAAAACTCCAGCCTTAGGTTCGCAGTGGTGGACGCGCAGCATCATGACATCTGCCCCCTCCAAACCTCCACATCTTCCAGATGGGCCACAACTACCCATCCTCATCACCGCCAAGCTCGATGGTCAATACGATCTCCTCATCTTTTGAAAAATCATCTATAATATCCATATCCTCATCAACATCATCTCTTGGCTCAAGTCCATCATAAATCTCATCATCCAACTCCTCAACTGCATAGGCTACATAATCTCTACTCTTGAACAATTTGATTCTCTTCCGTGCAATCGGAATCCGGAAGGTCGTACCATCAAGCTCTGCTAAGGAATACATAGCATTGTCATGGACATGTTGCACCAAATAAGGACCAAACCATCATCTCGAAACCTTGAGGATAGCACTATATTGATTGTCTAGGATGCTGTCATAGACCAACACCCAATCTCCCTCCTCAATCTCTTTTGGTCTTAATTTGTATTTGCTATCAAATTGGTCTTTGCTGTGAATTTTGGCCTCTTTGAGCTTTTGAACAGCTCTTTCAATATCTTTTGATCTCCTCTCCAACTAACAAATACGAAGAGCCAAAAGATCCTCTCTAGTCATCTCATCTTGCTACCACTGTAAAGTACTCCAAGTAAGTGTGCAAGTCTTTGTAGGCATGATTGGTTTTTCTGCCCATACAACAACTCAACTAGCATATATCCTGTAGTCACTCTATGAGTAGTGCGATCAACCCATAAGGCATAAGGCAACAACCTAGGCCACTCTCTGACCCCATCCACCGCATGCTTTGGCCAAGGCTTTCACAATTGACGGATGGCCTCTTTCCCTCTTTTTGTTGCCTTCCCGATTATATGCTGAAGTTAAGGGAAGTTTAATGCCAAGGTGAGAGAAAAAAATCCCTAGCCTCATCAATATCCAACTCACCTCTATTTGTAGTAATTTTCCCAATGCATCCATACATGCAAATAACATCCTCCAACAAAAACCTACAAACCATTGAAGTAGACTTTGTCCTCAATGCTCTTCCTTCCACTTGATTTGAGATCTTCTCGTGCCAAGATACTTGACATACATCTTGGCTCCAGTGATGCTTCTGGGTATGTATGAGTGCTTCAAGCTCATGCCAGACAAGTGTATATGCTTTGTAGTGGCTGTATACAGCAGGCCACTGTTTATGACAGACCAGTGATCTCTGTTTTCAGCTCATAAGTGAGCTCTAGCACAAGCAATGGCTTCCTATTATCTTCAAGTACCTTCCAGGGATCTCTTACAAGCAATGTACAGCCAAGTACACAATGGTGCTTAATGCTCCCTTCTCAAGGTTCTAAACAAGCCCCAGACAGTAGCTTGGACCATAGAGCAAACAATCACACAATGCATACCTTCCATTTGACAATGGCATTCAGCCTGTTTGAAAAATAACATAAGTCTTCAACTGCAGATCATCTTCACTCCCTCCTGCTCCAAGAAGTCCACCAAGTCTAGCTCTGATATCATGTTCAAAGTTGAGAGAGAGAGAGACAGGGAAACTCCATTGTCATGAACCTTCAGGTTCCATAGCTTTCTTCCATTATTCTTTTTCTAACTGAGTAACCCACACAACAAAGATAAAGTGACCTAGTGTAAGTGTAGACTAGACAGACTAACTCTAGTCTGGCTACTAACCCGACTTATTTAATGTAGTCACATGTAGACAGCTGCACACTCTAGCTGTCATGGATGTCGATCATAGATAAAGACACACTGATGGTGAGCTTGATTTCTAACAACTCCTCCAAGATAAATGGAATCTCGTCAAGCATCACACATCGGTGATAGATATCATTGACACCCTGCTGATATAGTGTTCTTGAGATCAAGGAAAATTTCAATGCCTGATGTTTAAATTTCCTCTTCTTGGATTTGGATAGAGTAGCTCTAGTATTTCCCATAGATAAATAATACGTTATAGCAACATACCAGGAGGGAATAGACGTCGTATCAATCTTAAACAATGTTTCCATGTCACTTTCTTCAACCAATACCTCTTTTGGCTCTCTGAAATCCACAAGACATTCTACAATGCCCTATAGCTTTGGTGGCTTGCTCTTGATCTCATAATCAAAATCTTGCAAAGTGATTAACCACTTTGTTAAACAATCTGGCAGTTATAACTTGTTCAGCAACAATCGAAGCCCTTCCGCCTTCATATAAAAAACTACCTTCTCATAAAGAATGTAATGCGTAAACTTTTTGGTCGGAAATACCATTGCAAGGCACAACTTCCCCATATAGATATAGTTAATTTCTGATATGCCCAACTTTTGACTAGCAAAAGCTATCGGATGGTACCACTTTTTCTCCCAAATTTGGGATAAGTAGCTGATACTATACATGGTGGCTGCTGAAAATATGTAGAACATTTTGCCCCTTTTATGTACTTTTAAAATAGGTGCTTTGGCCAGCTCCTACTTCACATCGTCAAAAGATAATTTGCAAGCATCACTCCATGCAACCTGACAATTAAAAGACAATAGGTTCATCAATGGCAACGTTCTTTCTGCCAGGGCATTGATAAACCTCCGATAATACCCTACCGGACAAAAAGCTATGTACTTCCTTTGGAGTACGCAACGGACTCATGGCGACTATGACCTTGATCTTTTCAGGGTTAGTCACAATCCCTATGGAACTAACCACATGGCCTAACAAGAGCCCATAAGGAACTCAAAAGATGCACTTCCATGGGTTGAGAGCTATACAAAATTTTATACAACACTCAAAACACTTCTGCAAAATAATCAACTGCCTTTCTCTTGTGGTGGCTGCCCCCAGATCGTCAACGAATACTTTCAACTCCTCTGGGGAGATGTCACCAAAGGTCTTGTCGGCTGTTCTTTGCCATGAACTAGGTGCATTACATAAACCAAATGCCATCACATGGTACACAAAGGTACTGAAGATAGTAATAAATGTCGTTTTAAGCTTGTCTTGCTCAGTAATTGCTATTTGGTTATACCCCGCAAAGCAATCCATGAACGAATATATTTCTCTACTTGCTAGTTGATCCAAAATTTGGTCAATAAAGGGCAACGGGTAGTAGTCTTTGATTGTTTGCTTATTTAGCTCTCTAAAGTCTACACAAAGCCAGATTTGATTATTTTTCTTCTTTCTAATCACAACCGGTGAACACCATTTAGTATGCTAAATAGGGGAGATCAAACCCACTTTCTGTAACTTCTGTAGCTCTTCAAACAACCCGTCCCTTAATTCAAAAGGCATAGACCTTACTTTGTGATGTATAGGACAGGTACCTTCCTTTACAGGAATAGTATGCACAGCCAGAGACTGGGAGGAATGCCCCTAAGTTCATCATAGCTTCAAGCAAAAATGTCACGGAACTCCTGAATCAAGGGCACATAGTCCTCTCTCTCTTTCAAATTAAGCATGGAACCTAATTTGATTGGCCACGAATCATTAGGTGTACCAAGGCCCAACTCAATAACGTCCGCATCTCTTATTTGATCTTGAGGCTCTATCGGCTCACTCAATGTGATTTGAAAAATGTCCTCTATAGTGGACCCTTCTTTAGATCCATCGCTTGATGACATCTCACTACTAGATGGATCATCTACTGTTTCTGATGCCAGGAGGCATATTTCACGGTGGATTCCGTGCCACGGTGGATTCCGTGAGGTTTTACGGTGGATTCCGTAAACTTTGATGACCGGGGCTCATACACAAAGTGGATTCTTTGTGCGAGAAGTTGATGGGGACGCTTGTCCTTTTCGGGCGTTTCATTAATTTAGTGTGTACATGGGTGATTCCATAGCGGGTGATTCCGCAAAATGCATATTAAATTAATAAACGTTTATGAGTTTAGAGTGCGCACTCGTAGTAAATTAAGGTTAGGATTTATTTTTAACCAGTTGATTTATTTATGTAGCTGAAGACTGCTAGGTATTCACTTTTGTCGGTTTAATTGTATTATTTTACTAAGGATTGTGAATGCTTCAGTTGATGTGTAGAGATAGCAGCAGTGGCGGAGGAAAGCATTGGAGTTTAGCGAGTATTCGACCTATGGATTATATTTTGATAGGTGCCACACCTATATTTTGTTATGTCTATTGAGGCATTGATTATTTATTATTATTTTGTATGCGCCTATGCGCACGGATATGTTATTTCTATTTGGACATCGTATTGGGCGTGCCAGACTCTTTGGGCACCGTCCATTAGCTTTATTCCTATTTTTGTTAAAGCAAACTCAAAAGCTAAAAGCTTGATATATTTTTGTAAATTAGGCTATTATTGAGCATGAAGAAGAAATATACATAAAATACATGCTTTGTGAAGTGCTCACACAAGGCATGGGGGGAGATTGCACCCAGTTGGTCTCTTGCTCTTGTCGTTCATGCTTTTTACCTTGTAACTTGTGCAAAAAGTAGAGTTCATTGTTCTTGGGGACCTTTCGGGATTCACTATGTGAGCATACAGCGACCGATCTGCACACCAGTGGTATCAGAGCGGAGCTGAGATCAAGAGCTTCCAATCGCTACCCATCTCGTGCGAAGGCGGAGCTCCTGGAACGATCAGGCTCTACGGTCAATCTTGTCGCAAACCGTCGATACAGGCAGACTTCTGGCGATCAAGAACCTCTGTTTCTGTCATCAGATCGCGAAGGACCGGGCTGTACAGACGGAGGACCACTCCTTCACCTCCTTCATCAAAGCGTGTATAAACAGAGTAATTCCTCTTCACTAAGCTTCAAAGCTTAAGGTTAAAAGTCAATAAGCTTGATTAGAAGCTTAAGGAAGCTTCACTAATTGAAATCGTTGCAAAACGGCGGCATCCCAAAAATCATGGCGGATCAAAATGGCCCCCCCCCACGAATCTGCGCCGTTTTTCCTCCATAACCCCCCCACTAAGCTTAATCCATTAAGCTTAATCAATCAAGTAAGACAAGTCATCTCTGGTTAAAAACTCTAGGTCACACACAACAGAAGTCAAGTTCTGCAAGTAATCTGTGATCAAGTTCTGCAAGTTCATTAAGTCAGCTAAGTTCTGCAAGTCTGCAACTCTGCAAGTCACATAAGTCTGCAACTCTGCAAGTCAGACTAGTCAACTGGAGTCAGAACTGACTTGTGCTCAAAACTCCTAGAAGGACTGTTCCTGTGCAGAAACTCCGAACTGCAAAGTTGTTCGTTGGAAGGTATTCTACCCATACGCAGGTTTGCTGAAGCATTTTCAGCATACGAAGAAAGAAAAATTGCAGAATTTCTGAAGATTGAGAAAGAAATACCCAAAAACACATAAGCCTTGTATCCCTGAACTTGAGCTACGGTCATCCCGCTAACCTGATTTTGAGTGAGAAAGGTCTTTTGACTTTTTCAGGATGACGGAACCACATATGGATGATCTTATGGCTGAAGGCGACCTACCTGAACCTACGATGGAGCAAAAGCTGGACTTAATCATGATGCAATTGGAAGAAGAACGAAGGGCTAGGCAAGCATTGCAAGCGCAACTGGCAAAATTACAAAGAGCGTCTACCGACAAAGAAGAACCTCAAGCTGAAGATCTGATTCGACGTACCATCGACGCCACTCTTGAAGCTCAAACCATTCGCAAGGAATCAAAGATAAGTAAACGAAGTTTCAAATTTCGTACTTTCAATGGCATACGAGAAGGAAAGACTGTTCTAGCATTCATTAGTCAGTTTGATGACTATTTCCATGAGGAAACCTATGCAGAAAAAGATAAAATCAAGTGTGTTACTAATCATTTGGTAGACACTTTGGTGGACTGTAGTACGCAAGAGCATAGAATGTCCTGCTACCTGGGAAGATTTCAAGAAGAAGTTCATGCAGAATTTTCTTCCACAGCAATTTCATGAGAAAGCTATCAAGCAATGGGATCTACTCCAGCAACGCGATCGTGAGCCTATACCTCAGTATACAGAGCGTTTTTGGAATGCACTCCTCCAGCTACGCATGCTTGAAGACGTACCAGAGGCGACACATAAGCGCAAGTATATGTCTGGACTCCTTGGACATTACTACGCTGAAGTTAACATGTTCAAGCCTGCTACTCTTGAAGACGCCATTTCACTAGCTCACAACACTGAAGATAAGCTACGCGGTAGAGACAGACGACCACAACAATTCCTAGCCAATGGTGATTATGGATCTAAACAATTCAATTCCAATTTTAGAAGATTTAATCCAAGTCGTTTCTCTTCATCATCTTTCCGCAAAAATTGGGCAAAACCACCTGCATTACCATCCAATGTCAATCCAAATCCTAAGCCTATTCCACAGCCAAATCCTAATGTATCTAGACTTCCCGCCATTGCAAACAATGTAACCAAAGCCAAAGTCAATAGTATGCTATAAATGCCACCAGCCTGGACTTCTAGCAGCAAATTGTCATTCAAAGAAGCCACCAGCTCATATCAACTACCTTGGAGCCATGGACGAAGACGAACATGAAGATATGCCTGATTTCACTGAAGATGAGGACGACACTACTACTACTTCCGATACTTTACCAGGTATGCCTACTCCACATTCTTTATTGACTATGAAATGTTTGGTGCATGGAAAGGAAAAGACTATTTTGCATGATGACGGCAGTACTCATGATTTTATTTCAGCAAAATTGGTAAAGGAATTGAAATTACAGACTGTACCTACGCATTATCGCATAAAAGCTGCATTTTTAGGCACTAGGTATAATGGTACACAGGAAGTGTAAGACTTAGAGATTCAAATTGGTTCATACACTGAAAGAAGAAATTTTCTAGTTGTTCCATTACAGTCGAGTGACATTATTTTAGGTATGCCTTGGCGACACCAGCATAACCTAGATATAGATTATTCCACACACACAATGAATATTAATTTTCAAGGAAAATCTATTACATTATATGGTATGCATGCATCTAATGTTTTTCCACTGCTTTCGCATACTCAAGCTAAACGTGCATTACGCAAGAGTAGTAAATCCTATCTCATTTGGGTGAATGAATTGCAAGTAAAGGAAAATCATATGCACCCTACGCATAAAGAATTTCTTGCATATTTTAAGGACTATTTTGCAGAAGACCTACCACCTGGTTTACCTCCTTCACGTCCAGAAGACCATAAGATAGATTTGATCCCTGGCACACAACCACCTTGCAAAGCACCATATAGGCATAACCAGATAGAACAAAAAGAAATCCAGAGTCAAGTTGAGGAATTACTAAATAGAGGTTTGATTCGACCTAGCAGTTCTCCATTCGGTGCACCTGTATTGTTAGTCAAGAAAAAGAATAATACCTATCGTATGTGCATTGACTATCGAGCTTTAAATAAGATCACTGTAAAGAATAGGTATCCCATTCCTAGAGTTGATGACCTTATGGACAAACTGCAAGGATCTGCTATATTTAGTAAAATCGACCTTAAGTATGGTTATCATCAGGTGAGGCTAGATAAGTCTGACATATTCAAGACTGCATTCAGAACACAGTTTGGTCATTAGGAATTTTTAGTCATGCCATTTGGATTGACTAATGCACCTGCTACCTTTAGTAGAATGATGAACCGTATCTTTTTGAAATATCAGTATTGTGTAATTGTTTTCTTTGATGATATTTTGGTGTTTAGTCAAAATGAGAAAGAACATTATGAGCATTTGTCATTGGTTTTTCAGTTATTGAAAGAAAATCAACTGTATGCAAATCCTGAAAAGAGTGAATTCTTTAAAATGGAAATTGAATATTTAGGTCATATTGTATCACATGATGGAATTAAAGTTGATCCTAAGAAAATTGATGCAATATTGAATTGGCCTGTTCCTAAAAACGTGCATGAGTTACGCTCATTCCTTGGTCTTGCTAGTTTTTATAGGAAGTTTGTACGTAATTTTTCGTTACTTGCTTTACCATTAACCAAACTTCTGAAGAAAGGAATAGTTTATCAATGGACCGAAAATCAACAGAAATCCTTTGACTTACTGAAACATGCATTAACCAATGCCCCTGTTCTACAGTTGCCTGACTTTAATAGACCATTCTTTCTAGTAGTGACCGATGCTAGTGGATCAGGAATAGGAGCCGTACTTATGCAAGACAATCATCCTATAGCATATTCTAGTTGTAAGCTGAAACCCTCTGAGCTGAAATATTCCACATATGACAAAGAACTATTAGCAGTTGTACAAGCATTAAGACAGTGGAAACACTACTTAATGGGTTCAGAATTTATGATAAAGACCGATCAGCAAAGTATTAGACATTTACTTAGCCAACCCCAAATCTTTGACCGTCATATCAAATGGGCTTCCTTTATTCAAAGTTTTCATCCTATCATTCAATACCAACCCGGAAAAGAAAATGTAGTGGCTGATGCATTGAGTAGAAGACCTGCCATTCATAATATTTCTGTCATATCTTTTGATTCTTTGATTGCTATGAAAGATACATATCACCAGGATATTACTTTTCATTCTGATTGGAATAAATTAGTTCAAAATAATTTCATTCCTGTTGATTCATTGTCATATAATGATGGATTTATGTTTTATGAAAAGAGATTGTGTGTTACAATTCCATTCCGATCTTTTGTTTTGAATGAAATTCATTGTCCCCCATATCAAGGTCATAGAGGTATCATATCTACCTTACATATGTTAACTGAAGATTTTTATTGGCCGCATATGGATGCTGATGTATCTAACTTTGTTTCTGAATGTTTGATTTGTCAAAGAGTTAAGAGACATCATGGTAAATAGTATGGATTACTTATGCCTTTGTCTATTCCATCTAAACCTTGGGAATAAATTTCTATGGATTTCATTACTGGTTTACCTAATACTAAATCTAACCATGATATGATTTGGACAGTTGTAGATAGATTTAGTAAACAAGCATATTTCATTCCATGTAAGAAAACTTTAACAACATCACAAGCAGCACAATTATTTTTGAAAACTGTTTTTACTAACCATGGATTGCCAAAAGTTATTATTTCAGATCATGATTCTAGATTTTGTAACAACTTTTGGATTACTCTATTTGCTAACCTAGGCACAAAGATTGATTTCTCATCTGCATTTTATCCAGAAACTAATGGACAAACAGAAGCCACAAACAGCACCATTCTAGATCTTTTACGTGCATATACTATCTCTAAACCTCAGACATGGGACACTCATTTGCATTTATTACAGTTTGCATATAATAATACACCGCACACATCTACAAAGAAAGCACCGTTTGAACTCATTTACGGATATAGATTATCTACACCTGTTGCATCTTTGTCTAATAGAATTCAGAGTGCTGATGATATTGCTAGTATCCATAACACTATTTTTGATGAGGTTAAAGATATGATTGCTAAAGCCCAGCAATCATATACCAAACAAGCCAACAAGAAAAGACAAGCTATGAATTTCAAAGTTGATGATTATGTTTGGCTGAGAATAGAAAAACGTAGACTGCAAAGTGTAGATAGACATCCAGTTGTCAAATTAGCTCCTAGATTCTATGGACCATTTAGGATCATTCATAAAATTAATGATAATGCATTCAAGCAGCTCATAGGACAAGTGGTACAACTGAATGCCACTATAATTCAACAAAACAATTAAATTATTTCAATGTAGGACACTATCCATGACATTGGTATCTCATATGAGGAGGCAAAGGCACAATTGGACGATGACGTGAGAAAGATCAACAGCAAGCTAACACAGGAGCGCAAACGAAAGAAGAAGCCAATCAATGAATTAATTGTGAATAGTGACCAGTGGAAGCAATGTATCAAAGCATGTAAGGTAGCTAAAAAAGAGAACCTAGGTGAGGGTGAGGTTGGATCGTGCATTAGTAGATTGTTGAAGGCAAGTACATTGGAAAATGCTTTGAGCAATCGTAAGTTTAAGGCTATGAAGGAAAAGGTGATTGAGTGCACATTAAAAGATGTGTCAAATGAGTTCTCAGCTATGGATGCACAATCTATTTGTGACAGGGCCATCATTAGCACAACGACTTACTCAAAGATATTCAAAGGTGTGAAGGCTGGGTTTGGTCATGTGTTGAAGAGAAATAGAATCGTGCCTCTTCCTCAACCTTCAAAGTTAATAGAGGCCCAATGACAACTTAATACAAAGGTTTTGGAGTTGATAGGAGATCCCATGCATGTTCAATGTGTGGAAACACTAAAGGTTGAGACTAAAAATGCATATGAGGTGAAGTTCACCGAACTCAACAATTACTATTTAGATTTGAACAAGGCGCAGTCGGAAATGGTAATGTACTACAATATGTCTGTTGATAAGGAATGTAATGGTAAATTGCAGTTTTTTATAAAATTAGATGAAAGTGAGGTCGTCAAAGGAGTAAATCTTGAAAGAGTTAGTGTAACTTTGATGAATAGAGCTTTTCACTTCGACAAGAACAACCTAGGGAACTTTAGTGTTCAATCTGAGTGCCATGTGTGGTGGCTCACTGCATTTGAAGTTCCTAAGGAAACATTTGAGGTGTTGTAGCTATTCTTTATGCACACAAGCATTCCATCATCGATCGTTAGGAACATGGTGAGATGCTCTCAGTTGAAGGGTATGGTCAATACTTGGTTGAATGGCATCTTGCAAGAGACTTGAAAACTTTAAAATGCATGTGTGGAATCTCTAATGGTGCAAATACAAAGAATCCATGCCTATATTGCTTGATAGAGAGGGTGAAAGGAAAGGACGGAAAGAAGAACTGGCGAAAGGCGACAAGTGCTGCACCGATGCACAATAGAGAAGATCCCACTTGGAAGCCCATCTTCAACATTCCCTTGGACCGTATTCACATTTGTTCATTGCATGCTTTTGTCAGAATCATGGAGAAACTTGTATATGAATACATTTGCTTTGCTTATAGGATGCAACTAGAAAAAGAAGCCATTGCAACGTGTAGGAATGTGGAGCAAGTGCTATCAGAAATTGGGCTACACAAGCATCAAGTGATGATTGAAAAAGATGAGAAGAGATCGTGAAAATCTTGTAACTTGCCAAAAAAGCCTTACTTTGGAGGAGCAAAGGCTAGGAAATTTCTCTCCGTACCCATCAATGAGGAAGGGAATGTCATGGTTCGTAGGTTGCAGGACTACGATGGGTGGAAAAAGTTACATTTTGCAGTTCCTGATCGAAGTAATGGAGGAAAAACAAGATTGGCCAAATCTAAGGTTTGGATAAGTCTTAACAAATTGGCTCCCTTACTTCGCAAGATGGTGTTTAACAATGAAGATAAGCAAGAATTTATCAATGCTTTGCATAGCTTCTATGAAAACATGGTGGAAGCATGGGGCAAAAGCTCTATCACACATTACATGGTGCGTACTAAGTTAATATTTTAAAATTGTATGAATTGTATAAACTATTGAGCATAGTTTTACTCATGTGTGATATGTGTCTTTGTAGCATATCCTTGAGGCACATGGGCCATACTTTGCAGAAAAGGGAAGCATCGAAATTTGGTCCACACAAGGGATGGAAAATTCACATTAGATAGCGCGTGGTGCATACCAAAGAAAAACTGATCATGGTGGAGGGGTGAATGGTAGCAATCCAATGATCCAATTGCTATCTTGGTGGTATAGGATTATAGTAGCGGATGGAGCTAAACTCTCGCAAAAGAGAGCAAATGAAAGTGCTGATGAATCGACTGCAGACATGGTGGAATCATGTCGTGTCACTAAAAGAGTGTGTTATGAAGCCTCAAGTGCCAAAGAAAACCATGCCAAGTGGCTAGAAACAAGGCTTCGACAAGGTAGCAAATGGATTCGAAAAGAGCTAAGATAGTAAGATGAACAATGTGAGTCAGTGTGAATGCAATTCATAGTTCAAGAGAGAAAGAGAGAGTGTGCATCTATGTGAATGAGTCTCATAGTTTAGGGTTATATAAAAGAGGGTTTCACTTTCTACCTTATTCATTGAGTTCTCACATCTCTTGCGCAGGAAAGATGGCTAGGTCTAAGGTAGTTGCAAATAAGCTTCCACTCAGAGCCCCACATTGTGTTCAGCCCCTTGGAGCATCTACTAGCTTAGATGCACTCCCTTCTCAACCTAATCCACCTTCCTCAAGTCGTCCTCACAAGGGTTCTCCTCAGCATCCCCACAAGAAACACAAGTGGAAGCTAGGTACAGTGGCCTTGAGAGAAATTAGAAGGTATCAATGCTCTTTTGATCTCATCATTCCGAAGGCGAGCTTCTCGAGACTTGTTCGCGAGATTATGCAAGACCTCTATTGCACAGAAAGAAGGAGGTGGTTTTTGGCACAAGGTCAGGATAGACCTGATCGCTTCACAAAAGAATGTCTTCATGCTCTACAGTGTGCTACAGAGGCCTTTTTAGTTGACTTGATGACTGATGCTCAACGTTGTGCAATACATGCGAAGCGCATCACTGTAACTCCCAAGGACTTACAGCTTGTAAGAAATCTTCAAGCAGTGAAGGATGCATTCGTTCTAATGGAATGGACACAGTTTGCAATGTTATCTTAATTGGCATAGTGTTATCCTCGTGCATTGGACATATGATTATGTCCGAGTGCAAAACTATTGTATGCGCCCTTAAAATATGAATTAAAATTTTACACTTTTCCTTCGCTCTCAACTTTAACTGTGCATCTTCGTTGTATTTCCAATTCTTACTTAAAGTTTTTGTTAGCACTGTCAATTTCAATAGGAATAACATGCAAAAATTTGCCATTTCTTGTTGTAGAATTTACTCCTAATGCCTCTGTATAGTCTATGTGGTGCAAAGTTTCTAAGGGCCAGTAGTTGCGATATTGATTTCTCAATTATCAATCCATCCAGGAAAGTGGCTCTAGATGCCAGACTTCAAACCAGGGGTTTGCAGTTACTTTTTTTTCAAAAAAAATAATTTGGGCTCTTGGCCACCTAACGAGTGCACATGTGAAGTTTCATCGCATTTCGATATAAGGTTATGGATTTACAATCACATGATGGACAGTGCATATGAAGCTGCATTAATTCGGTTTTGGGGTTCAAATGGGTAAAAAGTTCATTCTTCTTCTCATTTTCACATCTTGATTTCTTTGCTTCCTCCATTTTCACATCCCCAACCTCTGCCTTTTCTTCATCTTGCCCTCCTTGAGCTTGCATGGCATGCACCAAGCAAGCATGTTGCTTTTTTGGCCCCGAGAAGACATCATGCCAAGGCCCGCCACCTGGAACACAAGGTGGAGCCTCCTCTAGTGCAGCAATGGTGCTCCCCGTAGAGCACAAGGACTACCACAAAAGAAGAGGAGATGGAAACCGAGCACTGTTGCCCTTCGAGAGATAAGGAGAATCCAACGTGGATATGAGCTTCTCATCTCAAAAATTTCTTTTCATAAAGTTGTTCGAGAAGTCATGTAAGACTTGGAGCTAAAAGGGATGGGAAGATTTTGGGCACGAGTGCGGGATGGCCCACCAGCAGGAAGGTGGACTGGTGTAGCCATGGAGGCCCTACAAACAGCTGCAGAGGGGTTTATCATCGACTTGTTTGATGATACACAGCTTGCGGCCATCCATGCAAAGCATGTCACAATCACAGATAAAGACATGACCTTTATCATTCGGCTTCGACACGGCAAGGGGACTCCGCCATAGTTTACTAGATTAATGATGCAAGGTTTGTAATGAGTGTTACAACGCCAAAATATCTTGGAAGCCCAAAATTTTTTGTATACTTTGCCACATTGGAATATTTATTTATATATACATTGTTGAGATATCGAGCTCCACTCGTGATATGCCAGGGTGACCATTGTGCATTTATGTCACCGACTTGTTAGCTGTAAATGCGGTTGGTACACCGCCCATGAATAATAGCTAGATGATAGCTATCCTTATCTACTCTAGTTCGTGGCTCAATTAGTATGCCACCTTAGTTAGTTGAGTTTGGTTTGAGACCCATATATAGGGTTCTTCTATTTCTATGTACTAGAGTTCTTTTTGGCTTACACAACTAAGAAGAGGAAAACTATTTTCAACCTCCACCTATGTGTGTATTCCCCCATTGTGCAAGCAAGAAAGCTACAAGTGAGACTCCTTCCTTCTCTCCCACAATCTTGACATGGTATCAAAGCCTGGTTCGTGGTAAGGAGCTCAAGAAAGCAAACCAAGTTCGCGGTGTTCTGGTAAGAGGACCAGTGTTGCTTTCATTTTTCGAGTTTTGGAGCAAATCTCTGCAAGTAGCACAACCGAAAAGTGCAAGAGTGTATTGTCTCAGATTAAAACGCCCTTCGCGGTGTAGAAAGAGGGCAGTATATGTTGCCGAAGGGGGCTTTAGCCCTTAGTTGCCCTGTTTTTCTCATTCGAGGCCATTTCGGGGCCTGTTTTGGAGGCGGAAGTTTTCCGCACGCACTCAGGAAAAGGCCCTATTTTATGCTGTGCGACCACTGTTCTACAGGTTGGTGAAAAGTTACTATAGAAATTGCATCGTATGCCTGTGCGTAGAGACATTGGGAGTTACAGAATCATCCTTGTTGCCTGTTGATGCAAAATTGTCACTAGGAAGTGACTGTGTGGTCAAATATCACTTTTGTCAATTTTGCAGATTTGCCCTTCTGAGGCTGAAGCTGTGTTTTTTACAATGAAAGAATATTTTGCAGTGTTCTGTAATGGTGTCTGATTCTCTTTCACAGATTGTCACTGAAAAGCTTGACAAGAACAACTTCCAAGCATGGAAGTTTAGAATGACGAATTTCCTTGTGGGAAAAGGATATTGGGAATTCGTTGCAGGAAATGAATAAGAACTAGTTTTTTCTGATGTTTCCAATCAACAGCAAACACAGGCATTTAAAGGATGGCATGAGAGAGCCAGAAAAGTTATGTACTGGCTGTCTATTAGTATTTCAGACTCTATGATTGTGCATATTCAGGATGCAAGTACGCCAAAGGAGGCATGGGATACTTTGTCAAAAATGTATAGCATAAATACGCAAGCCAGGAAAATGCAGCTCAAGCAAGAGTTGCACAATGTACAAAGTATGAGCATCAGTGCTACCACATGAAGGTGAAGAAGATTGCAGATGCACTTGCTTCCATTGGGTCGCCAGTGGAAGATGATGATTTAGTTTCTGTGACCTTGAATGGTCTAGGAAAGGATTATACACAGTTTCGAACATCGATTTCCGTCCGTGAAAGATTTCCTGATTTTGAGGAGTTGATTGCTCTTCTAATTTCTGAGGAGTAGAGAAATGGTGGTGCATCTTCTTTAGGAGGAACTTCAAAAGAAGCTGTCTTCTACTCAAATGCTGGAAGAGGTAGAGGCAGAGGTAGAGGAGGCCGATCTGGAGGCCATGGTAGAAATCAGAATATGCAGCAAACTCAAGAAAATCAGTCCTATGGAGGAGGATGTGGTAAATCTAGAGGCAAGGGGAGCCAAAGAGATCGTGGTGGATGGCAAAGAGGCCAAAATGCAAACAGCAATGTTGAACGCTACTACTATGGTAAAATGGATCATATGGCTAAAGACTGCTATAAAAAGCAGAATGACATCATGAATGAAAAATTGCAACAAGGGAATTACGCATCTTCTAGTAGACAGGGTGATGATAGAAATGAGCATTTGTTTATGGTGCAGCACATGACCAATTTTGTGACAAGTGCAGAAGAAAGCAACGATGTGTGGTATATTGACTCAAGTGCATCAAACCACATGACAGGTCATGCAGAATGGATGTAGGATGCAAGGAAAATGAAAAAACCAGGATTTGTGGAGACTGGTATGATACTGCACATTCTATTGTGTAGATTGGAAAAATTCCTTTGTCTATGCAGGATGGGAAAAAGAAATACCTGTCGGATGTATTTCATGTCCCGAATATCACCAAGAACCTGGTTTTTGTTGGTCAAATGGTTGAGCAGGGCTTGCAAGTCAGATTTAATTCTCATGGATGCTTTGTTGAGGATATGAAAAATAAAGGTCACTTGATAGCAAAAGGAAAGAAGAAGGGCAGAATGTTTACGCTGGATGCAGACATGCTTGAATTGAGTGCAGCAACGTTTGCACATGGGACCGATGTAGTTGCAGATATTGATATCTGGCATAAACGCATTGGTCATGTTAATGTACAACGACTTAAATTAATGCAAGCCCAAAATATTGTTGCAGGATTGCCTAAATTCAAGGTTGCAGAAATGCATAAGGTATGTGAAGTCTGTTAATTTGGAAAACAGGCGAGGAAACTATTTCCTAGACATGTTCAAGAGAGTAAGAAGCCATTGGAATTAATCCACTCTGATGTGTGGACTACTAAAGCTGCATCTATTGGAGGCTGTTATTATTTTGTCACTTTTATTGATGACTATAGCAGAAAAGTTTGGGTGTATTTTATGAAAAAGAAAAATGAAGTGTTTGGGCATTTCAAAACTCTTAAAGCTATGGTTGAAAAAGAAATAGGCCTGCAAATAAAATGCCTACGGTTAGATGGAGGGGGAGAGTACCTCTCAAATGAGTTTGCAAGGTTCCTACAGGAGCATGGCATAAAGTAGCAATATTCATGCAGTCATACCCCACAACAAAATGGAATTGCAGAAAGGAAAAACAGGCATATTGGAGAGGTATCTCGTGCCATGCTCAACGAAAAAGACTTGCTAGATTTTTACTGGGCTGAAGCAGTGCTACAGCAGTCTACATAATGAACAGGACTCCCACTGCAGCAATACATGGGATGACTCTAGAGGAGAGGTATACTGGTAGGAAACCAGATATTTCTCATTTGACGATTTTTGGTTGCATTGCCTCTGTTCATGTGCCAGATGAGTTGAGATTCAAGTTGGATCCAAAAGCTGAGAAGTGCATCTTTATTGGTTATTCTCTGCAAGCAGAAAGGGTATAGATGCTATAACCCTTCTACTCGTAAGTTTACAGTGAGAAGAGATTTTTTTGATGAGATGAGTAGCTGGTATAAACCAGTAAATGTGATTGATGATGTAGATGCACAAAATGGTAATGCTGCACAGAATTCACAGCAGCAGTCACAAAATATTAATGGACATGGAGTGTCCTCTAGCAGTGGTTCACATTCTTCGCCATGGACAAGCAGATTGAGATCAGGAGAATCTCCTCAAAACAATGCAGATAGTGGTATGCAGGTTTCACAAAAAGGAAAAGAGAAGGTAGATCAATCCATGTTTGATGTGAATGCAGGTCACTCTTATATGGATGGTGAATCCAGTGGCTCAGAACAGAGCATTGATAATGAGTTGGATATTCCTTCTATTGTTACACATGGAGTAAGGAAGACCAGGGATGTTTTGAGAGCACCTAGGAGTGAACCTACTTTGTGCAGGTCTACCAGAGCTAGGTATCATGTGGATAGGCTGAAATACGATGGATTTACAGCCATTCACTATGCCTATATGGTCAAAGTGATACAGGAACCAGAACCCACTTCTTTTGAGCAAGGCATGGGAAAAGAAAAATGGGAGAAAGGCATGGATGAAGAATGGATGCCTTGGAAGCAAATGCTACATGGGATTGGTACCTTTGCCTAAAGATAAGAATGCAATTGATTGTAAGTGGATTTATAAGGTGAAGCACAATGCAGATGGTTCTGTGAACAGATACAAGGCAAGATTAGTAGTCAAGGGGTATGCACAAATGTATGGCATTGATTATGAAGAAACATTCATTCCAGTTGCAAGGATGGCAACCATAAGAGTAGTCATTGCTATGGCTGCATCAAAGGAATGGTCTTTACATCAGATGGATGTAAAGAATGCCTTCTTGCATGGTGATTTGCAAGAAGAGGTATATTTGGAGCAGCCACCAAGTTATGTGCATGCTGTTCATCCTGAGTTTGTTTGCAGGTTGAAGAAAGCCTTGTATGGCTTGAAGCAAGCACCTAGAGCATGGTCTGACAAGATAGGACAGTATCTTGTCACTATTGGCTTTCAGATTTCCAAGGCAGATTTCTCACTTTATGTGAGAAAAATAGAGAAAGGTATTATGCTGCTTGTCATTTATGTTGATGATTTGATTATCACAGGTGATAGTGATGAAGATATCCTTCATGTGAAAATGCTATTGAAGCAGAAGGTTGAGATGAAAGATTTGGGAGAGCTGCGTTATTTCTTGGGCATTGAGGTGATTAGATCACCAAGTGGGATACGGCTCTTGTAGAGGCTGTATGGATTGGACATGCTGTCCAAATATGGGATGACAGGCTGTAAGCCTATTTCAGTTCCTTTGGAGCAGAATGTAAAGCTGAGTGCAGATGCAGGTAAGCTTCTCGAAGACCCTACTATGTATAGACGCATAGTAGGAAGTTTGATTTATGTGACTATTACCAGGCCAGATTTGAGCTATGTTGTTGGATTGGTAAGTCAGTTTATGCAGGCTCCAAGGAAACCGCATTTGGATGCGGCTAGACGCATACTCAGGTATGGAAAGTCCACATTGCAGTATGGACTATTTTATGAGACTGGGGTTCAGATACAGTTGCATGGATACACTGATGCTGATTGGGCTGGTAGTATTTCTGATAGATGATCTACCAGTGGATATGTGTTTTCTTTTGGGAGTGCTGCAGTCACTTGGAGCAGCAAGAAACAGCCTACAGTTGCCTTGTCAAGCATAGAGGTTGAGTACAGGGGTGTAGCAATGGGTGCATGTGAGGTAGCTTGGTTGCATAAGCTATTTTATGATATGCATCAGCCTACAGATGGGCCAGTTGTCATTTATTGTGACAACATGAGCAGTATACACTTGGAAAATAACCCAGTCTATCATGCTAGAACAAAGCACATTGAGGTGCATTATCACTATGTGCGGGAGAGGGTTTTACTAGATCTTATTGATCTAGTTTATGTCAGCACAAAGGATCAGGTAGCTGACATATTCACAAAGGCATTGGGCACAGAGAAGCTGCGCAAGTTCAGAGACCTGCTTGGTGTGCAGTAATTGGGATTGAGCTCGAGGGGGAGTGTTGAGATATCGAGCTCCACTCGTGATATGCCAGGGTGACCATTGTGCATTTATGTCATCGACTTGTTAGCTGTAGATGCGGTTGGTACACCGCCCATGAATAATAGCTAGATGACAGCTATCCTTATCTACTCTAGTTTGTGGCTCAGTTAGTATGCCACCTTAGTTAGTTGAGTTTGGTTTGAGACCCATATATAGGGTTCTTCTATTTCTATGTACTAGAGTTCTTTTCAGCTTACACAACTAAGAAGAGGAAAACTGTTTTCAGCCTCCACCTGTGTGTGTATTCCCCCATTGTGCAAGCAAGAAAGCTACAAGTGAGACTCCTTCCTTCTCTCCCACAATCTTGACATACATAATATCTCATGCAATGTGTACTGAATTCAAATAATTGAGTAAAGTTATTTTGTTTTGTTTCTTGAAACACATGACTCTTAATTTTTGTTTAACATATGAACACATCAAAAGTAGTAATACGTATGGATACAAGTTACGTTATTGCTTATGTACAATCGCAAGTGCAGTACTATGCGTTGAATTATGTTAATGTATGAGAATGCGTCATTTACATACCACACATTGTCGTCACACTTATATGAACCACACATTTATTTAATAAATATTTATTTTTAGGGACAAAGTAAAGTATCTTATAATCATCAAGAAAAATACATGTGATGGCTGTTAGTGATGGTAGATACAAAAAGCTGATAGCCAACAAGAACTCTCAAACGTTCCTTGGCTTTTTCATCGCTGGAGAGGAGGGGCCAACTTCCAATGAAAATATAAGTTCCTTCTTTGCTTCAAAAATAATGCGCTCCCCCTTCAGCTCTTTCTCCAGGAGAAGTGGATCTGACACTTTAGCGAGGTTACCTAATGTCGCAAGCACACACATTGCTCCACCATGCGTTTGGTCAAACAAGTAAAGAAGCTTTGACTCCTTCATTAGCACCACCTTCTCCAAGCTAGATGTCACATGTATCGCTCGAAAAGGTCCAAACTTGGTCAAAGATCGAATTTTCATGATCATTTCTTGCCCTCTTGGTGAGCATTTCTGATGGAAGACCACCAAATCTGCAATAAGGTTACCGATATACTCCTTAAGAGCTGAATCCTTGCGTCGATCCGCATGTCAAGCTCCTCCTTGCCTTGATGCAAACTCATCTATAGACAGTATGTCCTAAATGACAAAGTCAAATCAAACAATATATTTAGCGACTAATCTAGAGTTATCAGAAAGCAATGAAACTTGATGGTAGGGTGTGTCAGGTCCCTCGGAGTCCACCGGTGAAATCTTAGCAAAAAATGATGCCTGCAGCTACCCTGTCCAAAGTTTGGTGATGCCAAACTTCGGATAGGGCAGCTGCAAGCATCATTTTTCGCCAAGATTTCACCAGTGGACTCTAAGGGATAAAAAAAACTTCGGACAGGGCAGTTGTAGGCATCATTTTTTGCCAAGATTTCATCGGTGAACTCCGGGGGACCCGACACACCCTACCATCAAGTTTTATTGCATAAAAATATATGGTAGTTAGAAATCTCACCTTCTCCAGATCATCTTGTATCTTCATTTCCTCGTGTGTTAGGGAGGCATCTCTTTGGGCAGAGGGATCTACAAACTCCTTGGTAGGAAGCTCGGTCTGAACAAATCATGCTGTAGTGCTTCAAATTCAGCATCGGGGACAAGGTAATCTTCTTCAACCAAGGTAATATGCTACTGTGCTGCTATGATTGCACTCACAATATCTAAGCTTGTGCCATCATATCTTCCAATCTCTGCCATTGTTGGATGCACATCCATGTAATCATAATCGATCAGGTCTTCCATTGAATCCCTGACTAGGATAGAAAACAACTCTTCTTCCTTCATTTCCAAGTATTGCATTACATCTGATAGAAGCAAGTATTGTACACCATCTACTTCAATGGGTGTCAAGGAGGCAAGGTTGGGTTTGTCGACTTGTGGCTATTCTGAAGAAGATGGCACCATGAGAGCCAACCCTTGCTCTGCCACCACTCAATGTTCCTCTTCAACATTTATGAGCTCTTCAATCGGTTCTTCTCTCCTGTATGTGATAGAAACAACCTGTAGAGTCGTATCTTCATCGCTCTCCTCCTTTAGGGGTGTATCCAATGCAAGGAGGTAAATTGCCAATGCGTAATCACACTCCACGAGATCCAAAGGTGATGTACCTGGTGCACTTCCCATGGAAACATTGCATACTCTATGCGAAGGATCCACATGGGCCAGACACTATTCACCACTTTTTGGTGATTCTTCCCTACCTGAAATACCATGAGTTGTTCCAGAGGCACCCAAGTCATGTCGGATCCCTCGATGGAGTATGTGCATGTAGCAATGGTGCTCACAAAGTCTTCCAAAACCTAAAGGGGGGGATCCAGCGACGATGAGAGCACACTTTTAAGGTTGAAGTTCTTAGAGAAAACCTGGAATATCTCGTCACCCTAGTTGGCAAAGATAGTCTCGTGGATCCACTCATCAAAGTGTGCACGAGCATCCATCATACCAGGTAGGAGGGATGTGGTGGATATAAAGAGATGAAGAGAGAAAGTGTGAAATGAAACAATAAAACAAGAACTAAACTAGTTCTACCTTAAAAACCTTAAGTTCAAACCATTAAAGGTTGTTCGCATACAATATTTAGTTATGGCTTTACTTACATCTTTGTAAAGTTTATATACATATGTAAATGTGTTGATGTGAAAAGTGTATAACAAGTGTATGATTTTGCATAAATACCATAATTTTTAAATATTGCAAGTTTGTAAGCAACAATATTCTATTGGCTAAAAAAATCCAAAAATTTACAGGTGTTGGATATTACAACTTATGGTGTTGGGATTTTTAGGGAGACTCTACAATTTCTAAAATATGTGGAGCTACACACTTTCCATTGGTAACAGTATCCTCAGCTCGACTTCGAATTTTCCTACCATCTAGTTTAAAATAGAAGCTAGCAGGTGGATTCTGCATTAACATTATAATTTTCTGGCGCACTATACTCAAGGGCCAATCATCTTCCATTTGCAACACTTGGGGCTCGCGGCCCTCACAAATGACAGTAACATCCACAGCTGCACTTTCACGCATGTCATGATCAAGGCACAACCATTTACCCTTGAGCATCCTTCATCTACGATACTTGAACACTAGACATAAAGTTTGTCATGCGACAAAGTACCTGTAATTGGAAAGGAAAGTTAGGTGATTCATGCCAAAGTAAGATAATAATCAACTAAGAGAGAAAATTTTTACCTGAAAGTCATGTCCCTTGTTGTGACTTGACACTCCACTATGTCAGGACTGTGAGTTATTTTTGATGTCCAAGTTTTGCCTAGAATCCTATGATGTATTTTTTATGACATACGTGCTTTTGGTACGTCTCAAACCCTTACATTCCTTGAGCATGTGTGCAAAAATTGCAATCGGTATGAACCAGCTTAGATGTACATTATTTGAGCCGGTGCTTGGCTTCATAGAATTCAATATGTTTGTTGAAATTTTTGTGCTACACATGTGCAAAATGTCGCTACTACACAATGGCCATTCTATGCTATTGATATTCGATATGTGCATAGACTCAAGGGTTCCATATTCTCGACTCCCCTTGGGCAATATGTACTTGGAGTCATAGAAAAAAACAAGGTCCTCTGCAAGTTGCTTAGCTTACTTCCCTCAAAGAGCAATCTACCAATTTCGAGGTGATAACACTTAAAAGAACCAGTGAAACTCTCAACATTTTGCCACTCACAGCAATCCAAAGGGTACTTCTGTAAATACGAGACAAGTTGTTACATAGGTATCATAAAATTTCTCATTCTCAATGAGTTGGAAATACTTATTGTTTGCAATGTTTTGTTGAAAGGGCACAGTGGGTGCAATATGTATTTGTTTTTGCATGAATACATGTTGTACAAACGCCTCTGTTACAAGGTGAGAATCAACATTCCTTTGTCTGAGAGCTAAAATTTTACCCTTACAGTGCTTTGATACATCTGCAATTGCAGATGCTTTCACCCTGAAAGCTCCCTTCATACTTGGACGCATATGTACCCACGATGAGCAATGATATGTATCAGTGATCCAATTCCCTTCTTCATCTTTTCTGTTACGTACTTCTATCGAGAGAATGCTTGTTCTTCTCTTAGGCATTATAACCTATGCATTAGATGTAAAGAAGTATGTATTAATCCCTAAATAATAAGCATTTTAAGTCTGTCCAGTAATCACCAATATGCCATACAAATCAACATGGCATTAAGAGATGTTACACTTTTGTAAACAGACATAAACATCGATATCGAAATGCATCTGGATATATACATCAACACAAAGTATAGATTTAAATTCAAGACATTACTTTAATCATACCATTTACATGAAATATAATGAAAAGAATAGCACAAGAATACTCAGAGAATTTCGCCAAAATAAATTTTATTATAATGAAGAGGAGTCTGATTCGACTCAATACATTGTATGAAATGTGGGTATTATAGAGTAGTTGTTACAAGGATAGTAGCCACGTGGCATGCAAATCTTAATAGGCACATTGGATTGACACCTGAGATATTCTAAGGCTTAACACATTGCGTGCTATATGGATGATATGATACAAGAGTTTCATGGATCATTGCCAATTGGCATGGAGATCCAAATGAACACATAGGACCAATAAAGCAGAGGATTTTTGAACCATCGACTTCCAATAGATCCATATCATCCAACACAAAGGAAACACTCACCACATCAAAATAGTTGATCGAGAATTATATGCTTCACCTAAACCTTGTACAATACCTGCATGTACAAAAAAACACCTGCATGAATCTCTTTTAACAAAAATACTTTCATGAATCCCTTTTAGCAAAAAATATCTAGATAACTACATGAATAGAAGCAATACAAAATAGGGCCAATTTTACCTATAAGCTGATCTGCTGAAGATAAGATTGAATCATTGCTAATCAAAACCCATTGCAAATGATCGACATAAGAAAACATCAATCCCATCAAACATAAAAGTCACTAATTCAATGAATAAATTTTGGCACCACAAAATATGGCAGATTTCCCTGTAAATTGAGCTACAGAATCTTTGCTCTACCTTGTGTTAAGTGCTGCAACAACAATTGATCCTTAAGTTAGAACTAGCATCAAACCCTATTGTAAAGATAGTAGAAAAGGGATAATGCAGAGAGGAAGAAAGAGAGAGAGTGTGAGTATGTGGGAGAGAGAAAGAAATAAGCACCTATCCAATCTTGCCCAAATTGATCTCTACAAAAGACAATTTTGCAAGAGTTAGGATTTACATGAAGATATACTGAAAAAACAGTAGAAAAGAGGAAACATAGAGAGAGAAAGAGAGAGGGAGAGAGAGATAAGCACTTATGGAATGTCACCCAAAATGATCTCTGCAATAAAACAACAACAAGGGTTAGAACTAACATTGTGTTGTATTGAAAAGATATCAGCAAAAAAAAACTAAACAGAGAGAGAGATTAACACCTTTGCCTCTTGCTCCAAATAAACTTTGCAAGAAAACAACAATTAGAACCAACATCAAATTCTATTGAAAACACAACATAAAAGAGAAACAACACATAGAGAGAGGGGGGAAAGAAAAGAGAGAGAGATGAGCACCTCTGTCTCCTGTCCCAAACAACCTCTGCAATAAAACAACAACAACAGTAAGAAACGATATCAAACCCTATTGAAAAAATAACAAACAAGAGAAAATGCAAAGAGAGATGGGCACCTGTGTTTTGCCCAAAATCTGGAGCTACGTGGAGAAGAAAGTGCAGAGGTAAGCAGAACGCTCAAAACCCTAATTACTCTTAGTAGGGAGCTTCAATGGAGACAAAAATTCACAAGCATAGAGAAGAGAGGGAGAGTGGTCTGTTGCTCAACTTTTGGGTCAAACTGATTTCGTGAGAGGGAAAAAACCCGAAATTGAAAATTCTCCAAAAAAAAGGGGGAAATACGAGGTGAGAGAAACTCAAATTTTGTGTACTATTCATTCTCCCTTTTTTAAATCCCCCACTACCCCTTTTTTTAATAGAAAACCCAAGATTTGAAGAGAGAAGATTCACCCTCCATGGATGTCAACATCTAGCCTTCCTATTGGAAAATCCAAAAGGCCCACATCTTAAACTATATTATTTTTAAGGGCCCATTTGTGAGTTCATTTTTTTCCTAATGCGCAAATATCACATTTGACATTTAGACAATTCCTACGGAAATGTTGGCCACCACACCACTTACAGCTGAATCTTGAGGGGGCACCTTCTTCAGGGCGTCAACTCCCTATCAAATTCTGTTGCTTCTTAAGAAAATTAACATCCACAACTATTTGTCTATACTATTTAGAAATCATATTGGTGTAGTACCTCATCATGTCTTTAACTTTGCCAAGGACGTTTGAGGCACTTAACTCATAGCCGCGATTGCTTGTCTGTCATCCCATTGACCTAACCACTTGATTAGGAATTGGCCGTTGACCTATTGGGACAACATTCCGATTTATTGTTTGGCCTCCACCACTTAGCGGGCCCATCTGACTAGCCATAGGTACAGTCATACTATTGGGAGGAGCTGGTAACATAGGCAGATTCAGGATGATACTCCCTCTTCCATTCACATTTGACATGGAGTCCCCTTGACTCCCGTTGGTCAATGCCAAATTATTACCATTACAATTTATCCTTGCTACGTAAGGCACTTGCAAGTGCGACTCTACTCCTTCAACTTGGGTGATAGCAGTGTCAATGTCGACCAAAGCAACACTACTAAGCTACACCTGGATATTGAAATCTAATCCATGTAGGAAATATGGCAACTGTGTAGCCAGTGGAATGGGGATATAAGTATTAAGTTTGCAAAGAACTTGCTTTAGCTTCTTGTCATAGGCTTGGACATTCTCATTTGGCTCTTGGCGTGTTACATTCAAGACATGCAACCAATACTTTCCACTCCTCTCAGGAGCAAACTCTCTATAGAAGGCCATGAAGAATTAGTCAATGCTAGTTATGGTTCTAGCCTCTAGACCGTGATACCATACTGCTGCCCTTCCTTTTAACGTCATATTGAAGAACATCATAAGGTGTCCTTTGTCTTGGATTTGATAATTAAACACGAGCGTTTGAAACTCCTTAATATGGAGTTCTCCATCTTCTTCTACTAACCCATGGAAGATGGAAAAAGGTGATCCTAATGTCGGTAAATCCGGTGTCCCCTGTTAGAATTACAATGGGTTGTGGCATGACTACAATCGGATTGACAGGAGGAGTTTGTGTAGGTAAAACTACACCCCCACTTGAAGTGGGATGATTGACTGGAAGTGGGAAAGTGCTAAGACTTCCACTTGCACTCAAAGTGTAATGAAAGAAGCTGAGGGGAGAGAGAAAGAGAGCTGAGGAGAGAGAAAGAAAACAAGAAGAAGAAGCAAGAAGACTAGAAGAGGAGAGAGAAAGAGAGGAAAGAGGAGAGAAAGGAGAAGGAAGACATGGAAGCTGGAGATGAAGGTGAAGAGTGTGATCTTGATAATAATTGATTGCCCTAATATGGGGCTCTTACACCTTAAATACCCCGATCAGTGTGACGGGGTGTCTAAACCCTAGTCGATGTGTATCCCGCTTGTTACAATCCATCCCCACTCGAAAGGTTTTTGCGCTAAAAAACAAGGAGAAACAGAGGGGAGTGATGGGTGGGCTAAGGGAGGGTTTCCGCGTACTACTCAAAGTCCTTTGACAATGAAGAATATGTGTGGAGAGACTAGGGACATCATGCAGTCCTGGACCGGTCGGCTGAAGTAAACTGGTCATAACTTTTGATAGGTAGCTCCAAATGGGGCGTGCTATATGTCGAAACAGAGATTATGATGAGAACTTTCAGCCTATATAGAATGCATATGCATTGGATTTGAGTAAGTACAAAAATGTTCTAAAATAGTGTACAGTCTACGGGCGGGAAGTGGGCAATTTGGGTCATGACTAGCTAGTCTTCCAGCCGTTGGGGTTCACGGAGGTAGGGAAATTCATCGAGGATGGTTGCTAGGTGCCAAGAGGCTTCTTCCAAGGGTAGGCCTTGCCATTTGATGAGGTATTCTTTGATGGATTGGGATTGTAAAGTGCTTATCTCACTGCCCAATGATTGCTTCAGGAACATATTGAGGATGCCCTCTTCATCGATGGGGGAAAGTTCTTCCACATAGTCCACTGAGGAGCCTACAAAGGGTTTCAACTGACTGACATGAAACACATTGTGGATTTTGGTGGTAGGGGGAAGTTCCAAGCGGTAGGCCAAGTTGCCAACTCTCTTCAAAATGCTGTATGGGCCATAGAAGCGGTGGGCTGGCTTGTTATTGCTGCCCTCTTTGAGAGTGGAGTAGTGTGACTTAGGCACTTTCAAAAGGACCAATTCCCCTTCTTGAAATTCCAAATGCATGTGTCTTTCATCAGCATAGAGTTTCATGTGTGTTTGGGCCTTTTGAAGATTCATTTTACATTGCTGAAGTAAAGCTTGCATGCGATCCAATTCAGCTTGACTCTGAGGATTGATCTTATCAGTAAACAAGACTGTAGGAAGGGGAACTTTATACCCATATAAGGCCTCAAAAGGGGAAACTCCAATGCTAGAGTGTGTGGAGTTGTTATATGCAAACTCAGCCAAGTGAAGCCACATATCCCAACTGTGCTGTACATCATGGCAAAAGTGCCTCAAGTATGTCTCAAGCCATTTGTTAACTCTCTCAGTTTGGCCGTCAGTCTAAGGGTGGGATGTAGTGGATGGAGCAAGCTTGGTCCCCATGGAGGTGAAAACTGTCTGCTAGAAGTTGCTCATAAACTTTGCATCCCGATCATGTACTATGACTTGTGGTAGCCCATGCAACTTGAAGACATTTTCCATGAACTGAGTGGCCACCTGAAAGGCAATATATTGGACCTTAGTGGGGATAAAGTGGGCAGCTTTGATGAGGCGATCAACTACCACATAGATACTGTTCCACCCTTTCTTAGTCAAGGGAAGGCCGGTGATAAAGTCCATTGTGATGTGAGTCCAATTCCCGTCAGGGATGGGGAGAGGCTGTAAGAGGCCAACGGGCCTGAGCGTACTATCCTTGTTCTGTTGTCATGGAACACATTTGGTCACAAAGTCCTTGACATCCCTCCATAAGCCTTTCCAATGAAAGCTCTTGGCAATCCTCTCATATGTTTTGAAAACACCCAAGTGACCAGCAGTGGGGCAAGAATGCATTTCTTCCATGATCTTCTGTGTGAAGGGGGAAGTGTGTGGGATGACAAGCCATGGGACCAAATAAGGCCATGCTTGAGCTAATATTGGGAGTTTTTAGCTATAACCCCATGCTGTAATTTCTGAAATATGTGGCTGAAATGGTCATCTAACAAGTAAGCCTCCTAGAGCTCTTCAACCCAATCACTGTGTAATTCTGAGATAGATGACACTCTGCATGCCCACATTCAAGAGAGAGAATTAGCCACAATATTATCCTTACCTCGTGTGTGTGAAATGTCAAAGTCATAGTTCTGTAAGGTTGCCACCCATCGCCTTTGCTTAGGAGTCAAAGCAGACTGAGTCAAGAAGTATTGGAGGACTCGGTGATCACTTTTCACTAGTGGTGCCATTTCTTGATGGCATGGAGGATGGCCAACATCTCTTGGCCATATACATTCATTTGCATCTCCTTCCCATCAAGCTTGCGGATTTCAAATGCAATCACACCATACTCTTGAAACAATACTGCACCAATACCCTGGCCAAAACTGGCATCACAATGAATGGTAAAGAGCTTAGAGAAGTCAGGGCAAACAAGGATGGGGGCTGAAGTAAGCGCGTCCTTTAACTATTTGAAGCTATGATCTGTCGTGGCATCCCAAAAGAATGACTCTTTTTTCAAGCGATCAGCCAAAGGTGCTTCAATGGTGGCATAGTGCTTAATGAAGCGTCTGTAGAATGAGGAGAGACCAAGGAAGCCACGCAAGGAGGTGGTGTGGAAGGAGTGGGCCAATCCTTAACACATTGCAGCTTTTTGGGGTCAGCATGAATACCATTTTTGCTTACAATGTGTCCCAAGTACTCCACAGGTGTCTGCATGAATATACATTTTCTCTCCTTAGCAAAGAGTCGATGCTCTCTCAATATGTCAAATACCCTCCGCACGTGTGTCAAGTGCTCCATAGATGACTTGCTGTAAATGAGGATGTCATCAAAGAAAACAAGCACGAACTTGAACAAAAAGGGCTGTAGGATTTTGTTCATGAGGCTTTGAAAGGTGGCAGGGCGTTAGTCAACCCAAAAGGCATCACAAGAAAATGGTAAAGTCCACAATCAGTCCGAAAGGCTGTTTTGACCTCATCTCTTGCCCACATACGAATCTGATGGTAGCCAGAGCACAAGTCAATCTTAGTGAAAAAGCATGCCCCTTTTAACTCGTCCAGCAAATCATCAATCCGTGGGATGGGGTAGCGGTTCTTCACTGTAATCTTGTTCAAATCTCTGTAGTCAATACACATGCGGAAGGAGCCATCTTTCTTTTTGACTAAGAGAATAGGGGATGCATAGGGGGAAGAACTCAGTTCGATGAAACCCATCTCCAACAACTCCTTGATTTGCTTTGCAACCTCTTCACGCTCACACTTGGAGAGCCTATAGGGGGGTTTGTTCACTGGCTTGGAATGGGGCTCTAGGTCAAGTGGGTGGTCCACTTGTCTCTGGGAAGGGAGGAATGTAGGCATCTGAAATAAGTCATTGTATTCCTCAAGTAAGGCCTGCAAGGCAGAGTCATATGATATTGTGGAGGGCTGATCAGAATTGTCCTTATTTAATTGCAAAACAAAGATCTTTGAGCATTTCTTAAACTCCCGTTTGAGTTGCTTTGCTATAATGAGCTGAAAATCGGCATGCTCTCGAACTTCCTCTAGGTGGATAGGCTGTCCATGCATCATAAACTCCATGTAAAGCTGAGAGAAGTCCATAGCAATTTTTTCCAAGTGTTTCAGCCAATCACAGCCCAAGACAACATCAATGGGGCCCATATCTAGGGCAATCAGATCAACCAGTGCCACATAATTTTCAGCCAAGCATAAGGGAACGACGAGACATACATGTGTGCTGATTTTTTCTTCTCCGTTTGCTACTTGGACCTTCAAGGGGTGGTGTAATGCCATAGGAATACATTTCAACCGATCAATGGCTGATTTATTGACAAAACTGTGTGTGCTTCCGCTATCCACAAGGATAGAAACATGCTTTCCATTGATACTGCCTTGAATGCGAAGGGTACTGGGGCTACGCGAACCTGTCCAAGCATCCAAGGAGATCGAGCAAAGGGAAGTGGGAGGTGGGTGGGATGTTAAATCAAGTATCTGTGAGGGTGCACCACCCGGGTCAAAGGGAAACCCATCCTCCAAGTCATAGAACTGCTCATGATCAACATCTTCTGTGGGTTCAGTCTGGTCAATGGCCAAGTCATCCTCCTCATTGTGCCAATCTTCCATGACATAAATGCTATGAACTTTGACTTTAGCTGACTTGTATGGGCATTTGGAGGCATGATCAGTAGTGTACTTATATCCACATTTAAAGCATAGGCCCTTTTCTTTCCGTTCCTTGACAACATCTGGGGAGATGAATCGTTGACTACTGGATCCATGGGAAGGTGATGCAGTGGACTTTTTATTTTCAGCATACCAATTTTCAGCCATAGAGCTCGATGCTGTCCCAAAAGTGCCCATTTTCCTTTCAGCATGGAAGGTGGGGTAAGTGGGGACTTTGGGGCTGTAATTAGGCATAGAAGAGACTTGAAAACCACCTTTGTATGGGGCTGATCGTTAACGGATGTAGGGAGGTCCAACACCTTGTTGAAAATGCTCATTCTTACGGTACTTTCTTGCATACCTTTCAACCAGTTCGATTGCATCAAACAATGTAGTGGGTTTTTGGGCCATTACATCAGCTGCTGATAGACTCGGTTCCAAGCCATAGATATACTTGTGCAGTTTAGCATCGTCACTAATGCTTTCCACATACATGGTCAAGTTCATGAATTGATTGGTGTAGTCATGTACAGTGAGGTTATATTGGTCAAGAGTGTACCACCTTCTTGCCAATAGTTTTTTTCCACAGGGGACACAAAAACTTGGACCATATGCATTTTGAAATCTTCCCAATCAATGAACTGTTGATTCTCCCAATTGATATAGCGCCACCAAGTGTGGGCAAAACCTTCCAAGTGGAGAGAAGCAAAAAGTATTTTCTGCTCATCAGTGCAGGGGTAGATGTTGAAGTAGGACTCCAACTTGGATGTCCATTCTTCTAGGTCAGATGGTGAGGGAGATTGCCCATTATACTTTGTGAGAATGACCTTGTCATGCAAATCATAGGGGCCATGTTGCCCATGAAATCCTTATTGTCCATGCATCCCGTGTGGTGGCCATACATGCCCTGCTGTCCATACATCCCTTGTGGTGCATTTAGCCATGTTGTCCATTATAGCCATGCTATCCATGATTGCCAAGCTGGCCATTTGTACCATATTGTCCTTGATGAGGCTAATTCATATGTGGTGCATGGGGGCTCCTAGGTGGAGTGGGTGAAATTCGACCCAAGGTAGGGGAAGGCCTCAAGTGAATGTTGCCGGCATGGTGGACAGGGGAATTCAATAGGGGCTCACCATGCATGTGAGAGGGTTCCCAGATCTCATAAGTAGAAGGGGAAATTCCCTTAGCGCCAAGTATACCCTCTGGTCCATGCGATGGTTCCTGATGTGGAGGGCGTCTAGACTCATGTCTAGAGTCATTGGTCTTCTCTTGGGATGAAGCGGTCGCTAATTGAGCAACAAGAGCAGTGAGCTGTTCCAAGGTCTCTTGGGTCTTTGAGTTTGAGATGGCCATGTGCTCGATCACTTCATCAAAATTAGACATCATTTGGCAGTGGTTAGTGACCATATCATTGTGGCGTTCCATATGACGGAGCTCATGTTGACAGAGGGTGTGATTAAGAAGGGTATATAGGTCTGTTTCAGGCATGTCCTCTTGTATATCACCATGGTAATCTTGCGCTGATCTTGGTTCCTAATTCATGGAGGTCCCGGAGTCTCTAATATCCCTCTGGAGTTCCTCTTGGGCCTTGCTTTTTCCTTTCTGGCCAGCCATCTGGATGCAGTCCACAGGACCTATTGTTAGTAAAAAAAAAAAGGCATAACTCTTAGTAGGAAACTCTGATTGTTGCTGAGGTTTTGAGCTTGTCAGAGAGGAAGATGGCCTCTTCAAGATGAGCTATTAACCTTTATGACAAAAAATGATCAGAATTTTCTGTAGGGGTTTTACAGTGGCTGTCCTGGAGCGGTCTGCAACCTATCCACAGTGACCCTAGTGCACAAAAATGGGCATAACTTTCACACCGTAACTCCAATTGGGGAGATTTTTGATTGAAACCAGAGGGGACAAAGCCCTCTTCGAGATGAGCTATGGGGTTTACCCCCAGATTCAGGACAAAATTTTCTACAATTGGATCTTTGTGACAGTCCTGTAGGACTGTGACTAAAAAACACTATCTATCCCTTAGTGCCAATGTCTGACATGGATAGAGCATAGATCAAGGGGCCTGATCTGACACCTCAATAGCATCTTGAGCATACTGAGCATAATCGCGAGCATCATTGCATACCCATCAACATTGCCATTCATGCATAAGTACATTCATTGCCATACATCTCCATAGACTGCATGTACCTCAAGTGGCATACATGGGTGCCATTATCATTGCAGGGTATTCAAAAGGGATCATTGGGGTAGGGAAGTGTGGCTTATGGAAGTACTTGCACCTGCAAACAAGTATTGGGCTCGGGAAGGGTCTTAAGTGGTAAGGGAGGGTCACCTCTATTTTGTCTTACCACCTGGCTTGGCATCGGCCTTTTTCCTCAGTCGGAGTATATGTGGCAGACATTTTTAATTAGCAATTAGCATGAGATGCATTGGAAAGGAGACATTGGGCCTTTTCATGAGATGCAAGGAATGATGAGGGTTGGGGTAGGGGTTACCTTGGCAGTCTAGTGACTCGCTGGCTGCTACTTACCCACTTTACAATGGATAATATTCTTCCAGGATCATAAGACAAGGTAGGGGTTAATGTCAGCCATTACAATGAAATCCCAGGAAGAGGTATGATGCTTGTATGCAATCTTGAATCTCTCCAACAATGGATTAATCTCAGCAAGTGGCTAAATTGAGAGATTAAGATCAGGGTGGCATACCTCTTTAATGCTTGTGATGACCGTTGAAGCCCAAATCGTCATGATGCCGCTTGCTCCATTGATGAAGTCCGATTGTTGGTTGGGCATCCGTGGAAGAGTGCTTCAGCCTTCGAGTGCTTTTGCTGATGAAGAAGGTTACCAAGCTTATCCTCGAGCTTGAGCTTCAAGGACGGGAAGCTTCAAGTTAAGCTTTCATGGCTGCCCGCAAAGCTTCCATGCATGCTGAGTTCAATATCTTCATCCACGAAAAAGAAATCATTCATGGGCTGAAGGACTTGTGGGGTATGAGCTCTCAGGGTCAGAGATAGTTTAGCTTGAAGAATCCATGGCTGTCCCAAACTGTTCCAAACAGTCCCCACCTTGTGGCTGAATACCCAGAGCAAGAGTGTCAAGGAGGAGGAGATCAATGTGTGGATTCAGGGCCTGGAATGGCAGAGGGGAGTAGGAAAGGAGGGCTGGGGCAGAGGGGGGAGGTAGGAGGAGCAGGGAACAACAACGCAAAATGCGTTGCAAATTGTGAGCTGTTCCCTGGGGTCTCTTCTGGCCTGTGACCCTTGTCAAGGGTATGGACTGTGGTCAGGGGCAAGTGGGAAAGGCTCCTGAGGCTTCAGTCTTGCCCTCTCATGGCTGCTCCAGGGAAAAAGATGAGTTCTCTTTGCTGTGTGGCTATGGCAACTTGCCTGGGAGGAGAGAGAAAGGGGCTAGAGCAAAAAGTAACTGGGGTTTTTCCCTCTTCTAACTCATGGGACCCTAAACTTGGCATGAAACCCTTAAAATTTGCATAAAAAGAAGTGTCGACCTGCTATTTTAACCATTTTACCTCCAGATATGTCTGAGTCTCTAGTCATAGCTCCTGCTTGCTCCAAAAAGCTGGAGTTAACTGCAGTCCTTCTCGCTATACCTGTACCTGTAAGCTGAGTAACTAGGGTTTTTGGGATTTGAAAAGGGAGAAAGGGGAAAGAGGAAAAGGACCAAAGCCTGAAGCTCTGATACCACTTGTGATGAAAGAAGCTGAGGGGAGAGAGAAAGAGAGCTAAGGAGAGAGAAAGAGAACAAGAAGAAGAAGGAAGAAGACTAGAAGAGGAGAGAGAAAGAGAGGAAAGAGGAGAGAAAGGAGAAGGAAGCCATGGAAGCTGGAGATGAAGGTGAAGAGTGTGATCTTGATAATAACTAGTTGCCCTAATCTAAGGCTCTTACACCTTAAATACCCCAGTCACTGTGACGAGGTGTCTAAACCCTAGTCGGTGTGTATCTCGCTTGTTACACAAAGGGCTACATATGACACTTAGGTTATTAGAACCACTGCTGCTTATGCATAGTGGGCTGCTTATTTGAGGGGAATAATGCCTTACAATCTCCAACCGCCGTCTAGCCCTCTCAGCGCATTCTGCTTTTTGTATTTCGGCTTGACTGTTCTTGTCAGAGGACATAAACCAACTATTTGGTCCCTAGAAACCCTAGATTTGGAACCACTGCTTGTTGGTGGCTCCCAGCAGATGCACCACTGATGGGACCTAAACTGGGCAGACATTGGCTATGGCACTAGCCGGACCTCATGCACACAATACACAACCCCACCACATGGCCTCGCGGGACAAGAGCATCTGTAATACACCGATGTACACTAGGTAGCCTTAATTATGCGTTTGTAGCTGATATGTAGTCCAACGTTTACCTTCCCTTCTCCTCAAAGGGAGATCCCAGACATATAGGCATAGTAACACAAACATCAGGAAGCTCCTCTCAGCTAATTTCCGCAACTCCACTGCGACTCTCCTACATCTTAGGGATTGGCCCCAAGATGCATCACTCCAACATATAAAACATAATGCAAAAACTTCACTCTTTTCTCATTTTGTACGATCCAGGAATATATAAATCCTCACCAAACAATCCTAAGGAAATCGTACAATTGACTATAGTAAAGGCTCCTTTCCACTCCATGTATAAGTCATATCCAAGGAAGACAATTGCTATGCAATCCAGGACTGATACCATGTCATGCGCCATGCATATAATCCTAGTGCACAAACAATATTGATACTGATTCCTCGTGCTACTAGCCTCTTAAACTGAAATATCACAATTCTAAATGAAATGCACAATAAAATATTTCAAAGATTCACACCCTCTCAACCTTCTTAATCTCTTAACATCACCCTTTCCCTCTAATGTTTAGGTTATGCTGCATTGCATAGGTGTAGGGTTTTATTTTGTATGTATTTCTCGCATAAAACGGAAAAAACCATGAACTATAACACATAAACAAAGCCAAACTAAAGCAAAATGAAGCCAAACTTCATGCCTCAGCTTTGTTATACAACCACAACCACCAATCATAATTTTCTAGATTTTTATAGCACCAAAATCCTATTTTTTCCCATTTTTAGCTACTTTTCTCTATTTACTTGTGCATAAAAATATATTATTTTCTGATTTATGATTAGTGAGTGATTATGACAGCTGAAAGGTGTTTTGTCTCAAAATTTTATCCCATGCGTATCTCTTTTTCCCACCCGAAACCAATAAAACTTTCATTTTTACACTAAAAAGGTGCTTTTCGGGCTATAATTTAATTATTGCGACCATTTATTATTATGGATCTGCATTTCTTTTATGCACAGCCCTCAATCATAATGTAGACAAGATTCAAAAAAAAAAATTCCATATAAATTTCATTTCAACCATCAAACATAAAAAAGAAGCAAAATTCCTTTGTAAAAATGGCGCATACTGCTTACTTGCGTGTTGCGGGTTTTTTGATTATTTTTTTGGGTTGCCAATGGACCACGACCAACAGCAAATCTTGAATGCTGAACATCTCCCCTCAGCCTCCTCTTGATCTTGGAGCAATCCGGTTCATGCTATCGTCATCACATTCTCTTCTTGATTCTTGCCATGCGAAGGACCATTTGGAGGAGAGAGAAAGACCGAAACTGGTTCTTCATGTCCAGGCAGCCATTGCTCGTGTGAAGACTAGTGATGGAGAGCATGGGAAGCAAGAAGATAAGTGATGCAATTGGTGTAGGGGGTTACATTGAGGTGCATAGCTCCCTCTCCCTCTCTCGTCATCAAATCGTCGTCTGCAGACACCTCCCTTTTTTTTCGCCATGGGAAAAAAAAATAGCCCCCTAGTCGTGTGAAGAATTGGGGGGGTGGCCCCAAAGGTCAAACCCCCTCTTACCCCTTAAGTCCCTTTACACTTGGTTTCTTTGGTCTTTGGACCTCGGGCACCCCCATTCAATTGTTTGGCATTGGAATTGCGATTTGAAAAATCCCAGACGTTCGTCTCGAAGTCCACTAGTGCCGGGCATCTCTTGGAGTCTCATCCGACATCATGGGAAATTATGAAAATTACCCAATCGTCGCTCAGTGGGTCTGTAAAGCATTTTAGGGCCTTGCTGCTTAAAATTGTACTAATTGTAGCTGCCGCTTTCGACGACGTCTATTTTTCCCTTGAAATTCAAAATTTTGGGCTATTTTTAAGTACTTCTTGGAGTCAAAAAGCAGCTGTCAAGACATCACTGATGGTGATTGCATTCTATTCTGCAAGAAAGCCTTCCATCTCTGCCTCTTTGTAAGTGTAAAAACCACATTGACAGCATCCTGCCAATATGTCTCAATCCATAGGTTGCGTACGGTCTTCAAGAAGCTCTCCCAACTCATCCTGAAGTGCAAGATCAACCACCTGCCAGAATAACTCCACTTTCTCTTAGTTTAGGGATCTCTGCTCTAGTGCATCCAACTAGTTGTATCGCTCTTCAAATCCTCGCAACAACTCAAAAGCAACAAGTCCTTTCTTGGGCTGATAAACCCACTCTCTGAATGCTTTCTGTGTAGCAATACCATAATCCTCCAGAAAATATTCATATTTGAGCGCTTTCTTGAAAACATTCCAGTTAGAGTCTTGCACAAAAAAACTGTCACTCTAACCCACAAAATAGGCGAACAAGCCGTAAGAAATAGTTGCTCCAATTGGTCGAAACTGTGAAGAAGCGCATTTGACTTTCAAAGGATTTAATGTAGGCTGAAACATTCCGGCCATCAAATAATTTGCAGTCACTAACCATAGCCTCGATTGCCTTGCACACCATGCGTATGCTCTTGTTCTTGATGCAATAGTCGTTGTTGATCCAATTGTTACTGATGCAACTGCTACTGTTGCTACATAGATAACTGCATTTGTTGATTCTGCATCATAATGGTTGAATAAAGAGTTTGTAATAAAGCCTTCATCTCATTAGTTAGAAAGGAAGAAGCAGTCGATGAAGAGGGTCGATATATTTGAAGAATCTCCCTCTCGATGATCAGAATCAACACTTTCACGTCGGATTTACCAAATGTCACATGGAATTTGCATGGGGGTTTGTGAAAGTCACTCGCTGCAGGGATGCTTTGCGATGGAATAACTCAACGTAAAATAATTATCCAAAAGAATTTTAGATTCAAGACAAATGAGAAAACAAATTCTTTGATTAAAGATATAGACAAGATACAAGATCAAAAGATTCTAGGATATGATCAAAAGAACTCAGGGAAGACAAGGTCAAAATCTCGAACTAAGAGAGAAGAGAAGAAGGTGGAATGTCAAGATTTGTGGAAATATTTTCAGGAAAGGCACGGAGCTCAAAGCTCAAACTTGAGCCACTCTCGTAGAATTTGATGACAAGAACTTTGAAGAGGGCAAGGAGCTCATAGCTCGACTCAAAAACCACTCCATAGAACTTAATGATGATCTTCAAAGTAGGCGAGGAGCTTAAAGCTCAGACTCTAGAGCCTCACTCCTATGAGATTTGATGGCGAAAACTTTATTGTAGGTGAGGGGATCAATGCTCAACCTCAAGCCACTCCCTTCGAACTTGATGGCAAAGCTTTGAAGAGGCGAGGAGCTTAAAGCTTGACTCAAAAGCCTCTCATGTGTGGTTTTTTTTAAAGGAGAGATCAAGGAGGATGAGGAACACAAAGCTCCACCTCAAGCCTCTCTCTCTTGATTTTGATGGCAAGCTCTTCGAAGAGGGTAAGGTACACATAGCTCCACCTCAAGCCTCTCTCTCTTGATTTTGATGACCTCCAAGGTTCTCATAGTGTCACCCTTTTATAGTTTTCTCTCCTACATCTTCACGTTGTGCTTTTCTTTACCCAAAAAAAAAACTAAGGCATTTAGCTTTTAAAAAAAATTAAGGTGTATGTTTTTAAATCTTATGCTTTAAAAAATTTTAAACGCTAAACATGTTGTTTTTTCTCTTTGTCAAAAGCTTATGTATTGAGCTTTTTCACCACCCCTTCTCAAATCAAGGTTAATGGTAATCATGCCTAGGCGAAAATCAAAGTTGTTCTTTATGATCTCTAAAATCTCTGCATCAAGAATTCTTCCAGTCATGTATGTGTCAACGAATATAGTCAGTGGCTCAAGTATACTGATAGCATAGGGAACCGGCACAAGACACCAATGGGCAAATCCTGCAGCAACAACACTCTTGGTAGCTTGCCTTACAATGTAGGCCCCACTGTGATCAACTTTGCTGGGATCCTAACCTAAAAAAGCCCCACCTCCATGTAACCCCATACACCATAGGTGTCAATGATGATCTTCCTATCAGTAAGACCAGCATCATCATGCAGTTCTCCAATCACAAAGTGCCATGATGAATTGGGATGAAAGATTGTCTTCTCATCCAAGTACTTCTTTGGAATGACTACAACAATCTCATCGATTGTCTCATCATGTTGAGTTGATATCAACACAGTATGGACACTGTTGTGACGCTGCACATCCATCACTGCAAATTTGAGGGTGGAATTTTTTGCCAAGAATTCGAAAACATTAGTAGCATCATTAGGAATTTATTTTCCATTGTGTGTGTCTTTTTGTTTGCATTTTGCATGATGCAGGAGCACATGTAATTAGTCTAGGCACAATTTCTTCAGTGCATTCATAAAATTTTGTTTGGAAGCATCGTTTAAATGATTGCATTACACATGGTTTTAATTTGCAAATCATATGAATGATTGGGCATGAAGTTCTTTTTTTTTCAAAACATATTCTTCCTAAGGCACATTGCATGAAAAACAGGCCCATATGAAGAGAATGTATGTTTTGAAGATGCTTTACTTGGATTGCTATGAGTTGCAGAGTCGACACAAGTCAGGTGTGGTTGAATGATTCTTTCAATTGCATCTACGTCTCCTTGACCAAGTTGATAGATTTCTATCCAAGAAGAGAATGGATAACTATTGGATCATAAAGAATAGTTTAAGTGTATGGAGATGAATTTGAGTTTCAACTTCAAGTGTACAGGTGGTAGCCATGCATCTTCACAATCACACAAGCTACTTCAACATAGTGGCATGGATGGGAATGAAGTTGTAAAAGAAGACTAGTGTCATTGCAAACTCAAATGATTCTAGTTTCAATTTCAAGTGTGATGAATGTGCTGAGAAGCGAAAACAGTTTTACACAAAGATAGAAGAATTACAAATTGCAAAGGAGACAGAAAAGAGCCAAATAGAAGTTGAAACAAAGGAGGAGAAGGAAGAAAAAATCAAGTAGCTGTGAGGAAAAGCCTGACATTCAAGGCCACATCAAAGCCTACATTTTACCAAGAAGGGGCACCTCCAAAAGTAGAACTTAAAAAGATTCCTACCACTTGGGCAAATTCACCACAATTTGCTAGGTGAAATAACACAGCAAGAAATTGATGATATTACGAGGAGGAGGATGATGTAAGCACTTGATGGAGGTTGGCAATAGAGAAGAATAACAAAAGCTATAAAAGACTTAAGCTTTTTGAGGAAAAAGCTTTGTATTTTTGGGGGACCGTCAAGCTTAAAAAGGGGTGGAAAACAATGTGAAAAACTCGGTTTCAGAATGATATCAGCATCGTGTTCTTCCAAAGCTTGAGAAGGAAGCAATCATCACATCAAAAGCTCGAATACTGGTGATACAGGAGCCAATAGAATAGAATCCAGAGGTAGACAATAACATCATTCAATGCCATCATCGTCACCCATCACCACCATTGCTACTCCCTTGGCCTTGCATAGAGGACCACCACCCACAAGGAGACCTATACTATCATCGATGCCTCTGACAATGCCTCCATGCTATCACTAATAACACTACATTGTGCCATGCTGTAGCACCTCTCCTCGGTGCCATGCCTGTCACACGCCATCTACTAGCCACACACCACATGTGAGGTTTTCTGCCTGTGCAGTCAGCCTCATAATGCAACATCACCCCCCTTTGATGTCATGCCACCTGTCGTGGGAGCCATGTTACAACACCTCTCCCGGTACTACTGTGACATCATCAACTTGTCCATCTTGAGATGCATTGTCATGCTCCACTACATCGAAGGCGTGTGCTCTAGTTCAATGTCTAGCCACCTGACACACCAGCCTTGTACACTAGTTGTCAAGTTGCAGCCCGCCTCATGACTTGTAGCTTTGTTATGGCTATGGTTGGTTGGGGTGACCTGCTGCAATGATCATTGCCCTTGTCATAGTTATCATCATCTTCGGATTGGAGCTCATACATTTTCATCAAGAGAACCTCTCTTATCATTAAAGAATTTGGATTTTTTATAAATTATTGAAGTATGGATCCAAGGATGTAAAGTGTATGTTCATACTTTTGATTTGATTAAGCTTTGGATTTGTACTAGAAATTCCCATCTGGAAAAGCGTCCATGCGACATGCTACTTCCATGAACTTCCGCGAGTATTATTTCGTGCGACATCTGGTGAACACCCGGCGTGAAAGCATTCCTTTTGATCATTGAGATGGGGGACTCTTCTAATAATCCACATTCTTCATCAACTACTTCTTCTCTTTCGATCGATGAGATGAATACATTATTGAAAACTCTTTCTTCAGCTATTGTGATGCATAATTAGTAGATGGAGTTATCCATGCAGCATCAGCAATAGTTGCATTAGCAAGAATTTGATTAACAATGATTTTTGCATCAAGAATAAGAGCATATGCATGGTGCGACTAAGGCGATCAAGGCTGTGGTTAGTGAGTCCAAATTATTTGATGGCCGAAATGTTTCAACCTACATCAAAGCCTTTAAAAGCCAGATGTGCTTCTTCAGAGTTTCGACCAACTGGAGCAACTATTTCTTATGACTTGTCATGCCTGCTTTACAGGTTAGAGTGACAGATTTATTTGTGCAAGACTCTAATTGGAATGTTTTTAAGAAAGCGCTTGAAGATGAATATTTTTTGGAGGATTATGGTATTGCTACACATAAGACATATAGAGAGTAGGTCTATCAACACAACAAAGGACTTGTTGCTTTTGAGTTGTTACGAGAGTTTGAAGAGCGATACAACCAATTGGATGCACTAAAGCAAAGAGCTTTGAACTCAAAGAAGGTAGAGTTATTCTTGCAAGTGACTGATCCAACACTTCAGGATGAGTGGGAGAGCTTCTTGAAGACCATACGTAGCCTATGGAATTGAAGACGGATTGGCAAGATGCTATCAATGCGGTCTCTACATTGACAAAGAGACGGAGATGGAAGGCTCGCTTGCAGAACAGAATCGAACACCATCAACAATGTCTTCTCCTACCACGACCTCTCCTACTTCTCCTATTGCACCATCCATTGCTTCTCCTGTTTCTCATCATGTGTCTATGCCTACTTCTATATCTATGCCTATGCCCGAGGGGTCCACTAGGGTTTACCGTATGGTACCATGTGAGTGTAAGGGAGGGGGGTTATTTTAAGGGAAGGAAGGTACATTTATAAGGTAAGGTCCCATAAATAGGGGATAGATAAGGGGCATTTTCATATATTTCTTGCATGCAAGTGATATCTCCTTATTACTACTAGTGAATCCCTTGTGTGCCTATGCCTATTCCTACTGCAGTTGTTAGACCATCTGCAAAACCGATTGTCAAAGATATGGTGGAAGAAATTTCAAAGAACTTGAAAGATCTTCAAATTACGATGACGAGAAGGGAGCAAGAGCCACTAAGTCTAGCTCCAAGTTCATCCCCAACTTCTTCTACTCCTACAAATTCTTCCAGGAATTATTGTGTTTGTCGTTGCATGTGGTGTGATAGTCCAGACCATGAGTGGAAGGACTGTCAAGATTTTGAAGAGTTGAAAAGGTTGAAGTTGGTAGTCTGGAAGGACAAGATGATATGTTTAGGAGATATAGAGCAACTGATTAAACCAAATTTTGGTAAAGGAGGTATGATGAAATTATTGGAGGAGTCTCTTTTGCGCTCTTCTTATATGATGCGAGAGGTGGCAAGAGAAGCTACTGCCTATGGTCTTCAGTTGGAGCAGTTTTTGTCGAAGGACAAATCTCCTTTATGGTCCTATGCACTGCATGGAGAGAAGAAGGGAAAAGCTTCATCATCCAAACTTTTAGCCACATAGGAGATGCTATCAGAAAAGGGACTGGATGGAATGATCGAGTTGATGTCTTTTCTACCCATGTTTACATTGTGAAATCTCAAGGATTTGAAGCACTTGTTGTGAAGAGAAGTAGAAAAGAGATAATGATCAACCTGAATGATCGAAGAGGGTGACTAGGAGGAGTGATCTAGTTCTTTAGCCTTCTTCTTAAGGACTGGAGCAGAGTATGACTGATGTTCAGAAGACAAAAGTACAAGAAGATCAAAAAGCCCCAAAGACAAAGGTACCTAATTACAAAATTGAATTTACTCTTGGAGAAGTATTGGGGATTGCAAAAAGAGAATTTCATGATGTTATCATTGACATCATTAAAAGAAAACAACATGTTATTGAGGAGTTGACACCCACTACAATAGAAACGAGGCATAGACGTGCACGTTAGACGCGCAAAGTCGGGCGCGTCTATCAGAGCATCTATAAATGCGTGTAAACATGCGTGTAAATAGACGCAAATTTTATGTCTATATATCCGCGCAAATAGATGCTAACATAGACGTGCTAGCAGATGCACAATTATTTAACCACCTAAAATTAGCAATTCACATAATTAAAAAACCAAAGTTAATAATTATTTAACCACCTGAAATTGATTCTTGAGCATGCACATGTGCGCATGATAAAAACCATAGAATTAAGAATACACATTGAATCATTGAACTAAAAAAATAGAGTTAATAATTTCTTTTTCATTGCTCTCTAATGAATGGCAGTTTCTCCAGTTGACAAGCCTGATATAAGTAATTAGCGGCAAGCGACAGAAACCTTACAATTAGTAGCAAGCATTGCAATATGTATCTCGTAATTTCTCTATGTACTTGAAGATGATAAAAGATACTTCCTTTTTATTATGGAAAATTCAATGCTTGCTTTAAAATTGACTATTGATTCTTGAGTATGCACATGTGCGCATGATAAAAAGCATAGAATTAGGAATACACATATATTGAATCAATAAGCAAATTAAGTATGTTACACTGAATGATCCATCTCATCTTCAATGAGATCAGCCCTTGCTAAACTATCTACTTCTAGGTCTATGTTACCAAGAGGTAACGAAACAAATAAGTCTATCCCGCTATCAGATGTGTTGCTATATTGCTCAATAACTTCATCAATATCATCGACAATCACATTATTGTCTTCTTTTGTGTTTCCTTGAACGTCATCGCAAGGTTCATCTTGTACTATATCACGCATATTATCCATTATGGTGTCATCATGCACATCATCATTATTTGTTGGATTGTCATCTGCTATCTCCATGTCGGTAATATTACCATATATTGGTTTTGAACGATTAGATATAGGGATGACATACCACCATCGGTTATTATTTACCATTGGATGATACACAACCTGTATTTGAAAAACAAAAGCAAAAAACTTAAGTACTTATTATATTGTGTATATGTATCACATGTATACATATAAAAAAATTAGCCTTTGCATATATACCTGCTCGCATTGTTGAGGTAGTACTAATGTGTCATTCTTGTTTTGGTGAAATTTTGTAGAGTCAATGATTACAAAACCACTTGGATGATGTCTGATTGTGCAATGCTCACCATTTGTTACCACTTCTTTAAACCACTTCACATCCAGTACATTCTGAAGTCAAGCTTCAGAATATCTTGGATCAAGCCACAATAACCTTCCATGGTACCATTGGCAGCCTCGAAGTGAGCAAGGACACCACAATCTTGGGTATTTCTCTTTTCATCTATACGTTGAGTTCGAATATGTTTACCCTCACACCAAAGTGCATTGAATAATGTGCACTAGTAGTAAAAGATAAAAGATCAAACATGTCAATTATTTATATAAAATAAGACTTATAGAAACAAATTAATTGATAGCATGTCTCACCTTTGATAAGCAACCTCGTGCGTATTCCCACTCTTCTTGAGATATATTAATTTCCTCCTCTTTTTCCATTCTCTCCATTTCCTCATGTAACCAATCTATGTCAATATGATGTGGGAGCGCATTTAGATGATCTGGAAATGAGACATTACATCCATATCTAGTGCAAAATTCTTGTCTTTTGCTTTTTCTTCTTGCCCTTGCTTCATTATATAGTGTCACCCCTTTGCTCATAACATCACTATTGAGCACACAAAAACTATTTAACTTACGAAGTTCTTCTTTTGTTAGCACTTTACTCATTCCTTTTCCTTGAGGTACTGTAGAGGTCATCCTCAAGTTTTCATCATCTTTCCATAGTCGTGGTTGAGAGGGATCCACTTCAGCAAGATATTCAGAGATATAAACAAGGGATGATTGCACTAACCAACCCTCAGCCATGCTTCCCTCAGGCCGTGCTTTTTGCCTCACAAAATCTTTCAAGGTTTCCATGAAGCGCTCAAGAAAAAACATCCACCTTACATGAACTGCCCCACAAAGTGCGATCTCATCAATCAAATGTACGAGTAAATGTAATTGAGTAATTAAAATGGATCGAGAAAAAATTTCCTCCACCAAACAAACCACCTCAATACATAATACTCGAGCATCTTGCAATGTGTTTGGATCAATTTCCTTCGAGCTCACGTATCTGTCAAGATGTATGATGTGCTTGTTTATTTTTGTGTAGAAATTCAAACATATATAATGAAAAAATACAATGTATACACACCTCACAAGCTCTCCCATCTTGTAAATGATATCACGTACATCTTTGGAGGCACAATGGGATATGCTAGTAGGAAGTACGAACTGAATGTAAACAATATTCATAGATGCAAATGATTAGTTGAGGAAAAAGTCATCATACCCCAAAGTTTACACATAGTTACGCCACTAATTACTATATTCATGGTTAGAGATATCCTTACTTGAATCATTTTGTGCCAATCGTGGGACTCCAAACCAGATAGTTGCTCCACATCTCTTTTCTTTTTCTTTATGAAGGCTCCCTTGAGACATCTCATATATCCTGTGGGTGTTTGAAAGCTATATATTTGTTTCTTCACTATTTTTTCCTCGTTCTTTGACAATATCCAAGGTGCATGGGGTAGCTCAATCTTTCCTCTGGGTCCAATGCATGGCCAGGCTCGTCTCATGCGACCAATGTTACGTAAATCCTCCCTTACATTAACTGAATCGCGAGCCCCTATCAAGTGATCCCATAATGTAGATACAACATTTTTGAATATGTGCATGGGGTCCAACAGGTGATTGATCTTGAGTTCAGTCCAGTACGGAAGACGAAAGAATATAGAGAACCTAACAAACAAACAATATATTATGTAAACAATTCATCATGCTAAATACTTTAAAGTCAATCGAGAGAAATGCACTTCTTACCGACTCATGCCATATGGAGGGTGGCTGTCGGCATTAATCCATCTCTCCTTCCAATCTCGAATGGTTAGAGATTGTGGAGTCATTCCATTAGTAGGGAGAACATATTTGGGATGGTCAATAGGAAGAAATCGATGATGATTATCGTAGATAACCTTCTTTAAACGTGCCGGCCTAGAGGAAACTAGAGAGGGACCGCAAATAGGACATGCATGATATCTTGACGTGGTTAAACTTGAAAAAACAAGTGAATTAATAAAATGAAATTGATTCAAGTCTTGAATTTCAAATATAGAGTTATATACATGTACATGAACACTCTCTGTATCCTGAAAAGTCGTGCATGGTCCACAACAACATGGCCTTCAATGTGAAATCTCTAGAGGATGCAGATGCACTTCTATCTTGCATCTCAATACCTTCCCATAACATTTCTAACTCTTCAATCAAAGGCTCTAAGTAAATATCCATGTTTTTTACCTTGTGCTTTCTAGGAATCAGAAGGGACAACATCACATGTCCCTTTTTAATTGCCATGGATGGAGGAATATTATAGTTCACCAATACCACTGGCCATACACTGTATGATGTGCTTTTGATGCCAAATGGATTGATTCCATCCATACCTAAACCAAATCTCAAATTTCTTGGCTCTTCTTTGAAAACAGGCCACAAATTATCTATATGTTGCCATGCGGGTGTGTCTGCAGGGATCCTCCATTTTCCATCACTTGAACGATGACTAGCATGCCATGACATGAGCTTTCCAATAGACTTACACTTGAACATAAGTTTTATACGTGGAACAATTGGAAAATGTCGCAAAACCTTACGAGGCACATCCATTGACTTCATCTCCACTTCGTATCTTGATTCGCCACAAACAGGACACTCTCGTGCGAACTCATGAATCCCACGAAATAAAACACAATCATTGACACATGCATGGATCTTGACATAATCGAGGCCTCCCAGAGATGTCAAGTAATGTCTTGCTTGCTCTCTCTTAGTTGGCAATTTGTTTCCTTTTGGAAGCATTTGTGATAATAACCAACATATATTTTAAAAGTGAGTTAAAAAACCACCAACATATATTTCTGTCTGATTTCAAAATAGAATTAACAATTAATATTATGATTCATATATAAGCCAAACTGAATTGATACCTACTTCAATAATGCATCCAAACTGACATTACTCCATCCATAAATTATTTGCAAGTTAAGTATCTCGAGGGAGGCACGAAGAATGGAGTACGTACAACCTTCATACAAGGAGTAGATGCTGCTACATATAGTGGATCATCTTGCTTCATAGAGTGACCTTCTCCCTCTACCGGTTGTGAAAATAGATGGTGTACCATGTTGTCCAAAATCTCATCCTCTACAACTTGATGGGGCATTTCATGAGGGCTACTATCATGGTCGTTAGTCTCTACTCTTCTTGAAGACTCTGCCTCCTCGCGTCGATGTTTTGCAGCCTCTCGACGCCCGGGAGGGAGCGTTTGAGGATGTGGCACCACATCCTGCTCAACCACAAAAGGGAGTTTCATGTACGTTGATATATAATTCTCGTAACATAGACTAGCAATCTTAGTGGTAAAAAAAAACAATGAATACCGGTGATTTTTCTTGGTCCCATTCTCCATACAAGTTGAGGTGTGACATTGCAATTCGACATGCTCGAAAAATACACCCTCGACAACGATCACACATGCATTTAATTTTTTGTCGTAGCCATGCATCTCGATTATGAAGACGCAATGTTTCATCCTCACTTGAGGATGTGCTCATTGACTCACCAGCTTGCACCGCATTAGGTGATGACGACGTCGACATGATTAAACCTAATTCATGACAATATCAAAATATTTGTCATTCATATGTTTACATAAGATCTTAATTTTAAATACACAAAAAGCATCATCTTAAAACTTATCTTAACTTATCAAAACTTAAGAAGAATTCACTATCAAAACTTATCTTAAAAATAAAAAATTATGATAAATCCCAAATGCACGTCTACATCCGCGTCTACCTATGCGTCTATTTTCGCGTCTATCCTTGCATCTATCTGAAGAATAGACGCACATATACATGCGAAAATAGACGCACACATCAAAATTCAAACCATACTTAAATCATTTCTTTTCAAACTGCGCCTTTCCTTTCCTGTGTTTTTTGCGGTTCTGAAGCTTGAGTTTAGCCGACATGCAGTCTCTTCATGCCTCACCTAGTCTCTTCATGCCTCACCTCCTCATGACTCACCTCTTCTTTCATTTCAAACACACAAGAAGGGAAAAAGGAAAGCCAAGGAGAGGAAGAAAGAGAGAACAAGAAAGAGGAGAATAAGAAGAAGCAGCAAGCAAGCAAACAAGCATCAAGGGAGGGTAACTTACCAAGGAGAGGAAGAAGGAGAAGGAGAAGCGCCACCACCCGCCACACCAAACACCCAAGGTGAGTCTCTCTCTCTCTCTCTCTCTCTCTCTCTCTCTCTCTCTCTCTTTGTTTCTCTCTTCCTCTCTCTGCTCTGTCTATGTATTTAGGATTTGTGATTCCATTATGTATTGCATTATGTTAATCGTCAATGGCTGTCGTCGGCCTAAAATCGACCGACCTAGCACGTCTGCTAGCGCGTCTACCTCTCAGTGTAGACGTGGATGTAGACACATAAAAATGTTTCCTCTCAGAGTGTCTTAGAGCGCGTCTTAGAGCGCGTGTGCTGGCGCGTGTGCTCTGCAATGTACACACAATGATACACGCGCTGCTCAAAAGGTTGACTTGCAGTCTACACGCGATTATAGACGCGCATTGACCTTGGATGCGCGTCTGGAAGCGCGTCTGTGCTGCATGTTAGATGCGCAAATAGACGCGCTGCACAGAAGATGAACTCTGGAGCGTGTTTGAGAGCGCGTCTAACCTGCAATGTAGACGTGGGGATACACGCGCCAGGTCTCCCAGTTCTAATATTAAACAATATATTTTTGCAATGATGAATGTGACCAATCCCATGTTTGTGTTTATTAGTTTTCTTGTTTAAGAGAAGCATTTGTAGGTAATATATGATTTTTTGTATGCAAATAAATTTGTTTAAGAGAAGCATTTGTAGGTAATATATGATTTCTTGTTTAAGAGAAGCATTTCTTGTTTAAGAGAAGCTCTTTAAAAATGTAGGTAATATATGATTTTTTGTAGGCAAATAAATTTGTATTTTTTCTGTGTTTTTTTTGTAGATGTTGTATCCTGGTTCATCTAGCAATGACCCAGATGTGGATCGCATGAATGATACATTGGCCTCCTTTGGCAGAGGAGTCAATGCATTTTTTGGAGGTTTTCCTAGTAGGGAAGACTTCATGGGAGAGATGACCAGACACCTTGGCCGCTCTCCCACAGCGGACGAGGTGTTCAGTGTCATGTCTGGGACGCCTCTGGCATCTTTGCCTGGCACTACTTCCCAGACTCCACATGCAAGTACTCCACATACAGGTACTCCATATGCAGTACTCCATTTGCAGGTACTCCACGTGCTCCACGTGCATCGGCTAAAGCACAAGCATCTGCAGAAGCTCGTGCATCCAGTGAGGCAGAGGGCAGTCGACAGAGAGGGAGGAGGGAGAGTCGAGGGGGAGGACGAGGGTTGTGTGGGGGTTGCCTAGGAGGTGGCGAGGGATCACCCTCACCAGTAGATCATGTAGAGGAGGTTGTACGCCATTACTATAGAGTTACAGATGCCGGTGGCATCTTTCATGATGATGAGGGAAGGGATGTAATGGCGTACATGAGGAGCGTCGTGCATGCGACGTATAAAGATTGTTTCATTGCCTTCAAAAATCAGAAAAGCGGCTTGTGGAAGTGTTGAGGGCAGTCCATAGGAGGTACCCAAATCCTGAGGGTCAGCGATTCTCGGATGATTGGGGACGTACAAAAGTGAGGGATATGCTTCACAAGAAAAGATCCCACCTCATGACATGGGCCAGGGACTCACTGCGGAGGCTGGAGGAGGGGCGTGGAGCCTACAACCAACCACCTATGTGCCACCACGTAGAGTGGAAGAAAGCCAAGAAGAAAGTAGCTGAGAAAGTGAAGAGTCGCTAGCACGCAGAGGCGCGACGGATCCAAATGGAAACAATGGGATCGTCACATTACGGATCGGGCGGCAGAGAGTCGTACGAGGCAGAGTTTGTAAGTATATTTTGATTTCTAGTTTTTTTAATTTATATTTCTTTAAATTATTTATATATTTTAGTCTAATATATTGTGACGTCTAATTGTTTGTATATTTCTAAATGTTTTGCAGACTACCATCGTTGGTAGGACACCTACCCCTAGAGAGGTAGGTTACCATTGAGGCCATAACCGAATTTGACCTTGTTGAGGTTGAAAACAATGTTTGGAGCCAGAGAGGTTTTGATTATTGGACATATGTGTGGATATTATGGCAGGAAGCCTTCTCTTGCAAAGGTTGATGCCATAGAGAAGATTGCAGAGACTTGCTCTTCTACTTCAGAGATTCGCAAGTTTCTTGGAGCTTATGTGCTTTATCTTATTTGGATTCCTCATTTTTCTCATATTGTGGATGATCTCTACTAGCTCTTGAGGAAAGGGAAACATTTTTCTTGGGAGATGAGACATACTAAAGCTATGCATAAATTGAAGAAATTATTGAGTGCTGTTGTGACTCTTCGAAAAGCAGATTATGAGTGTGGGAGACCTATTGTTCTTACTATTGATACTAGTCCTATTAGCATTGGATGGGTTGTTGGCCAAGATGATGTAGATGGGAATAGGTATGCTATTCGGTTTGGGGAAAAAGTCCTAAGCGAGCGAAAATATAGGTATTCACAGATTAAGAGGGAGCTCTTGGGAGTTGTCACGGCTCTCAAGAATGACAAAGAGTACTTCATTGGAGCTACTATGGGGGTTAAGACTGATTGTTTGCCTCTTAGACTAGGTATGATTGCGAGTTGTTCTACTCCAGATATTGCCATGCTTAGGTGGATTGGGTACACAAAATCCATGAATTCTGAGTTCAAGCACATAGCAGGTAAAGACAACCTAGTAGCCGATATGCTTTCATGAGCGAGGTATGATGATATGGATTTTTCTTACATTGATGATGTTGATGATGGGACTAATCTTTCAACCATGCATGCTGATCATATTTGTCATGTGTTTTCTTTGGAAAGCTTTGATGAGTCTTTGTATATAGGAAAGTATTTACAGATTGGTCATTATTTGAGTACCATGTCTAGACAGGATGGATGGACTAATGCAGACTTCAAGAAGATCAGGAGAAAAGCTTATGGTTTCTTCTTGCAAAATGGGATACTTTGGAAGCATCCATGAAAGCAAGGAGGATAGCCATTGAGAGTTGTATGTGACTGAGTATGTGACAGAGCTTCACAGGTATATATCATGAAAAATTTCATGAAAGCCTTTTGGTTGGACATCGAGCTGTTTGGGCGACCTATGAGAAGATTAAAGAGTGCTATTGGTGGAGAGGCATGTACAAAGATATCTCACAGTTTGTTGAGACATGCCCTGATTGTTAGTTGTTCTCTTTAGTGAGGCATAGAGATGAGATTCATCCTACCTACCCACTATGTATTCACTACAAGTGGGTTCTTGATTTGATTACTATGCATGTTGGTTTATGGAAAATGTGCTACATTGTTTTGGCACGAGAAGATCTCACAAATCAAGTGGAAGGAAGAGCATTGTGGACGAAGTCTACTTCAATGGTTTGTAAGTTTATGTTGGAGGATGTTATTTGCAGGTATGGATGCATTGGGAAAATCATTGCAGATAGAGGTGACTTGGATGCTGATGAGGCTAGGGATTTTTTCTCTTGCCTTGGCATTAAACTTGCTTTGAGAAGGCAATGAGAAGAGTGAAAGAGACCATCCACAGATTGTGAAAGCCTTAGCCAAAGTATGTAGTGGACAAATCAGTGGCCTAGGTTGTTGCCTTATGGGATGATCGCATTAATCATAGTGTGACTACATGATATATGCCAACTAAGTTGATGTATGGGCAGAAGCCAGTCATGCCAACAGAGACTTGCACACTTACTTGGAGTGCTTTACCATGGCACAAGAAAAGATGACTAGAGAGGATCTTTTGACTCTTCAAATTCATCAGTTGGAGAGAAGACCTGAAGATATTGAAAGAGCAGTTCAAAAACTCAAAGAGGCTAGAATTGACAATAAAGACAAGTTTGATAGTAGACATAGATTGAGACCTAGAGAGATTGAGAAGGAAGATTGGGTGTTGATCTATGAAAACAGTCTAGACAATCAGTATAGTGCTATCCGCAAGGTTTTGAGACGATGGTTTGGGCCCTATTTAGTGCAACATGTCCATGACAATGCTACATATTCTTTGGCAGAGCTTGATGGTATGACCTTACAGATTCTGATTACAGAAAAAATAATCAAATTATTCAAGAGAAGAGATGATGCAGCCTATGCAGTTGAAGAGTTGGAAGATGAGATTTATGATGGACTTGAGCTAGGATATGATGAAGATGAAGATATGGATATTGTAGATGCTTTTACTAGATGAAGAGATCACATTGACCATCGAGCTTAGCATTGATGAGGATGCATAGCTGTGGCCCTCATCCAGAGGATGTGCAGGTTTGGAGGGGGCGGATGCCGTGACGTTGCATGTCCACCATTGCAAATCTGAGGGTGGAAATTTTCACCAAGAATTTGAAAACATTAGTCACCGTCATTAGGAATTTATTTTCCGTTGTGTCTGTCTTTTTGTTTGCATTTTGCATGACGCACGAGCACATTTAGTTAGGCTAGCAAAATTTCTTCAGTGCATTCATAAAATTTTGTGTGGAAGCATCATTTGAATGATTGCATTACATGGTTTTAATTTGCAAATCATATGAATGATTGGGCACGAAGTTCCTTTTTTTTTCAAAATATATTCTTGCTAGGGCACATCGCATGAAAAATAGGCTCATACAAGGAGAATGTATGTTTTGAAGATTCTTTACTTGGATTGCTATGAATTACATCGTCGACGCATGTCGGGTGTGGTTGAATGATTCTTTCAATTGCATCTATGTCTCCTTGACAAAGTTGGCTGGTTTTTGTCCAAGAAGAGAATGGATAACTATTGGATCATAAATAATAGTTAGAGTGTATGGAGATTAATTTGAGTTTCAACTTCAAGTGTACAGGTGGTAGCCATGCATCTTCACAATCACACAAGCTACTTCGACATAGTGGTATGGATGGGAATGAAGTTGTAAAAGAGGTCTAGGCTACCAAACCAAAGGCTAGTGTCATTTCAAACTCAAATGATTATAGTTTCAGTTTCAAGTGTGATGAACATGCTGAGAAGCGAAAACAGTTCTACACAAAGATATAAGAATTACAAATTGCAAAGGAGAAAGAAAAGAGCCAAACGCAAGTTGAAACAAAGGAGGAGAAGGAAGCAGAAATCAAGCAACTGAGGAAAATCCTAACATTCAAGGCCACACCAAAGCCTACATTTTACCGAGAGGGGCCACCTCCAAAAATAGAACTTGAAAAGATTCGTCTCACTTGGGCAAATTCACCAAAACTTGGTAGGCAAAATAACACATCAAGAAATTGATAATACTATGAGGAGGAGGATGACATAAGCATTGATGGAGGTTGGCACAGACAAGAATAGCAAAAGCTATAAAAGCCTTAAGCTTTTTGAGGAAAAAGCTTTGTATTTTTGGGGGTCGTTGAGCTTAGAAAAGGGTGGAAAACAACGTGAAAAACTCGGCTCCAGAATGATATTAGCACAATGTTCTTCCAAAGCTTGAGAAGGAAGCAGTTATCACATTGACAGCTCGAATACTGGTGATACATGAGCCAACAGAATAGAATTCGGAGGCAGACAATAACGTCATTCAATGTCAACATCGCCACCCATCACCACCATCGCTACTCCCTTGGCCTTGCACAGAGGACCACCACCCACAAGGAGACCTATACTATCATCGACGCCTCTGAAAATGCCTCCATGCCTTGGGTAAGTTACTCATGAATATATGTGTTCATCACGTGGGTTCAAAATAAGGTATTTTTAAAATACCATTTTTATACATTTTTTACATATAGAAGGGTGTAATATTAAGGGGTTATTTACAGATTGAATAGAAAAGGGTTATGTTTTATGTAGGAAAAGTAATAGATAAGGATATTTATAAATAGGCCTTGAACGCACGTGATGTAGAGGATATACATATAGTAACTTCCGCGAGCTCCATGCTATCACTAATAACACTATTGTGTGCCACGTTGTAGCACCTCTCCTCGGTGCCATGCCTTTCACATGCCATCTACCAGTCACATGCCACATGTGAGGTTTTTTGCCTATGCAGTCAGCCTCATAATGCAACAGGACCCCCCCTTTGATGTCATGCCACCAGTCATGGGAGCCATGTTACAACACCTCTCTCGGTAGTACTGCGACGTCATCAACCTATCCATCTTGAGACACATTATCACTCTCCACTACATCAAATGCCTATGCTCCAGTTGCCATGTCTAGCTTGACACACCAGCCTTGTACACTAGTTGTCAAGTTGCAGCCCACCTCACGACTTGTAGCTTCGTTATGGCTACGGTTGATTGGACTAACCTACTGCAATGATCATTGCCCTTGTCATAGTTATCACCATCTTCAGATTGGAGCTCATACATTTTCATCAAGAGAACCTCTCTTATCATTAAAGAATTTGGATTTTTTATAAATTGTTGAAGTATGGATTCAAGGATGTAAAGTGTATGTTCATACTTTGAATTGATTAAGCTTTGGATTTGTACTAGAGATTCCCATCTCGAAAAGCATCCCTGTGACATGAGACTTCCACAAACCTCTGCGCATATTATTCTATGCGACAACGTGAATCCGAACCATTGCACTAATGGTCTGATTGGCCTCTTGGTCTGCTTGCTACATCATAACCTCCTCATCAATGACAATTGTCAATTTGGCCACTATATTCTGCAATCCAACAGTCGTCGATACTTTGAGGGCCATTGCTATTGTTGGATGATGGACAATCATCGTTTTGTAGACACGAAAATGCTGAGCACCTTTAGGCAAATTCTGCTGTGACAGCATATTGTGTAGAAAAGTGCCTTTTGGCAAACGAAACTTCTTTATGTTATCCACAAAAGAAGATGCAAAAGAATGCTTGAATGGGTGCATTGCAAAGGCACACATTGAATTCTTGTGGAATGTAAGAGTTGGCATGGACTTGCCTACTGCAAGATCTCAAAGCTTGATGGTTGTATCATGAGACCCTGTCACAACTTGTGGATTCATGGCTTGAGTAATAATAGAGCACACATTGTTTTCATGTCTAGATAGTGCAAAAATTTGGTCCTTTTTCTGCATGTCCCAAACTCGGCAAACAGAATCATGCCCTCTAGTCATCAAAATGTCGTGTCGGATGTAGCGATAGGCAATTAACTCCACTTAAATGTCCATTATATGAGAGGGTAACCTTGTTGTATTCAAGGTCCAAGCATTTGACTTGCTTATCATCATCAATAGAGATCATGTAAGGAAATCTTGGACTAACTGCAAGCCCTCGTACTTGCTCAATATGCCCTTATAGCTTTTGTAGGCTGCTAAATGTTGAACCAATTTCACATATGAAGAGACATATCTTATGCGCTGGCAACATCTGAATAGCAAGTCACATGGGGAAAGTCCAAAGCAAAGCTCCATTTCAGAATAATAACCATAGCATGATGGTTTTGAAGACACTCATCAACAAGCTATTGAAGGAACAACACTGTTATCTCCAGAATATGTGGTATTCTAATTAGTGGGCTCTTCAAACCATAACTCATAAAATGTTTTACAAGCAAGATTCTTCTTCTTCAAGAAATACTCACTGACGATGTAAAACTTACGACCTTTTCTTTTGATCCTTGAGTCTTCAAAATTTTTGATCCTTGAGTCTTCAAAATGGATGCCTTCATATGAACCTATTTTTCCATGCAATGTGCCCTATCAAGAATATGATTTGGAAGAGAATTTTGTACCCAATCATTCATGTGGTTTGCAAATTAAAATCCATGTAATGAAATCAATCAAATGATGCTTCCACAGAAAAGAATATATGAATGCATTGAAGAAAATATTCCTAGCCTATCTACATGTGCTCGTGTGTCATGCAAAATGCAAACAAAAAGATTTTACACAACGGAAAACAAATTTCTAATAATGATGACTAATGAGTCCAAATTCCTGTCGAAGAACTCCGTCCTCAGGTTCATAGTGGTGGATGCGTAGTGTCACAACACCAAGTCCACGAACAAGATCTTGGTAAGTATCCTAACACAAGTAGTCTCTACCTCATATAGTGACTAGGACAACAAGCTCATGGCAGCTTTGTGGGCATATGAGATGGCCTACAAAAATGACATATGACAAACTCCATTCAAATTGATCTATGGAACCAAAGCTATTCTACTAGAATAGTTCTTTGTGCCAAGCTTGGGAATAGTAGCCCAAGAGAGATGGGAGGGCCAAGAAGCATGGAAAAATTGGTTAATAGAGCTAGAACACCTATCTGAGACTTGTCTCATTACAATCCATGCTCTAATATATGAAAAGGAATGATGCAAGAGTTGGTTTGAAAAACACATCAAACAACAAGACTTTGGCCAAGGACACCTAGTCTTGTTGTACTCTAGCAAGGGACACACGTAGAAAATAAAATTTAGGGGATTGAGACCTTTTAAGGTTTGCAATATCAATAGGATAAGCAATATGAAAACTGAAACCCTAGAAGGAGAGGACATAGGTTTTTTCAATAGAAGTCGCATAAAAAAATATTACCCTCCATCACATCCACTTCATGAACCTCTAATGATAGATCCATCAACGAATGTGAGGGTTGTAGCCACCATCACTCAACTAGAGGAGGATGAGGAAGCATCAACAACGGCCTACCTGTGAATAATTGTAATTGCCTAAAAGGCATACACCCTTGATGCGCTAATTGATGAGTGAGCCAACTCAAATATCTTAACACATGAACATTGGACCACCATGGTTTAACCTCAATTGTAACCAACCAATGCAAAACTTAGCTTGTTTGGAGGATAGTCCTATCCACTCAAGTAAAGTATTAGTAAGGAATCACTGTTGGGATGTGTGTTCAAAAAACAAGTTTATTGTAATATTGACTATGAGTTGTAGCGCATCCACCTTGCTATTGGCAATGTTAGAATATTGATAGTTTTTAGCAAGGATACCAAGGCCATCCAAAAGCTTTTAGTGCCATTGGTAGCCAAAGCTAGTGTGCCCATTGTAAGGTACCATTACCCTCTAAAAACCACACACCCAAAGCTACGAACCAAATGCTCAAGTGGGTCCCATAGCATAGACTACAACTTTGGACTCATAATTTCCATGCCTCAAACTCTTGTTCTAAATGACAGAGTTGGTGCTCTTATCATTCACACGTGACTGGGAAGCATTAGGCTCCAAAATCCCTATTGTAAGACCAAGGCTACTATGAAGGTAACACCTTGATGTGGTTTCCTAAACTCTCAAGTGCCATGTTTGATCCTCGATCTCATGCCCCAAAAAACAAGGCCCAAAAACTTCAACCAAAATAGGGGAGGAGGAAACCCAAAAGATAGGGTGCTCAAACCATGCGTGCTGCAATGGAATATCAATCCAAAGCTCAACCAAGTGTCCATGAGCAACCACTCATGAATGAGCTCCCGCCTAATGACTCTAAGGTGATCACCATTGTAAAACCCAATGGCATAGCATCAATCAAACTCCAAACTTCTCAAACCAAGCTACCACACCCATTGAGATCCCAAAGTGGAAGTACCACACATCAACTTGTCTAGTTCAACTAAGCTCAATCCACTAGAGTAGACTTCTCAAACCAAGCTTACCACACCCATTGAGATCCCAAAGTGGAAGTACCACACATCAACTTGTCTAGTTCAACTAATCCCAAGCCACTAGAGTAGGACTTAGGCCATCATAGCAAACAAGGATCCATTCTCGAAGTGGCTTTCAACATGGCCATAGACATAGGGGATGACTTAGTAACGTGCATCCGATGACTAGACTCAACTTTCACGTTTTTTGCTAGAAGTTACAAATGTTTGGACCTAGGCCTACTTGACAAACCCATAGAAAATGAGATACATTCCTTGCCATGTTCTTGGGAAGAATACAAATTCATTTTATGAAATTTTGTGAGAAGAGGCCTTAAGCCAATGCTTAATCACCTCCTACAAGAAGAGAAAAATTCCCATGCCACCATAGGAACTTATTGAACTCCAACGATTAATTGAGTTTGAGTCCATTTCTTACGCAAGTGGTATACTTTGTGTATTTCATGGACTCAAGAGGGTTATCAAATAATCATGGCCAATACAAGGTAACAACGTCCCATCAAGAATTTCAAGTATGACTAGACCTATGTGGTCTTCACCAGGGGCATGCGCAAGTTCTTACACTTTGCTCACTAGATATTGCACCCAAGCCATGATGTTGCTTTCATTGACCTCCCCTTCAATAGTTTCTTATGTTGGGGTGATTGTCGGGGTGCCCATGATTGGTGGGACTGCATGTAGAGGGGCTTTACCCTTGCCTTTCACTATTAGTCTTGGTCTTGCCTCTTTTGCCGTTGCACTTGTACTGGGCATGTCATCTCAAACTACGCTCATCATTGCCAATTCCTAAGATTAGGAGGGTTACTCCACTGATGTTTGAATAGCCAAAGCTATTTGTTTCTCATCATGTTGCCTCAGTTGCTCTTCCTGTGAGCCCCTCTTATAGGAATGAAGAGGCCAGCAACAACACCAGCTGGTGCATAATTGCACCAAGTGCTGAAGGTACCCCATTTGGAAGTGTCAACTACTTTGGATAAGGAAAGACACAACTGCATAGCCCTAGAAGAAATATGCGCCTTCAACTCCAAGGAGAATAGACACCTCGAGTTGGAAAAGGAGGAGTTGAAAAGGCAAAGAGAGGAGGCAAGGAAAGAGCTACATGCGACAAAGACTCAAAGAGATGAGGAGACCACAAAGAAGCTAGTAGATCTGCACAATCAACTTCAAGTAGATGTCCATAAACAGGCTATACTAAGGAAGCAAATAGAGAGCAGAAACTAGGAGCAACAACAAATGCATACATTGTGGTGGGAACAGGAGTAGGTGATCGCCACCCTAGCCCAATACCAAAATAAAGGGTTAGAGTAGATGAAAGAGAAAGTAGAGAAATGGGCAACCCAGAATGAGGATAGAGTCAAAGAATTAGCTTACCAACTAGCCCACTCCGAGAGAGTGAATACCTCTTGGTGGAGAGCAAATCCGTGACTTACAAGACAAGAAGCACCATGCTGAACATCACACAGTCAAGAGAAGAAGAAACACTACAGTAAGTGAAAAGAAATTCAAAAGTGGCAAGGAGAGCATTGCAACATGGAGTCCATGCCAAGATACCCAAGCCTAGCACTAGCTTGGGAGTAGAAGAGCAATGAGCCCATCTAATCTTAGTTGGCTTAACCTTGTAAGAACTTGACTTGCTAGGGTTTGGGGAGTTGGTGTAGCAAGCATAGCCACCTCCACAAGAGCCAACGAAGCTGATCCAACACAAAGGGCTTGATTTTGAACAAGACTAGGAAGAGAAAGAAAAAATGCATGAATCAAGCCCCCCTCTGCCAGCCACAAGCACAACTAGAAGAGCAAGGAGAGGAAGCCCTACCACATGAAAGGATGGTAGAGATGAGGCACAAATGTAGAGAACAAGTGGAATGAGCCCACATGAAGTTCCAAGCCAAGACACTGCAAGTTCCGCAGAGATGGCCATCCCTAAACTAGGGCCAAGAAATTGTAGTGTGGAAGCAATGGAAGAATTGTGGCCACCCTTTTGAGTTCTCCTTCACCTTCCCCCATACATTGGTTGGGGTACTATCTCCAAGGGTGGTGGAGGATGTCATAAAGCTCTTAACAAGGCTAGAGGAAATAATGAGACAATCCATGAGGTGGTAGTAGGAGCCCGCAGATTACTAGAAAGACAAGGAGGGGGAGGCACCCCAGAGAGTGGAAGGATATGAGGGTTAGCCTAAGTGGTGTAGAAACATCTGGGACTCTAACTTAGAGGCATGGATGGCTTTCTATACCACATGAAAGGGATGATCCTTCCTACATGCCCTACCTGAGGATGTTTAGAGTTGACTTCAACTGGGATGTGCATGGTAGGTATGACTTCCCTCTGATCTACAATGTAAATATCTCAATCCCTGAAGAAAGGCTGATCTTCACACTGAAAGTGATCTTTGTCCACCATCAATAGCAGGTTTCCTCAAGGACTTCTCCTGATGCTCAGATCCCTCATTCATTACCACATGTAACTATCTTCATCTATTGTGAATATTATTAAAATAAAATCCAAATGCAGAGGAAGAGTAGTTACTACTCTTTTATGATATCAATGCTGGAATAGATAGCTATGCAATGGTGTGCCAACATTTTTTGTATAAACTTATTAGAAGACATGAGTGATAATAGATTCATTGGGTGTAACTACTTGTTTTGTCATCTACACAACTCAATATAAGAGCTAACTTGAAGGGGTATATGCAGAGCAGGGCCTTCCTAAGCAAAGCCCTTAAGCCTCCATGTAGCTTTGGCCCTTGCTCATAAACGAGATGCCACCTAGTGTACTCCCTTTATAATTCAAAAAAAAAGAAAAAATAAAAGAAAAGAGAAGGAAAAGGACAAGAAAAATAAGAAAAAAGAAAAGCCAAGAAAAAGGAAAAGGAAAAGAAGTGGAAAGAAAAGGAGCAAAATAATGAAATCAGTCCATCTCTACTCTATGAGTATCACAAGCACTACACCTAAGGACTACCCTAGCCCACTCTCCTCCACATCACAACTTAGGGCACATTAAGGGTAGGACACAATTGATAAGAACCGTCTCCCTAAGTCACTCACAACACCTCCATTTACACGAGCTGGGTCCTAAAGTGTGGGACAACACCTTAGGCTTGGTCCAATCCACTTCCTAGTTCCACCATCACTTGCATAGTGCACTGCACGGTAAGATAGACATAACCCCCTAGGAAGTGCACTCTTTTTCTACTCACTTCATAGAGCATTCTCGATGTGACCCACCTCCCCAATGACCCAAGAACCATTCCTCACCAACCCTCTGCAGTTTTCGTTGTACCATCATGTGCCATGGGATTGGCACCCAGCTAGGAGGGGAGTAATGTTACACCCTCAGAAGATAGAAAAAAAAGTCACAAAATCGGAAATGGGAGACAACCCCAAGGCAAGAGGAAGATGGAGGATAAAGGCACACTCAGAAAAATCTAAAGACATGAAGTGTAGGAAAAAGTCTCAAATGTAAAAGGAAACATGCAATAATAAATGCACCTTAATATGCTAGCAAGAAAGTAACGGCGGGCACATTGCCATTCATTTTGTAAAAGAGTACCGGCTCTCTCCCATGCAAGCTATAAAGGATGAGAGGTGCGGGTTGAGGCTATGCTAATAGGAAGGAGAAGAAAAGAGAGTAGATGAATGGACAAAGACTGACCAAAAAGGGGATGGCTGCCCAAGGAAGGGATAAGGGCATGTATAAAAGTCAAGAAATGAATGAAGAAGCTCATTCTTGTGTGTGACCAAACTTGTTCTCTTCTTACTTCTTGCTCTTGCTTCCTTCTTGTGCATGAGGAGAGGGAGTGTGAGAGAGTGAGGGAACATGGAGAAGCTCTTCTTCTCCTCTCTCCATCTTCTTCTTCCTCTCTTTCTCCTTCTTGCACACATGGCTATGGAGGTCAAACCTTAAAGCTTGGAGATGGAGCTTGCTTGAGGGAAAATATTGAATCATGGAGCTATTGACAGATTCATGGGAGGAGGTAGTCGACCAGATTTGAAGGTAACCTCACTACATTGGTGTGTGGAAGAGTGTGCACGGCTATGTGAGAGGTAGCCATAGCTCTTGGCTTCAAACACCTGAAGTAGTAAGTAGTCCATGGGTCTTGGTGGTTTGCTCGTGAGAGCGACCATAATGCACTTATTATTTATGCGAATAAGAATACTCATTATTTTCATAATCTCTAATGGCCTAAATTAGCAAAATAATTCTTTTTGTAAGATTAGAAGGATTTTTTAGGCCTTAGAAATAATTAGAGAAAGCAAGGTGTTCAAGCCAAGAAAAACAAAACCTAGAATGCATTCGTGCTACTATTTAAGCATAAAGAGCAATAGAATTCACCAAATACATACACTAAGGGAGGTGCTTATGCACTGCGGGAGATTGCGCCCCCAATCTTATATCATGCACTCTTATGTCTTTCTTTCTTATGTTTCCTTCTCAAATTTATGTTGCATATTGTTATCTATGGTGAGATTAGATAATAAGAGACATTTGACACTATCTTACACTTAAGCTTAAGATAATTTATGATTAGTTAATTATGTGTGAGTCAAAGAATTCTAACATTTTCAAGAGAATCACATCAAATGATAACATAAATATAGTTCTATTCATAAAAAGGTAAGAGATAGTTTAATATTCTTCAAGTGTGTAACTTCAAAGTAAGAATTCAAATTGGGGCAAAGATAGATGGTTAAGGTTTGTATATTTAATGTAAGCCAATGTTGCACTCTAGTTGATCAATACATTATCCATGGATTTCTCCTTGCCAAAAGGTTGAGCTTTGACAATTGTGTATTTCATGATATAATTTACTTCAATCATGATAGTTTCTTTCCATTAACATGTTTGAACTATCTTTTATTGTGTGGTCTTGATACTTTATATCTAGAAAACTTTATTATAATAACTTTAAATAAAAAAATTAGGTTCTATATCTTTATGTATCTCATAAAAATAATACACCTAAAATTTATGAGAATTTTTGGGTCTACAAACTAATTTGGCTCATTTTTTGCAGTGTAATTTGGAGCTTTTACCATATATTTTATAACATAATCTTATATATAGATTCTCAAATTCATCCTAGATCTTATCATATTGTGATGTCTATAGGAGGACCATGAAGTGACTCTCTTGTAGTTATGCAAGGAGCATCCTTTTTGTACTTCCTAAGTAGCTAAATAATCAAGAGTATACCTTTTGCACACATTTTTGTGATTGTTGTGAGCATTTGACATGGTTAGGTTAACCTAGGTGATAGTTATATTTTTAGCTCATATCTCATGAATCTATCCATCCATTTTCTATCCTTTGAGCACGTATATCAAGTGGCTCCATTGTATTTATCTAAGGAGGATCCTTGCTATACTTCATAAGTAAATAAATAAGAAAAATTACATATCTTGTACACATTTTTGTGATTATTGTGAGCATTTGTCATGGTAAGATTAAGCGTAGGTGATTAAATAGATTAGTAGCTCATACATCATGGTGTCTACCCATGCATTTTCACTCCTTTGAGCACATGTATGTACCATTACTGCTCCACATTCACTGTCTTTACACAATCACAAATGGCCTAATTTTGTGGGGTTAAAAGTGTCCTATCCTAAGGAAGGATAAAATTTTTAACCAATTTCAAAATGATATGGTATTTCTGGATTGACTATCGTATACTAAGGAACTACAATGAACCTCGTATAATGTATAAATGAGAGGAAGAAGCGTTTATGTGTTATACAATATGGTAGCGTAGAATTTTTTATAAAACTAAATAATACTTGAATGTAGTGCATTAAAAAGGGAAAAATCTGACCCAAACAGTTGAATTGATATTAGGAAGAGCTATTAGGCCATAATCCCATCGATAATAGGCTAGAAGTTAACAAACATATTTTGAGGGAATGGATAGTAACTAACAACAACAAGGTTGACACTTAACCCCCCATTGTCTCATACTTTTTTTGAATCGAGTGTGAAGTTGGTTACTCTTGTCCTTGATTGGTCGCTAAGTTACCTTCTCTAACAGGAATTAGAATAATCTTAGAAGAATAAATTAGGGTGATCCATTTGATGTTTCCACTATGAAGTAGATGTTAGGGATCTGCAATGCTCAACCCCTCATGTAACTACATAGGCAAATTTTTTACTCTATCTTTGTGAACCCCTCATATGAGGAGAATGAATTTATAAGTAGTACATTTATATAGTAGGTCTTGGTTTCCACACTACATAGTGGTGGAGTGTAGCTAGATAGCCAGAGATAAACCATAGAGGGGGTTGGCACACTGCTAGCCTAGCTACATGCATGTGTAAAGTCATCACTACACTAGGTCCTTGTTTGGAGGGCCCATGATGCTCGCTCCAAGATCACTCCATTATGAATGATTCCAAACATGTTGTAGGACATGCATATGTAAAGTCATTACTACACTAGGTCCTTATAATGCATATGTAAAGTCATTACTACAATAGGTCCTTATTTGGAGATCCTACTGTAGCATGGTCTTTTCCACTAGACTTGTTGGGAGGTGGGAATGCGGTGAGTCCCCTCTTGATGGGGATTTGGGGGAGAAGTCGCCCCATCTTGGAGGGCCATTACACACTAAATAACATGAAGAATTCATGGGCCTACTAGATATAGATTCAATGGTGGTTAATTTTGGTTGGATGCTCAAAAAAACATGCATGAAACACTCGATTTGCTTTTTTGCTTATACATAGCCTTTTCTCTCACCTATGTCATGTGTGCTATTGAAGCTTTCTAACGAAAAGCACACTCCTGGGAAGTAGTCACCCATTGTAATCATATGTAATAATCAAAAGTTTTTTATTCTCCATTTTCTCTATACTCAAATTTTCATAAGTTTCATGTACCATGTTGTGTTCTATTTTCTTTTAGAGTAAGAGTGACTAGATGTTGTTGCTTATGCAAGCATGGATACACAAGTATCCCTCATGGGACTATGATGGGTTTGCTCACACATGGTACTAGAGTAAGGAGGCTTAACATTCAAATGATTAGAACATAATGTTCGCCATTAAAAAGCAAAAACCTAAACCAAAAGATTAGTTGAAAATTGAATATCTTTTATTGGTTTGACTTTAATATCATTGTGATTATGCATTTGAGGAGTTAATCAAACTCATGGACCTTTTTTCCCTTGCACATGAGTCATTGGTAAGTTATTGATTTATCAATTTTGAAAATTGGTGTTTCAAATATTTGAGAAAATACACATTCCTTCACTTTGTCTTACATGAATTCGGAGAATGGCTATTGCATCGTCTATGGCCTAGAAATGGTACTCATTTGGGAATATATACTCCTAGAATGTACTACCTCTATAGAATGTTGGAAAATTCAATGGGCCACAAAGATCAAACTCTTTAGTCTATTTCTTCTATATGTCTCTTATGAAGATGCATTGCTTTATATAATCAATAAAACAATACCCCAAACCTTATGGGTCTTTTGAAGGTGACTCAATAAATCAATACCCCAAACCTTATGGGTCTATCACAAAGGTGATTGAATTTCTTCCTCTTGAAAATATTGCCATCATACTAAGGACCTGATCTATAGGAACTAGTATGTGGGGATACCTAGAAGTATCAAGCTAGAATACCATTCTTTACCCTTTACAAAAAGTTATATACCTTAGATATTCTTTTTTATACTAAAAGAAAAAAAAACTACCAATAATTTCATATAAATGATTTTTATGTAGTAAATCGAAGATAATGTGATTATATTCTTCATCCTTGTCCTGTGATTTACTAAAGACTAGGACATCATCAAAGAATATAAAGAAAAAGTGCTCATAATCAAGAAATATTTTATTCATTGATCATGCAAATGTAGTAGAGGCATTAATAAAACCAAAAGGCAATACAAAAAGTTTGTAGGTGATGAAACTGTGTCCTTAATGTAGTCTTCAATATGCCTACTGAATCCATTAATCTTTTCAAAGACTCAAAGGCTTTGGCAAAGTTAGCCTCCTTATCCTTCAAATATTATAGACAATTACTAGTGATTTTTCCATTCTACTTGCACTTCTATGATTTTGTTTTGTTGGGATATTTTTTCCTATAATTATTGACAACATACTCTTTCTTATGGAAAGAAGAGCACTTCATGATAGATGTGTGTATGAGAACTTTATCTTTAGATGTTGATGTTAGAAGGGATATTTGAAGCCTCTCTACCTTGCCCCTTGAACTCTTTTAGACAAGACTAAATCATCCCTACAAAGTCATCAATGAAGATAGAAAATTTTTTTCACCTTAAGCAAGACTTTTGCATCCTCTAATAATAGTCCTTCTGCAAATAAAAGTGGTGTTGTAAGGCCATTTTAGAGATAAGTGCTCCAGGGTCGCTATATTCAAGACCCAAGAACTCTAATTTGAGAGAGACCTTGGAGTTCTTGCCTAGTTCTCTTTAGGTTTTTTTAGCTCGTTCTACATGGTCTTGGCCATGTAAGGCAACTTACATGTTGAATAATTGACTCTATGTAGGATGATGATGGATTGGTACCTCTCATAATCTTTCATCTTCTTTGACTTAGATGTATCAATGACTTGTGTTCATATTTTAAGTTAATTTGAAAACCAATGATTGAATATTGAAGTTGAATAAGTCCAAATTGAAATGTCATGCACGCATGGGACGCACGCGCGCGCGCGCGCGCACACACACACACACACACACACACACACACACACACACACACACACACACACACACACACACACACACACACACACACACACACACACACACACACACACACACACACACACACACACACACACACACACACACACACACACACACACACACACACACACACACACACACACACACACACACACACACACACACACACACACACACACACACACACACACACACACACACACACACACACACACACACACACACACACACACACACACACACACACACACACACACACACACACACACACACACACACACACACACACACACACACACACACACACACACACACACACACACACACACACACACACACACACACATGCACATGCACACACAAGGGGGAGGGGTGTTAGAAATGTTAGTGTTTTGACTCTCATAACCACCAATGTTAGTAAAGCTACCAAAAACATGTCACCAATTCTTCCAACATCATCAATTGTAGTGCTATGCTAATGTTGATATACACCCTAATACTTTCAAAATGTTGATGTTGAGAGCTTTTGAAAGTAGTTAGGCACTCTAACTTATGTATGCAAAAGTAAAATGTGAAAATGAAAAAATACAAATTTGAAAAATTTAAATATAATAATAATATTATTATTACTATTAAAGTACTAATATTTTTTCTATAATTTTTTTTGAAATTATAGTTATTAATAAGTAATATAAATTTTTATTTAAAAAAAATAAAATTGGTATTTTGGATAAAATAATATTTTGTACAAAAGATTCGTGTTTAGATGATAATTTGGGTATTATATAGGTTGTACAATATTAAATGTATAAAACATATTCTTCAATGATATGACCACATAAATGCAACCTAGACCATAAATGGTGAGTCCTCAACCTTTTCCTTGTCTCTTTTCAACATCTATGATGTACTTGGTAGAGTGATCTATGACCATAATCCATGACTCTAAGGTACATTAGGCCTATCACTAGAAGATAGCCAGAGATCTACACAACTAGCTAGGCCATTTCAGTGAACTCCTATTTTGTTTCAATGCATTCAATGGGTTTACTTCATCGCACGTGATGTAGATTAAGCATTATAGATGGTTGTCTGATCCACAATGCAATTACCATTGTGAGGAATCTAGATTTTTTTCATATGAGTGTGAGTATGAGAGAGAGAGAGAGAGAGAGAGAGAGAGAGAGAGAGAGAGAGAGAGAGAGAGAGAGAGAGAGAGAGAGAGAGAGAGAGAGAGAGAGAGAGAGAGAGAGAGAGAGAGAGAATTTGTGCTAGTACATACATATTTAGCAAACATTAAAAACATTTTTCAAGAGAGGGATATAAATTTTGTAGATCAATTCAAGCATGTAATGCTAAGGCATCAAGCACGCTAAGGTGAATAGGAGAAAGGATCAGATTGAAGAAACTCATCTAATGCATATGTTATCCTCAAAAGAATGACACAAATCATATGGATTTTCACTATTTGTAAATAACTTGATTGGTGCTTGAAAACCAACCAATTGTGCACATTGCCCATGGATGAAAGCACATTGTGAAAACAATTATTCTCCAACTTACTTCAGAATAGCTAGCTCCAACCTTTGCTATTGCAAACACAACTTCACAAATAACCAATTTAAATCTTGCAATGTGAATATAACTCCCAAGATATTTAGCTTGATATGTATAGTATGGACATGACTTTCTCCAAAGAATTCATTCTTTGAATCTCTAGTGTGAATAAAGATTTGATGAATTGCTTTAGGTCCAAATTGGTTCACTTAGATATAATGTGAAAAGGGTTAAGTGTATTAAGGAGAAAGCCTCAACTTGAAGGTAAGTAAGGCTTGCAATACCTTGAAGGGGGGGGAGGGGATAGGGGGATAGAGGGGGCACCATTTACAAAATGGCATGAAATGGATAGGCTATGAGTACATTCTCGATAGCATTTTTTCAAATGAGTACATCCTCTCACTGCTCATGATCAAATTTGGAGACACCAAGTCTTAATACCAAGCCATAGACCATGTAAAAAATCTTCTCTTCTCTTCTCTATCCATTACACCCCATTCTTATGGTCATGATCCATCAAGACCCATGCTTATGGAAAATATTCTCTTCTCTCCATTTGCATCCATAAGGCCCCATGCTTATGGGCACAATTAGCCCCTTTGCTTCAAATTTAAGTTGCTCCATTACAATAGATGGAGGCTATTTTGATGGTAGTTTCTGGTCACTTGGACGTCTTTAATTGGGAGCATCATCGATATACATGCTAATAATGGTATTTGATCTTCTCATTGATATATTCATAAGTACTTACATTTTTTTGTCAATATGTGCATCGATACATGTAATGGTACACTAATGCTTTTACCCATGGCTACATCAATATCTATATCAATGCAAACAATGATGTTGTCTAACAATTAAATAACTAAATAATGACTTTAGTTTTCTTTGCTCATTTTCCCATTTTGTTGCATCCTAGAGTATTTGAATGCACAAAACATCAAGGTAAAGTAATATTCTTTCCTTCAGTTTTATTTATATTTAGTTCATTTTCATACTTCTCTCTTTCACATACATACACAAAGATGATACAAGGCCTTTAATTGTTGAGATGTAGAGAGAGGAGATGTGTACAGATGTGAGAGGGAGAGAAGAGACACACCATGTACACTACCAAAGACTATATCATATTAATCACAATCTACATATATATAGGTGAGACCTAGTCTAAATAGAGTGAGCTATATATAGCTCCAATACCCCCACTCAAACAAAGGTCTCTAGCTGCACTGCAGATGAAAAAACCCTTCGGGAGCACAAGGGGGGAGCTCCTATATACAAATGCACAAACTTGATCAAGAAGGATTATTGTGTGCATGTAAAGTGAATCTGTGCATGTGAAGTGAAACTAAACATGTATGTACAAAGATGATCAAGAGGTTTGAGGTGTAAGGGTATATGTGAAGTGTATGGTGCCTACAAGGAGTATGTACAATGGCACTACAATGTCATAGTGGATCAATTCCCAAAAATTGAAGTTGAGACAACTCCAAGTTCTAAGCGTAGTAGAGCGAAGTGTGCTTCATTGAGTCCTTTGGTGAATACATATACAATCATTTGATCACTTGGACAATATTCAATCATGATAGTGCCTTTCTTTACTTCATATCGAACATAATGATAATGCACTGTAATATGTTTGGACTTATTATGTTGAACATAGTCTTTAGCAAGACTACTAATAGCACTTTGGTTATCACATGAAAGTGGTGTACTGGAGAGAGGAGGATGGCCAATATATGATATAACTTGTTGAAGCCATACTAAATCTTGAGCCGCTAAAGATGTGGCTATATATTCAGCTTCTGAAGTGGAAACAACAATACAACATTGTTTCTTGCCAATCCAAGAAACAAGACAACCATTGATAAAGAAACAATTTCCACTTGTAGAATGCATAGATAAGTGAGAGCTTGTCAAATGTGCATCTATATAACCCAAAAGTTGAAGTGAATGTAGAGAATCAGTGTTTTTTTTGTGCCGATAAACCAACCCAAAATCTTTATTCAAATACTTCAAAACACATGTAATCGCAGTCCAATGTTTAATGCATGGAGAACTAAGATATTGTCCAAGAAAATTTACAGCAAAAAGAATGTCAGGGTGAAATTTAAGCCAACAAACTAAAGACATCCAACAAGATTAGCATAAGGTTGATGTAATGCTAATTGTCCATCATTCTACAAAAAGTGATAGTTTTTGGTAGAGCTCACAAGACAAAGAGTACTACCAGGCTGTGCAGAACCCAAACCAAACTTTTGAATTATATCTTCAATAAACTTTGTTTGACACAGTAATAAAATGCCCTTTTCTCAATAGCATTGAATCTAAATACCAAGACATGAGTGTATGTCTCCAAGATTGACCATGTCAAACGAAGAAGATAAAACCTTCTTTATTTGTTGAAGGAAGTTGAGATTGTTAGAAACAAGTATGGTATCATCCACATATAAAGCAAGAATAACAAAACTATCATTATAGCGCTTGACATATAAGTTAGGAAGCAACAATAATGGTTTGGCCATCTTTCTCAATGTGACACTTGGTATGGTCAAAACTATCATTGTAGCGCTTGACACATAAGTTAGAAAGCAACAACAATGGTTTGGCATCTTTCTCAATGTGACACTTGGTATGGTCAAAATGGACAAAGAGACCAAGATCCACAAGTCTTGCAATTGAAAGAAGATTCCTTTGTAGGTCTAGGACATGTAAAACTCCATGTAGAGTTCTTGTTGAAGAAAGGGTACCGAGATATAAATCACCTATACCTTTTACTTGATAGGTTGTGCCATAAGCAAGATAAACCAATTTCTTGACAAGAATAGAATGATGATTATGTAACCATTGGGACTAATATGTCATGTTTTCTGTAGCACCAGAATCAATAATAAAAGAGATCCATCACGAACATGAAGTATCCTTTTCAGAGAGATAGGATAACTCACACAATTTGATTCTTCAGTAGTGTTGTCATGTGTAGCAACATATGCTCTATTATGATCAGAATCAAAACACCACTTGAAACATAGATAGGTTGGATGATCATTGTTTTTGTAGTAGTCACAAGGAGAATAATCTCTAGATAAAAGTGGTTTTCTATTTGTAATACCATGTTCTTCATCATATTATTTTGCCTAGCAATCATTTGTAGTGTGACCATTTCTATTGTAATAAGAACAATGTCGGTTAGGAAACTTGAGACAAGAGAAGTTACCACCACAACGACTCCTATGTGTAGAGTATGGAAAGGGATGCCTTTGTAAGTAAACCTTGGTTGATTTGTTCTGACAGTGTGTCCTCTTGTGAGATCATAACTATTTCTTGATTTCTGTGTCGCTATTCATGTCATTATGAATATTCAATCAATGATATACAAGCTTGATCAAAATTGATCCCATCTTTGTTAGATAATATGGTAACAATATTATCATAAGCAGGATTCTTTATAGTATCAAGAAGCTATGTTACCAATTGCTTTCGTGGAATAGCATCATCAGTAGGAGCTGGTGCACAGATCGGATGCTGTATGTGCGCGTAGTGAGTGTCGGAAGGTCCCCAAGAACAAAAGAACTCTACTTTTCAACAAAAAACAAGAGAGAAGACTTGCACGACATGAAGCAAAAGACTTATTGGGTACAATCTCCCCCCATGCCTTGTGTGAGCGCTCTAGAAAGCATGCATTTGATATATTCTTCATCTCCAAGCTCAAAAAATAGCCCAATTTACAATTAGCACGCTTTAGCTTTTGTGTTTGCTTTTGTTCTACTAAAGAATTAAAGCTATTGGGCGCCCAAAGAGTCAAGCGGTTCCCAAATACACTCTCCAATAACAAATATTTAAATTTGCGCCCATGCATATATAAAATAATAAATAAATATCAAGTGCCTCAATAAATAAGTGCGTCAAAATAAATATTGGTGCCACGCCTAAGATGCGCGCCCATCAAAAATGATAATTTTTTCTAAATAACTTGAATACACGCTATTGCCCGGTGCTTCCCAACGCCACCGCTACCTGCTCTAAACATCAACTGAAGCATTCACAATTGTTACAAAATAATAAAATTAAATCGAAAAAAATGAATACCTAGCAGTCTTTAGCTTTCTAAACTCATAAACATCTATTAATTTAAATATGCATTTTGTGGAATCACCCGCTATGGAATCACCCATTTGCACATTAAATTAACAAGACACCTGAAAAGGACAGGCGTCCCCATCGCCTTTTCACAGAAGGAATCCAGCTTGTGTATGAGCCCTGGCAATAAATAAAATTTTACAGAATCCACCGTGGAATATGCCTCCTGGCATCACACCCCCGGGGTGGGATAGCAATTGTCCTCAATTGCTATTAGCTAAATGTGGAGCCAGCACTGAGGGGTAAGCAATTAGGTCTCGAGCCTGCATCCATTGGGCCTCTTCAACAAGATGATTTTTAAACTTAACCAGATATCTAGAATATCTACGGCCAGTTCTAGTGGTCATAAAGTCAGTACTAGAATAGTTTCAGGCTCAAGGATTTCAGTTTCTTCTTGTAGTAAAGGATGGTTATCATAGACAGGGGGTACAGGTAATTGGCCTCTAAAAGGTCGTAATAAACTGATATGAAAAGTGTTGTGGATTTTTCAGTGTTGTGGTAATTCTAGTTTAAATGCATTGTCATTGATTTTGTAAATGATCTTGAAAGGTCCATAAAATCTAGGGGCTAACTTTACAACAAGGCACTAGGGCCAAAAACATTTCAAAAATGACACTTGTAAGAAAATGATTAAGTTACTAATTAGTTGAGGTTTTAAAATAATGAACCCTCCAAATTTGGCCATTCGGACATGATTAATGAGAGAATATATTATTCATTTAAAAGGTTAGCCATTAAATGCCTAAGGACGTTAACTCATGTCAGAGGTCACTTTTCGGTCATTATTCTTTCTTTTTGAATATTCTACTATCACGTTTCCCACCAAAATCACGCTTCTTTTTTCGTCTGCATTCATTTGAATCATCATTCTCTCCTCTTCACTTTGTTTCTTAGTTCTTAACGCAGATTTTACTCTATCGTAAAATTTCTCACCAAAATCACGTCTGGGTCTTACCAGCAGTCCGCATTGGTCTCCCTTCGTCTCCTTTCACAAAATCTTGAGAAGGTGATCAACAATCAAAAGAGTCTCTACACAGAGGATCAATACCACTTACTTGCCGATTGAGCTATAGAGATATGGTCTTCCATGGACCTGAGACGAGATCATCTCATTAGTTTTCAGCAGACCCAACTAGGTTGGGACATCCAAGCCGCATCTTTACTTTGACCCCTAAGACATCCATTCTGTAAGATTTTTTTTCAACTAAATCCAAGCTTTTTCTTCAATCTCTTCAATTTGATTCATAAGAAAATGGGTAAAAGAGTCCCATGGTGTTGATACAAATTGGTAGGGATAGATATACTAAGGATAATCCTTAAGCTAATAGAATAGAAAGTGAAAAAATTCACCTTGATCTTGGCACTTGAAAATAGAATATCTTCATTATACAGTGTTGTAATATCAACTTTTTAGCAAGCACTAATGGATAAGACAAGGATAATATATTATAATTAGAAGAAAGGAAGTACTTTGATTTTTGGGAGACAAAAATATTTACCTAGTAATAGATTAAAAATGTTTATTATTCAAAATTTAGTCTCTTAAAATATAAGTTGATACAAGAGTAAAAAAAAACTATTCACTGGTATGGTCGATACGACATGGAGAGGATAAGTTGATATGACGTGAGAGCAGCAAAGCCAAATTTTCACAGGGTCCTATTCACGCTATATCGTGGAGCAGCTCATACGGCATGAGAGTGGCAAAGCATAATGTTTGGTACTATACTTCTTGCTCCGTATCATGGATGACTTGATATGGCGCGAGAATGGCACAACAAAATCTCCGTAGGGGTCCTTCTCGCTCCGTATCGTGAAGGAGTAAACATGCGCATGCAAAGTACACCCCCTGTAATGACTTATTTTTTGTGAGACCTTAAACCCATAAAAAAACTTTACAATTTTTCCATAAGGCTATAAAGTTCTAAAAAAAATTTAGAATTTTTAAAAGATTTTTTTGAGCTCGTTTGCTATTTTAAAACTATTTTTTAGCAAAAAAGGACCTACAACTGACCAAAAAATCACCCAAAAATAGCATATCATGATACGGCGTGAAAATGGGGTGTTCGAGGAATAACCTTATGGAAAATTTTTGGAATTTTTTTGATGGATTTAAGGTCTCACAAAAAATAAGTCATTATAAGGGGATTGTACTTTGCATGCGCATGTTTACAATACGTTATCAACTCAAGTCTTACAATGTGTTTGCTGCGAAACACGCTCGTTTGGAGGCAAGTGCATATCCTTCGCCATGTAAACATGTTGTAGTTTGATAAACCACCCTTCATGCATAATTTTGAAAGAAATGATACGTCCCTTCCAGTGATGTTTAACATCCTCTCGTTTTTTTCTTTTCACCTTGTGAGAGTCCTTGCAAGAGGGCAGCATGGCAACCTATTCATTTATACTAAAGATCTTTGGCTCCCAATTTTCATCAACTCTGTGGCTATAGACAGTGCAAGAGTTTACTAAACGAGAAGAGCGCCTTCTAGATGCCATACTTAAATTAAATTCGTAGAGAAAGAAGCTCATCGAGAAATATGAATGAACTAAAAAGTAGAGAAAGAAGCTCACTGAGAAAGGTGAATGAACTAAAAAGGAATATTAAGAAGACTAATGAAAATATATTGGGCACCAAAAAGTTCTCGACTTTCAAAAAAATCATAATTAACTTCACAACAACTTTATTATGTCATTTGTCAGAATTTATAAGTAAATAAGGACTTTGGGACTACCAAAACATGTCAGACATTGGAGATTTTGGCTAAAAAGGAAGAGAGAATCACGAAGTGGACTCTACTATCTCCAAAAAAGAGGAGACAAGAATACCATATTCTTGCATACGTGGCAAACTCTCTCTGGCCCTTTTCTTAATCCCGTGATTAACAAACACTACAAGGATTTGGGCCACTAGCGACGCCGATTAGTGACGGCGGATAGCGGCATCGTTATTGTCGTCGCAAATAGCGATGCAAATAGCGACGGGCCGCAAGGAAAAAACACGGCTGAAACTCGAGCGCGTTTTTCATTTCTTTTGCTCCATTGAGAGTTTTGAGAGCGAGAGTGAGGGAGAGAGCGACCGTCGTGAGAGAAGGAGAGGAAGAAGACTTGCCGCCGCTGTCGTATTGCTGCGCATTTGAGGTGTGTAAACCACTCAAAAGTTGTGCATGGGATTTGGTACTTTGTACATATTTAGTTGTTGTGATTACATTTATTCACTGCGTATGAGTATAGTAGCGAGCATGAAGGGTTGATTTCAGTCTATGTTGAACAAGACATTACAACTATACAAACAGATGCAAGAGGAGGATATTTTCTCAAATCAGTAGACATTTAAGATCACATTTCAAGCATGTGATGCCCTCATTGAGGAGGAAGAGGGCTCTGGTTCTGACGATGGTTATGTTGATGTCATACATATGCATTGCAACATTAAGAAAGGTGAAACAAAACCTGCTGTGGAAATACATGGTAGCTTCATCAGTGGAGCCACAGAGATTATGGTCGAGTCTGTTGTATATGTTAATGAAGATGAGACCGAGAAGTCTGAAAAACCCTTGGCACAATATGAGGGCCTTCTTTTGAGGAGCTTGATGAGAACCTTCAACGGGCATTCCTGGATATCATAAAAGCCAAAGGGCTTACTGTAAAACTTGCAGCAAATATACTGGATTATCTAAGGTCAAAGGAGCAACGAGAGTACATGCGATGGTTACACAACATGGAAACTTTCTTCAGCTGATGTGTTTGCTATTTGGGCAACCACCAATTTTGGGCGGATTTGGATAATTTGAATGCTATAGAAAACCCCTTGGGAGGTTTTTTTTTTAACTGCGAAGTGCAAATTACTGGACAGAGCAGTATTTGGGTCAATCTTTTCTGGGACAGGGGAGCCGTGCTTTGAGGGGAAAAAGGAGAAGCTTTTGGGCTATTTTTGAAAAGGAGGCTTTTTGGGGGGAAAAAACCTTGGAGATTCAGATACGCAGGTTTGGACTGGTTTTGGGAAAAACTTCATGAAGAAAAAACTCAGCAATTGGGGAATAGGGGAGTATGGTGGCGGAAGCAGTCGATCTTTGGGGTGAATAGAACATCGAAAGGAGGAGCTAGAATAGCCTGAGGGACGTGTGCGACGGAAAAAGGGGAGGTACAAGACGAAGATGAAACTCTAAAACGAGAAGTGGAAGAAGCTGAAGAGACGACAGACGAGATGACAATGAAGATAGAGAAGCACATTGTCTTCTGAACTGACTGCGGCCTCTAAGCGGTGATCAATGTGGGCCGGCATAATCCGACTGGCAAAGAGATGCGATATTAGATCATTAAAGATGGTGATTAAGTTGGCGTTTTGACGGTAGGTGGTGGACGAAGTTGCAGTGGCGAAGATGATGAATACAAGGACGCACTACAAGACACATATGATGACGAGCTCAGACAACGTCGACGGTTAAAACAAAAACGATGGGGAGGAAGCATCAAAGGAGTGGGAGAGCCGAATAAAAGCTGAATGCAAAGAGGGGCGGCACCAGCAAAACACAGAGAGAGAAAATCCCTTGCAATAGTGTTGACAAGAGGAAGATTAACCGTCAAACAGATAATTGAATTTCGTGCGGTACCGGGATCTGCTTTTGTATCAGGAAAGAGGCGTTGCAGGAGGATAAATCAAAGGTTCTGATTCAATCGATGGAGGTTTTACTCAGAGTGTATACATTCCAGTGACAAGGTTCGTTGAGTTCATGAGGGAGAGAACTGTAGTGGTCTGAACATCTCTCCGTATTGATCTGAAGATTACTGAACCTCAAAGCTTGTGAGGAGGAGCACAATTTTTATTGCGGTGTCTTGACTTGGAATAACTTGTGCTCTATGTTGTAAAGGAGTTTGAGCTGTTGATGCAAAGGTCTTACACAGTTATATATTTCCTCTCTGCGGCAGCATGGCAAATGTAGCCTGATCCAGGCTGAATGAAGTGACTTCAGCAACTATTAGTCCATAAACATAGAAAGAATTTGCATACAATTTATGTTCTCCATCCTACAGCGGGTTTGAAGGCCACAGTTCTGGGATTACAGCTGTTTGTAGAGATAGAGGTTTAGAGAAAGGTGGTTTATGTGGAAAGATTCCTTCAGATGTTCAAGAATGCGTCTACGGAATCATCCCTTAGTCTCTAAAAGTAGCAACTACAATAGAGCTTTATTGTCATTTGGCTTTTGGACAATTGCAACACACTCCCTTTCTCATGACATATCTTTGACTTCCATGGCTCCAAATATGAACAATGACTACGAATTCTGAAGACATTGATAATCTTGGTGAATAAATACAGTTTCCACGCAGGATGGTCCACAGTTTGAGATATTAGTAAAGAGATTTTATTACACTTCATGCCTCTTGTTTGTAAACTCACTGATGGCAATTTCCTGCACATTATTGATAACAGAATCCAAAAAGATTGCAATGGTGTTGTATATTGAATTCTGAATTTCTGCACATATGACTTGAGGTCAAGGATCTACAAATGCTGCAGAATTAAATTAAGAGGCCTAAAATCAGTTGAAGTCATCCTGTATTTTGCAAACTTCATGACAGAAATATGAATACTATTTGACATCATTTTCCTCATTTTTCTTATTCACCTGTTTGATCTTCTATTCTGGAATTTATCAAGGACTTCTGTGGTTGCGACATTGCTTTCACAAACCCTTCGACACCGCCACCGCCGTTGTTCGTGAAGGAGAGGAGGAGCCTTCATCGCAAAGAGAAGCCGCCCCACGCTCGCCATATCTCATCGGTGAGTCTCCCTCTCTCTTTCTTTTGCTTGTTCAAGGTTTAAATCACTCTCTTTTGCTTGTTTAGGAGAGGAAATGAAAGAGAAAGAGAGGGAGAGGGAGAGAGAGGGAGAGAAAGAGAAGGAGAGGGAGAGGGAGAGGGAGAGAAAGAGAGGGAGAGTGCATTCTCTCTCTCCCTCTCCCTTTTGCTTGTTTAATGTTTAAATCGCTTTCTTTTTTGCTTGTTTAGGAGAGGAAACGAGAGAGTAAGAGAGAAAGAGAGGGAGAGGGAGAGGGAGAGGGAGAGGGAGAAAGAGAAAGAGAAAGAGAAAGAGAAAGAGAAAGAGAGGGAGAGGGAGATGGAGAGGGAGAGGGAGAGGGAGAGGGAGAAAGAGAAAGAGAAAGAGAAAGAGAAAGAGAAAGAGAGGGAGAGGGAGAGGGAGAGGGAGAGGGAAGGGGAGGAAATGAGAGAGGGAGAGAAAGAGAAAGAGAGGGAGAGTGCATTCTCTCTCTCCCTCTCCCTTTTGCTTGTTTAATGTTTAAATCACTTTATTTTTTGCTTGTTTAGGAGAGGAAATGAGAGAGAAAGAGAGGGAGAGAAAGATAGGGAGAGGGAGAGGGAGGGGAAGGAAATGAGAGAGGGAGAGAAAGAGAAAGAGAGGGAGAGTGCATTGTCTCTCTCCCTCTCCCTTTTGCTTGTTTAATGTTTAAATCACTTTATTTTTTGCTTGTTTAGGAAATGAAAGAGAAAGAGAGATAGAGAGAGAGAGAAAGAGAAAGAGAGGGAGAGGGAGAGGGAGAGGGAGGGGAAGGAAATGAGAGAGGGAGAGAAAGAGAAAGAGAGGGAGAGGGAGAGGGAGAGAAAGAGAAAGAGAGAGAGAGTGCATTCTCTCTCTCTCTCTCCCTTTTGCTTGTTTAATGTTTAAATCACTTTCTTTTTTGCTTGTTTAGGAGAGGAAATGAGAGAGTAAGAGAGAAAGAGAGGGAGAGGGAGAGGGAGAAAGAGAAAGAGAGGGAGAGTGCATTGTCTCTCTCCCTCTCCCTTTTGCTTGTTTAATGTTTAAATCACTTTATTTTTTGCTTGTTTAGGAAATGAGAGAGAAAGAGAGATAGAGAGGGAGAGAAAGAGAAAGAGAAAGAGAGGGAGAGGGAGAGGGAGAGGGAGAGGGAGAGGGAGAGGGAGAGGGAGGGGAAGGAAATGAGAGAGGGAGAGAAAGAGAGGGAGAGGGAGAGGGAGAGGGTGAGAGAGAGAGAGAGTGCATTCTCTCTCTCACTCTCCCTCTTGCTTGTTTAATGTTTGAATCACTTTCTTTTTTGCTTGTTTAGGAGAGGAAATGAGAGAGAAAGAGAGAAAGAGAAAGAGAGGGAGAGGGAGAGAGAGGGAGAGAAAGAGAGGGAGAGGGAGGGGAAGGAAATTTAAGATAATAGACTTATCGATAATGGTATGCAATGTGCTTTGCCATGGGCCACGTACATTGGTGACTCTTTAAGATGGCTTAAAAATGGTCATGTCTTATTTTCTCTCAGGTCTTATGACTATGAGTAGAATTGATTGAAATAAATTTTATTACTATAGTTGATAAATTTCATAGATGGCGCGCATTAATTTTAATACACGATCCTAGGACAAAAAAACCACATTTTTAAGATGCTTTTTGTTAAGACTGATTTATTATTAGACTAAGAGATCCTCAATGATGCTCAAAATGGATTACTTATACTCAAAGCCCTCTAGTGCAGTTTTTTACAATAACGAATAATTATCTACCGGGACAAACAAATCCTTGAGCATGATACAAGGCCGAGATATAACATCGGAAAATCTCTCAACTACTATATACAATGCAAGATTTATGGTCAACTTGCAGCTTGACGTACATCTCCATAAAGCTATCCATTTAAGCCTCGTTTGCTGTAATGTAGATAAGATGGAAAATGAAGAAGGTCTTATTGTTTAAGACTGCGAGACGTATCTTAATCAGCGTGTCCCACGTCCTTGCTCTCAATGCAAGTTGGCAATTAGACGAAAATGTCGATTGTCTATAGAACACATACGATGATTTGGCGAGTTTCAATCTGAGATCATTGATCATGCGATTGCGGATTTTCAGCAAACGGTAATTTGAAGTTAATATTAATCATGCATTGTACTCGCAAGCTAATTGAAAACCATACACAATAAGATTGGGTCTTGTTGGCAAATTTTCTATCCAGGGGGGTGATGTCTCGACCCAAGGGGGAGTGCACCCTTTGCGGCCAATTAGAAGAGTTTGTGGACGTGCGATGGATGGATTGCAGGAGCCAATCCACCACTTGCAAGGCCCATCTATACCGTCAATGCTAGAGGAGACAGACAACCTTCCCGACCTACCTACAATCTTGGAGCCTAAGATGGAGGCAATGATCGATGCATTGATTCCCATGGATGTTGAGACATCTGACCCGCTTAGAGAGGAAGCATCCATACCATTATATGATGGGTGCCGAGTATCTCGGTTGAAGACATTGCTTGCACTCTTAAGTGTGCAAGCAAAATACGGTTGGAGCGATACGAGTGTGACTGAGTTATTCAGGTACCTTGCACATAGGCTTCATTGATTTTTTTTAAAAACAGTATTATTGCAAACATTTGTGCTTTTTCAAGGTGTTTTATGATTTTTTTTCAGGTTATTGAAATATCATATATTACCACCTGCAAATACCATGCCTGAGTCTCGTGATGATGCACGACATGCTTTATGGAAGCTTGGCATGGACTACAATAACATCCATGCATGTATCAACGACTGCATATTGTTTCGAGATGAATACAAGACTATGGAGATATGTCCAAAGTGTGGTGCTCACAGGTATCGACAGGACTTGCAAGGGCAAACCATCCCTTAAAAAGTTCTCAGACACTTTCCGCTCATCCCCCGCATAAACCACATGTTTCGCACGTCTGGCATGGGAAGCTTGACAACGTGGCATGTGCAGAATAGGTCCACAGATGGAGTTCAACGAATATCAGCGGATTCGCGCACATGGAGCCACATTGACTCTACCTTCCCAGGCTTTGCGTGAGAGCCAAGGAATCTTCGGCTCGGTCTCGCCATGGATGGTGTGAACCCATTCGGTTTGCGCTCGACTTCTTACAGTGTGTGGCCTATAGTGCTTGTCAACTACAACATCCCTCCATGGCTTTCTACGAAGAAAGGACATCTCATCCTTAGCTTGCTCGTCCTGGGCCGCTAGAAAGTAAAAAATATGGACGTCTATCTTCATCCATTAGTCGATGAGCTTAAGATTTTGTGGGAGGAGGGGGTTACTGTGCAAGATATGAGCAGGCGCGATGGTCGGCGGTCAGCCAACATTCGAGCCATTCTCATGTGGACGATGCATGACTTTCCGGGATTGGGAGAGTGCTCAGGTGAGCAGACCTCCATTCTCGCTAGTAATATCTATATTTTATTTCATTCAATCAAGTATTCACTAGGTCGTGGCTCGCCTTACAGGTTTGGTTACCTCAGGTTATCATGCATGTCCATTGTGTGGGCCACAGTTAGACTCCTGAAGGTCACGAACCATGAAGAAGATGGTATATCAAGGACACGTCGCTTTCTTGCCGGAGGATCATGAACTCAGGGAAGGTTCTCTTGGATGATCTCCAGCACATATGAACGCTGCAAGCTGGTATGAGCTGAAAATGGTAAACCCGGAATCACATCCAAATGGAATGTGACAATTCTCAGTTTTCTACGAGTTGCCATATTGGACCCACTTACAGGTCAAGCACTTGTTGGATCCCATGCATATTTTCAAGAATGTGGGCAGCTTGCTATGGGACCACATCACAGGAAAGAGAGACACTATAGGGTCACGAATGGATTTGAAGGAGGTAGGTAAGATGGATGCGCTTTGGCCGCAGTCGAGTGCTGAAGGGGGAGTGCAGCTTCCTCGCGCTCCCTGGGTTTTGTCTACCAAATAAGAGCGCATTGTGAAGCAAGTAATCAAGTCTATCCGCACTCCGACGGGTATGGTGCGTTCTCTCAAGTCCGCATTTTCTAAAGATGACCAATTGTCGAGGCTAAAATCCCATGATTAGCATAAGATATGTCAGGTTTGTGAACAGAATGGATTGTAATTAGCGTGGGCATTTTGCAATTTGAAAAGTGACCATTATTCATAATGCTTTCTCATTTGTGGTAGTTTGTCCTACCGATCGTGATCGCAGGATGCCTTACTCCAGAAATTCGCGGGGCCATCTACAAGTTGTGGACTTTGGTGCAATGGATCTCACAGAAAGAGATTAAGACGTCCTCTATTGAATCCGCAAGGCGGGGAGCAGTTGAGATGGTCTATCTCTTTGAGAAATACCTGCCCACTAGCATGCTCACGATACAAGTTCACCTTCTTGTGCATCTTGTGGACGAAGTGGAGATTGCTGGACCTGTGCATATGCGATGGATGTTCTTCCTGGAGCGCTTCATGAAAACCTTGAAAGGCTTTGTGCGACAATGAGCTCGTCCAAAAGGTAGCATGGCGGAAGGTTGGTTGGTGTTAGAGGCGTTAGTGCATATCTCACAATGGCTACCAACAGTGGAACCAGACAATGAAATGCTATGGACGCTGAAGGACGATAATAGGCTGACTAGAGATGTGGTGGTTGGAAATGGGATAGAAAAAAGAATGGATGCCTCAATGGAAGAGAAGGTGAATCGCTTTTGTATGTTGCACCATGCCTCCATAGAGACGTGGCTCGCCAAGTACCAGATTGCAAGGCAAGATCGAGAGGAAGCGCGAGCTGAATTCTGATGCAGTACGCGTCACCGAACGATTCGATATCCCGAAGGCATGGAGGAGATGCCGCGGTTTATGTCAACACGATGGTTGCATGGAGCCTTGACCGCAGCATCCAGCGAAGGGACAGAGGTCTCAATGGAGGAGTGGGAGTTCTCGAGGGGATGTAGTCCAAAGGTAATGAGGGGTTTAGAATGTGTCGTATGTAAATTTGCTTGCTACATCTAATTTGAGTGTTTCAATGTGCAGTACAAAATATATAGTGCAGCGTGGTCGCGCGGATGGCATTTTCGCGTGGAGCGTATTGACAAAATGCGCTCCACAATGGACTGTGGTGTAATGGCAAGGTTTGAGCAAGAGAGCCGGCGACGAGCAACGGATCCGAACACGGTTGTGGATGAGATGGAGTATTTTGGGAACTTGCAAAGTATTATTACGATGGATTACCGTAGCTTCTCCATGATACTATTCGATGTGCAGTGGTTCAAAGTGGTACTTGGAGGAGCTAGAGCAACAATTCGACAAGGTCCATCTGGATTTCTCGAAATAGATTCCGAAAAAAAATGGACGGATTTGCATGACACCTTTGTGTTGCCGGTCCATTGTGAATAGGTGCAAAGAGTCATTTGCTTGCTAATTGTAATACGTCATGGTTTATGTCACAATGGTTTGAACTCGCTTTGTAAGTGTTTGTGAACAGGTAATCTTCTATCCAAACCCCCGACAACCTCGATGGTGGTATGTTATACCTTCAACTCCTCGAAGTGCGAGAGTATATGATCAAAGCGATGTTCCAGGCATAGATGAAGAAAATATGTAAATAGAGGGGTCGATATTACAAGGGGTGGAGGCCACCGCAAGCTTGGAGCCCGCATCGGCTAACAATGATGGAAATACAGAAGTCCAAGAATTTTTTGAGAACGAGGCAGACTCGTTCTTTTGTGGTGACATGTCTATCGACCTTCCAGTGTATGCAGAGTTGTGCCAGGAGATTAACATGGGACCATAGAATACTTCATTCTTGGAGAATTGTATTACTCAATTCGTTGTTTAGATCTTCCATAAAGGTACATAAGATATGCATTTTAAGAGGAATTTTTCAAAAATGATTTATATTACTATGCTTTGTATAGTTTAAATTGATTATTCTAACATCATTTTTTATCTGTGCAGGTGACATTTTCAGGATGAATCGAGGGATGAGCGATGAGGACTTTCAGGACATGATGGCACGCATGTCTCCAGATCAGCTCGCGAGATTCAGAGAGATGGCAGACCAGGAGCTGTCTCGTTCTTCGTCAGGGTGCTCTGCTAGATCTGCTTCAGCGCGATCAGATGCTTCAGCTTCGAGCAGACGATCTCGACGCTCACGACTTGGGCCAGAGGGAGGGACTGCATCGAGATCAGGGGGGTGTTGCTGTGGAGACACGGACGTGGTGTCTCTGTCTCGTCGTTCAGCTAGAGCTGCGTCACCTCCAGGATTTGTCACACCTGTGGGGACGTCTACTCCAGTTACTCCGGATTTTGCGCAGCCGTCAGCAGGTGGCACGCCTTTTGGTGGCACTTCTTTTGGTGGCACCCCCTTTGGTGGCACCCCTTTGAGTGGCACTCCGAGAGAGGGTACCCCCGTCGGTACACCAGATATACAGGGGTCTCCTGGATATGCCCAGGAGCGTGGACGGAGATGGAAGAGGACCCATCTTAGGCAGACTCCTAGGGGTTATGGATACCTAGTTGATAGTAGGTCAGGAGCCATCATCATGAATGATGAGGGGAGGAGGGTGATGGCTCGCATGAGGAAGTTGTGTCAACAAGTTTTTCGGCACAACGTCCTTGATGCCAGGAGGCATATTCCACGGTGGATTCCGTGAGGTTTTACGGTGGATTCCGTAAACTTAGATGACCGGGGCTCATACACAAAGAGGATTCTTTGTGCGAGAAGTTGATGGGGACGCCTATCCTTTTCGGGTGTTTCATTAATTTAGTGTGTACATGGGTGATTCCATAGCGAGTGATTTCGCAAAATGCATATTAAATTAATAAACGTTTATGAGTTTAGAGTGCGCACTCGTAATAAATTAAGGTTAGGATTTATTTCTAACCAATTGATTTATTTATGTAGCTGAAGACTGCTAGGTATTCACTTTTGTCGGTTTAATTGTGTTATTTTACTAACGATTGTGAATGCTTCAGTTGATGTGTAGAGATAGCAGCAGTGGCGGAGGAAAGCATTGGAGTCTAGCGGGTATTCGACATTTGGACTATATTTTGATAGGTGCCACGCCTATATTTTGTTATGTCTATTGAGACATTGATTATCGATTATTATTTTGTATGCGCTTATGTGCCCAGATATGTTATTTCTATTTGGACATTGAGATTGGGCGTGCCAGACACTATGGGCACCATCCATTAGCTTTATTTTACTATTTTTGTAGAAAGCAAACTCAAAAGCTAAAAAGCTTGTCATATTTTTGTAATTGGGCTATTATTGAGCATGAAGATTGGAAATATACATAAAATACATGCTTTGTGAAGCGCTCACACAAGGCATGGGGGAGATTGAACCCAATTTGTCTCTTGCCTCTTGTCGTGCTTGCTTTTACATGGATTTTTGTGCTAAAAAGTAGAGTACTTTGTTCTTGGGGACCTTCCGGGATTCACCACGTGAGCTATCTGCGACCGATCTGCGCACCAGTGGTATCAGAGCGGAGCAGAGATCAAGAGCTTCCAATCGCTACCAATCTCGGGCGAAGGTGGAGCTCCATGAACAAACGGCCTCTACAGTCAACCTCGTCGCGAACCGTCGATACAGGTAGACTTCTGGCGATCAAGAACCCCTGTTTCCACTGTCAGATCGCGAAGGACCAAGCTCTGCAGGCGGAGGACCACGCATCCATCTCCTTCATGAAGTCTGGATATACAGTAAGAAGCTCATATCTTTTTCCTTCCAAAAAGCTTAGTCTTCAAGCTTAAAGACTTAGGAATTGAAGAAGTCCCACAAAAATTCACAACGAGGTATCTGAGGATGCCCGCAAATTTCGCGACGTCAGCAAATGTCTACCCACGTCCTCCACAAATTGCGCCGTTTTCAGTCGACTCTCCCTCCTTAATAAGCCTAAGCTACTAAGCTTATTAAGCTTAAGCTTAATTACTTAAGCTAAGTCACACAACTCTTATCAAGTCACACTGGGCAGACAAGTTCGGTAACTCCGGGTCTCGCACTCCTGAAGTCAAGTTCCGTAAGTCGACGGTAATCAAGTTCTGCAAGTTCTGCAAGTCAGCCTAAGTCCAGCAATTCAACAACTCTGCAAGTCTGTTAAGTCTGCAACTCTACAAGTCAGACTAAATCAGAACGGACTAGTGCTTAAAACTCATAGAAGACTTGTTCGTATGCAAAAACTCTGAACTGGAAAGTTGTTCGCAGCAAGCTGTTCTACCTATCTACAAGTTCGTTGAAGTACTTTCAGCAAACGGAGACAGAAATATTACAGAATTTCTGAAAATTGAAGAAGAAAATACCCAAAAATACATAGCCTTGTAACCCCAAATTTGAGCTACGCTCATCCCGCTAACTGATTTTGAGTGAGAAAGGTTTGTTGAGTTTTACAGGATGACTACCCCACATATGGATGATCCTATGGCTGAAGACGATCTACCCGAGCCTACCATGGAACAAAAGCTGGATCTTATCATGCTACAATTGGAAAAAGAGCGAAGAGCTAGGCAAGCCTTGCAATCGCAATTGACAAAGCTACAAGGAGCGTCCACTGACAAAGAAGAACCTCAAGCTGAAGATTTGATTCACCGTACCATCGACGCCACTCTTGAAGCACAAACCATTCGCAAGGAATCCAAGATAAGTAAACGAAGTTTCAAGTTTCGCACTTTCAATGGCATAAGAGAAGGAAAGACTATTTTATCATTCATTAGTCAGTTTGATGACTATTTCCATGAGGAAACTTATCCCGAAAAAGATAAAATCAAGTGTGTTACTAATCATCTGATAGACAGAGCATCACTTTGGTGGACTGTAGTCCGCAAGAGCATAGAATGTCCTACTACATGGGAAGATTTCAAGAAGAAGTTCATGCAAAATTTCCTACCACCGCAATTTCATGAGAAGGCTATCAAGCAATGGGATTTACTTCAATAGCGCGATCGTGAGCCTATTCCACAGTATACAAAGCGTTTTTGGAATGCACTCCTACAGCTACGCATGCTTGAAGACGTACCAGAGACGACACATAAGCGGAAGTATATGTCTGGACTTCTTGGACATTACTACGCTGAAGTGAACATGTTCAAGCCTGCTACCCTTGAAGACGCCATCTCCTTAGCCCACGACACTGAAGATAAGTTACGCGGAAGAGATCGACGACCACAGTCATTCCAAGCAAACGGTAATTATGGATCTAAACAATTCAATTCCAATTTCAGAAGGTTTAATCCAGGTCGTTTTTCATCACCATCTTTCCGCAAGAATTGGCCTAAACCACCTGCATTACCATCCACTGTCAATTCAAATTCTAAGCCTATTCCACAAGCAAATCCAAATATACCCAGACTCCCAGCCATTGCAAATAATGTGACCAAAGCTAAGCCCATCGTATGCTACAAGTGTCACCAGCCAGGGCATCTCGCAGCAAATTGTCATTCAAAGAAGCCATCAGCACATATCAACTACCTTGGAGCTATGGACGAAGATGAGCATGAGGATATGCCAGATTTTACTGAAGATGAGGATGATCCTACTACTACTTCCGACACTTTACCAGGTATGCCTACTTCACATTCATTGTTGACTATGAAATGTATGGTGCATGGAAAAAAAAGAACTATATTGCATGATGACGGTAGTACCCATGACTTTATTTCAGCAAAATTGGTAAAGGAATTGAAACTGCATACTGTACCTACGCACTATCGCATAAAAGCTGCATTTTTAGGCACTAGGTACAATGGCACACAAGAAGTTCAAGATTTAGAAATTCAAATTGGTCCATATATTGAAAGAAGAAATTTCTTAGTTGTCCCATTACAATCTAGCGACATTATTCTAGGAATGCCATGGAGACACCAACATAATCCCAATATAGATTATTCCACACACACAATGAATATTAATTTTCAAGGAAAATCTATTACATTATTTGGTATGCATGCATCTCATATTTTTCCACTGCTTTCGCATACTCAAGAAAAACGTGCACTACGCAAGAATACTAAATCATATCTCATTTGGATAAATGAATTGCACGCAAAGGAAAATCATATGCACCCTAGGCATAAGGAATTTCTCGCATATTTTAAGGATTGTTTTGCAGAAGACCTACCACCAAGTTTACCACCATCACGTCCAGAAGACCATAAGATTGACCTAATACCTGGCACACAACCACCTTGCAAAGCACCATATAGGCACAATCAAATAGAGCAAAAAGAAATCCAGAGTCAAGTTGAAGAATTACTAAATAGAGGCTTAATTCGACCTAGCAGTTCTCCATTCGGTGCACCTGTGCTCTTAGTCAAGAAAAAGAATAATACTTATCGTATGTGTATTGACTACCGAGCATTAAACAAGATCACTGTAAAGAATAGGTATCCTATACCTAGAGTTGATGACCTTATGGACAAACTGCAAGGATCTTCTATATTTAGTAAAATTGACCTTAAGTCTGGATATCATCAGGTGAGGTTAGATAGATCCGACATATTTAAGACTGCATTCAGGACACAGTTTGGCCATTACGAATTCTTAGTCATGCCATTCGGATTAACTAATGCACCTGCCACTTTCAGTAGAATGATGAACCGTATTTTTCTAAAATATCAATATTGTGTGATTATTTTCTTTGATGATATTTTAGTGTTCAGTCAAAGTGAAAAAGAGCATTATGAGCATTTAACATTAGTTTTTCAATTACTGAAAGAAAATCAATTGTTTGCAAATCCTGACAAGAGTGAATTCTTTAAGACAGAAATAGAATATCTAGGTCATATTGTATCAAAAGAAGGAATAAAAGTTGATCCTAAGAAAATTGACGCAATATTGCATTGGCCTGTTCCTAAAAATGTACATGAATTACGCTCATTCCTTGGTCTTGCTAGTTTCTATAGGAAGTTTGTACGTAATTTCTCATTACTTGCTTTACCATTGACCAAACTTCTTAAGAAAGGCATTGTTTATCAATGGACTGAAAATCAGCAAAAATCCTTTGACTTACTCAAACGTGCATTAACCAATGCCCCTGTTCTACAATTGCCTAACTTTAACAGACCATTCTTTTTAGTTGTGACCGATGCTAGCGGATCAGGAATAGGAGCCGTGCTAATGCAAGACAACCATCCAATAGCATATTCTAGTTCTAAGCTGAAACCCTCTGAGCTTAAATATTCCACTTATGACAAGGAACTCTTAGCAGTTGTCCAAGCATTAAAACAATGGAAGCATTATTTAATGGGTTCAGAATTCATGATAAAGACCGACCAGCAAAGCATTAGACATCTACTTAGCCAACCCCAAATTTCTGACCGTCATATCAAATGGGCTTCATTCATTCAAAGTTTCCATCCTATCATTCAATACCAACCTGGAAAAGAAAATGTAGTTGCTGATGCATTGAGTAGAAGACCTGCAATTCATAACATTTCTATCATATCTTTTGATTCTTTGATTGCTATGAAAGATACATATCACCAGGATATTACTTTTCATTCTGATTGGCAAAAATTAGTTCAAAATAATTTCATTCCTGTTGATTCATTGTCATATAATGATGGATTCATGTTCTTTGAAAAGAGACTGTGTGTTACTATTCCATTCCGATCTTTTGTTTTGAATGAAATTCATTGTCCCCCATATCAAGGTCATAGAGGCATCATCACTACATTACGCATGTTAACTGAAGATTTTTATTGGCCGCATATGGATGCAGATGTATCTAATTTTGTTTCTGAATGTTTGATTTGTCAAAGAATAAAGAGACATCATGGTAAACAGTATGGATTATTAATGCCTTTGTCTATTCCATCTAAACCTTGGGAACATATATCTATGGATTTCATTACTGGTTTACCAAATACTAAATCTAACCATGACATGATTTGGACAATTGTAGATAGATTTAGTAAGCAAGCATATTTCATTGCATGTAAGAAAACTTTAACAGCATCACAAGCAGCACAGTTATTTTTGAAAACTGTTTTTACTAACCATGGATTGCCGAAAGTGATTATTTCAGATAGAGATTCTAGATTTTGTAATAATTTTTGGATTACACTGTTTGCAAATCTAGGCACAAAGATTGATTTCTCATCTGCATTTCATCCAGAAACGAATGGACAAACAGAAGCCACAAATAGCACCATTCTAGATCTTTTACGTGCATACACTATCTCTAAACCTCAGACATGGGATACTCATTTACATTTATTACAGTTTGCATATAACAATACACCGCACACAGACACAAAGAAAGCACCTTTTGAAGTTATTTATGGATATAGATTATCTACACCTGTTGCATCTTTGTCTAATAGAATACAAAGTGCCGATGATGTTGCTGTTATGCATAATAGTATTTTTTATGAGGTCAAGGATATGATTGCTAAAGCCCAACAATCATATACCAAACAAGCCAACAAGAAAAGACAAGCTATGAATTTCAAAGTTGATGATTATGTTTGGCTTAGAATAGAAAAGCGTAGACTGCAAAGTGTAGAAAGACATCCAGTTGTCAAATTAGCTCCTAGATTCTACGGACCATTTAGAATTATTCATAAGATTAATGACAATGCATTCAAGTTAGAACTGCCATCTCATTGGAAAATTCATAATACATTTCATATTAGTTTATTGAGACCATTTAGAGGCCAATTACCTATCCACCCTGTCTATGAAAACCCACCTTTACTAGAAGAAGAGACTGAAATACTTGAACCAGAAGCCATTATAGACACTGACTACATGACCACTAGAACTGGCCGAAGGTATTCTCGATATCTAGTCAAATTTAAGAACCATTCTGTAGAGGAAGCACAATGGATGCACGCTAGAGACCTAAATGCTTTCCCCACTCTGTTAGCTCCACATTGAGCTAATAGCAATTGAGGTCAATTGCTATCCCACCCCAGGGGTATGATGCCAGGAGGCATATTCCACGGTGGATTCTGTGAGGTTTTACGGTGGATTCCGTAAACTTAGATGACCGGGGCTCATACACAAAGAGGATTCTTTGTGCGAGAAGTTGATGGGGACGCCTATCCTTTTCAGGCGTTTCATTAATTTAGTGTGTACATGGGTGATTCCATAGCGGGTGATTCCGCAAAATGCATATTAAATTAATAAACGTTTATGAGTTTAGAGTGTGCACTCGTAATAAATTAAGGTTAGGATTTATTTCTAACCAGTTGATTTATTTATGTAGCTGAAGACTGCTAGGTATTCACTTTTGTCGGTTTAATTGTGTTATTTTACTAACGATTGTGAATGCTTCAGTTGATGTGTAGAGATAGCAGCAGTGGCGGAGGAAAGCATTGGAGTTTAGCGGGTATTCGACATTTGGACTATATTTTGATAGGCGCCACGCCTATATTTTGTTATGTCTATTGAGACATTGATTATCAATTATTATTTTGTATGCGCTTATGCGCCCAGATATGTTATTTCTATTTGGACATTGAGATTGGGCGTGCCAGACACTATGGGCACCGTCCATTAGCTTTATTTTACTATTTTTGTAGAAAGCAAACTCAAAAGCTAAAAAGCTTGTCATATTTTTGTAATTGGGCTATTATTGAGCATGAAGATTGGAAATATACATAAAATACATGCTTTGTGAAGCGCTCACACAAGGCATGGGGGAGATTGAACCCAATTTGTCTCTTGCCTCTTGTCGTGCTTGCTTTTACATGGATTTTTGTGCTAAAAAGTAGAGTACTTTGTTCTTGGGGACCTTCCGGGATTCACCACGTGAGCTATCTGCGACCGATCTGCGCACCAGTCCTGGATCATTGGAAGAACATACCGGAGGGGAGCAAGGACTACATAGTAGCATCCTTGCACGAGGAGTTTCCGGTGCCAGCCGCAGTAGATAGATTCTCTACGGGCTGGATGACGGATTGCATGCGTGCATACATGTCACATAGACGATTCGACGCACGCAAGGCAATCAAGAGTGGGGCTGCAAAGCCCGAGTGGTTAGATGTAAACGATTGGCACCGACTGAGGGAGGAGGCTACAGATTCGCCAGGATGTTGGAGTTAGCAGCGGGAGGCGGCGAGGACACGACTCGAGGCCGGAGTGGTGCATCATCTTGGGAGTGGCGGCCACAGGTCATATTTGGAGGACTTTGTAAGTTTCTCTTTTGTTTTGCTTATTTGTTTTTTTGAAATATTCTTTGTACTGACAATCATGTTTCTAACAGTTAGCATTTTGTTTTCTTTGCAGCACTTCATTACAAATCGCGATCCGCAAGGCCTTGAGACTCGATATGCAGAGAGGCACGGTCTCAATGCATTGATCGACCGATTGTATAGACGCGGCGGCCCTGTAAGTCACTCATCTTTATTGTCCGTAGTTACCATGAGATATTTGAATGCGTTGTTGTATGGTGGATTGATATGTTGTTTCTTTTTCTACAGAATCCGTTCGATGCTCCTTTGCGGCGGGACGAGTTTTCGGGGGACGAGGATTTCTAGCTCGCCCTTGGATCCTTGGAGCTCACACACCTTTAGTTTTTAGTCGCCTGATCTATGTAGACATTTTCTATGTATTAGTGATATAATCCTTTCATGATTGTACCAATCGAATTTTATGCGATCATGTATTTATTTCATGTATCAGTTTTATGATTTCAGTATACATTCTTTTTGTTTGCAAACGCTTTGTATGCAGTAGTGCAGAAACTATTTTGGCCACAAATTTTTTTTTTCCCTGTTACAGTCGCTATTTGTGTCGCAAATTTACTACTCGCATCGCTATTGGCCTCGCTATGAGCGTCGCAACTTTCTGGTTGCGTCGCTATTTGCATCGCATATAGTGACATTTCTATGGCGTCATCAATAACGACACTTTTTGCGACGACGGGGGCAAATTTTGTTGTTTGTATTTTCGTCGCTTTAAACGTCGGTATAAGGTCTATATCTTGTAGTGAAAATTGCATTTTTTGAAGCGTTTTCGGCCCTAATGGTGTTTGTCAACACTTTGTAATCTTCGCTTTTCAATTCATAACCAAATATAATCATCAACTTTGAAACTCATAGCTTTTCTTTTCTTGTTGGCTTGTTTTGTATATGATTGCTGGGCTTTGACAATCATATCTTTAACTTCATAAAAAATAGTAGCATGCATGTTAGCAATATTATCAGTAGCTTGAACTTTGTTTGACAATGATGCAACAGGTGTAGGTAATCTATATCCATAAATAATTTCAAATGGTGCTTTCTGTGTAGCTGTATGTGGTGTGTTATTGTATGTAAACTGAAGTAAATGTAAATGTGTATCCCATGTTTGTGGTTTTGAGATTGTGTATGCATGCAAAAGATCTAAAATGGTACTGTTAGTAGCTTTTGTTTGCCCATTTGTTTCAGGATGAAATGCAAATAAAAAATCAATCTTTGTTCCTAAATTAACAAACAAAGTAATCCAAAAATTATTGCAGAATCTAGAATCACGGTCAGAAATAATAACTTTTGGCAAAGCATGTGTTGAGAGTGGAAAAAGACTGAATTTTTGACTAATTTTTATTGTTTTTGAGGTCTGAATGATTGATTTTTGATGGATTTAGAGTGATGTATGATTGTTAGTGGGAGTATTTGTTAAATGATGTGGATCTAGGACATGACACAAGCTATGGTGGATCAAAGATGTAAACCAAATTCATAATGACATGGACAAGTAGAGACAAACTATTACACAAGTGAATTAGGTTCCAAGATAGATTAGCTTGGACTCATAAACACAATCTTGTGTAGAATTGACAATGACAGACACTTAACTGAAAGTACAAAGCATCATGATATTGTGTTCATTTCATAGTCAAGTACAATGCTTTATAGGCTTTGAGTTGTTCCACTCTCCTCACTATGCATATGGGATTCAGGACAACTCCTCTTGGAGCATACATCATTTGTCTATTTATCAACAGTATTTGAGAGTGTTTTGGATGATATTGATTATGTTCTAGAAGTTCATGATGATTCTCAGTGGAGATATAAGGTTCTGTGAAGTTCTGATAGGTTCTGATTGGTTCTGTATACCTTCTTTATAGCTTTTGTTTTGTTCTGATTATCTTCTATATGAAGCATGGATTGATGATTGATGAAGATTGATATCTTTTGAAAGCTTATTGAATAGTTTTTAATAGTTTTGAATGGTTTGAGTATGAGTTATGAGGTTTTGATGACCTTTTGTAGAGCCTCTGTCTCTGCTCTATCTCTATACAGTAACTGTATTGTAGCCGTTCTGGTGCTGTACTGTAACTATTTTGTAGACCTTCTGTAAGTGTTCTATAGAATGTATATGTGACTTTGGAAAAGTTTTCTAACCTTTGGAAATGATGAATCTAAGTTCAAAAGAGCTAAAACAAGTGGAAAAAGTAGCTGCTGAAGACTGAAGAGAAGACTAAGTGACAGTGACAGTAGTGAGTTGTGAAAAGACACTGTAGTGGCTTTGGTGACTCTTCATATCAGACATACCTCTTGGGAGGTGCATCCACGACCTAAGAAGGATTATTGAGGGTTATTATGAGAGCATTGCAGTGAGGATATGATGTACTATTGATAGAAAGAGAGAGAGAGTCAGAGATAGTCAATTCTATCAAAACAGTGTAACTATATGTAAGAGATTGAAAGAGAGAACTATGAAGATATTGAAGAAGAATAATATGTGATTGATTTCCATTCAAAGATGGTGTATTCCTTTGTGTTCTTTGTTCTATTGATGGATTTTGTGAAGATATTGAAGAATATGGTTGATTCTATCAAATTCGTGGGAGAAATCTACTATGATGCTGCGTGAAGAATTGCTGTTTTCTTTGTTTTGATGATCAAAAGAATGAAATAAAAGCTTGTTGATGTTACAAGATAGATTTTCTTACAAGAGAATTCCCTTTTCCTTAGTGTTCCTCTTGGGGCTCCATGTTTTTGGTGCGCAGCCGGGGAAGCTTGCCATCAACAAGCAATAGAAGAGACTGAAAATGAAGGAAATGGCATTGCCAAGAAGAGGAGAATTCAATGGATGTTTGTAAAGTTCCTTCTTCCACTGAAGAGTTGGAATTTCTCATTATCAAAGCCACTTTCCACAAGAAGTTCATCCCAAAATGGCGGAAACATATCACCATCATGATGCATGCTCTATGTGGTGGGTTGTTTCCTCTTCCTGTTGAAGCAGCAGAAACTTGCATCTTAGTGGCAAACTGTTTGGGAACAAACTAAAGAGTAAAAACAGAGAGAATGACCATTTATGGAAGATTTAGCATTTATTGAGAAGTTTCCAGACATCATCAAGTGGGAGATTGTGAAGAAGCTTCAAGAGTCTTGGTCTGTGGAGGTTCATGAAGACAAGAAGGAAAAGAGTTGGAATTTGTTCGTGGATGCTCAACAGCAATATACATGGGATGCTTGGTGCACTGATAATCTTCTATTTATTCAGTTAGCAACCCACTGGAAGTTGGTAGATAGAGTGTTTTTCACAACATACACTGTTGAAACCCTCAGAAGCTGGCATTATTATAATGACGCAACAACGATCCTAAGAAGAATGAGTTTTGATACTTTCAGAACAGAATATCTTCCCCACTATAGTGGTTTGAAAGTTGAATTCAGAGATGTTGAGAAGAAGGAAGTAGAAGAGATGTTGGCCAGAGAATCCATTAGAGACTGAAGCCCCCTCTGACACTATCATGTTGAGTCCAGACCAACTGGTTGAAGCCAATCCCCTGATGAATGATGCAATAAAGAGGCAAGCGTTAGAACGAGTCCAGAGGTACGTGAGAAGAGAGAAGGCAAAAATCAAAGCTGAGAATGAGCTCGCAGCAGAAGCCTCCTTTGACGGCCTAAAAGCACTCTTTTACAGAAGTCCCCATGGCGACTCAAGGTCCCCTTCCTAGTCAGATTCGTCCTGGAAATATTGATGACAGGCCAGCAAATGTAGTCCCATTATCAGTTTTTAAGGGAGAGTACAATGAAGACCCTGATCTTCATGTAGCCGAATTCATGGTAGCATGTGTGGCTAACAATGCAAGAACCCCTGAGCATTGGTTAGCAATATTCCCCGCCACTTTCAAAGGCGCGGCATGTCAGTGGTATGAGAGACAAGTAGCAGGAACTTTTGGCACATGGGACGACCTAAAGTTGGCCTTCCTCACTAAATTCAGGCGTGAAGGTTTTGAAGAGCGGATGCGAGAGGAGTTCATGAATTTAAGTCAGTTCTTTGGAGAAAGAGTAGAAGCTTATGTCTCGCGAATGGAATCCATCCTGAAGAGATGGAACAACCATCATTTGGATGAAGGAATCCAAAAAGGAGTGTTTCTTAGGGCCTACAACCAGAAGTTCGCAAGTTCGTGGAATTGAGAAGACTAGTCAATCTGCAAGCTGCAGTGGAAGGTGCAAGATTGCATGATGAAGTTGAAGCAAGGCTGCCAATGACTCCAGGAAGGGGAGTCTTACCTCCTCCTATGCCTGGAATGGTATACCCACCAAATGCAGTCCCAGGGACAATTCCCTACCTCTATCCCCGGATGCAAATAGTGCCACAGTATAGTGCACCAATCTAGTGTGGTCACCACAGACGACAATGCCTCAAATGATGGTTCAACCACAACAACAATGGCCTCAAACAGTTCCTTCAATGGCAAATCAACAATAGTGGAATCCTACCAACTGGAATCAACAATCCCAAGTCTCAACAGGAGCTCTAAATCAGAGCCAAAGCAAAGGACCTTCTGGACCTACCCAACCAGTGTATGCAGTAATTACAGAAGCTTCCCAAAACCCTACCACAAGCACTTCAGGAGGTGAAAATCTGAAGGACTACTTATCCAACTCAGTTGCAAGTATCAAGAAAGAGCTTCTAGATATGATTACAGAGCAACTACAGGCGCTGAAGGTGAATACCGCCAATATATCCACTCCTGTGAGAGTTGAAAGAGATGTGATGCGCTCTAATACATGGTGTGGGAAGTGTCATCAAGCGGGACATTTAGCCACTAAATGTACCCGAAAACCAACCATTCCTGGAGCCTTCTGTTCTTACTATTTGCGGAAGAACCATACAGAGGATATTTGCTCTCTGAAAGAGATGCATGAACGAAGAGAGAAGGATGAAAATGCAAAATTCAACTTGCTAGAATTCAAAATGACAACACAGGATATTGGACCAAAGCCTAGGGAATTTGGTCCTAATTTTGGTCCAAGGAGGTTTCCCTCTCAAAGTTACAGAGAACGACAGTCAGAGATCAAAGGTGGAATGTTATAGGTGTGGAGAAAAGGGACGTATCTCCCCAAATTGTCCAAACCCTAGATATGTCGATTATAAGCTCTTATGCAGTCGATGCAAAGGAGAAGGCCACACTACAAAGGACTGTCCCAGTCCAGCCCCTGTAAAGGCCAATGCCACTGATAGCCAATAGAAGGTACAAGAACCTGCTTCCAATTTGGTCGAGTTGGAAGTTGCCACTGTTACGCGCACCAAGAAGAAGAAACCAATGGTTCAGAATGAAAATGATTGTCCTGCCAAGACTGTGAAGTTCAGCCTACCTACAGAGGGACAGAGCAGTACAGAACAGAACAGTACAGTACAGAGCACTACTGTGCTATAAAGGGATACAGAGATAGTCCCAGAGACAGGACCAGAGGCCCAGGAGATAGAAGATACAGAAGCGACTTTGAAGTAGTCACTAAGCCTGGCCGTTCCCATGTCTTAGCCGATCATCTATCACGGATCCCTCAACCAGAAGAAGAGGAACAAGATGATCCAGACCTTCCTGATGCTTCCTTATTTCTAATTGAAACAATTACTCCCTGGTATGTAGAAATAGCCAATCTCCTAGCAACTCAACAATATCCTCCTGGCATCTCAAGTCGTGAGAGAAAGAAGCTTCTCTTAGAATCAGCCCCCTACACTTTGTTAGGCGGTGCACTGTACAAAAGAGGCAAAGATGAAGTGCTGCGAAGATGTGTTGCAGGAGATGAAATTGGCATAGTATTGAAAGTATGCCATGATGAACCATGTGGTGGACACTTCGCGGGAGAAGCGACAGCAGGGAAGGCTCTGTTAGTAGGATACTGGTGGCTGACCCTCCACAAGGATGCATATGATTACTGTAAGAGATGTGATACTTGTCAACGAATAGGGAAACCGTTTGAGAAGTGGGGGATTGATTTTGTGGGTCCCATTGATCCACCTACCAGACGGAAGCAGAACAGATACATCTTAGTATGTACGGATTATGTCACAAAGTGGTGTGAAGCTAAAGCCCTGAAGTGGGATGATGGTAATAGTGTAGCCCTGTTCATGTACGAGAATATTATCACCCGTTTTGGCAGTCCCCTCGAGCTAGTAAGTAATAGAGGTACTCATTTCCTTAACAAAATCATGGAGAAATTGACGAAACTGTATAAGATTCGCCATCGCAAGCCCACTCCCTATTACCCCAGAGCCAACGGCCAAGTTGAAGTCACCAATCGCATCCTTTGCTCGATTCTAAAAAGAACGATTGCCGCACATCGACGCAACTGGGACAATCCACTTATAGAGGCCCTCTGGGCGTACAGAACCTCCCATAAGGCAGCTACAGGACAGACCCCTTTTCAGCTAGTGTATGGTACAAAAGCCGTCTTTCCTGTTGAGCTAGAATTGCCCTCTTTGCGAGTGGTAGTTAAAGAACACTTGGGAGATAATGAGTCACTGCAACGCCGTCTCCTGCACTTGGAATGCTTGGATGAGATCCGGCGTATGGCCCTACAGTGCATGGAAACCACTCAAGTGCGACGCAAGGCCTATCATGATAGTTTCATCAAGCACAAGGAGTTCAAAGAAGGTGATCTTGTTCTTGCCTATGATTCGAGATTTGGCAAGTTTCCTGGCAAGCTCCAACAACGGTGGATGGGCCCGTACAAGGTACTAGCCGTCAATCCTAACGGCTCTGTCCAAGTGTGCAGATCGTTGATGCCTATGATGATCCTTTCCTGATTAATGGCTATCGTGTGAAGAAGTACTTCCCTCCCTGGGGATCTTGACAATCACAGTCGACCTACCCTTTCCCTTTTGGGCGTCGCACTGTCCTTCTTGTCGTGCTTTTGATAGCCTTTATGATTCTCCTCATGAGACGGTCTCATTCTACTCCCCCCTCGCAAAAACATCTTAATCCGACATTGTTCTCTTCTCGTCTGATCCAACAATGGTGGCGAGGTTGGTCCTGATATATGGTATGTCTACCATTCTCTTTCTTAAGAAAAAAAAACAGACAAAAGAAAAAACAAGAAAAAAAAGAGAAAAAAAAGAAAATAGAAAGTAAAAAAAGAAAAAGAAAAAAAAACAAGAAAAACAAACAAAACTATTATGGGAAAAAAGGAAGAAATTCCCTGTCATAGCAAGCCTCGTTCCAAGAAAAGGTGGAAACACCCTTGGACGAGAAGCTGACTGTGGAAAAGGTGGTAACACCCGACAGTTCAGGATAGCTGACTCACCAACAGAACCTCTTCAGCAAGCAATTTGAAGCCACCTCCCTTGGTGCGCTGTCTCTACAATATCAATTCGTCTGCCCTTCTTAACCGACGACTCTTCTTGCAAATCATTGATGTACGAGATTTGTACGCTGCCTCCCTAGGTATGCCTCCTCCTTAAGATCCTGATGACACCAACCGTCGACATGGTCTTCATCACCAACCCCTTGAGTGATGTGAGCTTTCATCCTAACAGGATGGGGATGTGAGTATGGGTTGCCCTCTGTATCTATCAGAGAGTGAGACAGAGGGTGGGGTGAGTGACCAGTCTTTCCCTTTAAATCAAATGAGAGGTGAGTTGTGTGAATGGAGTGTTGCACGCATGGGAAGGGCCTCTCAATGCACAAAGCATGATTTGTTCTTGTGCACTACACCATAAGACTCCCTGGCCTTCCTTCTTGCACTGTATGCCGACATAGGACGGGATACACAGTTGCACCATCGAATGCGCACAAGGCATACAACCTTTGCACAAGTGACCATGAGGATTACATCAACGGGTTTCAGGAAATGGTTGCCCTCGGTATCTTTCAACGGAGTGTGAGACAGAGAGTGGGCTGAGTGTGACTGGAGTTTCTTCAATCAATTACCGAGAGGTGAGGATTGAGGGACGTTACGACCTTTGGCGTCAGGTATGTTTCCATTTCCCTATGCACCCACGGACTGGGTTTCTTCCATAAGCACAAGACACGTCATTCTATTCTATACACTGCACTACAAGGCTCCCTTGCCTTTCTCCTTGCACCTATGCCAGATGGGTTGAACGCATCGATGCACCATCAATTTGTACCCTGGCATACTCTCTCTGCAGTATTCCTTTGTTGATTCCTAAACCGGGTGTGTGCTATGGGTTTTCATCCTGATTTCCGCGAGTGATATTAGTCATGGGGTGAGTGATTGTTCTTTCATTCCATTTGAGTGATCATGAGTTGAGTGCAATATCCCTCGTTTTCGACGACTTTCCGGTGATTCCTTCAACCAACTACCTCCCTGGGTGCTGCCGCTCGGTCCTTGCCACGACGGCCAAAGAATGTGTGATGTGCAGATACCTTGTTACCTCAAGCAGCCGACGATGCCTCAAAATGCAATCTCGATAGTCGACATTCCTCCTCGGCAATATGGGCCAAGTTTTTCTAACCCTACACCTTCTATTTCTCAGTGCAGGTCATGTTTTAAGTGTGGGGATATTTGTGGTTGGTCTGATGTGAGGAACCAAGTCTTTGAAGTTTGGTTTATCCTTTCTGTTAAGGTTTTAAGTGTGGGGACGTGTCCCTGCACGTCTATGTTGCATACCCCCATGCATACACCCTGTTCTGATCATGCATCTATGCCATGATTTTATTTTACCCTAATGGGCCCCTTCCCCACCCTTATGTTTTGTTTCACCCTATCCTAGGGGTTGTTCTGTGACTGTTTGCCCTTATTATTAGTTTTGCGCTTATTTCTTGTGAACGGACCTAGCGCTTACCGAAAACTCAATCCAATCTTACAACCTTGTTTGTCCCTTCGAACTGCCTATTTTTCCTTTTTACCGACCCCTGTTACGAGAGATGGTTTTCAAGTTATTACTTTTTGAAGTAATTTTCGTAAAATTGACAGTTTTCCATGTGAATGTGTCTCTATTACTTCAGAACCCTGATCTGATGAGTCAACCCTATCCTACCCTTTCTCCTTGACATTTTTTCTTTTTCTTCCGTGTCATTTCGATGCACGGTTCATCCGTTATTAATTTTTGCGGGTTTTCGGAGCTTTTTCGTGCCTATTTTCACATTTCTCCATGTGAACCTACCCTATTTTCACCGGAATTCCAGTTTGATTTGACAGCCGTGTCCTGCCAACCTTTCTCCCACTTTTTTCTTTTTCCTCCCCCTCTTCCGACTGTCGAATTTTTAGTTATTAAATTTTCTGAGTGTTTTTTAATGCATTTTTGTGTTTTTTCCATGTGAACCCTTCCTAATTCCCCCAAACAGAGCTTTGCTATTCGAATCCTGTGAATTCCTTTTTCTCGAACATTTTTTCTTTTTACCACCTGCTATTCTGACGCACAGTTTTTCCCGTATTAATTTTCGAGTCCATTTTCGAGCCCATTTCTGAGGTTTTTTCCATGTGAACGTGTCCTATCTCGATCGGAACTGTGTTTTGACGTGATAGGGTTGTTGGACATTGTTCTGCACACTTTTCCTTCTTTGTGCACTTCATTCCGATGCACAGATTTTTCGATATTAATGCCCGTATGTGTTTTTGAATTTATTTTTTATGTTTTTTCCATGTGAACACCCTGATTTTGTCCCAGAACCGGTGTTGCATATTTCCAACATTTTCCCCTCATCTCTCGGCCCATTTTTTCTTTCTACAGATTTTTGATGCACCAAACGGTTTGATTTTTATTAAATTTTCTTTATTTTTTCCGTTAACCGTGTTTTTCGCTTCGCGCATGAACGCACTTGTTTTTGGTTTTACATGCCCCAGGACACCCCCGTGGCACCCGTGGCTCACGCGTCCCCATCCCTGTCCGTTTGAACCCATCGCTGCAAATTTTTTTACCCCTGCCCGTGCATGCGCACGGGCCGGGGATGTGTTCTTTTCTTATTTGTTCATTATTTAATATCACAAGAAAAAAAAACACTCTACACACGATTTCAAGCCAACAACAACAAAAAAGTAAAAATAATACAAATAAAAAACAAATACAAAATCTAACTTTTTTTAAAACACAAAAAAAGGGAAAAAACAAAGAAAGAAGAGACACGAAATAAAAGCTTTAAAAAAAAGCAAAAAAAAAACAAATGACCCAAATAAATTTTAAAAAAAACACACACATACATATACCAAGGACAATCCATAAACATATATATATATATATATATACATATATCTATTTTTTTTAAAAAAACAAAAAAACCATACAAAAACAAACAAACAAAAAAAAACACAAAAAAACCACAAATACTGCACAAGATAAGAAAAACAAAAACAAAAAAAAGGAAAAAAAAACACAAACCACTTACATACCTGTTCGTTTTTCCTCTCTCCTCCTTCCTCCTCTTCTCCTCTCGCTCCTCCTCCCTTTCACCTCTTCTCTCTCCTTCTCCCTCCCCTTCTCCTTCCCGCCAGCTCTTCTTCCTCTTCCTTCTCCCCTCCCTCTTCTTTCTCCTTCTTCTCCTTCTCCTCCTTCTTCTCTACCCCCCTCCCATGCGGCCCCCCCCCCCCCCCCCCCCCCGTCCCCTCCTTCCCACCCTCCCTCCTTCAACCGTCCCCTTCCCTACCCCATCTCCTTCTCATTCCACCTCTCTTTTCCTCCCTCGCTTCTCTCTCTACTCCCTCCACCCTCCTTCTCCCTCCCCTCCTCCTCGACCTCCTCGGCCCCCAGCGGCCCTCCCTTCTTCCTCTCCCCCCGGCTGCTCCGCCTCCCTCCCCTCGGCTTGCTTTGGCCGCCCCCGCCTTCCAACGCCGTCACCACCGTGTGCCTCCTCCTCACGCCGCTCCTCCTCCGCCGTCTCCACCTTCGCCCACCAGCGGGCCTCCTTTTTCCCTTCCTTCTCGGCCCACCAGCGGGCCTCCTTTTTCCCTTCCTTCTCGGCCCACCAGCGGGCCTTCTCCTCCCTTCCTCCTCGGCCCCCAGCAGCCCTCCCCTCCTCCTCCGCCTCCAGTGCGCCACCCCTCCTCCCTCTCACCCCCCCCTCCTCCTCCTCCTCCTACTCCTAACTGTCACCAAAGGTTAGTTACACTAACCTTAATTAGGTTCACTAACCTTAATTAAGTTCACTAACCTTAATTCAGTTAAATTAACCTTAGTTAGGTTAACTAAACTTCATTAGGTTAACTGACCTTCATTAAGTTAGCCTTAACCTTAATTAGGTTAACTCACCTTATTTAAGTTAACCTAACCCTAGACTAGTTAACCTAACCCTAGTCTAGTTACTTAACCCTAGTCTAGTTACCTAACCCTAGACTAGTTAACCTAACCCTAGACTAGTTAACTCAACCCTAGTCTAGTTAACTAACCCTAGTTTAGTCAATTAACCGTAGTTTAATTCACCTAACCCTAATCTACCTAACTTACCTCAGGTTAGTCCCCACCTTACTAACAAACCCTAGGTTAGTTAGCCTAATCTAGGTTAGTTAGCCTTGACTTAGCTTACCTAACTGACCTAGACTAACCCAGATTAACCTAACCTGACTTGACTTAGCTTACCTAATTGACGTAGACTAACCCAGATTAACCTAACCTGACTTGACTTAGCTTACCTAACTGACCTAGACTAACTCAGACTAACTTAGTTCCACTTGACTAACCTGACTTGACTTAGTCTGACTTACGTGATTTACCCAGACTAACAGGACTTAGCTGACTTGATTTGACCTTACTTACCAAACTAACTTGATTTCCTTGATTTAATTGACTTAGTTAAATTTTAAATTCATTTCAACTCAAAAAAAAATTAGAAAATTTTCTAAAAATTTCCCTATATTTTTGCAAATTTTTGGAAATTTTTCAGGTGGAAATTTCCATCACTAAAATTGTAGAAAATTAAATATTTGATAATTTATTCACAATTACCTAAAAATACAAAAAATTCCTTTAAAATTAGTAAAAAAATACAGAAAAAAATAAAAAAAATCTAGAAATTTCCACCCACCCCTTGACATTTTTCCATTTATTTTTCACCTTAAAATATTTTCATACAAATCACCAATATTTAAAACAAACAAAAAAAGCAAACAAAATAAATTAAACATAAAAATCCAAATCTTATTTTCATAACATAAATTGTGGATATTTCCTAAATGGTTGCAATTTTATTTTTCCTTCATCACATATCCATATTTAATTATTATTCATTTTGAAAATAAATACAAAAACAACAAACAACCACATACAATTTATTACAACACACAACTGGAAAAACACATATAACCCAAACCATCACACATAATAAAATAAATTAACCACCCCACCCTATAAAACCACAACAAATACACCTTAAAAACTTACCTCAACAATTTTTAACAGAAAATAAAAAACAAAAATGAAAAAAAAATTACAAATAAATATACAAATCCATTACAAATTATCAAACCCACTAAGGTGTTGTCTTTGTTGTTCAGTCAGTGGTCTTTGATTTTGTTTGACTGGATTCATTGCTTTTAGGAGACTCTTCCGTGCTCCTTCAAGCCATTGCATACACACCCCTACCAAGTATTTATTTTGTGAGCTTTATTTATTTTTATTATCTCCTTAATCACAAATTAATTATTAAAATGAACTAATTATTCACCCACATTTTCCACGCGCATTCGCGCTAAACACACCATTTCATAATTTTAAAAATCAATTCGCCGTTCACTTTGTAGGCGCTAATTTGTAATAAAAATGAACCAGTCGTCACAAGAGCACGCGCTGGCAAAAAAGCGCTCCACATCACTCTTAATTTTTAATTAAGGAATTTGCATTTTGAGACCTAGTTTGGGCATCGTAGTCCGGGTTGTGTTAATGCACCGTTTCAACTTAATAAATTTTAATTAAATTTTTAAAAAGGAACCGCCGTTTTTTTATTAAGGTTTATAACCTAATAAAATGTCAACAATTGTTAATAATTTCTTAAAATGAACCCTTCATTAAACTAATTCCCCCTCACTGTACTTTATCCCCTTTTTAATAAACTCGCTTCGTGGGATGGGTGCATGCAAGTCTATTAGTTGACACTGATGGTCCAAGTTATGGTCAAGTCTTGATGTACATTTTTATGGTAGTCTGATTTGTCCATGTGTTACAATTACGGGTACGGTGTGTAGTTTTTTTCTTTCTTGACTGATACGGGGATTTAGGTGCTTGAATGTTGCATCGCATGAAGCTTTCCGTCGCATATGTGTCGAGGTCATGCCGAAATTTTTCTAGGATGTGTATTGTCTAGGGTGGTACCTGGGTTAGTTACGTCTATGTTTGCATGAGTGACATTCTTTTTGGATTGATTCCTTTTTTATAGCCCTTTGGTTGTTTTGCAGGCATTTTTTGTGACTGTGTGTGTTGTGGTGTGTGTGTTTACCATTTGAATGGCACCTCACGCTCCTCCCCCTATCCAGTATGTCCCACTGGTCAGTAGGGATTACTCTTCCCTACTCACTTTTGAGCCTCTCATGAAGGCGGGACTTGCGACTTTCGTAGCTGCCTCCTTCCCTTTGATTCCAGAATATCCATCCATGTGTGATGAGTTCCTGGCCTCATACAGCAAGAAGTCGGGTCTGGTCCATGGTACTTCCATGACTTTGACGCCTCGAGGGTTAGGGAAGGCTCCGTCTCTTCCCGACCAAGGTGAACCCTTTGTTATAGCTTGAGAGCTATTCTCTAACGATGAGATTTTGAAGCTGTTACAAAAATAGACCAAGGAAATTCTGGATGTCAAGAAGATGATCAACACTTCAAGAGTTTCCTTTTTCATGATCACTGATCCTGTATGGAAGTTGGTCTGCCAGTTTCTCCAAGACAGGTTTATGCCTGCAAAAATGCCATCCCATTACTTGTCCAAAGAGTTCTTTACAGCTTCAAGGATGGTGTTAAAAGGAGTAGCTATTGATTGGAGAACTTACCTAGTCACCAAGATGGATCAACATTTCGTTAAAGTAACCAGGGGCAATGTTACCAATGTCACCTATGGATCCTACCTGTCTGTCTTCTTGACCTACTCAGGTTTAAAGAAGAGTGTGTCTCCGCCTCCTCCATCTGATCCAGTACCTCCTCATCCACCTTCAGATAAGTCAGAACCAATTGATATAGAGGATCTGGATTCTCCTCCTCCCCTAGTCATACAGCGCAAACGCTTGAAGCGGGTAGCAGATAAAGCTCCTTCAGTTCTTCCTTCTGTGACAATTCCTACTATATCTGACAGTGATCTCCCTGCTTATCTCATACGTAACAACCTGTTCCAAGCACATAGAGAAGGTTCATTGGACATATCAATCCCTTCACTGAACAATCTAGTATCGGGAGATGCCATTCCATTCCTATGTAAAGACATTCAGAGTTCAATTGAACTGTCAGTGAGACAGCCTGTGTTCCACAGTTGTATGCTTCCTTTTATGAAGAACTGATGCAGTAGGTGGAAACATCCTTGGACGAGAAGCTGACTGTGGAGAAGGTGGTAACACCCCGCAGTTCAGGATAGCTGACTCACCAATAGAACCTCTTCAGCAAGCAATTTGAAGCCACCTCCCTTGGTGCGCTGTCTTTACAATATCAATCCATTTGCCCTTCTTAACCGACGACTCTTCTTGCAAATCATTGACATATGAGATTTATAGGCTACCTCCCTAGGTATGCCTCCTCCTTAAGATCCTGATGACACCAACCATCGACATGGTCTTCATCACCAACCCCTTGAGTGATGTGAGCTTTCATCCTAACAAGATGGGGATGTGAGTATGGGTTGCCCTCTGTATCTATCAGAGAGTGAGACAGAGGGTGGGGTGAGTGACCAGTCTTTCCCTTCAAATCAAATGAGAGGTGAGTTGTGTGAATGGAGTGTTGCACGCACGGGAAGGGCCTCTCAATGCACAAAGCACGATTTGTTCTTGTGCACTGCACCATAAGGCTCCCTGGCCTTCCTTCTTGCACTGTATACCGGCACAGGGCGAGATGCATAGTTGCACCATCGAATGTGCACAAGGCGTATATACAACCTTTGCACAAGTGACCATGAGGATTACATCAACGGGTTTCAGGAAATGGTTGCCCTCGGTATCTTTCAACGGAGTGTGAGACAGAGAGTGGGCTGAGTGTGACTGGAGTTTCTTCAATCAATTACCGAGAGGTGAGGATTGAGGGACGTTACGACCTTTGGCGTCAGGTATGTTTCCATTTCCCTATGCACCCACGGACTGGGTTTCTTCCATAAGCACAAGACACGTCATTCTATTCTATACACTGCACTACAAGGCTCCCTTGCCTTTCTCCTTGCACCTATGCCAGATGGGTTGAACGCATCGATGCACCATCAATTTGTACCCTGGCATACTCTCTCTGCAGTATTCCTTTGTTGATTCCTAAACCGGGTGTGTGCTATGGGTTTTCATCCTGATTTCCGCGAGTGATATTAGTCATGGGGTGAGTGATTGTTCTTTCATTCCATTTGAGTGATCATGAGTTGAGTGCAATATCCCTCGTTTTCGACGACTTTCCGGTGATTCCTTCAACCAACTACCTCCCTGGGTGCTGCCGCTCGGTCCTTGCCACGACGGCCAAAGAATGTGTGATGTGCAGATACCTTGTTACCTCAAGCAGCCGACGATGCCTCCAAATGCAATCTCGATAGTCGACATTCCTCCTCGGCAATATGGGCCAAGTTTTTCTAACCCTACACCTTCTATTTCTCAGTGCAGGTCACGTTTTAAGTGTGGGGATATTTGTGGTTGGTCTGATGTGAGGAACCAAGTCTTTGAAGTTTGGTTTATCCTTTCTGTTAAGGTTTTAAGTGTGGGGACGTGTCCCTGCACGTCTATGTTGCATACCCCCATGCATACACCCTGTTCTGATCATGCATCTATGCCATGATTTTATTTTACCCTAATGGGCCCCTTCCCCACCCTTATGTTTTGTTGCACCCTATCCTAGGGGTTGTTCTGTGACTGTTTGCCCTTATTATTAGTTTTGCGCTTATTTCTTGTGAACGGACCTAGCGCTTACCGAAAACTCAATCCAATCTTACAACCTTGTTTGTCCCTTCGAACTGCCTATTTTTCCTTTTTACCGACCCCTGTTACGAGAGATGGTTTTCAAGTTATTACTTTTTGAAGTAATTTTCGTAAAATTGACAGTTTTCCATGTGAATGTGTCTCTATTACTTCAGAACCCTGATCTGATGAGTCAACCCTATCCTACCCTTTCTCCTTGACATTTTTTCTTTTTCTTCCGTGTCATTTCGATGCACGGTTCATCCGTTATTAATTTTTGCGGGTTTTCGGAGCTTTTTCGTGCCTATTTTCACATTTCTCCATGTGAACCTACCCTATTTTCACCGGAATTCCAGTTTGATTTGACAGCCGTGTCCTGCCAACCTTTCTCCCACTTTTTTCTTTTTCCTCCCCCTCTTCCGACTGTCGAATTTTTAGTTATTAAATTTTCTGAGTGTTTTTTAATGCATTTTTGTGTTTTTTCCATGTGAACCCTTCCTAATTCCCCCAAACAGAGCTTTGCTATTCGAATCCTGTGAATTCCTTTTTCTCGAACATTTTTTCTTTTTACCACCTGCTATTCTGACGCACAGTTTTTCCCGTATTAATTTTCGAGTCCATTTTCGAGTCCATTTCTGAGGTTTTTTCCATGTGAACGTGTCCTATCTCGATCGGAACTGTGTTTTGACGTGATAGGGTTGTTGGACATTGTTCTGCACACTTTTCCTTCTTTGTGCACTTCATTCCGATGCGCAGATTTTTCGATATTAATGCCCGTATGTGTTTTTGAATTTATTTTTTATGTTTTTTTCATGTGAACACCCTGATTTTGTCCCAGAACCGGTGTTGCATATTTCCAACATTTTCCCCTCATCTCTCGGCCCATTTTTTCTTTCTACAGATTTTTGATGCACCAAACGGTTTGATTTTTATTAAATTTTCTTTATTTTTTCCGTTAACCGTGTTTTTCGCTTCGCGCATGAACGCACTTGTTTTTGGTTTTACATGCCCCAGGACACCCCCGTGGCACCCGTGGCTCACGCGTCCCCATCCCTGTCCGTTTGAACCCATCGCTGCAAATTTTTTTACCCCTGCCCGTGCATGCGCACGGGCCGGGGATGTGTTCTTTTCTTATTTGTTCATTATTTAATATCACAAGAAAAAAAGACACTCTACACACGATTTCAAGCCAACAACAACAAAAAAGTAAAAATAATACAAATAAAAAACAAATACAAAATCTAACTTTTTTTAAAACACAAAAAAAGGGAAAAAACAAAGAAAGAAGAGACACGAAATAAAAGCTTTAAAAAAAAGCAAAAAAAAAACAAATGACCCAAATAAATTTTAAAAAAAACACACACATACATATACCAAGGACAATCCATAAACATATATATATATATATATATACATATATCTATTTTTTTTAAAAAAACAAAAAAACCATACAAAAACAAACAAACAAAAAAAAACACAAAAAAACCACAAATACTGCACAAGATAAGAAAAACAAAAACAAAAAAAAGGAAAAAAAAACACAAACCACTTACATACCTGTTCGTTTTTCCTCTCTCCTCCTTCCTCCTCTTCTCCTCTCGCTCCTCCTCCCTTTCACCTCTTCTCTCTCCTTCTCCCTCCCCTTCTCCTTCCCGCCAGCTCTTCTTCCTCTTCCTTCTCCCCTCCCTCTTCTTTCTCCTTCTTCTCCTTCTCCTCCTTCTTCTCTACCCCCCTCCCATGCGGCCCCCCCCCCCCCCCCCCCCCCGTCCCCTCCTTCCCACCCTCCCTCCTTCAACCGTCCCCTTCCCTACCCCATCTCCTTCTCATTCCACCTCTCTTTTCCTCCCTCGCTTCTCTCTCTACTCCCTCCACCCTCCTTCTCCCTCCCCTCCTCCTCGACCTCCTCGGCCCCCAGCGGCCCTCCCTTCTTCCTCTCCCCCCGGCTGCTCCGCCTCCCTCCCCTCGGCTTGCTTTGGCCGCCCCCGCCTTCCAACGCCGTCACCACCGTGTGCCTCCTCCTCACGCCGCTCCTCCTCCGCCGTCTCCACCTTCGCCCACCAGCGGGCCTCCTTTTTCCCTTCCTTCTCGGCCCACCAGCGGGCCTCCTTTTTCCCTTCCTTCTCGGCCCACCAGCGGGCCTTCTCCTCCCTTCCTCCTCGGCCCCCAGCAGCCCTCCCCTCCTCCTCCGCCTCCAGTGCGCCACCCCTCCTCCCTCTCACCCCCCCCTCCTCCTCCTCCTCCTACTCCTAACTGTCACCAAAGGTTAGTTACACTAACCTTAATTAGGTTCACTAACCTTAATTAAGTTCACTAACCTTAATTCAGTTAAATTAACCTTAGTTAGGTTAACTAAACTTCATTAGGTTAACTGACCTTCATTAAGTTAGCCTTAACCTTAATTAGGTTAACTCACCTTATTTAAGTTAACCTAACCCTAGACTAGTTAACCTAACCCTAGTCTAGTTACTTAACCCTAGTCTAGTTACCTAACCCTAGACTAGTTAACCTAACCCTAGACTAGTTAACTCAACCCTAGTCTAGTTAACTAACCCTAGTTTAGTCAATTAACCGTAGTTTAATTCACCTAACCCTAATCTACCTAACTTACCTCAGGTTAGTCCCCACCTTACTAACAAACCCTAGGTTAGTTAGCCTAATCTAGGTTAGTTAGCCTTGACTTAGCTTACCTAACTGACCTAGACTAACCCAGATTAACCTAACCTGACTTGACTTAGCTTACCTAATTGACGTAGACTAACCCAGATTAACCTAACCTGACTTGACTTAGCTTACCTAACTGACCTAGACTAACTCAGACTAACTTAGTTCCACTTGACTAACCTGACTTGACTTAGTCTGACTTACGTGATTTACCCAGACTAACAGGACTTAGCTGACTTGATTTGACCTTACTTACCAAACTAACTTGATTTCCTTGATTTAATTGACTTAGTTAAATTTTAAATTCATTTCAACTCAAAAAAAAATTAGAAAATTTTCTAAAAATTTCCCTATATTTTTGCAAATTTTTGGAAATTTTTCAGGTGGAAATTTCCATCACTAAAATTGTAGAAAATTAAATATTTGATAATTTATTCACAATTACCTAAAAATACAAAAAATTCCTTTAAAATTAGTAAAAAAATACAGAAAAAAATAAAAAAAAATCTAGAAATTTCCACCCACCCCCTGACATTTTTCCATTTATTTTTCACCTTAAAATATTTTCATACAAATCACCAATATTTAAAACAAACAAAAAAAGCAAACAAAATAAATTAAACATAAAAATCCAAATCTTATTTTCATAACATAAATTGTGGATATTTCCTAAATGGTTGCAATTTTATTTTTCCTTCATCACATATCCATATTTAATTATTATTCATTTTGAAAATAAATACAAAAACAACAAACAACCACATACAATTTATTACAACACACAACTGGAAAAACACATATAACCCAAACCATCACACATAATAAAATAAATTAACCACCCCACCCTATAAAACCACAACAAATACACCTTAAAAACTTACCTCAACAATTTTTAACAGAAAATAAAAAACAAAAATGAAAAAAAAATTACAAATAAATATACAAATCCATTACAAATTATCAAACCCACTAAGGTGTTGTCTTTGTTGTTCAGTCAGTGGTCTTTGATTTTGTTTGACTGGATTCATTGCTTTTAGGAGACTCTTCCGTGCTCCTTCAAGCCATTGCATACACACCCCTACCAAGTATTTATTTTGTGAGCTTTATTTATTTTTATTATCTCCTTAATCACAAATTAATTATTAAAATGAACTAATTATTCACCCACATTTTCCACGCGCATTCGCGCTAAACACACCATTTCATAATTTTAAAAATCAATTCGCCGTTCACTTTGTAGGCGCTAATTTGTAATAAAAATGAACCAGTCGTCACAAGAGCACGCGCTGGCAAAAAAGCGCTCCACATCACTCTTAATTTTTAATTAAGGAATTTGCATTTTGAGACCTAGTTTGGGCATCGTAGTCCGGGTTGTGTTAATGCACCGTTTCAACTTAATAAATTTTAATTAAATTTTTAAAAAGGAACCGCCGTTTTTTTATTAAGGTTTATAACCTAATAAAATGTCAACAATTGTTAATAATTTCTTAAAATGAACCCTTCATTAAACTAATTCCCCCTCACTGTACTTTATCCCCTTTTTAATAAACTCGCTTCGTGGGATGGGTGCATGCAAGTCTATTAGTTGACACTGATGGTCCAAGTTATGGTCAAGTCTTGATGTACATTTTTATGGTAGTCTGATTTGTCCATGTGTTACAATTACGGGTACGGTGTGTAGTTTTTTTCTTTCTTGACTGATACGGGGATTTAGGTGCTTGAATGTTGCATCGCATGAAGCTTTCCGTCGCATATGTGTCGAGGTCATGCCGAAATTTTTCTAGGATGTGTATTGTCTAGGGTGGTACCTGGGTTAGTTACGTCTATGTTTGCATGAGTGACATTCTTTTTGGATTGATTCCTTTTTTATAGCCCTTTGGTTGTTTTGCAGGCATTTTTTGTGACTGTGTGTGTTGTGGTGTGTGTGTTTACCATTTGAATGGCACCTCACGCTCCTCCCCCTATCCAGTATGTCCCACTGGTCAGTAGGGATTACTCTTCCCTACTCACTTTTGAGCCTCTCATGAAGGCGGGACTTGCGACTTTCGTAGCTGCCTCCTTCCCTTTGATTCCAGAATATCCATCCATGTGTGATGAGTTCCTGGCCTCATACAGCAAGAAGTCGGGTCTGGTCCATGGTACTTCCATGACTTTGACGCCTCGAGGGTTAGGGAAGGCTCCGTCTCTTCCCGACCAAGGTGAACCCTTTGTTATAGCTTGAGAGCTATTCTCTAACGATGAGATTTTGAAGCTGTTACAAAAATAGACCAAGGAAATTCTGGATGTCAAGAAGATGATCAACACTTCAAGAGTTTCCTTTTTCATGATCACTGATCCTGTATGGAAGTTGGTCTGCCAGTTTCTCCAAGACAGGTTTATGCCTGCAAAAATGCCATCCCATTACTTGTCCAAAGAGTTCTTTACAGCTTCAAGGATGGTGTTAAAAGGAGTAGCTATTGATTGGAGAACTTACCTAGTCACCAAGATGGATCAACATTTCGTTAAAGTAACCAGGGGCAATGTTACCAATGTCACCTATGGATCCTACCTGTCTGTCTTCTTGACCTACTCAGGTTTAAAGAAGAGTGTGTCTCCGCCTCCTCCATCTGATCCAGTACCTCCTCATCCACCTTCAGATAAGTCAGAACCAATTGATATAGAGGATCTGGATTCTCCTCCTCCCCTAGTCATACAGCGCAAACGCTTGAAGCGGGTAGCAGATAAAGCTCCTTCAGTTCTTCCTTCTGTGACAATTCCTACTATATCTGACAGTGATCTCCCTGCTTATCTCATACGTAACAACCTGTTCCAAGCACATAGAGAAGGTTCATTGGACATATCAATCCCTTCACTGAACAATCTAGTATCGGGAGATGCCATTCCATTCCTATGTAAAGACATTCAGAGTTCAATTGAACTGTCAGTGAGACAGCCTGTGTTCCACAGTTGTATGCTTCCTTTTATGAAGAACTAATGCAGTAGGTGGAAACATCCTTGGACGAGAAGCTGACTGTGGAGAAGGTGGTAACACCCCGCAGTTCAGGATAGCTGACTCACCAATAGAACCTCTTCAGCAAGCAATTTGAAGCCACCTCCCTTGGTGCGCTGTCTTTACAATATCAATCCATTTGCCCTTCTTAACCGACGACTCTTCTTGCAAATCATTGACATATGAGATTTATAGGCTACCTCCCTAGGTATGCCTCCTCCTTAAGATCCTGATGACACCAACCATCGACATGGTCTTCATCACCAACCCCTTGAGTGATGTGAGCTTTCATCCTAACAAGATGGGGATGTGAGTATGGGTTGCCCTCTGTATCTATCAGAGAGTGAGACAGAGGGTGGGGTGAGTGACCAGTCTTTTCCTTCAAATCAAATGAGAGGTGAGTTGTGTGAATGGAGTGTTGCACGCACGGGAAGGGCCTCTCAATGCACAAAGCACGATTTGTTCTTGTGCACTGCACCATAAGGCTCCCTGGCCTTCCTTCTTGCACTGTATACCGGCACAGGGCGAGATGCATAGTTGCACCATCGAATGTGCACAAGGCGTATATACAACCTTTGCACAAGTGACCGTGTGGATTATATCAATGGGTTTTAGGAAATGGCTGCCCTCGGTATCTTTCAACGGAGTGTGAGACAGAGGGTGGGCCGAGTGTGACTGGAGTTTCTTCAATCAATTACCGAGAGGTGAGGATTGAGGGACATTACGACCTTTGGCGTCAGGTACGTTTCCATTTCCCTATGCACCCATGGGCTGGGTTTCTGCCATAAGCACAAGACACATCATTCTGTTCTATACACTGCACTACAAAGGCTCCCTTGCCTTTCTCCTTGCATCTATGCTAGATGGGTTGAACGCATCGATGCACCATCAATTGTGCACCCTGGCATACTCCCTCTGCACTATTCCTTTGTCGATTCCTAAACCGGGTGTGCGCTATGGGTTTTCATCCTGATTTCCATGAGTGATATTAGTCATGGGGTGAGTGACTGTTCTTTCATTCCATTTGAGTGATCGTGAGCTGAGTGCAATATCCCTCGTTTTCGATGACTTTCTGGTGATTCCTTCAACCAACTATCTCCTTGGGTGCTACCGCTTGGTCCCTGCTACGATGGCCAAAGAATGTGTGCTGTGCAGATACCTTGTTACCTTCAGCAGTCGACGATGCCTCCAGATGCAATCTCGATAGTCGATATTCCTCCTCGGCAATATGGGACAAGCTTTTCTAACCCTACACCTTCTGTTTCTCAGTGCTGGTCATGTTTTAAGTGTGGGGATGTTTGTGGTTGGTCTGATGTGAGAAACCAAGTCTTTAAAGTTTTAAGGTTTTAAGTGTGGAGACGCGTCCTTGTGCATCTATGTTGCATACCCCCATGCATACACCCTGTTCTGATCATGCATCTATGCCATGATTTCATTTTACCCTGATGGGGCCCCTTCCCCACCCTTATGTTTTATTTCACCTTGTCCTAGGGGTTGTTTCGTGATCGTTTGCCATTATTCTTGGTTTTGCGCTTATTTCCTGTGAATGGACCTTACCCTTACCGGAAACTCAATCCAAACTTACAGACCTGTTCGTCCCTTCGAACTGCCTATTTTTTCTTTTTATCGACCCCTGTTCCGACAGACGATTTTCAAGTTATTACTTTTTGAATTAATTTCCGTAAAATGGACAGTTTTCCATGTGAACGCGTCTCTATTGCATCGGAACAATTTTTGCGGGTTTTCGGAGCTTTTTCGTGCCTATTTTCACATTTTTCCATGTGAACCTGCCCTATTTTCACCGGAAGTCCAGTTTGATTTAACAGCTGTGTCCTGCCAGCCTTTTTCCCACTTTTTCCTTTTTTCTCCCCCCTCTTTCGATTGTCGAATTTTTAGTTATTAATTTTTTTGAGTGTTTTTAAATGTATTTTTTGTGTTTTTTCCATGTGAACCCTTCTTAATTCCCCCCAAACAGAGCTTTGTTGTTCCATTCCTGTGAATTCCTTTTTCTTGGACATTTTTTCTTTTTATCGCCTATTATTCTGATGCACCATTTTTCCCGTACTAATTTTCGAGTCCATTTTCGGATCCATTTCTGGGGTTTTTTCCATGTGAACATGTCATATCTTGATCGGAACTGTGTTTTGACGTGATAAACTAATTGGACACATTGTTCTGTACACTTTTCCTTCTTTCTGCACTTCATTCCGATGCACGGATTTTTCAATATTAATGCCCGTATGTGTTTTCAGGTTTATTTTTTGTGTTTTTCCCATGTGAACACCCTAATTTTGTCCCAGAACCGGTGTTGCATATTTCCAACATTTTCCCCTCATCTCCCAGCCCATTTTTCCTTTTTTACGGATTTTTGATTCGCCAAACGGTTTGGTTTTTATTAAATTTTCTTTATTTTTTCCGTTAACTGTGTTTTTCGCTTCGCGTGTGAACGCGCCTATTTTTGGTTTTATGCAGCCCAGGACGCCCTCGTGGCACCCGTGGCTCGCGCGTCCCCGTCCCTGTCCATTTGAACCCGTTACTGCAAATTTTTTTACCCCTGCCCGTGCATGCGCACGGGCTGGGGATGTGTTCTTTTCTTATTTTTTCATTATTTAATATCACAAGAAAAAAAAATAAAAAAACAATCTAGACACAATTTCAAACCAACAACAACAAAAAAACAAAAATAATACAAATAAAAAACAAATATAAAATCTAACTTTTTTTAACACAAAAAAGGGAAAAAACAAAGAAAGAAGAGACACGAAAAAAAAAGCTTAAAAAAAACAAAGACCCAAATAAATTTAAAAAAACAAAAAAAAAAACACACACATACATATACCAAGGACAATCAATAAACATATATATATATATATATATATATATATATATACATATATCTATTTTTTTTAAAAAAACAAAACAAACAAAAGAAAAAACACCAAGAAAAACCACAAATACTGCACAAGATAAGAAAAAAAAGAAAAAAAAGAAAAAAAAACACAAACCACCTACGTACCTGTTCGTTCTTCCTCTCTCCTCCTTCCTCCTCTTCTTTCCTCCCCTTCCTTCTTCCCTGCTTCTTTTCTCTTCCCTTGCAACTTCTCCTCCCGCTCCTCCTCCCTTTCACCTCTTCTCTCTCCTTCTCCCTCCTCTTCTCCTTCCCGCCAGCTCTTCCTCCTCTTCCTTCTCCCCTCCCTCTTCTTTCTCCTTCTTCTCCTTCTCCTCCTTCTTCTCTACCGCCCCCCCCCCCCCCCCCCCCCACGTGCCCCCCCCACCCCGTCCCCTCCTTCCCACCCTCCCTCCTTCAAACGTCCCCTTCCCTACCCCATCTCCTTCTCACTCCACCTCTCTTTTCCTCCCTCTCTTCTCTCTCTACTCCCTCCACCCTCCTTCTCCCTCCCCTCCTCCTCGACCTCCTCGGCCCCCCAGTGGCCCTCCCTTCTTCCTCTCCCCCTGGCTGCTCTGCCTTCCTCCCCTTGGCTTGCTTTGGCCACCCCCGCCTTCCAACGTCGTCACCACCGGGTGCCTCCTCCTCACGCCGCTCCTCCTCCGCCGTCTCCGCCTTCACCCACCAGTGGGCCTCCTTCTTCCCTTCCTTCTCGGCCCACCAGCGGGCCTTCTCCTCCCTTCCTCCTCGGCCCCCAGCGGCCCTCCCCTCCTCCTAGGCCTCCAGTGTGCCGCCCTCGCCGCCTCCTCCCTCCCCCCTCCTCCTCCTACTCCTCCTCCTCCTCCTCCTCCTCCTAACTGTCACCAAAGGTTAGTAACAGTAACCTTAATTAGGTTCACTAACCTTAATTAAGTTCACTAACCTTAATTCAGTTAAATTAACCTTAGTTAGGTTAACTAACCTTCATTAGGTTAACTGACCTTCATTAAGTTAACCTATCAGACATACCTCTTGGGAGGTGCATCCACGACCTAAGAAGGATTATTGAGGGTTATGAGAGCATTGTAGTGAGGATATGATGTACTATTGATAGAAAGAGAGAGAGAGAGTCAGAGATAGTCAATTCTATCAAAACAGTGTAACTGTATGTGAGAGATTGAGAGAGAGAACTATGAAGATATTGAAGAAGAAGAATATGTGAATGATTTCCATTCAAAGATGGTGTATTCATTTGTGGTCTTTGTTCTATTGATGGATTTTTTGAAGATATTGAAGAATATGGTTGATTCTATCAAATCCGTGGGAGAAATCTACTATGATGCTGCGTGAAGAATTGCTGTTTTCTTTGTTTTGATGATCAGAAGAATGAAATAAAAGCTTGTTGATGTTACAAGATAGATTTTCTTGCAAGAGAATTCCCTTTTGCTTGGTGTTCCTCTTGGGGCTCCATGTTTTTGGTACGCAATCGGGGAAGCTTGCCATCAACAAGCATCAGAAGAGGCTGAAAATGAAGGAAATGGCATTGCCAAGAAGAGGTGAATTCAATGGATGTTTCAAAGTTCCTTTTCCCACTGAAGAGTTAGAATTTCTCATTATCAAAGCCACTTTCCACAATAAGTTCATCCCATAATGGCGGAAACATATCACCATCATGATGCATGCTCTATGTGGTGGGCTGTTTCCTCTTCCTGTTGAAGCAGCAGAAACTTGCATCTTAGTGGCAAACTGTTTGGGAACAAACTGAAGAGAAAAAACAGAGAGAATGGCCATTTATGGAAGATTTAGCATTCATTGAGAAGTTTCCAGACATCATCAAGTGGGAGATTGTGAAGAAGCTTCAGGAGTCTTGGTTTGTGGAGGTTCACGAAGACAAGAAGGAAAAGAGTCGGAATTTGTTCGTGGATGCTCAACAACAAGATACATGGGATGCTTGGTGCCCTGATAATCTTCTGTTTGTTCAATTAGCAACCCACTGGAAGTTGGTAGACAGAGTGTTTTTCACAACATACACTGTTGAAACCCTTAGAAGCTGGCAGTATTATAATGACGCAACAATGATCCTAAGAAGAATGAGTTTTGATACTTTCAGAACAGAATATCTTCCCCTCTGTAGTGGTTTGAAAGCTGAATTCAGAGATGTTGAGAAGAAGGAAGTAGAAGAGATGTTGGCCAGAGAATCCATCAGAGACTGAAGCCGCCTCTGACACTATCCTGTTGAGTCCAGACAAACTGGTTGAAGCCAACCCCCTGATGCATGATGCAATAAAGAGGCAAGCGTTGGAACAAGTCCAGAGGTACGTGAGAAGAGAGAAGGCAAAAATCAAAGCTGAGAATGAGCTCGCAAACAACAGAAGCCTCCTTTGACACCCTAAAAGCACTCTTTACAGAAGTCCCCATGGCGACTCAAGGTTGTATGACGAAGTTGAAGCAAGGCTGTCAATGACTCTAGGAAGGGGAGTCTTACCTCCTCCTATGCCTGGAATGGTATACCCACCAAATGCAGTCCCAGGGATAGTTCTCTACCCTTATCCCTAGATGCAAATAGTGCCGCAGTATAGTGCACCTAATTCAGTGTGGTCACCGTAGACGACAGTGCCTCAGATGATGGTCCAACAACAACAACAGTGGCCTCAAACAGTTCCTCCAATGGTGAATCAACAACAGTGGAATCCTACCAACTGGAATCAACAACCCCAAGTCTCAACAGGAGCTCTGAATCAGAGCCAGAGTAGAGGACCTTCTGGACCTACCCAACCAATGTATGCAATAATTACAGAAGCTTCCCAAAACCCTACCACAAGCACTTCAGGAGGTGAAAATCTGAAGGACTACTTATCCAACTCAGTTGCAAGTATCAAGAAAGAGATTTTGGATGTGATTATAGAGCAACTATAGGCGCTGAAGGTGAATACCGCCAATATATTCACTCTTGCGGGAGCTGGAAGAGATGTGATGCGCTCTAATACATGGTGTGGGAAGTGTCATCAAGCGGGACATTTAGCCACTGAATGTACTCGAAAACCAACCATTTCTGGAGCCTTCTGTTCTTACTGTTTGCGGAAGAACCATACAGAGGATATTTGCTCTCTGAAAGAGATGCATGAACGAAGAGAGAAGGATGAAAATGCAAGATTCAACTTGCTAGAATCCAAAATGACAACACAAGATATTGGACCAAAGCCTAGGGAATTTTGTCCTAATTATGGTCCAAGGAGGTTTCCCTCTCAAAGTTACAGAGGACGACAGTTAGAGATCAGAGGTGGAATGTTATAGGTGTGGAGAAAAGGGACGTATCTCCTCAAATTGTCCAAACCCTAGACAATCTATCGATTATAAGCTCTTATGCAGCCGATGCAAAGTAGAAGGCCACACTGCAAAGGACGTCCCAGTCCAGCCCCTGTAAAGGCTAATGCCACTGATAGCCAACAGAAGGTATAAGAACCTGCTTCCAATTTGGTCGAGTTGGAAGTTGCCGCTGTTACGCGCACCAAGAAGAAGGAACCAATGGTTCAGAATGAAAATGATTCTCCTGCCAAGACTGTGAAGTTCAGCCTACCTACAGAGGGACAGAGCAGTACAGAACAGAACAGTACAGTACAGAGCACTACCGTGCCACAGAGGGATACAGAGATAGTCCCAGAGACAAGACCAGAGGCCCATGAGATAGAAGATACAGAAGCACTTCCAGAAATAGAAGAAGTGACGATGCAGCAATTGTTAGTAGAAAAAGAAAAGATGAAAATGGGTGTAGCCCCATTCTCCAGCCGGCTGGAGAAGCCTGTGGATCCTATTAAAGATTATGACTTGGTCAAAGATCTAGACACTTTTAAACCAAACTTAACATTCTGGCAGTTTCTGATGCTGTCTCCCAGCTGTCAAAAGAGATTCAAAAGCATCTTGACACAAAGGCGTGGACTTAGGATCGCTCCTTCAATAGCGACCAAGACTAATAAGGCCCCGAAGCTTGTAAAGGAAGTAGATGTAGCTAATGCCTTCCTAGATCCTGCAACCCCAGATATTAGTGTATGGATAGAAGGATACTTCATTTCAAATGCATTGATTGATGGAGGCTCATCAGTAAACATAATGATGGATGCCACAATAAAGGACTTAGGGTTACAAGGAATTCAACCTATACAGTGGCTTATCAGATTGGCAGACCAAAGTAGAGTCAAACCATTGGGCATCCTCCCATACGTAAAAACAACCCTTGAAGGAAGAGATTATTGGCTGACATATTTGGTGGTCAAACCAAATTCTTATGGGACTTCATACCCTCTGCTGTTGGGAAGACCTTGGCTTTTTCAAGCAAGAGCCAGGACGGACTGGTTCAAAGGAACCCTAACCCTAGGCAAAGGACCCAATAAAGCGGTGTTAAAGCTGTATGCATCACAAAAAGGCAATGGATCCACATCCATTGAAGTCATAACTGACTCCTCTAATGAGGCAACAGATGGTACATCAGGAGATGAAGAAGCTGTTAAGCAAATCTTTCCTAAGAAAACAGAGGCACAGTCCTTAACAGTGGGCACTATAAGCCAACTGCCAAGGGAAGTAAAATCCTTGTCCATGGGTGAATATCTCTTGCCTCAATTAGAATTAACTTTTGAAATCACCTCTGATAGTGAAATAGAAGCATGGATGTATTGTTCTCCCTGTTACATGACAGTTGCAGAGACAGAGCAGAGTCAGTACAGAGACAGTACAGAGCTCAATTTTAGCTTCCGTCAGATCTTCAATAATCTCTCCAACCTGTATCTGAGAGAAAATATTACTAAAGGAAAACTTCCATTCTTCATTAACTCATCGGATGAATCATTTAAAAGCCATAACAAATTTGTAAAGGATATAAGAGGTTCTCTTCAGCTTTCCACCATAGGCTTTTCATCCACCAGCAATCTTTTGAAAAGAGCTCTCGAACAAGTTATTCACAATCAACACGAACTCATCACATACAATTAAGACAACACATACACAAACACTAACACAACCATCTGAATGACACCTCCAAAAAGAGATATATCAATAAGAATAATCCAAGATACATTGCAAAGGTATCAATGAAGATGATCCCTTTTAAAAGCTTGGTGGTCTTAGAAGCGATCCATGGAGAAGGATTCATCTACAAATGTCTTTGGAGGATTTTGAAAGAACTGCAAGTAGCACATCCTTTCGAGCAAGACAAGGTATCTACTAGGGAGACATAGGGCATGAAAATACAAGACATCCAAATGGTGGGAGTCAATGTTCACATTGACATTCATACAAAGTTTTGGAATGGCCTTTGGATCATTATGGGAATGCCTATGCATGTATGCTAGATACCAAGAAAATTGAGCTGTCAATCTCATCAAAGGATCCAGAGATTGTGAATATTGGTGAGCAAAATGAAGGTAGTTTTGGTATGCTTGACTGGCAGTTGTCCAAACGCCTGGAATTATTGGCCAGTTTATCTGAGGTCATGTAAGAGAATCATTCGAGCTCCATCCTCTTCTTCATGAAATCTTCTGATCAAACCCTTCATATTCACTAACCAACTGAGGGGGTTGAGAGATAAAAGAGGCAGGAGATATGGAAGTGGAATAAGTAAAAGTGGATGAAGAGATGGGTAGGCAAAATCATAAAAGGAGGAATAAGTTAAAGAAGGAGTGGCTGAAAATTTTAGGGAATTAGTTAGGAAAGGTGTTAATTGATAAATAGGAAAGGTAGAAGGTACATGGAGGGATGGAGAAGGACATGGTGGAGAAGGGGAAAATACTCTATCTTCAATAAAAGAGCAATATGTAAATATGAGAATGTGAGGAAAAGATTGAGGTTGGAAAAGAAGGGGTAAAATTGTTGTTGAATTGGTTTGATAGAGGGACAGATAGGTATCATAACGGTGAGCCATTTGTTGGTAATACAGTAGGCTAGGAACAGAGGGACCTAAGATAGATCGTCTCTCATAGGCATCAAAAAAGGTGGAATCAAATGGATTATTTTTGGAAAGGTGAGCTAAGAGATCCACCCTCAGTTGGTTAGTACTCTATACATAGGTAGAAGCTGTGTTCTATCGTTGATTCAGGACCATGGAATCAATCATGGAGTTCCAGGAATTATCAGGGCAAGTAGCCACTTTTGAGGAGTAACTCTGGAACATGTCATCTATTCGCAACTCCAAATAGTTGACATACAAAACAGCTTGTAAAACCACATCTCCCACATACTAGGCCATATCCACTTCATCTGGAATCAACAAGTCTCCCCGTAGATACATATATGAGAGCAACATGGTATCTGTCTTGACAGAATCTTCAAACACCATACAGACCACTTCTGTCAACAAATTAGGAGACCAAGCCCCACTCCAACCATCCTCTAGAAGAGGAAGATCCATAGTTGAAAGCTTCATGTAAAAGGCCAACTTTTGTAATTGATAGTGGACAAAGAAAGAATGGTCTGGAGGAATATATTCCTAGAAATGCTCAAAGGTAGACTATAGCAGATCCATCCTAGACTGCAATCTTTCCACTTTATCTTGGAAGAGAGGACACAAGGTAGCCTGTCGCTGGAGAACTGCCAAGTCCTACTGTGAGAGAGAAGGGATCAGTGAAACATTAGGGCTTGGAGGAACAAACCGTGATTGTGCCAGCTGGTCTTGCAACTGCTTGATTTGGGAAGCTTGTGACTCCACTGTATCATTAGCAGTCTGTAAGGCTGAAAGTTTTACATCTAAGAGAGTTTGAAACTCTTGCGCTTCTTTGGACATCCTCTCCTTCTCTGAGATTCTAGTGACCTCTGATTGAGCCTCTGTTAACTAAATCTTCAAAGAAGATATCTCATCTCTTTGGGTTTCAATCAGTTGGGTTTGTTGCTCCATCTGCTTAAACAGTTAGTTCATGTTGTTAGCAAGAGCTTGGGAAAAGCCTAGAGCTTTTGGGATGAATTTCCATTAGGCTAGATCGCTTAGCATGTCATCCATCAAGCGTGCAAGTAGCAGCAAATACCTTAAACGTGATGAAAACGCCCCTACTATTGCGAGGATGGGAAGTTGACAATGCTTGAAGCCTTATATGTTGTTTTATGAATTTATCCCATAGCATCTAAATACAATTAACTCCTCTTGATACATGCATTTAGAAATTCAATCCTTGGAATACTTGCAATGCAGATTATCATTTTCAATGTCCTATTTCTGTGTGGCATAATATGGCCTAATGCTTTCTCATGCAGGAAATCAAAGAAAACATCTATTAATTTGGAAATACATTACTTACAACTGGTACCGTAGTTGGGTTGGCAGTGGTGCCTTCGCCCGAGGCTTCATTGCTCATTGTGGGGTTGCCATCCGCACACAATCTTTTTCACTTCGGGGCCATTCTCGGTCTTTGTCTCCCTTAGATCCAAGTCACACAGAACCTCCACACCTTGTGCTTGATTAGTGGGGACAATTGGGGGGAGAAATATGCTTGTAGGTGGAAGATAATCTCGTGGAAAAAGGTATAGTGATTCGTGGCCAAAGGAGAAAAAGATGCATGTGGTCACCCTTTTAGGAGGAGAAGAGAAAGAGTCTCCCTTCCTCCCTCCCTCCCTCTCTCTCTTTCTCTCTCTCTCTCTCTTTCTCATTGTCCGTGCAGCAGTAGGTCAAGGCCTCCTTCCTTTCTTATGATTGGGGGGGGGGGGGGTTCCTATGCCCTGTAGGAAATGGATTATTGCATCCTCTCCCCTTAGAGAACTCTAGATGTCCTCATCTCAGAAGAACTGGGGAAGACAAGAATTAATGGGGCTTAAGGCCTATGGGTTAGGACCCACCATGTGTCCGCTATGCTACTCTTAATGACTCAAGTAGTGCAACTCATATTATTCTAATTAACTGTAGGTACAAGACTAGGATTTATTTCCAATATAAGTTGTATTACATGTCGGTAGAATTTCTAGGATCGCTAATCATCCTGAAAATGTGTAGTGGATTCTAAGTCTTTGTCTTCATCAGATTCCTCTATATATCCATAGACTACACTTGTGTAGCTTCTTTTCCTTGGTGGCTCTATATCTTTTGGACTTAAGTTAGGGCGGCCTACTTGGACGTGCCCTACCTCATTGCAGTGGTAGCATTGACAGTAGGGACATCTCCTATGGATGTGCCCTATCTCTCCGCATGTTTGGCATCTCTTGTCCTGATCTTGGGAATCATTTTTGTCACAATTGCCCGAATTAAGCTCTTGGACGATTGGCTTTGCTCGAAGTAATGCATCTTGCTAGTCCGTTGGATGCATTGCTTCAATAGGGTAGTTTAGAGGAGTATTCAAGCCATGGCAAAACTTGCATACTTGTTGCACAATATCCATAGGCGGTGCATATTTTAGTAGGGTTACAAACTTTGAGTAGTAAGCTTCCAAGGTTAATTCCAGCTACTTGAGCTTGAAGAATTCATTCATCTTCAAAGTTTGGTAGGTTGGCAGAAGGTATCATCTACGTACAACATCTTTCCACTGAGCCCAAGTGACATCGACTTCAGATTTACCTTGATCCTTGAACCATTTCTTCCACTATATCCAAGCTTGTGACCAACTAACTTAAGCCTGGCTATCATTGCTTGATTGGTAGCAGTAGTCCTCAAAGTAGAGAAATAATCATCCATCGACTCAATCCATATCTCCACCTCTGCTGCAATGTCTAATCCCTTCTTCACCAAAATCGGGTGCCTTAATTTGCTTGAGAAGGAATTTCTTCTCCTGCATGTTAGCATTCATGGGTGCAAAAGGTGCATGAAAATCAAGCCATACCACTTAGGTTATTTCATTTGGGATATGTCTACGAACCATACATTAATCAATCACACATCATTACAAAGTTTTACTTTGATACCAACTGTAACGTGCCCACCTCTAAGCTGTCCAAGCACATTTTAGCGGTCCATTGAGAAACAAATCTAAGCGTCATTGCCCGGTACTTCCATGGAATATTCTGGGGTTTGTCTCCTAGGGTTTCCCGAGTCCGCCACCTTGCAATGGAATGTTTGTGGCCGAACCCACAGGGATCGACTTGAAATCTGGGTTCCTAGGGGTCAAGGTCTCCTATCAGTATTCTAGCGTCAGGTTTTGGACATTCTACTTTATGTAGAGATACCCAAGCTAAAGTAGATCCATGTTATACTTGGTTCAAAGAGAATGGAAAATGAGAGGGATGCGCTGCTCAACCTCTCTTCCCGTAGGGTATAGCCCCATTCCGGTCCCCTAAAACGGCATGAATCGGGTTCTAACCTAACAATTCCTAAATGTTGTACATGGTAGAACCTTGTGAGAAGCCTCCCAATTCTTTGGGACAGCCCTGCCATAGGACGGACCCATTGCGAGTTCTGCCCACTCGCTTCCCTTGATAGCTTTAGTTTTCTAATTAGATCCTACCATAAATTATGTGTGATATTTAAAACCAACTTCCTTAATTAAGCCTTTAGGGGATAGGATTTATTTGAGTAATTTATGGCACATACATGAGTGCAAAGCAAGCAATCCTTTGACAAACAAGTTCAAACAAACTCCTTAACTTATCTTCACATTAATCTTTGTCTCCTACCCATACATGAGAAATTATGTATCCCTTCTGTGTCCAATAGAAGTACCCGGTCCAAATCACATCACCTTCCAAGAAAACATTCCTTTATTTTTTCCATGGCAACTTGTCATCACTGACCCCTGCTATGTATTTACCCATCAAACACAATCACTTGGAATAATCATCCAAACCACATCCCAACAATGAGTTTAATGCAAAAGCATTTACAGCGTTATTTGATCAATCAACAAAAACAATGGTATCCTTTTTCAAACATTGCAAGAATAGTTGCGATAACCTTTCCATCGTGTATTTTCTCTCCCCCTTGGGATCATGAGCGGTTTTGTGTAACTTTTACTTAACATACTTTTCTTTCGGTTAAGGTATATGTTAAGGTTTCAAACACCATTAGGGCTGAAAAACATTAAAAATGACACTTTTGTTAATCTGTGGCTTAAGGAAAGGGCCAAAGAGATTTCGCCACATGGACAAAAACATGGTATTCTTGTCTCCTCTGCTTTTGATATAGTAGACTTCATTTTGTGGTTCTCCCCTCCTATTTAGCCAAAATCTTCAAACCTTGACAAGTTTTGGTCGTCCCAACGGCCCCTATTAACTAATAAAAGCTAACAAAATTTCTGACAAAGACATGACCAAGTTAAATTAATAAAGAAAATTCTAAGAATCAGGAGAATTTTCAAAGTTCTTGGCGCTCATAGTATTTTTAATATGTCTCCTTGACCTCTCTCTTTAGGTTTCTTTCTCTGCACATTGTCTGCATACTCGTTGTCTTTTACATGGCGTCCCCACAAGACGTCCTTCTCATTCTATAAACTCTTGCACCATGTATAGTAAGAGCACAAATGGAGAATGGGGGCCCAAAAAATTTACTATAAATAATTGGGTTACAATGCTACCATCTTGCAGGGGTTCTCATAGAGTGAAAAAACAAAACAAGGGGATATCAAATATCATTGGAAGGGACGTATCTTTGCCTTCAAATCCATGCCTCAAGGCTGGTTTGCTTTGGTGCAACATGTTTACATGGCCAGAGATATGCACTTGGCTCCATGGGAATATTTTTTCCAGCAAGCACATTGTAAGTTTGAGTTGTAAAATATACGCGAGTATATGGTTTTGTTTGAAGGATATGCTAAATAATGGATTGTTGGTTGTAGATATCTTTCCATCAAAAAGTTTTGAGTGGCAACCTATGGAGAGCCTCAGTGGAACATTCCATGCCATTCATAATGAATTTGCAGACATTATTTATGCTAATCAGACCACGAGTTTTTTTCATAAAAGTGGAATTTTTGTGTATTATGCAGAATAGGTGGTTCCTTCAAGAGCAGGTGTGTATGGATACCTTGAAGATCTGCAGTTACCAAGCCTCTCATATTTGGATTGGGAGATGCTTGATGAAGCAACAATGGAGAGTTTTAAATTCAAAATTTCTCAAGATATTCAAAAGGCTATGATTCCTGGAAAGATCTCAAGAAGAGTACACTTATCATGGTTTTTACCCTTGCATGTTTTTGTAGCTTGCTTTAAAACAACATGTTTACAAACGGATGAAGGTTTCATGGCTAAACAGAAATTTTTCAGAGGAAGTTTTAAACAAAATTTTAGGTCTATGTTGGAAAGTCAAGGAATCCGACCACAAAGTTGACTTTATAAGGTGCAATGTGTGCCCTCACCCATTGGATTTATCCTATAATATATCTCGACAATCTCTTATCATAGCTTTTGACTATAGAAGATACAAACTTAGATTGGGTGCTTGGGTTCCTTTAGATTTATATATTGATTGTAAGACATTGAAATTTACACTGCAAGTTACCACACAAGAAGTAAAAGAGGTGAACATTACTTCAAAGTGGAGTCTTAAGGATGTAAGAGACACCTTGGAGGACAATGTTACTCCTGGATATAAGTTCAAGGTAAATGGTGCTGTAATTGGAAAAAGAGCTAAGAGCTCTGTATCATGTATGAGTTGTTTGCCTCCTAGTGTTGTGAGTTTCGGACCATAAATATGCATGTACAAATAATTTTGAATCTTTCTTTTGCTCACAAATATTGCTGCCAAAAACATGGAATCATACACATTGAGAAGTACTATTAAAAAATCTTAGTATAAGCTTTGCAATGATTCTGTGAATAACAAATCGTCGTTTGTGGACCAAAATAATTTCATTATATCACGAGTTACAAAATTGCAGTATAATTTAATAAGAAAGACTTGGTACAAGAATTATAATTCTCTATGATTCTATGAACAAAAAATCGTCTTTCATGGGTAAGCTCAATATGACATATTATTACATTTTGGGTTAGAATATTGCACTATAGATGTATAAGGACTCGGGGAATGTTACTTCAGTACAATAGACAAATTGATAATTATAAGGCTACTCTTTAGCTTCTCTTTGATCTTTAGCTTCTCCTTGATCTATAGCTTCTCCATCCTTAAGACTTCTCTCCTTCTTTGGAAAAGTTGCTTCATCTTTCATACTTTCATCAGTCATCACTAGTTTCCTCTTAGTAGGTGTTTTCTTTTGTTGCTTGAAGAACTTAATTACCTCACGCACTCTTTTCTCCTTAGGCTTTAGAGGAGATGGACTGAATTTCAATGGGGAAAGCTTAGGCATGCCCTTCATTTTGTGCCCCTTTTGTTTGGACCTTGGAGACTTCTTTTTCTTGGTGGTTGCCATTTTCTTGCCTTTGCCCTCTAAAACTAGTTCAATACACCTCTCCCATATCCATCATATGTATGCCTCAGGGTAGTCTCTGCACTGTAACAAAGCACACAAGTTATTTGAAGTAGCAAGAGACTTTCACTATAAAAATGGTAAAGTATAGGTGCCTTATATTCACCCCCTCTAAATTCAATAACTTTGAATCTATTATCCTCAAAGCATTTGAAACCACTCTCCAACCACAATTATGTACGTAATTTTGCAATGGGACCTCTTGAAGCAAAAACTTGAAAGGACTTTGAGGATCAACAATGCTTTCAAAGCTAGTGTCCAAGTGGGTAGGAGCACTACACATATTAACTTATTATCGAATATTATAAAATTTATCCAATAAAGATAAAATAAAGAGTGTTTATTGACAATACATCTTTGATTGGCCATGGATTCCTGAAAGAGAATTCATAAAAATGACCTCTCTTGTAGGAATGTCTATATAAATTAGGCTCCAGTGTCCTCTACAAACCAAAACACAAGTGAGCAATAATAACCTTGAAGATAAATCATCAAGAGATAGAAAGTTGAAGAAAGTACCTTTCAATATATGGAAAAAAAATATGATGGTTTGTGACACGAACAAAGTCCTTAAAGAACCTCGCAATATGTGAATCAGATTTTGAAAAAAAATCCACTGAGAGAAGTGGATCGATAACAAATATACTCTTATCAATATTAATGCTAAGAGAAGCAACATATGCCTTGTATACAAAGTAAATAATGAATAAGAAAATGAGTGCAACATAAGGACCCTTGGAAAAATTCATTATAAATAAAGAGAAGCGAAAGACCTTGCCTCAAACAACAATAAACTACTAAATCTGTTAGTTACCCTTTTTCTCAAATAGGATCTTATCCTCTAGAAAAATGCTAAGGTAGTCTTCTTTCTCAGGACTAACAGAAACATTCACGACCATTTGGACATACACTTTCCCCATCCTCTCGTAGTTCACTGGGCCAAGAGTCAAAATTTTTCTCTGCCAGATCAGATTTTCATTTTCTGTTATCTCTTTCTTTTTCTCCTCCATGACAAATTCCTGCTCACTTGCAGCCCTTATAGGATGTAAATGGGTAACCTCTTCAATAGTGGGTGTGCTGGTGGCTCTTTCTGCTTTCTCCTGGGTGGAACATTGAGGATTTCAAATGCCTTTTGATTAGTTGATTGAAGAGGCTTCAAAACTTTGTCAAAAATATATCTAAGTCTACTAACCATACTAAAGTATTTATTCATTAATGTAATTCGATGTGCATGGGCAGTTGCAATATAAGCATCATTCATAAAATCTATCAAAAAATCCTCTGCTGCCTCTTGCAAGCATAGGAGGGCAAACAGTTGCCATCTCTTGTTGAGGCCATCCACAGAAGAAACAGAGGACAACCTATTAGATATCTCCTTGACCAGTCTAAAAAATGCAGCCTTAGGAATGAGGTGCATGGTTGACTTTCGAGCTTTCCTGATCTCTGCAAAACACCTTTGCATGTAAAACCATCTTGACTTTCTCTTTTTCCTCACAGGGACTTCCTTGGCAAGCTGAGAGTGAGAAGAAGCTGAGGGCTCAAACTTAGCAAATGACTTGTTCTTTGAGGACTCACCTAAACATACTTTACCAATTGGTGTAACAGGGACAACAATTTCTTCAACTGTCTCCTCAACAGTTAGCTCAGCACCTTCTTTAGAATATTTCTTCACCAACAAATTCCTTGCAGTTTGTTTTGTCCTGGCCATTGAAACCAACATGGCGCGATTAGGAAGCTAAATACAAAGGTGACTTACTCCTCTCGCGCGATATGGAAGGCGAAATAATGCTTGGCCCAATACAACACAATAGCGTGAATCTGAGGTTGATCCTTTGACCTTATCACTTCGTACAGAAGTCGAAAGGATGCTAATCCTTGAACCCCTTCTCCCTACTTTGGATTTCCAATACAACGCCATTACGCAAATTTGACATCCTCCTTTAACGTTATCACTTTGTATGGAAGCGGAGATGATTGTAGGCCTTGGACCCGTCTTCCTAGCTTCGCACAACTTTGGTCAATACAATGCCATTAGGCGTATTTGATTTCCTTCATTGCCCTTATTGCTTCGTATAAGGGGCTTCCAACAAAATGCAAATGAATGAGCAGTACGGACATACGACACCTCTGTCGATTGGATACATCAATACTATCTGTCCTACAGCACCTCTATCGATCGATTACGTCAGTTCTATCAAACGAACGGTAGTCGTGATGATGTAAGGTTTGAATTTGCACTTGCGGAAAATGAGGAGTTCTTATATACTTGGGTTGCTAATGTCCATGTGTCATGTTCTCATTCACTGTGATATTAGGGTTTTTGGAACGTTTCTTCTTCCCCCCTCGCACCTATTTAAGTCCACTAAAAAAATTTCGCACCTTTTTCCTCCCGATTTCCTCACGTGCCAAACGTCTTCCTCTCTGACATGCTCGATGCAACTCACTTTCTCCTTTCCCTTCTCCCCTCGATTCCATCTTTATTTCCTTCTCCCCTCGGCTCCTTTCAAAGTTCAAATGTCCATCTCCATCTCCGTCACGTTCTTAATCACAGATACCCGTCGATCCATAATCCCATTCCCTTGACGTCACCCACTCCGCCGCCCCCACATTCTATACTCTGTCCATAATCCACGTCACCCCCTCTGTTCATAATATCATTCCCAATCCGCACATCATTTCGTCCACTTCGCCATAGAAATTACCATATCCTCCCCCGTCAAAGTCATCTTCCACACATGCTTGAGCACATTCCCAAAGTCCATCCCCAAGGCAATGTACACAAAAACAGTGCGAGAAGGTGAATAACAAGGTTTTGATTTTCCTTTTATCACGTCCTATTCACTTCTCGTCCTCTACGGCACTTCCAGATCCTCCCCAACCGAATTCCTCTTCCACCACACGCCTGAGCAATTTCCAATGTTCTTCTGCAAGGCAAAGTTCTTTTGCGATTTCCAAAGTCCTTTCGCAAGGCGCGAGAAGGTGAATATGAAGGTTCTAATTTTCCTCTAATTGCATCGTATTTGCTAGTCCTTGCACAAGGTTTTCTCGCATATGTTTTTTCTTTCGCATTGTATTAGCATAGATCCCAACTAACTTGCGAACCGAAATGGTGTGATGGTGGAGTTTTGAGATTTGTAAATGCTTCAATTTGCATCGTATAATTCAATCATCCAACACGAATCGAGGGTTGCACTTCAAGATCTTTATACATTTATATTTGCATTGTATAGGCAAGTAGTCTACAAAGCTATTGTTTCTCAAGAAGATGTCAGGAATAGAAATGTCACACATGTCTACCTCCACATCTATAAAGGGGAAAAGAGTCCTTGAGTCCACAATGACAAAGGAGTCAGTTGGTGCAAATGTTTCAATAGCATATCATATGTCAGGACTGGTGAAGGTTCAAGGAAGGCTTCAAAGAAGGGAAAGGCTTCAAAGTCTCCTCTAAGGATCCAAGGGATTTCTCAAATTACAGATGTTATAGCCTCTAAGAAGCTTTTGGATTTTCTCATAGAAAACAATATTGACATTACTTTCTATCCAACAGCTAAGGAGATTTTCAATCCAGAGTGGGACCTTGATCAAGTTCTTAATTTCTCAAAGGACTTTTGCACAGTTTGAAGAGTTGGCATATCTTGTTGTTTAGTTGGATTCCAAGGAGTATGTTCACACCCCTGTTGGAAGGTCAAGCAACATTGAGAAGTCCTTGTTTACCAAGAAACGTGGTTATCATTCTCTTGATAGATTTTATGTAGCTGAGGTATGCTCTTTACAACCCAAAAAAATGCAGCCTTATGCTTAAGTCTACTACATTCATTGTATTTGCCCTTGTGAAATACCCTTTAAAATCTAATGAAAAGCATAAAGAAACCTCAAACTTATCTAGTTGTTGCCTTCTTAAAGAGATAGTAGATGAAGTTGATGTTGAGGAGCAACTAGACACCCAGATGGAAGCATTAGTTGCAAAGGACCTGGATGTTACTGAATTCAAAGCAGAGACAGTAATTGAAGAAACCAATATAGAGGTTGATGAGCCATCTGACAGTCCTTCAAGCCTTATCGTTCCATCTTTGCCTGCTTTCCTAATTAAAGACAAGGAATATATATTATTGTTCAATCTCCAAACTCTTTTCAATTTGAGAGAAGATTATTACAGCTTGGCAATTATTGTAGAGGCATTTGTAGATGCAAAAGTCATAGTGGATGTTGAAAATGAGTCCAAGGAGGACTTACTTGAATTAGATACTCAAATGCCTGATGATATGTTTATAGATGCATCAAATATTTTTTCCCTATGTTTAAGCAAGGTTAAAGATGCTGAGAGAGAGTTACAGGCTGCTGACAAAGAGTTTGACCAATTTCAAGAGAAGCTTGGAATCTCCAATTTCGGAAGGGAGGAGTCACACTACAAGGAAAGGGGGGAATAATGACGCCGGTTTCCAATGAAAATTAGTGGCATTGCTATTTGCGATGCAAATAGCGATGGTACTCAAACAAAAAAAATATGGTTGAAACCCAAGTGCGGCATTTTGCGAAAGAGTTTGCGAAAGAGAGAGCAAAAGAGGGTGGGAGAGGGAGAGAAAGAGAGAAAGAGAAGAAGAGAGAGCTTCTCCCCACGACCGCCGCTGCCGTGCCACTGTTCGGGAAGAAGAGCAGGAAGTGTACGAAGGGCGAAGAGGAGCCGTTGCGAAGACGAGACAAAGAATCCAACTTCGAGCCTTTGCGGTGAGTACATTGCTCCCTTTTGGTTTGTTCTTGTTCTTTCTCCTTTTCTTTTGTTATTTTTTTGTTGAGAACGAGGTGCATTAAGGGAGAAAGAGAGGAAATGAGAGAGGGAGAAGAAGAAAGGAAAAGGAAGAAAGAATGAGAGAGAGAGGGAATAAATATGAAACATAATAAAGAAAGAGAGAAAGAGAGAGAGAGAGGGAGGGAGGGAGGGAGGGAGGGAGGGAGGGAGAGAGGAGAATGAACGAGAAAATACGAGGGGTAGAGAACAACAAAGAGAGACTATATTCATGCAAGAGGACATTTCATGGTTAAAATCTTGGTGAAAGAAACTCCCTACACCTTGACATGTCACAAGGGCCATTGCACTTGAGAATGAGTAACCAAGTATTCACTAATAGGTAGCTCAACTCAACTCACTTGTTTGGACACCTTTAGGAGTGTTTTTAGAGTGTTAGATAGAGGCAAAAGAGATTATGCCAACACTTCTAATACGCTCACTTCCAAAGTAAGTGCTAAAGGCCCCCTTCATACCTCAAGAAGTGAACTTGAGTAGTCAACCTAAAACTATTCTTAAGCTCACCTAGAACCATTTGGTGAGAACAACGTGAGTGGAGGCAGCACTAATAGTGATAGTCAAGCCCTTGGATCTCATGCAGCTAGGTCATCAAAAGTGACTACATCTAAGAGATGACAGCCCTAAGAAGACTAGGATCTCACCTTAATTAGCCTACAAAATCACTCATAAGTGGTTGGATCATCAAAAAATGGAGTTCACACATTGTGTAGTGTTGTAAAAATTGTGATTGAATTGCTTGTTTGCATATTTCATAATTGAATTGGAAGTTTGAGCACCATCATCATGAAGATACTTGCATTTATATTGAATCACATTGATTGTGGAAAACAAAAACCTAGTTGTCCATGGTGCACCTACATACACTTGCAAGTTAGTAAAATTGAAAATTTCTAACAAAGGAACAAAATATACATAAAGAAATAAATCATAAAATACATAAAGAAATTTGAGAAATAGAGAGACCATGACTCTAGAAACCCCTACAATCATAGCTTAGACAAAGAAAAGAGACTGTGAAAAATGGACCTTATCATCAAAAATATTCTTAAGCTTACACAACATGCAACAGAGACCACATCACTAAATGAGCCTTACTAGCCAACAATGACAAATTAGGTAACAAAGCCTTTTAGTACCTAGCATATGACACATCGAACATATACCAAATTTGGAGAGCGATAAGTGTCTTCCTCAGAAGCCACCACTTCCTTGCCTAAACTTAGACAAATTGTTTGTCGTAACATAGAAAAAATGGAAAATGATGAAAGTCGTGATGTTCAAGATCGCGAGGCGTATCTTAATTACAGTGTCCGGTATCCTTGCTCTCAATGCAAACTGGCAATTAGACAAAACCGTCGCTTGTCTATAGAATACATATGATGCTTTGGCAAGTTTCAATCGGAGATCATGTGATCAGGAAATCTCAGACTTTGAGCAAACGGTAAGAAAAGTGTGTATCAATCATGCATTATATTTGCAAACTTATTGAATATCATATACAACAACAGTGGATGTGATCGTAAAATTTATATAGGGAGGTGACGTATCATCCCAAGGAGGAGTGCACCTATCGCAACTAGTTAGCAGAGTTCATGGGCCTGCAAATGGATGGAGTGCTTGAGCCAATCCACCACTTGGAAGGCACTACCCAGTCTATACCGTGAATACCAGAGGAGACAGGTAGCCTTTCAAACTTTCCTACAATCTTGGAGCCTGAGATGGAGGCAATGATCGATGCATTGATGCCCATGGATACCGAGACATCTAATCCACTTAGAGAGGAAGCATCCATACCATTATATGATGGGTGCCGAGTATCTTGCTTGAAGACGCTACTTGCACTCCTAAGTGTGCAAGCAAAATATGGGTGGAGCAATGCGAGTGTGACGGAGTTGTTCAGGTATCTTCTACGTACACTTCGTTGATTTGTTTTTGGTACCATTATAAAAAAAAACTATGCCTTTTCAAGGTGTTCTATGATTTATTTTTAGGTTGCTAAAGTATCATATATTACCACTTGAAAATACCATGCTTCAGTCTCATGATGATGTGTGACATGTTTTACAATAGGATCCATGCATGTGTCAACTATTGCGTATTGTTTTGAGGAGAGTAGGAGACTATGGAGACATGTCCAAAGCGTGGTGCTCACATGTATCGAGACAGGACTTGCAAGGGCAAACCATCCCTCAGAAAGTTCTTAGACACTTTCCACTTATCCCCCATATACATCACATGTTTTGTACGTCAGGCTTGGCAAGCTTGACAACGTGGCATGCGCAGAATAGATCCATAGATGGAGTCCAACGAATATGAGCGGATTCACGTGCATGGAGCCACATTGACTTTACCTTTCCAAGCCTTGCACGAGAGCCAAGGAATCTTTGACTCGGTTTTGCTATGGATGGCGTGAACCCATTCGGTCTCTACTCAACATCTTACCGTGTGTGGCTTGTAGTGCTTGTTAACTACAACATCCCGCCATGGCTTTCTACGAAGAAAGGACACTTGATCCTTAGCTTGCTTATTCCTAGCTACTACAAAGTCAAGAATATGGATGTATATCTCTGTCCATTAGTCGATGAGCTTAAGATTTTGTGGGAGGAGGGGGTCACCGTGGAAGATATGAGCAAGCGTGATGGTTGATGCCGGTTCGCCAATATACGAGCCATTCTCATGTGGAATATGCATGACTTTTCAGGATTCGAGGAGTGCTCAGGTAAGTAGGCTTTTGTTCTCGTTGGTCGTTCAAGTTTTTGTTCACCAAGTAGAGGCGTTGGGACATGTCTCGTTACCTCAGGTTATCATGTATGTCCAATGTGTGGGCCACAGTGAGACTCCCGAAGGTCACAAACCATGAAGAAGATGGTATATCAAGGACACACCGCTTCTTGCCCAGAGGGTCATGAATTGAGGGGAGGTTTTCTTGGACGACCTCTAGCACAAATGAGTGCCCAAAGCTGGTACGAGCTGAAAATGGTCCACATGGAGTCTCATCCAAATGAAATGCGATGATTCTCAATTTTCTATGAGCTTCCATATTAGACCCACTTACATATCAACCACTTGCTAGATCCCATGCATATTTTCAAAAATGTGGGCAGCTTATTATGGGACCACATCACAGGAAAGAGAGACAGTGCAGGGGCGCGAATGGATTTAAAGGAGGTAGGAAAAATGGAGGCACTTTGACCGTCTGAGGGTGCTGATGGTCGCTTGCAATTGCCTTGCACTCATTGGGTTTTGTCCACTAAAAGAAGAGCGCTTTGTGAAGCAAATTATCAGGTCTATCCACACTCTGACAGGTATGATGCCTCCTCTCATATCTGCATTTTCTAAAGATGATTATCAGGGCTAAAATCCCATGATTGGCATAAGATATGTCAAGTTTGTACTATGAATGAATTGTAAGTGGCTTGCGTATTTTGCTATTTGGAGTGTAGTCATTGTTCGTAATGCTTCTTCATTTGTTGTACTACCGATCGCTATCGTAGGATGCCTCACTCCAGAGATATGCAGGGCGATTTATAGGTTGTCAAATTTAGTGCAATGGATCTCATAGAAGGAGATCAAGACATTCTCTATTGAATCCGCAAGGCGGAGAGCAGTTGAGATAGTCTGTCTCTTTGAGAAGTACCTGCCCACTAGCATGCTCACAATAGAAACCCACCTCCTGGTGCATCTTGTAGATGAAGTAGAGATTGTGGGACCTGTCCATATGCGATGGATATTCTTCTTGGAGCACTTCATGAAAACCTTGAAAGGCTTCATGCGATAACGAGCTCAACCAAAAGGTAGCATGGTTGAAGGTTGGTTGGTGTTCGAGGTGTTAGTGCATGTCTCACAATAGCTACCGACAGTGGATTAAGACAAGAGTATGCTATGGTCGCTGGTGAAGGATGATGATAGATTGACCGGAGATGTGGTGGTTGAAAATGGGGTAGAAAAAAGGATGGATGTTGCAATGGAGGAGAAAGTGAATCGTTTTTGTATGTTGCACCATGCCTCCATGGAGACGTGGCTCGCTAGGTACAGCAAGCTAGGAAAGATCGGGAAGAAGCGCGATTCGAATTTCGACGTAGTACGTACCACCGACCAATTCGATATCCCAAGGGCATGGAGAAGATGCCGTGGTTTATGTATATGCAATGGTTATGTGGAGCTTTGATTGCAGCCTCTCACGGAGGGGTGGATGTCTCTACTGAGGAGTTGGAATTCTGGAGGGGATGCAGTCCAAAGGTAACCACATGTTTTATAAGCTGTTGTATCTAGATTTTATATGTGATAACTAATTAACTGTTTCAATGTACAGTACAAAATATACAAAGCAGTGTGGTCACATGGACGACATTTTCACATGGAGCGTATCGACAAAATGCGCTCCACAACGGATTGGGTGTCATAGCAAAGTTCAAGCAAGAGAGCCGACGGCGAGCCACGGATCCAAACACCATTGTAGAAGAGATTGAGTATTTTGGGAACTTGCAAAGTATTATCACGGTGGATTATTGTAGCTTCTCCATGATCCTATTCGATGTGCACTAGTTCAAAGTGGTACTAGAAGGAGCCGGGGCAACTTTTTGATGAAGTCCCCATCTGGATTTCTCAAAATAGATTATGAAAAAGATGGACGTTTGCACGACACATTTGTATTACTGGCCCATTGTGAACAGGTGCATGAACTCATGTTTTTTAAACTTTTATTACAACATGGTATATGTCACAAATGTTAAATCTCTATTGTATGTGATTTTGAATAGGTAATTTTCTATCCAAATTCCCGACAACCTCGATGGTGCTATGTTGTACCTTCAGCTCCCTGAAGTGCGAGAGTATATGATGAAAGAAATATTCCCAACGTAGATGAGGATAGTATGCAGATAGAGCAGTCGATATTGCAAGGGGTAGAGGCCGCCCAAAGCTTGGAGCATATAGAGGAGGCAGAATTGAGTAACAATGATGAAAAGAGACGAGGCCAAGAATTCTTTGAGAACGAGGTGGACTCATCCTTTTGTTGTACCTTCAACTCCCCGATGTGCGAGAGTATATGATGAAAGCAATGTTCCCAATGTAGATGAGGATAGTATACAGATAGAGCGGTCGATATTGCAAGGGGTAGAGGCCACCCAAAGCTTAGAGCATGTAGATTAGGCAGAATCGAGTAACAATGATGGAAAGAGAGGAGGCCAAGAATTCTTTGAGAACGAGGTGGACTCATCCTTTTGTGGTGACCTTTCTATCGACCTTCCAGTGTTTGCGGAGTTGTGTCAGGAGATTGACATGGGACCATAGGCTACCTCATACTTGGAGCATCCACCTACTCAATTTGTTGATGAATCACTTATAAGGGTACTCTAGAATATGCATTTTAAATAAGATCAAAATTTTTACAGTTATATTACCGTTCTTTGCTTGAATCTTCATATTGATTTTGCTAACATCAATTTTTGTCTGTGTAGGTGACCTTTGTGGATATTTGGATAGCACGATGAGTCAAGGGGATGAGCGACGAGGAGCTACAAGAGGTCTTCACACGTATGTCTCCAAATCAAATGGTTCGATTTAGGGATATGGCGGACCGGGAGCTGTCTTGGACACCATGAGGCCATTCTGTTTGAACTACTCTAGGATGCTCTGATGCATCGGTTTCGAGTAGATGAGGTCAACGCTCCAGACTTGTGCCGAATGGAGGGAGTGGTTCTGGGGGGGATATTGTGGAGACATGGATGCGACGAGCCCATGGTCAGCTCAAGATACGGGTGCTACTCCTCGCCCTCGTGCAAGTTCGAGAGAGGGTGGCTCAACTGGTTGTTGTGGAGGTACCGACGTAGTGTCTCCGCCTTATCGTTATGCTGGATTTGCATCACCTATGGGATTTGTTACACCTGTGGGGACATCTACTCCAGTCACTCCAAATTTTTCTTAGCCATCCACAAGTGGCACTCCAGTCACTCCAGCTTTTGCTTAGCCATCTGTAGATGGCACTTCAGTCACTCCAGCTTTTGCTTAGCCATCCGCAAGTGGCATCCCTATGGGTGGTACTTTGAGAGATACCATCCCTGTGGGTACACCAGATGTACAGGGGTCTCCTAGATATGCCTAGGAGCGGGGCTGCAGGTGAGAGAGTACACATCTTTGACATATCCCAGAGGGGTATGGATACCTTGTAGATGATAGGATAGGAGATGTCATCATAAATGATGAGGGGAGGAGGGTGATGGCTCGTATGAGAGAGTTATGCCAACAAGTTTTTTAGCACAACGTCTTAGATCATTGGAAGAACATATCGGAGGGGAGCAAGGACTACATAGTAGCATCCTTGCATGAGGAGTTTCCGATACCCACTGCAGTAGGTAGGTTCTCCATAGACTAGATGATGGAGCGCATGTATGCATACATGTCACATAGACGAACAAATGCACTCAAGGTACTTAAGAGTGGGGCCTCAAATCCCGAGTGGCTAGACCCAGATGACTGGCGCCGACACAGGGAGGAGACTACAAATTCTCCAAGATGTTGGAGATAGTAGCGCGAGGCAGGGAAGGCATGACTAGAGGCAGGAGTGGTCCATTATCTTGGGAGTGGCGGCCATCCACAGGACTTATCTCGAGGTCTTTGTAATTTTTTCTTTTGTTCTTCTCGCTTATTTTTTTGCAATATCGCTTGTACTTACAATCGTATTTCTAACAGTTGTATTTTGTTTTCTTTGTAGCACTCCATTACAAACCGCGATCCCACCGGCCAGGAGACTTGATATGTAGAGAGACATGATCTCACTGCATTAATCGATAGATTGTATGCATGCGATAGCCCAATAAGTCACTCATCTTTCTTGTCGAATTTTAATTAAAATCCATTATTGTATGATTGATTGATATGTAGTTTTTTTTTTTCATAGTCCATTCGACGCTCCTTTGCGGTGGGACAAGCTTTCGAATGGCAAAGATCTATAGCTCGTGCTTGGATCCCTAGAATGCACATCCTCTTTCTTTTTGGTCCTGTGATTTATACATGCATTTTCTATGCATTATGTTATTATCACCCTTTGTATCTTGCCATGATTCCATGAGCGCTTTCATTAAGCAATCTTATATCTATTTTATGTATCAATCTAGTTGTGGATTCAAGTACACTTGTCTTCATTTTGATGACCATTGTACACCTTACTGTAACTCTTTTGTACAGCCCAAACTACCTATCACAATTTTTTTTTTCTATGTAACAGTCGCTATTAGTGTCCAATTTACTACATGCATCACTATCTACATTACAATGCAAATAGCGATGCAAACAATGACGAATCTATGGCGTCACTAATACCGACGTGTTTAGCGACGATGGGAAAAAAAATTTTATGAATATTTTCGTCACTTTGAACGTCTGCATGAGGCATATATCTTGTAGTATCAAAATATGTAAAGAAGCTCAAGGATATCAAGGAGACATCAATTAGCTTATGGAATCCAAGCAAACTTGAGAGTGATGAAAATTGAATGGTAATGCATTCTTTTGTTTTTGTGGATACATATTTTCATTTTTTTCATTCTGACTATTGCTTTTACAGTTGGAGATTGCATATGAGGATAATTTCTTGGGAAGAGCCAAAGGATCTAGACTTGGTGGTAGTTCCCTAAAGGATGTTGCACTTAGGCATTACATATCAAGGATTGATCCCAATATTCTGTTGGTTTTGCATAGCACTTTCTCAAAGGAGGCCTCATGGCCAATTGTCTATGTTAAAGCACTTACAAGGCTTCTTGGATACTCGAGTTTGCAATACAATGCACACAAAGTTATGTTTTTGGAAAAGACAGCAGCCATCCGAATATTTGCTTATGGTCCGGGCTTCTCTACCTCCAGAGCTGGATACTTCCTTGCATACTCATCTTATGTTTTAGCAACAAAAAAAACAGATATCAAATCCATAGCTAGATACAAGAGAAGAAAGTTTTTACGTTATAGAGGAAAAATGCCCGAGGAGGAAGAGGATGTAAAGGCTCTTAAAAGCTAGCCATGCATATAACATTTTGAAAATAATATCGGTATTTTAGATTCCACTGCATTTACTGTGTTCTTTGAAGTTTTCTTTGAAAAAATTGATTGACTAACTTTTGAAGGGCATTGGTTTTTGTTGCTCCTCCTCCATGTCTAGTGCTCTGAAAGAAACACATACGTGCTTGGTAGTGAGATTTCTCCATACCTTGGTTGCTGTAAGTTGCTAGGGGCCCTTGCTCTTCCACAAAATAAGACCCATGAATAAGAAGAATATGCTGTGACAATCCAACAAGCAATAATCAGTTTAAATCATTAAACCTTGTTTTTAAAGCAGAAAGGTTCAAATTTATGTCCATCTTACCAAGTAGAAAGTAATATTATTTTCTCCCCAAGCATCCTTGATTGCTTGAACAAGATTCACAATTGAATGTTTGTACTCTTCCAAATAGCTAGATGTTATCTTTTGTTCCCTAAGCATTTTTTAAAATATGTCAAGGTGTCTCCAAACCTCCATTGGTAGGAATGCAATTCATGGTGTGCTAGCCACATTTGTTGTGATTGCACACAACTCTCTCTAACACTCCCACAATGCGTTCATATGTTTACCAGTACGATTTTTTAGAAATTGTCTAGCTTTTGTATCCCCCATACAGACATCTGCTAAGACCTCTCTTGTTTTCCCTGAGGCTTTTGGATCCTTTCTTAGATGAACTTGACCTCCATGAAAACCCATTTTTGATAGTAAAACCTCACATTTATCAATGCAGTCATTTGACAAAGATACTGGTTTTATTGAATATGCATAGCCAAGATGCAATCTAAGCAATTTATCAATTATTCTAATCTTTGCATGTAATGTACAAATATGAATGTTCCTTAGAGAGATTGAGATAATGGGATCCCACAAGCCATCCACGTTTTTGAACTTTTTCAAATCTATAGAGTTCCAAGTCAGGGCTCTTCTTGCTGGCTACAAAGTACTCCATTCTTTGGATCCCAAACTCTCCATGAAATAAATACAAGGATATTTTTCATTGGCCCCATTACTTACTCCAAGCATACATTTGATATTTTTTAAGTCAGCACTCATATGCCATTCAACATTAAAACTACCAACACCATCAACTATCAACATTTCACCTTCACTTTGAGACTTTATAATATCAGGAATACCTGTATGAGAGAATAACCATTTCAAGATTTCATTACTTTCAGTTGGTACTTGGGCCGTACCAATCCACCAAAGCTCCATCTCAGATTGTATCTTAAACTGTTGTTCTTGCCCCCTACCAGTACTGTAATCCAATGCCCTATTCATGATACAGATGTTGACTCTTTCTATCTTTTGTCCCTTTTGAATCCGTGCTTCATCCAATTTTAGTGCGAACTTCAAAATACCACCACATTCTTGGACAATAAATTTATACATATGGACCATTGCAATCTAGACTCTTTTAAGATTAATCCAAATATTATCAAATGTGTTATATTCAAAAAAGGCCTTTGTTTTATGTTTTTCATAGGGCATAGATCCTTCTATATGGATATACTCCCCGAAAACATCTGGAATCCTACAATTCATAGCTGTCCTAGCAATTGAAACTACAAGAGGCTGATGCAAAACAAATGCACTTATTCTATGAAGTTTAAGATTTGTAAACCACAATTTAGAGAGAGCACGATAACCTCTACAATTGATACCCATACTGTCACATGTCTCCACTATTTCATCTGGTTTAACTGTTCCTTTTAAATCTTTCACTAACTCTTTCAAAGTTTGGCTTCTCAAGTCTACATTTTCAGGTGATTTAAGAATCCTTATAGTGTCCTTTTTTGTCATGGTTTCTTTAATAAGCTTACTCCTCTCATCGTTCTCTCTAATATTAATACCTAAAATATTAGAGACACATCTCTTTGCAAGATTTAGTCTCATTTTCTTCACCCGACTACACAAGTCCATTATATTTTTAAGTGGTATTTTTCTCTGTCTAAATCCTATTGGAGTTTCTTTCAAGTGCAGTAATTTTTCTTGCAATGATTGATTAGAGTTTTCTAGATTATCAACCTTGTCCGTTAGCTCAGAAATAGTTTTTTGTGCCAATGTTAATGCTTCCTTCATGCATTTGTTCTGTAAATGTAAAAGATGCAGAATATAACCTCATTCAATAGCCAATCATCCCATCACAACCATGTCCAACATACCTTATGAAGTTGTGAATATTGTAAAAAGGAGGATGCTTACCTGTAGAAGGGTTCGGAGGATAAATATTTCCATCCATCCATAAGTCTACATGTTTCTTTCCTTGTAATCGCAACCTGTTAACTTCATCCTTGTCCAATAATGCTCGATGGTGTATACTCCTCCAAGATGAATAGATAGGATTTAGCTAAATAGTAAGTTTATACTTGCGTGGTGGGGCTGCACTTGTATTGCTAGAAGAGGTACTAGTAAACATTTTGGTAGGGAACCCTAAACAGGACAACAATATCACAAAGAAGCAAATAAAAACCACAGGAAAGACAGGTGTAGAAAATGAACGTCGAGGAATACAAGCGACCGGCGTCTTTTGGTGCGAAAATTCAAAAATACAAGATTTTTCGATTTCCAAGAGAATAAGGCTGAAAAGTAAAACTCAACGTCCATTAAAGATTGAAGATATTTAATACTCAACCTCTTAAATTAATCATATATTCTCTCATTAATCACATCCAGGCAGCCAAATTTGGAGGGTTTTTCTTCTAAACCTCCTCTGATTAGCAACTTAATCATTTTCTTACAAGTGCCGTTTTAAAACGTTTTTGCCCCTAATACTAAACAAGACATAGGTTTTATTAACCACTTACATTGATTGATAACCCATCCTTCTCCCCAACAAGTACAAAAGCATCGATCTTCCCTTTGACTTAGGGTTTCCTAATCCCTAGAGCTCTTCACTTTCCTTTGAAGCTTGGAATTTTAGCTTGTACCTAGCCCAATCCCCGAGTTGGGTTGATGAAGCTAGTAGTTGCTAGACGGACCTCAAGGCATCTTAGTTTTTTCCCTTATGATTGTTGTTTGTGCTAACTATGCATAACATCAAGATTCCAATCTACCAAACATGAGCTATTAGTTCCTGATGTTAGCAAGAGCTTGGGAAATGCCTAGAATTTTTGGGATGAATTTCCTTTAGGCTAGATCACTTACCATGCCATCCTCAAGCATGCAAGTTATAGCAAATACCTTAAAGGTGATGGAAACACCCCTACTATTGCGAGGACGAGAAGTTGACAATGCTTGAAACCTTATATTTATGAATTTATCCCATAGCATCTAAATACAATTAACTCCCTTTGATACACGCATTTGGGGAATTTTGTTATAAGATCCGAGATACACACTCGACCTTCTTATATACTTAAAAGATATATAGTGAATATTATGCTGGCGTAGAGAGAGAACAAATGAGAGAAAAGAAAGATGTAGAGAGGAAAAGAGAGAGATAGAGAGATTGACAACACACTAGGGACTGGACAATGGGTGGCCAGTCCCCCCCTTATGGAGTTATATTATTGACAAGGAGCAAGCTCCTCCATTACACATAAACCACTTCTTAACTTGTAGATCTTGGGGAACACGATCACAGTTTTTTGCACAGTATACAACTGGCTAACACTTGCACAACTTGGAAGTTGGCACCTTTTGATCCTTCTTGAGTCTCTCCTTCTCTCCTACACAATGTGTAGGCCTCTCCTCTTGGAGCTTGATTTCAGCAGAGCTTCCGGATCACTTGCACCTTCTCTCCTACACAATATGTGTAGAAATCTCCTCTTGGAGCTTGATTTTAGCAGAGCTTCCGCAGCACTTGCTCCTTCTCTTCTCCTCTTGGATGCATTCAAAGTGATGCTTTCCTCACCTCCCCTACACCCAAGGATAGCCTCCCTTTTTATAGGCTCAAAAGAGCTTCACTTCTTGGAGAGAGACTTGAGTGCCAAGATTGGAAAGGTTGATCTGCATGCAAGATGTGGCTGTTCCAGGACCTACTCTACAACATAAATTTTGAGATATCTCTCTGTGCATTGCTCGAATGGAAAAATTTCCAACATGAAAGTTGTAGATCTCGTCGTTTTCAATAACCAAGTGGGCCATTTTTAGAGATTGGCTTTTTATCGCAAGATATTTTAAAAATGGATTCGCCATGTCTATTTTAAGAAAATCAGCTTTTTAAACTCTTCTCTTAACTTATGGTCCATGCAACCACCTTGGGCCATAGATAAGGAGAGTTCATTAGATTGCCTTGGGCCTCAACCTTAAGATTGACTTCCCACAAAAGCTTGTGTCATCTTAGACCTTAGAAAGAGAAAATCAATTCTCTCCTCACTTCCAGAGGATCACGTCTCTCGTCTTTCTTAGTGAGAGATTACCTCTCTCGTTTTTCTTAGTGAAATAATTACTTCTCTTCTTAATTCATTAAGAGAGAAAAGACCTTAAACCTTGACTTGTAAGGGAGAGGATGACCCCAAATGAATGCAATGCTCATTACACACAAGTAAACGTTCCCAGGCATCCCCGGATGCACACATGAATACATATACACAATGCTAATGCACTTCCTCTTCTTAGAACTCAATCCATCTTCATTTATGTGTAACTCCTTGGTTCTTGTGTACACTCTTATACTTGGCGGACACTTCCCTCTCCTTTCATAACTTGTACTGCCTATACTAAATATCCCCATCACAGTGCTCTGATCACCCCATTAAGTAATGCACTAGGAATATTGGTCTCTAAATGGTCTCATGGCCATGCTAGATAATCATCAGCACTTAAAGAAAAGTGAGTCATTAGTTTATTGACATAAAATTACTAAATAGAGAATGCGTAATAAGCAATTATTTTAGTGACAAATTCAATCCTTCGAATACTTGCGGTGCAGATTATTCTTTTCAATGTCCTATTCCTGTGTGGCATAATATGGCCTAATGCTTTCTCATACGGGGAATCAAAGCAAGCATCTATTAATTTGGAAATACATTACTTACAACCGGTACTGTAGTTGGGTTAGCAATGGTGCTCTCGCCCGAGGCTTCATTGCTCGTTGTGGGATTGATATCTGCGCACGATATTTTCCGCTTAGGGGCCATTCTCGATCTTCATCTCCCTTAGATGTGAGTCACATAGGACCTATGCGTGTGGCCACCCTCTTAGGAGGGGAAGAGAAAGAGTCTCTCTCTCTCTACTCGTGCCAACAGCAGGTCAATGCCTCCTTCCTTTCTTATGATGGGGGGGGGGGGGGGTTTCCTATGCCCCGGGAGTGGTGCAATATTACAATTGGTGTCTATTCTCATGCATAATCTACTATGTCCACAATAAGGAAAATTTTGACGAATATATCAATGGAGAGGTTGACATTTTAAACAAGTTTTTCTTGTATTCATGCAGAGATACCTTTGGTAATCCCTTCATTTGGTCTACTATCTCCTTGTTTTTTAGCACAAGGAGGTCCCTTGTTTAAGTTGGGCACTTATTTCCATAAAGTAGATTGAATGCATATTCTATCCTCAAATAAACGAAGCACTCTCTATTTGACCTTGTTTGCAATCCTTAATGGTTGTCCAATCTCTTTTATCTGACCAACAACATCCCCCCATTTGACAGAAATAAGATTAGTATGTGAAGATTAAGAGATGTATCTTGATGCTAATGTTGGATGGTAACCCTTCAAAAGCTCCACAAATTGAAATTCTAGCAATCCTTTGCAAGCTTTGGCTATGGTTTTCAAGCTCCCTCTTCCAACTTCAACGATAAGCTTCAATTATAGTTTCAACCATGGTCCTTGCTCCAATCATGAGCTCCTACAGATGCCACTTTGGCACAAGTTGAATGGAGGCAATGGCGGGATGTGGAGTTAATAGAATGAGAGAGAAAAAGGCAGAGAGAGAGAGAGAGAGAGAGAGAGAGAGAGCATAGACGTTTTTGGTATGGCTACTTAGTCTACCCTTATTTTTCAATATCTTCATTTATATATGTATGTATAGTGCACTAGTATGAGGGTTAAAGGCCATCTGACCTTTGGTCATTGGCCTTTACCCCACCAGTATCAAAACACTAATATACTTAATACGCTAGTCATATATTAAATGAATTTTACTTACACTATTACATTGTATCGCTATGACTATATTATGACATTATTATTATTATCATTTGCAACTTATATCAATATATATTAACACAACATTATATAATTTTAATAATAATAACATTATAATATTGTTATCAAAGGTACTAATTTTGTGTTTGTGTGTGTCTCTCTCATTGATATGTAATTATTAATATATTTGTCATTAATGTTATTAATATACCTTGATTAAATATATGCCACATACATACATATGTTGGTAAATTATTATAATTACTTTTATTACATGCAATATATAAAATTATTTACATACCTAATATCAACAATGATAAGTGTTAATTTTGTCATATATATTATAAAATTTGTAATTATGTTATCATATTGTATTATTTTAATTATATTTTATCATATGGTATTAGTTACCATATTAATAATAACGTATGTCATATGTCAATACATTATTATATCATATAAATATCGATATCATTATGTACTGAAGCGATGATATTGCTATCAGACGTAGCATGTAGGATCACCTCAATACATACTTCGTAACTTAATAACTATAAATATTAAAAACGTAATATTAATAAAATGTATACGTGTGGGGGTGTGTACTTCTGTATGTACGATGTATGAAGAAGGTATAGACGTACACGCATGCGTAGTATGCACAATACGTAAACACGCATGCACAGATATTATAGATACGTGCAAAATCTGCATAACAAAGCTGTAAACCGTGTGAGGAGCTGAGGCCGGCTGCTGTCGATGGTGTTGATGGTGGTCACGCGGAGAATCGACAGATCAGCAGGCGAGACAGTCCAGGTCGGGATGCCGGCCGAATTGAAGCGATGGATTATTTAATGGTGTAAGGGGATATACAATATTGCTTCGACACGTTTAATGTAGTGGCCCTGCAGCATCTTTCTTCTGCAACGAGAGCACAAGCCCGAATATTGTACAGACAGACACACAGACAGAGAGAGCAGCTATGGCAGCCATCAGGAAGAAGCGCGCTGCGTCTCACAGGCGCAGCTTTACGAGCTTAGCTCCTGGTACTTTCATGTCTGATATTCTTATTCTGATCATTCTGGTCTAATTGAACTACTGCATGAAGAGAGCTTCGTCTCATTATATGAAGCGATCCTGCCTTACTACTGTAGCTACTATAATTACTGCAACAGTATGTTAGCGCCTAAGCCAGCTTGTACAATTGCCTGTCTTTGACGTGATCTGATACCACAGGACTCGAAGGAAGCAGTCGCCCTCTTACCTACGACAAGGACTCCGGCTTCTGGAAAGGCTGGTTAGAATCTTTCGTACCAATCCCAGCCCATTGCAAAGTCTTTAGAGCTCGTTTGAGTGTGTGCATGCATTATTCGATTCTTCGGATTAGACCGTTAAGAAGTCTTTAAGGCTGTATGTACTCTTCGTTTTCTCATGTACTGACGACGCTCTTTATCAAGCATATTGGTGCAGCCTCAAATTGAAGGGCAGCTTTAGAATTCTATTTCGAAGGGTCATTTTAGAGTAGCACTTCTTATGAGTTTAATCTATGGTTTTGTCCAAGGGTGATGCAAGGTTCAAATTTGTGCGTTAGTATATGCGTGTATAGCTTTTTTTTTGTATACTAATCGAGGTCTTTGTAAACTAGGATGTAAATGCATATATGGATATATGCATGTCTGTATTTTTGTGTGTGTGTGTGTGTGTGTGTGTGTGTTTATGTGTACATGTATGTGTATGTACATGTATAGGTGTCTGTTTGCCTATGTGTATGCACAATAATAGGGAGATAGTCTTCCATTTTGTATATCCCCATAAAAAACTCTTGAATGGTTCCCCTTTTATTACATCGACCCAACACTTTTAATGGATGATGCAAAAGTGTCAGATATCTTGAGTGTTGACTCTCATTTTAGCTAACACTTGTTCTTCTTTTCCCTTCTTCTCTTTCATCAGCTTGGCAGCACTTTGTTGTTGCTTTCTCATTGATGAATGTTGTTGCGATCCCACCGTCATTTGTGTCTGCTAAGGCCTTCCTGGATTTATGAATAGAGATCCACGAGCAATACTCCACTCTTCTCATTGTATGGCATAAAATCATCCATCAATAATAGCTTATTCTTTATCTTAAAAATTAATATTGAGCATTGAAAATGGAACAATGGGCAAGCATGATACTTGTCTAATATTAGATTTAACAATATACATTTGTGTTTGAGGCTTAAAGGTAAGAACTTGAAGAAAATATTTGTTCAACTTCTACTAGAAGCTCTAATTTGCCTAAAGTGGCCAAGCTTTTAACTCATAAGAATCATAGTATTTATTGTGTCCCATGATTTTGCCAAGGTTCTAATTTATGAGGAAAAACGATTTAATTGTTCTTAAGTTTTGTTAAATTAAAATTTATATGTCAAATTTTAAGAAAGGGTGAGGGTGAAGGTGGGGGACCAAGTGGGTGAATGTTGCATCTCTTCTTGTGCTCTCTCATGCCTTACCATGCTCTCTTCTAGCATAACAAAGGCCGTAGAGGGTTTGAGAATTTAGGAGGTGCATCTTGGATCATGGAATATGTAAGGAGTGTCCTTCATCGTTGAGGGTATGCTTTGTACATTCACTACAAATGAATCTCATGTTCCTGTGCAAGAGGCTACATGAGAGATAGTCAGCAACTAAGTGGTTGAAGCTGCAAGTGTTGCCCAACATATTTCATTAAAAGAAAATGATCTAATGAATCATTCTTAACAGATATATGACTAAGTGCACTCGCAACTATGTCATGGTTAGTACTGAATAAAAAACGTGAAATGTTTTAAATAAAAGATGTCCATTTGATGTATTGATAAAAAATAAGTGAGTGGATTAGTAAATGCTTGATAGTTTGTTATTTAGTTTTTATTAGAATCTCAAAATCCATATAAGATAATGTTCCAAATATCTAACATGTGAACTATAACCAAAAACCTGAAATCTAGATTCTATAGTTTAGTATTTTCTACCATCATAAGCTATGTGATGATCATTTTGCATTAGGAAAAAAATTTATACTAGATCCCACTAGCATCAATCCACCACTAAAAGGAAATGATGGGGAAAGTCATGGAGTTGTAGAGTTGGTGCATGAGTCAAAAAGATATTTGAGGGTATGAAAAGTTTTTGGCTAAGTTCCCATTTAAATACAATGTTTTAATGCAAAAGTGTCATTAAAGGTAGAGCTATGAATATTTGATAGCTTAAATTTTCTTGGTATCTAACAGATATTCCTTTGGATAACGCCATATAGCCTAAGTATTCTATTTGATGCTAAAACAATAAGATTTTTCCAAGGTATGATTTCTATGCAAGAAATCCAACACAATACAAAGATGATTTTTATACTCTTCCTTCGACTTAATCAAGACCAGAATATCATCAAAGGACACAATAACAAAACATTGATAATCAAGAAAGATTCTATTTATTAAACATGCAAGTGTGGCAAGCATTTTTTTGAGTTTGAAAGACAATGATAAATTCATAGTGGCCAAATTGTGTCCACCAAGCAAGGAAGAAGGAGTAGAAGACAAACACAAAGATGGAGATGCCCAAAGAAGGAAAGAGAAGTAGGTTATAGAAGGTGAAGCTAACATACCCAATAATTTTAAATAAAAATGTGAGTGCAACTTATGATCATCGTATGAAGTTGTGTTTGAAGTTGTAACTTCTCGGAAAAGACTAGTAAATCCTGCAAAGGCAAAAGTAAAGATCTGGATGGTGCACATACAAAATGTTAAATATCTTCCAAATATATGTGTAGTCTTCAAGGCTTGGAACGAGAAGATGAGGATTGTTATGCTTGCATTGATGGAGGAGCTCAAGTATGTGTAATAACTCACGCATGCATGATTGGGCTTGGACACAATTGGTCTATTAGGATTTTGAATCAAGCTAGTAGTCCAAGATTTAGGAGTAAAAGTTTTTACTATCTCTATAAAAAATAATTGTCATATGATGCCTATAGACTTAGATGATGCTTGCAAGCTTAGTTGCTTTCTCTCGTATTTTGGATAGACCTTGATTGCAAGCATTAGTGCAATCCAAGATTGGAAAGAGATGTCATCACCCTTCACAATGAAAAAATATTGAAAAATAAATTCAACAAGATGATGAAGGTAAAGAAGTCAAAGAGAGAACCACTTCAAAAGAAGAAGATGAAGCTGAGAATTATAACTTGGAGATTGATTGAGAACTTAAACTATCTATTATTTTTCCAAAAATAGTTAAGGCATACAAAATATGCATTGTAAATATCCTAACATATTCATCACTTATTATGTAGAGATTCATGGATATGAAGAAGATAATTTACACATGATTGGCCATTAACACTTTAATGTCATTTCTCTTGAAGAAACAAAACAATTGATGACTTCTATTAAAAAAGTGTCAGGACCTAAAATGGGCCCTGACATTGGCTCTATGGCTCTAGCTTGGGTCTCCTAAGCTCACCAAACCATCTTGACAGCCTTATGGACAGGAGTGTCATGTGGCTACGCACTCCTCTAAATAAATAACATGTTTGTATCGATTGTAGTCCAATAGTTTTTCCCTTCCCAACTCCAACAGAGGGAGTACCCAAACATACAGGTGATCAACACCTTGATTCACATACAAAAAGAGCTCCCCCCATGTAATGTTGTAGCTCCTACGACTCTTGTACACTCTAGGGATTGGCCCTAGGATGCACCATCTTATACATAGAACAGGAACGTAATAGAGTCCTCTCATCATATAAACACAATGATCCAGGAGACTGTATATATTCCTCACTTAATCGATTTTTCCCAAGGTATTACACCAACCCTCAATAAAGGGAAATCTTACACTCTCAATGTTGGTCGTCACCTAGACATACAATTGAAATGCATCCAAGAATTTATCTTCCAATACCATATTTAGATTGCATATGCAAAGTGTATGGCACTCCATGCTCAAACAACTTAACTAAAAACTAGCCAAGTGTACAAATAATCCTTTCATGGTTTCATTCTACCAGCATCGTTCTGCGTTGTTAAGGAACAACATCGCACTAACCCGTGCTATTGAGCCTCTTAAAACTTATATAAACCATGGCCTATATGCTAATATATGCAAAAAATCAACAACTTCATCAAGTATCTTTCCATTTTAGTTGGATTGACTACCTGGAATCCAGTGGAGAAGTTTGTGGTGCTATTTTTGACAAGTAAATAGGAGAAATCTGGTTTGCGAATCCTACTCCAAATTTGAGAAAAATGTGGCCAACTATAAGTATAGACAAGTTTTGTCCACTAACACTAACAAGGCAAAGGAGACCTACTACGATGAGGGTGATCCTGTGCCCAAAGTTCTTTGTCACATGTGATGCCACACATGTAGGCATCAGGCTAGACATATACAAGCATGGGGTAAAAGCCTATGGGCCTTGGTTGTTAAACTTGCAATAGTTGCCTTAGTTGGTGTTGTTCCTCCTAGCGACCACGTTGGGAAATAATTATTGAAGGAAATCATTCATGGATTCCACCCCACCTAGTATGCCGATGTTGTAGCCATAGATGAGGCCACATGGATGACATGCCGATTACTATTGAAGATGGCAAGCTCGTATGACTTATGGTAGAGAGCCTATCAAAGCGTAGATTTGGACAACACTTGTGCTGCAATAATAAATCCTCCCATAAATTAGACTAAGAATGTCACCATGTTTGAATCTGCGTGATACTCGTTATAGAGAAAGAGGTGTGCGTGATGAAGAATAGAGATATAATAATCATGCAGAAGCTGTTAGAGACTGGGGGCTCAATGCAATCAATGGAGAATCTCTTGAGAATTAGAGGTTGACTGAGGTAGTGGGCTTACTTCAAGTTGAGCCTTATAAGTCCTTTAGCATTCTTCAAAGAAATGTATGGAGCTTGAGAGCATAAATGTTTGTAAAGATATCATGGAATAAATATGTATTCTATCAATGAAGGGTTTCTATCATATGATGCATCTTCAAAGGCAACAAAGAGTGGATGGTAATATGAAACATATTCTCCATTGGTGCTATAAATAATACTGAAGGGAGAAAGCACTTCTTGCATTTGAGTTAGAAAAGCTAGCTCGTGGGCTCGAGGCTAAAGGTATTTATAGGTTAAATTGGGATTCGCAAGGTATTATTTAATGTGCATAAGGATGAACTTTGTGTTCAAAGACAATGTGTTGTTCGTTGTTGTGTGTTGTAGTAGTGAGTTTATGGAATGTATTGGTCTTACATACTTTGTGTCAGCTGCATGAGTTGATGGAGCCAAATGAGGGTTTTCTTTGATATCTCGAGAGTGTTTATTAAGTTTGATGGTCCATGATGCACCAGTATGGATCAAGCCTTCTCTTGGATGGGGTAATGTATCTTGCAAGAGTACCTCATTGAATTAATAGGGTCTAGTTTCTAGCCATTGTACTCCTATATTGTAGTTTTTATTTCTTTATGACCTATGGATTGTGGCTAATCATTCAACCCCTTTGATACTAAGTACTAAATGAATTCCATTGGTAAATACAAAAATCATTGTATTTTCACAACTCCCACTACTAATAATCTACTCACATGAGAAACACAAACATTAATCCCATCTATCCACCTAGCACAATGTGACCAGTGTTATGCATATACACATACAACAAGTCACTACCATGTGACGAATTTGAAAAAAAAAATATACATTACTAAATGCAATAAATAAAACTATCCACCTAGCACAATGTGACCAATCTTATGCATGTACACATACAACAAGTCACTACATGAGACAGATTTTGAAAAAATAAATTATACATTACTAAATGCAATACATAACAACTCATTTTTACATAAATAAACCATATTAAGTATTGTAAAATTGTCTAGGGATTAAAAAGAAATCGTCCCTAATTTTATTAAAAACAAACCAAAAGTGGCTAAGCACATGCTAGTGCTACCTCATGTAGTGATATGCACTAAATCAATGAGTGAAACCATATATATAAATCACATAATGTACAAAGAAAATGTAATTATTATGTGCTACCTCAAGTGGTGAGTGTATATATAGACTATGAAAATAACAACCCATGGATTCCCCAAGCATTACCTTATGCAACGATCAATCTATGTTTGACCTAGAACTCATTGTGAGTGATCTATATATAAATAATGATTATAGGTTGGAGTAAGACATGAAACTTGGATCCTAGGATGATTCTTATTTTTTATCAAATATATATGATACTCAATGCTTGTGTGGATACTACTCTTATCATTGTTAAGGATAACTAATTTTTTATACAATACAAAAATATCCATAACATCTTGGATTTATGTATTTAATCTTTGGATCCCTTTCAATATACTTTAGTCTTCTCTTTTCAATTCAAATCCATGCTAAACCATCTTCTTTGAAAATAATTGAATTCCTCTATGAGCCATGTACGTAGAAGTATGCATTTCATTCATAGCAAAGTTTCAGAATAATTTACATATGGGTGATAAAAAGAAGTAATATTTTTGTTTTTAAATTCATTCCACGCATGATAAAAATTATAATCTAAGGAATAATTAAGAATCATGGTTTGGACTTGGTCAATAGTAACACGTCCATTTACAACGCAAAATAGCAGCGTCACTAAAAGCGTCGCCATGTGCATTGCTATTTATATCACTAATTTCTATTTATGATGCTAAAGAGACCATATAGCATTGCTTTTAGTGATGCTAATAGCTACACAAATAGCAATGCTGCTCTGAGAAAGAAAAAGCACAAAAAAACCTAATCATAGCATTTGTCAAAAACATTTGCAAGAGAGAACAAAGAGAGAGCAAGAGAGCTCAAAGCTTTGAGAGAGAGAGAGAGAGAGAGAGAGAGAGAGAGAGAGAGAGAGAGAGGGAGAGAGAGAGAGAGATCTCATCATCACCACTGCTGCTGCTGTATGCAAAGAAGAATGAGAAGTGTGTAAGGGAGAAGAGAGAGAAGCCATGCAGAGGAGGCAAAAATGAGATATAAGGGAGAAGGGAGGGAAGCCATGTAGAGGAAGCACAAAGGGTTTCATCTTTTGACCTTTGAGGTAGGTACATTGCCTCCTCTTGCTTTACTTTTGTGTTTTCTTCTTGTCTCTGTTTGTTTTTGTTTGTGAAGAGATGCATTAAAAGAGAGGGAGGGAGAAGAAAGAAAGAAGAGGAAGAGAGAAAGAGGGAGAGAAAGGGGATAAAGGAAACAAAGAGGAAAAGGAAGATAGAAATGAGAGATGAAGGGAGGGTGAGAGGAGGGTAAGTGAAAGAAACAATGAGGAAGAGAAGGGAGGGAGAAACAAAGAGAGAGAGAGAGAGAGAGAGAGAGAGAGAAAGAGAGGCGTGGGAAGAGAAATAGAGAGGGAGAGAGAAGGAAGGAAAAGAGAAGAATGAGGTAGAAAAGAGGGACAAGGTAAAGAGAGAGTAGAGTAAAGTAGAATAGAGTAGAGTAGAGGAGTTTATTATCATCCATGGAAGGCCAAATTATGACCCATGGGACCTTTCTAGATACACAATGATTCTCCTCCCCCATGGTAGGAAAGAGTAGCTAGGGTGAAAGAACAATCTATGTGGCGTGATTCTCCCAAAAGCGTAACATGCGGGTGATGAGATCCCCTAACTTTGATACAGGAGTAGTGGTTACAAACTGGTGAAGTGGCCCCTGTAAAGGGATATCTAAGTCAGCCCGTATATGTGCATATGATGGGCATGTCATAATTATGTGCTCCTCTAATTCTACACTGTGTAGTCCACTTAGCTTACATAACCTCCTCTCTCTTGCCTGCCCACTCCATGCACCTGTCTCGATCAATAAAGTGTGTGATCGAGTTCGAAGTAGTGCAATACTCCGTCTAAATACCACTGAGAGCTGGTTGGCTATGTATGGTTGCATGTGTGTCTCTGCTTGCATGTAGGATTCCCAACATGAAGGATAGATATGCATACTGTAATAAGCAAGTTTGTCATTTGCTTCCTTTCTTTGATGTTTTGCTTGATACGCTCATAAGAGGTCTGATTGAAATGTGTCCATGCATATATATTTAGATGCCATATCTAGATATATATCCACTCCCCACCCTTCATTAGGACCAAAAACGTTTCAAAGCAGTACTCGTAAGAAAATGATTAAGTAATTAGAGGAGGTTTAGAAGAGAAAAACCCTCCAAATTTGGCTGTCTGAACGTGATTAATGAGAGAATGAATGATTCATTTAAGAGGCCGAGTATTAAATATATTCAATCTTTAATGGATATTAAGTTTCACCTTTTCAGTCTTATTCTCGTGAAAATTGCAGAATCTTGTATTTTTGAATTTTCACACCAAAAGACGTCGCTCGGTTGTTCCTCGGCGTTTATTGTTTGCGCCTCTCTTTCTTGTGATTCTATTTCCTTCTTTGTGATATTGTTGCCCCATTTAGGGTTTCTTATCAAAAATTTTACCAGCACCTCCTCTAGCAATACAAGTGCAACCACACCACGCAAGTAAAAACTTACTATTCAATTAGATCCTGTTTATTCATCTTGGAGGAGTATACACTGAGAGCTGAAAAGATAAGTGGGTTGCCTCTTACCCACCCAACCTCCAATCCTCACTACGAGAGCTAAAGAGGGGCACCACCTAGCCAAAGAGAGGATGGGTTAGGATATCCCTTTCCTCAAAGAGAATGGAAAGAACCAAAAACACAACTTCATGAGAGAGAATTTGTAGCCCATCTTAATGGAAATGAAGATGATGGAAGGTTAAGAGAGGTGATGGCTCCTAAATTCTCCCATGAACATATATATAACATGAGAAAATAAGGATTCTCCACCAATAGAGCATATGGCAAGTCTTACTTAATAAGTTTAAGTATGAATGTAGAGGGAGAATTAAAATAGAGTACATATGATTTAGACACCATGTTAGAATATGAAAGAGAGAGAGAGAGAGAGAGAGAGAGAGAGAGAGAGAGAGAGAGAGAGAGAGAGAGAGAGGTGATAAGAGAGGGATACAAGAGGAGAAGAGGTAGAGAAAGCTTGCCATTATGTATTCATGGAATGAGAAGATGATAAGAGAGGGAGACAAGAGGAGAAGATGTAGAGGAAGCTTGCCATTATGCTACATAATAAAAGAGACTCACTCATAGCTTGCCTCAAAGAGATGGACTAGTATGAGGGTATTCTAGAGTGCTCTCATATGCTTGTCATTGTGTTTGTTTACATCTCCATGGGCTCCTTATATAGCCTCCATGAGGATTAGATTAAGCTAATCTTTTTTATTAATATAATCCTAGATGATGTATGGCAATATCTTTGAAAATATGGAGAATAATGGATGGGACAAGTCCCCACCTTGGTCATCATGCAAGAAGCCAAGGGTGGTGGTAGACAAGCTAGAGAAAGGGAGCTAGTTTACAAGATGTGGATGCCCAAAGCACATTATTATAATATATTTACAGAAGGATAAAATGGGAAGCTGATGTGGTGAAAGAGAGAAGAAAATTACATGTAGTTAGTAGTTTGCACCTTAGTAACTTCAAATTGGTTTCTGCAACTTTATAAACTAGGTCAAAATTGATCGGGCAACGCGAAAATTTTCTTGAAATTCACTTTCCTTTGGGATTTATTGAAATTATACAAGTTAGCTTTCAAAAGCTTCTTTGACTTTAGTTTCTCATATATATATATATATATAAGCATGTGACAGAGGGGATCCATGCTTGTAAGCTTTTATGTAAGATCCAAATAACACCATGATGTGGATATTGACTTGTGTATAAGGGTGAGATGTCCTCTAATGATGGTGATAGATTCCAAATCTTGGTGATGCAGGTGGAACCCACATGTAGTTGGAGGCTAGTCCTTTGAAAAAATCTATGCACTCACTCAACCCCTAGGTGTAATCCATTTCCATCTTCACTAAGATAACCCATTCCTTTTGACCCTTTGCATTGACATCCCTCCTAAGAACTTACTCCCCAACTTGCTAGAGTTATCATAACCGAGAAGCAATAATGTAGCATACCTAGTGCTTGAAGATTAAACCCAAAGTGATATGATAAGGCTCTTAATAGGGGTTTTGGCCAAATTTTGTGGTAGAAATCCGGTTTGTAAAAAACCCGGATCAACACCATCAAGCATTGTTGGACAAGGATGAAGCTAATAGGTTGCGATTACAAGGAAAGAAGCATGTAGACTTATGGATGGATGTAAATATTTATCCTCCAGACACTTCTACATGTAAACATCCTCCTTTTTTTACACTATTCATTACTTTATATTGTATGTTGGAGATGGTTGTGATGGGATGCTTTGCTATTGTATGAGGTTATATTCTGCATCTTTTATATTTAAAGAACAAATGCATGAAATGAACGAAGCATTAACACTAGCACAAAAAACTATTTCTAAGCTGGCAGACAAGGTTAATAATCTAGAAAACTCTAATCAGTCATTGCAGGAAAAATTATTACGCTTGAAAGAAACTCCAATAGGATTTAGACAGAGAAAAAGACCACTTAAAAATATAATGGACCTGTGTAGTCGGGTGAAGAAAAGGAGACTAAATCTTGCATAGAGATGTGTCTCTAATATTGTAGGTATTAATATTCGAGAGAATGATGAGAGGATTAAGCTTATTAAAGAAACCATGACAAAGAAGGACATTATAAGGATTCGTAAATCACTTGAAAATGTGGACTTGAGAAGCCAAACTCTGAAAGAGTTAGTGAAAGATTTAAAAGAAACAATTAAACCAAATGAAATAGTGGAGACATGTGACAGTATGGGTATCAGCTTAGAGGTTATCGTGCTCTCTCTAAATTGTGGTTTACAAATCTTAAATGTCATAGAATAAGTGCATTTGGTTTACCTCGGCCTCTTGCAGTTTCAATTGCTAGGACAGTTATGAATTGTAGGATTCCAGATATTTTCAGGGAGTATATCCATATAGAAGGATCTATGCCCTATGAAAAACATAAAACAATGGCCTTTTTTGAATACAACACATTTAATAATATTTGGATTGATCTTAAAAGAGTCTAGATTGCAATAGTCCATATGTATAAATTTACTGTCCAAGAATGTGGTGGTATTTTGAAGTTCACACTAAAATTGGATGAAGCACTGATTCAAAAGGGACAAAAGATAGAAAGAGTCAGCATCTGTATCATGAATAGGGCATTGCAGTACAGTTCTGGTAGGGGGCAAGAACAATTGTTTAAGATGCAATCCGAGATGGAGCTTTGGTGGATTGGTGCGGCCCAAGTACCAACTGAAAGTCATGAAATCTTGGAATGGTTATTCTCTCATACAGGTATTCTTGATATTATAAAGTCTCAAAGTGAAGGTGAAATATTGATAGTCGATGGTATTGGTAGTTTTAATGTTGAATGGCATATGAGTGCTGACTTAAAAACTATCAAATGTATGCTTGGAGTAAGTAATGGGGCCAATGAAAAATATCCTTGCATTTGTTGCATGGAGAGTTTGGGATCCAAAGAATGGAGTACTTTGTAGCTAGCAAGAAGAGCCCTGACTTGGAACTCTATAGATTTATTGTCAAAAATGGGATGTGCCTTGACTTGGAACTCTATAGATTTATCGTGTCAATAAGAGCCCTGAGTGCATTGATAAATGTGAGGATTTATTGTCAAAAATGGGTTTTCATGGAGATCAAGTTCACCTGAGAAAGGATCCAATAGCATCAAGGAAAACAAGAGAGGTCTTAGCAGATGTCTCTATGGGGGGTGGAAAAGCCAGACGATTTCTAAGAAATCATATTGGTAAACAAATGAACGCATTGTGGGAGTGCTGGAGAGAGTTGTGTGCAATCACAAAAAAGGTGGCTAGCATGCCACGAATTGCATTTCTATAAATGGAGGTTTGGAGACACCTTGATATATTTTTAAAAATGCTCAGGGAACAAAAGATAACATCTAACTATTCGGAAGAGTACAAACATTCAATTGTGAATCTTGTTCAAGCAATTAAGGAAGATTGGGGAGAAAAGGATATTACTTTCTACTTGGTAAGATATACATAAATTTGAACCTTTTTGCTTTGAAAACAAGGTTTGATTATTTAAATTGATTATTTATTATTGGGTTGTCACAGCATATTCTTCTTATTCATGGGTCTTATTTTGTGGAAGAGCAAGGGCTCCTAGCAACTTACAGTAGCCAAGGTATGGATAAATCTCACTACCAAGCACGTATGTGTTTCTTTCGGAGCACTAGACATGGAGGAGGAGCAACAAAAACCAACTCTCTTCAGGAGTTATTCAATTGGTTTTTTCGAAGACAAATTCGAGATGGAGAACACAATAAATGTGGTGGAATATAAAATACAAACACTATTTTCAAAATATTATATACATGGCTAGCTTTTAAGAGCCTTTACATCCTCGTTCTCCTTAGGCATTTTTCCTCTATAACGTAAAAACTTTCTTTCCTTGTATCTAGCTATGGATTTGATATCTGTTTTGTTTGCTGCTAAAAAATAAGATGAGTATGCAAGGAAGTATCCAGCCTTGGAGGCAGAGAAGCTAGGACCATAACCAAATATTCAAATGGCTGTTGTCTTTTCCAAAGACATAACTTTGTGCGCATTGTACTACAAACCAGAGTATCCAAGAATCCTTGTAAGTGCTTTAACATAAACAATTGGCCATGAGGCCTCCTCTGAGAAAGTGCTATGCAAAACCAACAAAATATTGCGATCAATCCTCGATATGTAATGCCCAAGTGTAACATCCTTTAGGGAACTACCACCCACTCTCGATCATTTGGCTCTTCCCAAGAAATTATCCTCATCTGCAATGTCCAACTGTAAAAGCAACAGTCATAATGAAAAAAATGAAAATATATGTGTGGTTCCATAAAAAAAAGAATGCATTACCATTTGATTTTCATCACTCTCAAGTTTGCTTGGATTCCATAAGCTAATTGTTGTCTCCTTGATATCCTTGAGCTCCTTTACCTATTCTGACTCCTCCCTTCCGAAATTGGAGATTCCAATCTTCTCTTGAAATAGGTCAAACTATTTGTCAGCAGCCTATAACTCTCTCTCAGCATCATTAACCTTGCTTAAACATATGGAAAAAGCATTCGATGCATCTATAAACTTATCATCAGACATTTGAGTATCTAATTTAAGTAAGTCCTCCTTGGACTCATTTTCAACATCCACTATGCCTTTTGCATCTACATATGTCTATGTAATAATTGCCAAGCAATAATCTTCTCTCAAATTGAAAAGAATCTAGAGATCATACAATAATATGTACTCCTTGTCTTTAATTAGGAAAGTAGGCAAAGATGGAACAATAAAGCTTGAAGGAGTGTCGGAAGGCTCATCAATCTCTATAGTGGTCTCTTCAATTACTGTCTCTACTTTGAATTCAGCAACATCCAGGTCCTTTGCAACTAATGCTTCCATCTGGGTGTCTAGTTGCTCCTCAACATCAACATCATCTACAATCTCTTTAAGAAGGCAACAGCTATATAATTTTGATGTTTCTTTATGCTTTTCATCAGATTTTAGAGAGTATTTCACAAGGGCAAATACAATTAATGTAGTAGACTTAAGCATAAGCCTACATTTTTTTGGGTGTAAAGAGCATAACTCAGATGCATAAAATCTATCAAGACAATGATAACCATATTTCTTGGTAAACAAGGACTTCTCAGTGCTTGATCTTCCAATAGGGGTGTGAACATACTCCTTGGAATCCAACTGAACAATAGGATTTGCCAACTCTTCAAACTCTCCAAAATCTTCCTTGCAAAAATCATTTGAGAAATTAAGAACTTGATCAAGGCCCCACTTTGCATTGAAAATCTCCCTAGCTGCTGGATAGAAAGCAATGTCAATATTGTTTTCTATGAGAAAATCCAAAAGCTTCTCAGAGGCTGTGACATCTGTAATTTGAGACAGCCCTGGGATCCTCACAGGAGACTTTGAAGCCTTTCCCTTCTTTGAAGCCTTGCTTGAACCTTGAGTTGTCACAAACATATGAGATGCTATTGAGACATTTGAGGCAAATGACTCCTTTTTCATTGAGGGCTCAAGGACTCTTTTCCTCTTTATATATGTGGAGGTAGACATGTTTGGCATCTTTGTACTAGACATCTTCTTGAGATTCAATAGCTCTAGAGGTTTTAGATTGTTTTGCATACAACATGAGTATCAACGTATAAGTTCTTTGAAGTGTAGCCCTCACTCCATGTTGGACGAGTTAGGAATACGATGCGAATAGAAGCTTTTCGAAATCTATAGAAGCCAACATCAAACCATTTTCCCAAGGGTAGGAAAATGTCATTTTTGACGAAACACGACCCGACAGGAAGAAAATCAAAACCTTTCTATTTATCTACTTGTGGCTGGACTACTTTGACAAAGGGGGTGTCAAACTATGGAGCTCCAGAGGGAATCATAGAGTATTTTCTGAGGGGGCCATAGAGTATGGATGGATGGGGCGACGAAGTATGGAGGTAGGGAGTGATGTGGAGGTTGAAGACGGGATTATGGATGGAGGGGACAGGTTCGATGAAGAAGAATTGGGGATTATTTAAGGACAGAGGGGGTGTTGATGATGATGAAGGAGATGGGATTATGGACGTCGGTGATGAAGAAAGAGCCGATAGGATGAGATAGACAATTTGGAGCAGTGCACGAAAGGAGACGGAGACAGAGACATTCAACGCAGGAGAAATGGGGAAGAAAAGTGCACGAAAAAATTTGGGTGGCCTTAAATAGGCGCGAGGGCAGAAGAAGGAACATTCCAAAAACCCTAATCAAATGGCCAGTGAGAACATGGCACATGGACATCAGCACCCTCGAGTATATAAGAACTTCTCAGTTGGCGGAAACATGAATTCACACCTTACGTCATGATTGTCGTTCGTTCGACAATACTGATGTATCCGATCGATAGTTGCCCTACGTCGAACATTGGTGACGTCAAAAGACGCTCTACATCCGATGTTGGTGATGTTTAAATCTATGCGATAGCATACTTTGCCAACTTTAGAAACAAGGATTCATCGTGTTGTATCTGAGCTATAGAGGTACGGAGTTGTCCAAAACAGTGCGATAGCATACTTCACTGCGGATCTAAGAATCCTTCATCACGTTGTATTGGAGCTAAAGAGCTTCTTGTCGTGTTCTCACACTGCACTGCGGGCGCGGAAAATACAAAGCGAGTGCGTCTAAAAAGAAACACAAGGGACTCATGCATTTGCGTTGTGTTGGAATAGCCAATACGAAGCGATATTGGCAAAGCAAGAATTCAAATTTTCTCAATCGCGTTGTATTGGGCTTACCTTTATTCCGAAGTGAGGAGCAAGAGTTCAAGGCCTAGGCATTTATTCGGCTTCCATCAAGTCTCTATTTTGGCACAATGGGAGTCATTTTTCTTTATATTTAGCTTCCTTATCACGCCATGTTGGTTTCAATGGTGAGGACAAAACAAACTGCAAGGAAGGTCTTGGTGAAGAAATCTTCTGAAGAAGGTGTTGAGCAAAATGTTGAGGAGACAGTTGAAGAAATTGTTGTCCCTGTCACATCATCTGGTAAAGTATGTGAGGGTGAATCCTCAAAGAACAAGTCATTTGGTAAGGTTGAGCCCTCAACTTCTCCTCAGGAGCAACTTGCCAAGGAAGCCCCTGTGAGGAATAAGAGAAAGTCAAGATGGTTTTACATGCAGAGGTGTTTTGCAGAGACTAGGAAAGCTCAAAAGTCAACTAGTCACCTTATTCCTAAGGGTGCATTTTTTAGACTGGTCAAGGAGATATCTAATAGGTTGTCCTCTGTTGCTTCTGTGGATGACCTCAACAATTGTCTGCCCTATTATGCTTGCAAGACGCAGTAGAGGATTTTTTAATAGATTTTATGAATGATGCTTATATTGCAGCTGCCCATCCACATCGAATTACATTAATGAATAAAGACTTTAGTATGGTTAGCAGACTTATATATAGGTTTGAAAAAGTTTTGAAGCCTCTTCCATCGACTGATCAAAAGGCATTTGAAATCCTCAATGTTCCACCCAGGAGAAAGCAGAAAGAGCCACAAGCACCCAAGATTGAAGAGGTTACCCATTTGTATCCTGCAAGGGTTGCAAGTGAGCACGAGGTTGTCTTGGAGGAGAAAAGGAAAAAGGTAATAGAAAATGAGGATTTGATCTGGTAGCCCAATGAACTACGAGAGGATGGGCAAAGTGTACGGCCAAATGGTCGTGAATGTTTCTGCTAGTCCTAAGAAAGAATACTACCTCAGCATTTCTCCAAAGGATAAGATCCTATTTGAGGAAAGGGATACTCAACTAATAGATTCAATAGTTTACTGTTGTTTGAGGTAAGGTCTTTTGCTTCTCTTTATTTATAATGAATTTTTCCAAGGGTCCTTATATTGCACTCATTCTCTTATTCATTCTTTACTTTGTATATAGGGCATATGTTACTTCTCTTAGCATTGATATTGCTAAGGGTATATTTGTTATTGATCCACTTCGCTCTATGGATTTGTTTTCAAAATCTGATTCAAATATTGCAAGTTTTTTTTAGTAGATTGATAGTGTCACAAACCATCATATTTTTTTTCCATATATTGAAAGGTACTTTCTTCAACATTCTATCTCTTGATGATTTGTCTTTAGGATTTTTTCTCACTTGTGTTTTGGTTTGCATAGGACACTGGAGCCTAATCTATATTGGCATTCTTGCAAGAGAGGCCATTTTATGAATTCTCTTTCACGAATCCATGGCCAATCAAAGATGTATTGTCAATAAGCACTCTTTATTTTATCTTTTATTGGATAAATTTTATAATATTTGCTAATAAGTTAATATGTGCAATGCTGCTAGACTTATTACTACCCACTTGGACACCAGTTTTGAAAGCATTGTTGATCCTCAAAGACCTTTCAAGTTTCTGCTTCAAGAGGTCCCATTGCAAAATGACGTACATAGTTGTGGTTGGAGAGTGGTTTCAAATGCTTCAAGGATAATAGATTCAAAGTTACTGAATGTAGAGGGGGTGAATGTAAGTCTCCTATGCTTTATCTTCTTTATAGTGAAAGTCTCTTGCTACTTCAAATAACTTGTGTGCTTTGTTATAGTGCAGAGACTACCCTGAGTCATACATGTGGTGGATAAGGGAGAGGTGTATTGAACTAGTTTTAGATAGGGTAATTACACTAGTGGACCCAGATTCCCCTCTCCCAACTAAAAATTCCAAAGGACAGGCAACAACCAAGGGCAAATGCAAGAAAATGGCAACCACCAAGAAAAAGAAGTCTCCAAGGTCCAAACAAAAGGGGCCCAAAATGAAGGGTATGCCTAAGCTTTCTCCATTAAAATTTAGTCCATCCCCTCTAAAGCCCAAGGAGAAAAGAGTGCCTGAGGTAATTAAGTTTTTCGAGGAACCAAAGAAAACACCTATTAAGAGGAAACTAGTGATGACGGATGAAAGTATGGAAGATAAAGCAACTTTTCCAAAGAAGGAGATAAGTCTTAAGGATGGAGAAGCTAAAGAATAGCCTTACAATTATCAGTATGTCTATTTGTATTGAAGTAGCATTCCCCTTGTGTATACATCTGTAGTATAATATTCTAACCCAAAATGTAATGATATGTCATTTTGATCTTACCCATGAAAGACGATTTTTAATTCATAGAATCATAGAGAATTATAAAGTCTTTCCTATTAAATTGTATTGCAATTTTGTGACTCATGATATAATGAATTCATTTTGGTCCACAAACGATGATTTTTTATTCAAGAAATCACTGCACAGCTTATACCAAGATTTTTTTAAATAGTACTTATCAATGTGTATAATTCCATGTTTTTGGCAACAATATTTGTGAGCAAAAGAAAGATTCAAAATTATTTATACATGCATATTTATGGTCCAAAACTCACAACACTAGAAGGCAAATAGCTCATACATGATTACCTTGAATTTATATCCAGGAGTAACATTTTCTAGAAACTCCAATGTGTCTCTTACATCCTTAAGACTCCACTTTGAAGTGATGTTCACCTCCTTTACTTCTTGTGCGGTAACTTGTACTGTAAGTTTCAATGTCTTGCAATCAATATCTAAACCTAAAGGAACCCAAGCACCCAATCTAAGTTTGTATCTTCTGTAATCAAAACCTATGATAAGAGACTATTAAGATATATTATAGGATAAACCCAATGATTGAGGGCACACATTGCACCTCATAAAGTCACCTTTGTGGTTAGATTCCTTGACTTTCCAACATAGACCTAAAATTTTGTCCAAATCTTCCTCAAAAAAATTTCTGTTTAGCCATGAAACCTTTGTCCGTTGTAAACATGTTGTTTTAAAGCAAGCTACAAAAACATGTAAGGGTGAAAACACGATAAGCGTACTCTTCTCGAGATCCTTCCAAGAGTCATAGCCTTTTGAATAACTTGAGCAATTTTGAGTTTAAAACTCTCCATTGTTGCTTCATCAGGCATCTCCCAATCCAAAGATTAGAGGCTTGGTAACTGCAAATCTTCAAGGTATCCATGCACACCTGCTCTTGAAGGAACCACATATTGTGCATATACATAAAAATTCAACTTTCATGAAAAAAACTAGTGGTTTGATTAGCATAAATTTATGAATGGCATGGAATGTTCCACTGAGGCTCTCCACAGGTTGCCACTCGAAACTTGTTGATGGAAATATATCTACAACCAACAATCCATTATTTAGCATATGCTTCAAACAAAACCATATACTCACGTATATTTTACAACTCAAACTTACAATGTGCTTGTTGGGAAAAACATTCCCGTGGAGCCAAGTGCATATCTCTGGCCATGTAAACATGTTGCATCAAAGCAAACCAGCCTTGAGGCGTGGTTTTGAATGCAAAGATATATCCCTTCCAATGATATTTGATATCCCCTTGTTTTGTTTTTTCCACTCTATGAGAACCCCTACAAGGTGGTAGCATTGTAACCCAATCATTTATAGCACATGTTTTGGGCTCCCATTCTCCATTTGCGCTCTTGCTATACATGGTGTAAGAGTTTATAGAATGAGAAGGACATCTTGTGGATGCTATGTAAAAGACAACGAGTATGTAGACAATGTGCGGAGAAAGAAATCTAAAGAGAGAGGTCAAGGAGATAGATTAAAAATACTATGAGAGCCAAGAACTTTGAAAATTCTCTCAATTCTCAAAATGGTCTTAATTAACTTAACTCTGTCATGTCTTTGTTAGAGGTTTTATCAGCTTTTATTAGTTAATAATAGGGGCCGTTGGGACTACCAAAACTTGTTAGGGTTTGAAGATTTCAGCTAAATAAGAGGGGAGAATCACAAAATGAACTCTACTATCTCAAAAGCAGAGGAGACAAGAATACCATATTTTTGTCCATGTGGAAAAATCTCTTTGACCCTTTTCTTAATCCACGGATTAACAAAAGTGCCGTTTTTAACGTTTTTCGGCCCTAATGTTAAACTATTTTCACATATCCAGCACCCATCTTGTTGAAAGCACTTTAAGGGCCTTGGACTGATGAAGTACCTACTCATGAGCTGCATCATGGCATCGTTCATGTGAGAAGTATTATGTGGCTCATAAGGATGCGTATGTTGCTTATAGTAATGATCAAGTGGCTAATGATATTGAGCACTCCGTTGCTGATAATGTTGTTGCTCCCCATGTACATACTCATATACATTTGCATGATGTTGTCCATGTACATAGTGATGTCTAGATGGTTGTCCATGTATGTGACCAGAATGTAGCTCATAAGAACATACATAGTCATTAGATGCATGCTGGTCAAAATATTCACAATCATCATATGCATGTTGACCATAAGTAGGCACATGTGATTGCCTTTGCACATCAAACCCATGCCAATGGTCACATGTGATTGCCTTTGCACATCAAACCCATGCCAATGGTCACATGTGATTGCCTTTGCACATCAAACCCATGCCAATGGTCATGGTACTCATAATATCCGTGACAATGCCCATACTGTTGTTCATAATCATCTTGAGTCGCCCTTTTAATTGCAGCCATTTGAGCAACTTGAGTTGTAATAAGGGCTGCAAGTTTGTCATTGATTGCCTTAGTTTGCATGTTGGTGATTGAGATCGTTGAGATCACTCGGTCCATCTTAAACATGATATGAATGTGTTGCTCAATTAGTTGGTTGTGGGTTGCATCTCGGAGAGCTTCTTGTTGCCATAGAGTAGCATTCAATGCATTCATTTGGGGATGCCAAGAGTGAGAAAAGGAACTAGAACTAGGACCCATGATTCAATTTATCTAGTTGTTTCTCATTGCTACTCATTGCCCAATGGACCCCTCAGATACTCATGACAATTTGCTTCAATGTCTACAATTTTTAGTGTTGTAAGCCTTGTAATCTCCCACAAACGTAATTTCCTTCACTGTGTATAACAATGTAGGTGTTGTCACCATTCAATCTTGGAATCACTACAGCATTTAGTTCTCATCCATAGCTATAGTTTCTTTTGCATTCAATGTTGTTTCCCACTCTCTTGATTTAAGTTCACCTCGGGATTTCTAACTACAGCCTTGCTCTTGCTCTAGGCTTCCTCATTAAAGCCAAGACGTATACCTCCTTCAAGCCTTAGTTCATCTTTTATGCCACCTGCTTGCTTGGAGGGATGTGCCGAGCTCAGAAAGACATGCTCTATTGAGGAAGAAGTTGAGCTAGTGCTATGTCATTTGTGACTTTACTGATTCCACCAAAAATGTCAGGGAGAAGGATATTAAATGGCTAATATTGATGAAACTTGTGGATTATGTGGCATAAGAAACAACAAAGCTCAATGAAGCTGCTATTGAGGACAGTTTCAGAAGGATATCCCTTAATTTGTTTAGGTCCTTGCTTGTTCCACTTCATAATGCTACAGGTGTTAATCCCTTTGACATGGAAGAGGAAGAGCCTACAATGGACCTTTCACGATGCCAACATTTACAAGTATTTTATGAATTTCTTCTGAGGTATCCAATTTCTCATTTCCTGATGCAAAAGATTGGCTACTAGAGAGGTACATCCTTAGTTCCATCATTGTCCATAAGGAGACTCACAAATCTACTCTCAAATATGTCTATAAGCTCATAATCAACTCAATTCATTCAGGCACATCATAGCTATGTGAGGAAGGCACAATGTCTTCCAGTTTCCGGTGCATTCCTGTAGGCTACATTCTGGGCTCATGTTGTATTAGCATGGATGATTTTCCCAAGATAGAGATGTAATCTATAGCCCTGCAATGTCTGAACAAACGGATACCCTTATACCTCAATAAGTATTTTGATCTATAATCCTGTGATGCCTAAACAAACAGATACCCTTACTAGAACAACAAAAACCCTTCAACAATTCATTTGATCACCATTAATCCCATAACAGATTCCCTCATGGTATTCAAATGAAGAGACACAAATTCTAATGGAAACCTTCAATTTTATGTGTTTTGATGAACAAGGAGTGCCGTGGGGAGACAATGTCTTCTTTATCTGGATTGCTGAGACAATTCAGGGGGAAACATATCCAAGAACATTGCAGTTAGGGCTACAAAAGAGGGCATGCATCTTAAGCCAAAGGTGCTAGTAATTTCTGTAGTTGCATGTCTGTAGTTGCCTGTCAATCCACGAAAGATGTTGCATTTAGAGAGTGTCTAACGCTGCATTACTCTCTGGTGAGTAGGTATTTTTACAACAAGACTTTGGGCAGTGCAAGTCTTGAAGGTGGATTGCTTGCTTGGAACGGATTCTATCAAAGCGTGAGAGCTACAAAGAACAGGGGCTTTCTCTCAATGTTGATATATAAGCCACTGCTTTCTATGAGAGTGTACCTATGATAGAGTTTCTCAGTAAGAAACTAAGACAGTTCAATCCACATTGCTACTTAAGTGATGCCAATCATGTTTTAGTGAAGAAGGCACTCACCAAACTAAAAATTGAGTGGCTTCAAGTATAGCTTGAGCAAGCAAACTAAATCGCAGCTGGTTGTCCTGGTAGTACACCCCTATGATTCAAAGGAAGATCTTACTACTTGCTATCTTACCCCAAACCGTACCATTGATTTCCAAACCTTAGGAATCATTGGAAGTCAAGGCAAGAGAGGCTGCTTCTTCTAGCAAATTGGCGTTGATGGGCTTCAAGGTAGAACAAGTCCGATTTGGTGAGGGTCTATTCTCTGCAACACTCGGGGAGATTAGGGAGTCTAATGGATCATTGTGGTTTGCAAATGGCTCAAATCTTGGCTCCCACAACTATTAATAGTGCTCCAGCTATAATAAGTAAACTACAGTCAACACCTCAGTTGAAATGGGTGATGTCATAGTGTCTCTTGTAGTAGACGAAGACACCACACCGTTTGCTTTGATTTATTCTTCACAAACTTCTTCTTCTTCTTGGGACCTTCACACCCTTAACTAGTACTCCAGATGCTCAGGATGAAGTGGAGAAAGCCATGACAACACCCATTTGCAAAGGAGGAGCAAGGTCTAAGAGATATGAAAAGTTATTGGCTTGGTACTCCATGGAAGCTCCAAAAGGGAGCTTACAGGGAAGAAAGAGAATACCTCTTTTCATAAGCAACTCTGAGTGGATCTCTCACTAACTCCTGAGAGTCCTTCTTGACAAGTTTACCTCTAAATTTTGACTAGGGATTGAAAAAAAAAAGACATTTTTATCCCCCTTTCCTCCAATTTGTCCAAGCCTCCTACCATAGCTTGTGTGGTCTTCAAGAAAGCTGCCATCCCCCTGTGGTACTCCATCACTACTCCTTACAACTCCTATCCCTGTTGTACCTATTTGAACCATGGATTTTTTTGTAAAATGTAACTAGATGTGAGAAAAGAGAAAGAATAAAGGACCAAATACCTATGCTCTGATACCAAATGTAATGAAGGAGACCTAGGAGAGAGAACGAGAGAAGGAAGAGACTGTAAAGAGGAGAGAGAAAGGGGAAGAATATGAGAGAAGAAGAGAGAGAAAGACTAGAAGAAGAGGGAGAAAGATAGAAAAATAGAGAGAAAGAGAAGGGAAGCCATGAAAGCTAGAAGGGTAAAAGAGACTTGATTATTGATAACCGATGTGCTAATTGGATCTCCCAACACCTTCAATACCCCGTCAGTATAACTAGGTATTCCCATGCTAACCCATGTCCTACCTGTCTATCCCCACTCTTTACATTGCTTGCTCAATTTTTTGATAATTTGCTTTTAAGAATACTTTAGTATATGTGTTTTAATTACTATTCTTTTTGTAGAGTTATGTTTTTGTGATTTATCTAAATCCTTATATTGATTATACTATCATCATTTTTTGATTATGCAAGAGGTTACCTTTGATGATATCCAAAGAGTAGGATGAGTCAAGGAATGATAGATGAGGAGCTATAGGAGATCTTCACATGTATGTCTCTAGATCACATGGCCCACTTTAGAGATATGGAAAATCATGAGTTGTTGCAGTCATTGTTTAGCCGTTCTGCAAGGTCTACCTCAACAGATTCTAATGTTTCAATCTCCAATAGTGGAAGTCCATGCTCTAAACTAGCCTTGGATGGAGGGAGTGATTCTAGGAGAGGTGATGTGGAGATGTAGATGCTGTGAGTCCATGGTCGGTTCACTAGTCCTTACTCTCGCACCAATTCTAGAGAGGATGGCTCAAGTGGGTGTTGTGGAGGCACCAATGCAGTGTCTCTATCTCATCAGTCTCATGGACACTTGTCACTTCCAAGGTTTATCACACCTGTAGGGACACCTACTCCCTTGACTCCAAGTTTTGCTCAGTGATCCACAGATCCCACCCCTATGGGTGCTACTCCAAGAGATACCACCATTGTAGGTTTGCAATATGTACAGGGGTCTCTTGGTTATGCCTAAGAGCATGGTTGCAGGTGGGAGAGGCCACACCTTAGACATGCCCTAGTAGGGTACGAATACATTGCAGATGAGAAAATAGGTGTTGTGATCATGAATGATGAGGAGAGGAGGGTGATGGCTCGCATGTGAGAGTTGTGACAACAAGTATTTAGACACAATACTTTAGACTGTTGGAAGAATATATCAGAGGGGAGTAAGTACTATATAGTTTCTAGTAACTACGGCAATAGAGAGGTTTTCGACTAGGTGGATGATGGATTGTGTGCGTGCATACATGTCACATAGACGATCAGATATGCAAGTAAGACAATCAAGAGTAGTGTCTCAAATTCAAAGTGGTTGGACATAGAGGATTAGCAAGGACTCAAGGAGGAGGCCATAGACTATCCACGACAATGGCAACAGCAATGGGAGGCAAAGAGGGCACAATTGGATGCAAGGTTCGTCTTCCATAATCTATGAGTGGCGGCCATAGGACTTATTTGGAGGACGTTTTAAGTTTTCTTTTGGTCCTTCTCACTTTCTTATTTGGAATATCACTTGTACTAACAACCTTATTTCTAACAATGCTACTTTGTTTTCTTTGCAGCACTCCATCACAAACCATGATCCTATAGGTTTGGAGACTTGATATGTAGAGAGACATGGTCTGAGTGCACTTATTGATGATAGATTGTATGCACATGGTAGTCTAGTAAATCAATCCTCTTTCTTGTTTGCAGTCATTAGTTTTTTTGTGATACAAAAAGAAATTGTGAATTAATGTCTGGTTGTTTATTCTGTAGAGTCCATTTGACACTCCATTGCATCAGGACGAGTGCTTGAATGGCAAAGAGTTGTAGCATGCACTTGGATTCGTGGAGCACACCATTTCATTTTTTGGTCATGTGATCCATGCAAGCTATTTCCATGTAGCATTCCTTAGATATATTTCTCATCCTTTGTACAAAATCGCATTTTGCGATATTTATAGATACATTTTCATGTTTGTTTTGGACTTTTCTCTCTATGGTTCCATGTAGTTTTATGAGTTGTCATCATCAGTCTTGTAATCATTTTATAAGTTATCAGTCTCGTAGTTTTATGTAGTTTTTGCACCTATCTTGATGATGATTGTGTATCCAATATGTAATTTCTTTATAGAATATTATGCAGCATGGTTTTGGGGGGCGACAGGGTAGCTTGTTGTTGTGCCACCAATTTCTTTCTCTCTACAACTGTTGCTATTTACATCACTAATTTACTGCACATGTCGCTATCTGAGTCAATATATGCATCTAAAAAGTGATGCTAATAGCGACGTAGATAGTGATGCAAATAATGACTCAATTTTTTTGTTGCTATTTACATTGCTAATTTCCTACACTCATCACTACATGAGTTAGTATATGCATTGGAAAAGCGACGCTAACAATAGCAATGTAAATAATGACACTAATTGCGACGGATCTATAGAGACATCTATACTGACACTTTTAGTGACAACGAGAGCAAAATTTTAGATGAATATTTGTGTCACTTTAAACATCGTTATGTGGCTTGTATCTTGTAGTGCATCATGTATAAAGGAAATGTATTTATTATGTGCTATCTCAAGTGGTGAATGTGTATATAGACTATGAAAATTACAACCCATGGATTCCCCAAGCATTACCTTATGCAACGATCAATCTACGCTTGACCTAGAACTCACTGTGAGTGATCTATATATATCAAATAATTATAGGTTGGGAGTAAGACATGAATCTTGGATCCTAGGATGATTCTTTATTTTTCTATAATCTTTGGATCCCTTTCAATATACTTTTCAATTCAAATCCATGTTAAACCATCTTCTTTGAAAATAATTGAATTCCTCTATGAGCCATGTATGTAGAAGTATGCATTTCATTCATAACAAAGTTTCAAAAAAAATTATATATGGGTAGTGATCAAAAGAAGTAATATTTGTGTTTTTAAATGCATTCCATGCATGAAAAAAATCATAATCTAAGGTATAATTAAGAATCATGGTTTGGACTTGGACAAATGAGACATAACATAAATATACATATTTGATTTTTTCAAAAAAAGTAAGTGATTTAGTAAAGCATTATTAATACCTTAGCATGACTAGGTAGATATTGAATCATTGGATGGAAGTTTTGAATGAAATATGCATGTTTTATATGTAGGTTATAAATAAGAGATTGTGTTAGTATATGTTCATAGCTTATGAATTAGTCTTCAAGTGCTATAAGTTTGCTCTAAAGGCTTCATTTTTCTACTCTCTTATGCTATAGGATGGTTATTTCTACAAAAAGGTATTGTGCCTGTAGACGCACTAGCATTCATGATAGCTAAAAAGAAAAGTTGGATAAAGTTAGGCAATTGTAAGACAATACATGATTCAAAAGACTTCTATTAAGTAGCTCTCCATCTAATTTCAATTCTCTTAATAGGAAAGGATTGCCAAAGGTAGAGCTATGAGTGAAAATTTCCTACCAATTTTATATGGAATCTAATAAAGCTAAGACATCTTTCTATTTGAGACATGGGAAGAGCAAGGTATCATCATACTTAGATCCATCGAATTCTCCTAATGATGAGTATGCTTACTTTATTCCTTACTCATCTCTTCAAGTGCTTTTGGTTACTTGGTTGGGTAAACTAGATTTCATGATTCCAGTTGGGATATTTTAATGAAATTGTCTATGTAAGGTTACTAGCAACTCCAAAGTCTATGGCAAGAATAGGTTTAGGTCTTTTAGATTCAAAATTGGATTGTGGGAAGCCTTGTGGGGATAATGGTTTTTGAGCCAAGACTTTCTACAATTGAAGGCTATCTTGTGCACTCTTTCAATCCAATAGGTATTCATATCAAAGGTGGCTATGTATACTTATACGAATTTCCAACACTATATTAGGGAATTCGGGAATTCTCATATAGTTTGGGAATTCCCAATATAGTTAATATTTGGCCACACGGTCAAATCTTGTCTCCTTACTTGAAAGTGAAGTTTACCCTAATTACTATATAGGTTGTCTTTCCAAGTTCCACTTTGAAGCATGGGTTAAGATTTAGCCACATGGCCAAATCTTTACCCCTTATTTGAAAGTGGGACTTGGGAGATTCCCAAAATCTCTAATATGGTGTTTTCCTCACTTTAACCATTTATGCTAGCTAGTTATATCAAGACGCATGGGCACAATATTCTCCATCCTAGTTGGCTTCTGGATGCATCTTAGTAATCTTATGGAGAGGGTTTGATCAATGCAATATTCTCCATACTAATTGACTTTTAGATGCATCGTAGTAATCTTCTGGAGAGGGTCTATAGTTAGTCGGCCAAGGACATCCTAAACTCTATCACTGTCTACCAAAACAAAGAGCTTGGTTGGATCTCCATACATTTGGATTATTATAATTGCCTTGATATCCTTATTTTATGCAATATACTTACATATTTATGAGTGAGCCCTCATACCATAGCATCTCCAAAGAATCAAGATGCTCATGAACATTGCTTGATGATCATTACATTCATTAGCTTTAGCTTTACAAAGTTCTTAAACTATTAGAAACTTGAACATCTAATTAGAAGTTGAGTTGAAAATCATGTCTTTTAATTCATTGGCAATGTTTCTTAGGCATGTATCATATATCTATGAGCCCTCATACCATAGCATTCCCAAAGAATTAAGATGGTCATGAGAGATGCTTGATGATCATTACACTCATTAGGTTTACAAAGTTCTTAAACTTGAACATATGATTAGAAACTTGAATATATGAAAAGAACTTGAGTTGAAAATCATGTCTTTTACCTCATTTGTAATGTATCTCAGTCATGTTTCAAACAAAATAGAGAGAATTAGTGAATATTGCACAAAAACTCATGAATTTGATCAACTATACATTGATGTCATTAAAAAACATGAAGTGTACCCCTAAGATGGGAGTATAAGATCATTCTATTAGAGCCCCAAAATACCATAATGTCTCAATATTTCTTGCATCCATGGATTTTCATGCAAGAATAGATTAAATTTTCACCTCTAGTTGGCACTCCACATACCTTTGTTTTTCCCCCTATCATATATGATGATACAAATCACACTTCCATTTTGCTCATGCATGGCTTTAGACATCAATTTAATTCAAAAAGGATTCATGTGCAACTCCATCAACATTAAGATGCTTTACCTCACTGCTATTTTGAGGTGATCATTGATTCAATCATGCTATGGTTAGCAAAATGACTTATCACTTTGTCCACTAAAGGGTGGTGGAATAAGTCATCTCAAATGTCATGCTTCATCTATTTTACTAAATTTGAGCAAGCTGAGGCTAGTTCTCCATTTATTGGATCATAAGCTATGCACCGTAATTAGAATTGCTCGATGGATTTTATTATTTATTGCCTTCAACCATTCAATGGTTGCAATCATGATGTGCTTGTTTATAAGTAGAGCAATGCTTGATGATCAACAAAGGATCTAAATAGGTTGGCCAAAAGAAAAAACATCATAATATCATAAACCATCCCCAAACTTTCTTGTTCTAACATAAAGTAATTCATCTCAACATTTTTGAGATGTCAATTATCAAATCTCACTAGAAAATTGAGATTATGTTCATTAGGTTGATAATGCACTATTGAGGCTATATCTTTTATGTACCTATGTGCACATGAAATGTGATGGTCCAATTTAGAGCTCTTAAGATTGATGTGGTAATAAGTGCCTTCTTAAGCTTCTCATGAGCTTCTTGTCTTTCTTCATTTCACAAAAATACTACAAGGAACTTGTATAAGGATTTAGAAGTAACAACGTAGTTGAATGCAAAGCACTTGTAATAGCCAATGTGTACTCGAACCATTAAATTCCATTAACATTAGTTGCTGGGGGTAGGCCAATAGTCACTTTAATTTTGGTGGTTATATATGTCACAATGTTGTTATTCAACACTACATGCACGAAATGGCATCCATGCTAAACCTAAAGTTAGCATCTTGGAGAATTCAGTTATGATTTGTGTTCCCAATGCTTCATGAATACTCTCTTCAACTAATCAAGGTGATCTAGACTTTGACCTCTCATAGCTTATCCTCAAAGATTTTGCACACTAAGAATTGGAAGGTAGCTAATGCATTACTAGGATGAAGGGCATGGTGATGTATACAAACACCACCTAGGTAGTACCAAAGGTGGTCTTGTGCCTATCGTTAGTGTGGACTCACACTTGATTGTGTCCAAAAAATCTATCAAATAATCTATAATATTATTTGATATTATGCTCTCCAAAAGCAAGGGTGATTTTCCCTTTTAGTCATTTTGTTCAAATCTTCCTCTAATTTTTTTAATCGTGATGATCAATCATACCCAGTTTGTGTGCTCATTTTTGTGGATAAACCTTACTTTGAGATATTTGTCAAGGCTTTTGCCTCATGGTCTACACATAGCTGGAGTTCATGGGATATCACCTCTACTTTTGTTGATTGGCTTTGATCTTAGACTTGGAGATTGTATGTGTAACCATGCTTTGGGTGATATTCTTTTTAGGTGAAGAACATTCCAATCCAAAGGTTTTATTATGCATAGATCCTATATGTCATGTGCATTTAAGGCCAATTTATAAAATGCTTATTGTGAATGTTTCATTGATAAGATGCACTCTTTTTCTTCAAAAATCTATAAAATTTCCCCTCATCCTAACCATTACCCTCTTCTATAAGCATATGTTTGCAAGTTTATGAATAAAAATCTCACATCTTTGAACTCATGTGGTAGGAACATATCTTATTGAGTGACCCATCCCATAATTCCATGCAAACACCTCAAGGAACTCCTTGAGGAGGGATACTATGTGTGCTTCCTTGTCCTTAGTGAGATCTTAGAGTATGTAGAGAAGTTTGTTGGGAGATTCTCCTTCCTCTACTATATTCCCTATATTCCCTTCTTTCCCCTTATTTTGTCCTTCTATTAGTTCATTTATTGCCAATTCACTTTTTTATTCCAACATGACTCTCACTCAATCTCCTTTTACTCTGTAAAGTGTTTGGGTGGATCTTTGATGTTTCACTTCTTGTTTGTCCTTCCAATTTGGCATCATGTTAGCTATTGCAAAATTAGGCCACGTGGTTAATATGTTGGGAATCAAAGATCTTTATGTTCATTGTGCCACGTGGGTGACACATGGGTGATCAACAATTTTATTTTCAATGATACACATCATACATGGATAGTGCATGAAATTACTGAGATAGTCAATGTTTGATAATGCTACATGGTTAGTACAAGTGTGATTAAAAGGCTTTACACCATGATTGTTGAAATCTTGATACCTCTTAATACTATAAACTTGTCTTCTCTTTTACCACTAGGGCCTATCAAATGGTGGTTTAGGGAAACCCAAAGATGGACTAGGGCAAGTTCAACAATAATTTTCTCATAGTATCATCCAATCATGGAGGTATATCATGTGATGGCCTATGTGGATGAGCTACCATCTTCTAAAGGTAGAGGATAAGTAATGAAGTCACCATAGCAAGGTATCTCCTTCAAGGGGAGGCACTTCAAAGGGGGCTATGAGCCAATAAATCCCTCATCATTATTGTGGATGAGGGGGATGATCCCATTGTGAAGGAGTGGATTATGTATAGTCTACATGAGGAGACTCGAGACAAATAGACTAGCATTAACTAAGCTATCCAACTTCTCATATGGGTGTCATAACACACCCTAATGAATGTTCTTGACAAGATGAGATGTGCCCTATTAACACTCTCTCTTAGATCAAGGTGATCACTTACAATAAATTTACAATTGACACATAAGAGCTCCTAGTAACCACTACCATTTCTCATACCACAACAATGATCTACCAAAAACATTTTACATTAAAGTACATGCAAGAATGACAAAGAATCCAATGTGGCTATTACACTATCTCCCACTATTGCCAAATCCATCTCAAAGAGCACACCTAAGTTGATGTCAATCATACTGAAGTGATGGGATCTAAAATGGGCCGGCACTGGCTATGGCACTAGCCGAACCTTATGCTCATAATAGACAAACACACCCTCACGGCCTCGCGGACCAGGAGGGTCAATCTTCTGTTAAAGGACAAACTGCCCTAAAGCCCAATCTATGCATTTATAGTTTCATCGTTTTGTAGTCCAATGTTTCCCTTTCTATAAACTCCTCAGATGGAAAACCCGTACACATTGGCAATAAATACCACGATAGTCACATACATGGGAGGCAACCTCTCAGTAGAAACACCGCGGCCCCACTGCAGCTCTCCTACATCGCAGGGATTGGCCCCTTGATGCGCTGCTCAACATATAAAACAAATGAACAAACTCCACTCTTCATTTCAAATCCAGGAGATATACAATGTGTCCTCACTTAATAGTCCCTTAGGAAACTGACCCTCTATCCTACGGCAAGGGATACCCTTACACTCTCAATCGTGGGTCAAAGTCCTAAGAAAACAAGTGTTATACAGTCCAGGAGCTTTTCCATTGATATCATGAACTATGCATAGTGCATAATGTGAACAATTTAGTGCACAAGCAGAAGAAAAATCAGCATTGTGCATCGTGTGAAACCATTCTTTTCATAATTTCCATGCTAGCGTTTATGTAATGAGAAAAGACACCGAGCCTTATGCTCATGCTGCCTTTCCCTTTATTTTAAAACAACATGCTATAGGCATTATACAACACATAAAATAGATTTTAGTTTATATTTTGACGCTCAACCTCCCCTCTCACCCTACCGTTTAATGTTTTGCATTCGTTGATAGGTGAAAATGGTCGTTTTATGTGCATTTCCTTACAAAGAAAGTGATAAACATGAACGAAAACATAGAAACAAGGGTAAACCGAGGCCAACCTCATACTTTACCTTCATTATACATTGCACAAACACACATGTAATTTTTTGGAATTTTCCTTTTACCGTTTCCTAATTTTCTCCCATTTAAAACCCATTTTCCACCATTTTTTGGTATTTTTTCTCTATTTTCTTCAATAAAAATGACTAAAAATGAAGATTGACTGTGGGCTGTGGCCCTTAGGTTCCTTGGTAGCAAAATTTTAGGTTTTGTAGGTGTTATGTCTCATATTTCCCATTTATTTTGCAAAAACCCCATTTTTACCCCTTAAACGCGTGTTTTTCGGGTTTTATAACATTAATTTCAGCCATATCACTTATGATTTTCTGATTTTCAGATTATAAACTATTGAAACTCATAGAAAACAACATCATGATGAATAATCAGCCCATGGGAACAATCTTTCGTCAATCAAATAGCATAAAAACTCATTTTTCCTTCATAAAAATTGAATTACCGCTTAGATGTCCGTGTTTTGGGATCTCGGTTTTGCTACGGGACTGTGGGTTAGCCCACATTCAATGTCCAGCATCTTCACAATCAGCAATCTTCATGTCTACATCGACCCGGAAGCAATCCGGTCCCAACTGGACAATCTTTCCTTCACCGTTCTTCATTTCCTCTTGCACGCAGGAACAACGCTTTAAAGGAGAGAGAGAGAGGAGAGAGAAAGACTAGATTTCCATCTCTTCATTCAGTCCATCATTCTACGAGTGAAGACAGGCGATAAGATCCATCAAGAGGGAGTAGATCAGCCCCAAGATCGGTTGCGTAGGGTGTTCACAGCTAGGAAATCCAAGATCCATCCATGGAGGCGAAAAATGCGCCCGTGCAGTTCAGGCCATGTCTCTCCTTCTCTCTCCACATTTTTTTCATCAAGAGGTGCATAATTTTTTTTTTTTGGGGGGGGGGGGGTCCAAACTCCAAAAGGCACACCCAATTTTGACCTTTTAAATGTCTACCTCTTCGAATCTTGACCGTTTCTTGGCTCCTTCTTCGTCCGGCACCCGATTCGAGCTTTGAAAAATCCTGGGCATCCGGCTTGACATCCCGTATTGACTGGCAACTCTTGACAACTTGCAGGGCAGTCTGAAAATTTATCAAAAATCCACAAGTGTCGCTCGGGTGCCTTTTAAAAGTCATCTTTCACTTGGTGCTTAAAATCATCCTAGCTGGAGCCGCCGCCTTCGATGTTAAATATTTTTCCCCTAAATTCCGAATTTTTTGAAAAATTTTAGGCACATCCCGGGCTCAAAACTCCGCTCTCATTAGCGACTACGGAATAGGGCGACTCGGCCCGTCGAATCCCACAACAGATCTGCACAAAATAACCAAAGGAAGCATCAAGCTGATACAAAATAGATACATACTAACACACATCACAAAGCTCACCCTACCCCCTGACAAAACCAAGGCATGAAATCCATGAGGAGTAGGCCTAGCATAATCTGATAGAAGGTCCGAAGCTAGTCCCTAACCGACTATTCCAGCACGGCCAAACTAAAAAAAACCTATCAGAGATGTTGTCCTAAGTGGTGGTCTGATCTACTTACCTAACTAAGGACAATACAACCAGGAGCTCCTACTAGGCGAGGACTCCTATAGCCTGATCAACAAGTATTTTCTTGTAGCACATTTCTTCTTTTAGGTCTTTATTTCATACTCGGGCATGTAAAAAGGAGGAAGCTGAGCATATTGACCCAAGGAGAACAGGGCATCGGCCTCAGGTCCTGTCTCGGTACCCAAGAGCCTACCAAGCCCTCACGAGGCGACACTTAATCATTTTCTAACACTCACTTTTATTTTCACTCCAACCTTCCTTACGTTCTTCTTTTCCAGCAAGATGCCACCCCTAGGAAGACAAGGCATCGGCCCCAGGTCTGACTCGTCCCCAGGAACCTATCACGCCTTCGCAAGGCGATGATCAACTGCTTATAAATTTTCTTTTCTTTTCTTTTCTATTTTTATAGGGGTTAGAACCCCTTTTTACACACCTTTGTGTATATTTATTGTCTTTAAGATATTCAGGGTTTTTTTCTTCTATCATCATCATTTTCCTTTCGGCAGGCTTCTCTAACTATCTCACAACTACAAGAACTCCTAGAATGGCTGCCTAGCAGGCTAGCAGAATAGGGTCACTAGAACTACCTTCTAAAACACGTCTTTTGATGCCTGACAATGTCTTTATAGGAGGCAACGACTACTCAAACCTCCCTCAGACTTACCTAACCTAAACTCTAGGACTTCATGCCTTGGACGCCGGTCCCCAACAAGGAAAGAAAATCCCCTACTAGTACACAGACACATATAGCAGAAAAACACGGTACTTATAAAGGGAAGATATCACCTGGATAGGGCCACAAGAAGCTCCCACACAACAAAGGCTCCTTCTAAGCTCTTCTTCGAACCTGTCTAGCACAATACTAAAATAAGAAACCATTAACTGCACCTGTACTAAACAGACAACTGGCCCTCTTGGCCTAATGAAATAAACCAGAATAGCACCTACACATCCCTCCCCGAAATAGTACAAATATACAATAATATGCTCCTTTCCAAGGAGGAAAAATAGGACTCACAGCCCTAAACTAAATGCATAAGATTATGACCCATCCCTCTTGCATATACAGCAAGAGGCGTACACATAACATGTTGTCTAATCAACCTATGGGTCCAGGATAACAACGGTAGATTGGTCTCGGCTACTTTTTGCATCACCCATATCAACCATCGCCTGCCATATATTGCATGCTCTGATAACATTCCCCACAAGCGACCGGGTCTTGTCTCATTATTGATAGAAATATCCAAACTAGGACCACAGTTGAAGAAAAGGTCTTCTTCATAATCAAGATTTGCCAATGAATCCGTAAATTGATTCCAGTAACGTGGAATCAGCTGAAGAGACACTCTCTCAAACTCCTCAAGTAAGGTCATCGCAGTTCGATGATACATACAAAGAATGGGATTCGGCACTGTGTATGTCCCATCTAGTTGATTCAGGACCAACTGGGAATCCCCTTTTACTAACAACCACCAAATACCACCTTGTTTGGCAATATGCAGTCCCATAATCAAGGCTTTATACTCCACCATATTGTTAGTGAATCCTACCCCGAGATAAGCAGCTAACTTCATCGTAACTCTACGTCGGGGATCTCGGATTACGACTCCAACACTTCCTTTTTTATTAGGGCCCCTGGACGCTCCGTCAACATATAATGTATATGTCCACAATGGATTTACACAGCCTGCCATCACGAACTCCTCTATTCGTAATTATGATAGTCAAAATTTAACATGTTTAGAGGATGAACTGACGGCTCCATCCCACCTTCTTCATTAAACTCAATAGGGATACTTGTCAACAGTAGTAAGCAGTGATGGCAGAAGACTTTGATTTCCCTTTGTTATACATATGATGCATCAATTGTAGAAAATGTAGCATCCCAAAATGTTGCTCAATACATACGATGACTCCGTGGCAAAAAACAATCATTAGTAGTACCTAGAGTAATCGAGTAGCTTGTGAAAGATTTAGGACAACAAAACAAAAGCACGAAGCATAAAAACCAACAACACTAGTTGTCTGATACCATGTGAGGAGGAGCAACGGAAGCACAAGAACACAACTTTTGACATCGAGAAGAATAACAATGGAAAAGAAAACACAAGAACTCAAAAAATTGAATGAGCAAACAATGCAAAATCCATAACAAGACATGAGATCTACCATACAAACCACACAAGTGATGGCACATGTAATAATTGGCAGTACCTCAAACATTCTTCTCTCTAGATGGATGTGCTCTAATACTAGGTGAGTGGAGTATGTATTGACTATCGAACGAGACTTGAGACCAATAGACTAGACCTAGGTCAGTTGACCATATAGACACCCTAATACAACCTAATAAATGTGCCCAACACCCATAAAATGTACATGCTAATACAAAGTCTCAAATGAGAAGAATTATGATAATTTATTAAAGAAAATAAAAAGGCTTCATAATAGAGTTAGTATAATAGTCCCCACTGACTTTATCATGATTACAAATCATATGATACACCCAAAAAAAAAAGAGTTAAACGAAATAAAGGGGAACCATTCTTTAAAAAATATTTTTATATCATTTTTCCAAATGAACCAAGTAATGGTAAATGAGTGATCAAACGTACACTCCCTACTTATTGCAAGGTTCAACTTTGCTTGGAAACACATAACCTAAATCCTATTCTTCAATATCATAAGGCTAATAATTGAGAATTGTCATATCCTTGCGTCATATTCTATCCATTCTCAAAATGTTGCACAATACATATGATGACTCAATGGAAAAAAACAATCATTGCTAGCATGTGGAGTAATTGAGTAGCTTGTAAAAGACTTAGGACAACAAAAGCACAAAGCATAAAAACCAATAAAAACCATTGCCTAATACCATGTGAGGAGGAGCAATGGAAGCACAAGAACACAACTTTTGACATCGAGAAGAATAAACAAGGAAAGAGAGAACACAAGAACTCAAAATAATGAATTAGCAATCAATGCAAAACCCATTGCCTAATACCATGTGAGGAGCAATGGAAACACAAGAACACAACTTTTGACATCGAGAAGAATAAACAAGGAAAGAGAAAACACAAGAACTCAAAATAATGAATGAGCAATCAATGCAAAATCCATAACACAAGCCATGAAATCTACTCACCAAACCATGAAATCTACTGCCCATTGAAACCACACAAGTGTTGACTCATGTAATAACTGACAGTACCTCATACATCCCTCTCTCTAGATGGATGTGATCTAATACTAGGAAAGTGGTGTATGTATTGACTATAGAATGAGAGTTGGGACAAATAGACTAGACCTAGGTCAATTGCCCACTTAAACACCCTGATACAATCTAATAAATGTGCCCAATACCCATAAAATGTACCTACTAATACAAAGTCTCAAATGAGAAGAATTATGACAATTTATCAAAGAAAATAAAAGGGCTCCACAATAGAGTAAGTATAATAATCCCCACTGACTTTATCATGCTTACAAATCATACAATACACCTTTAAAAAAAGAGACTTAAAAGAAAAAATAAAGGGGAACCATTCCTAAAGTAATCTTTTCATATCATTTTTCCAAACGAACCAAGTGATGGTAATTGAGTGATCAAACATACACTCCCTACTTATTTCCAAGTTCACATTTCCTTGGAAAATTAGAGCCTAAATCCTATTCTTCAAGAGCATAAGGATAGTAATGTAGAACTATCATATCCTTGCATCAAATTCTGTCAATTCCCGAAATGTTGCTCAATACATATGATCACTTAGTGGCAAAAAAACATCATTGTTCGTAGCATTTGGAGTAATCGAGTTACTTGTAAGAGATTTAGGACAACAAAACAAAAGCATGAAGCATAAAAACCAACAACATCAGTTGTTGATACCATGTGAGGAGGAGCAATGGAAGCATAAGAACACAACTTTCAACATCAAGAAGAATAAACAATGAAATAGAGAACACAAGAACTCACATAATGAATGAGCAATCAATGCAAAATCCATAACACAAGACATGAAATTTATTGTACAAACCACACAAGCGATGGCACATGCAATAACTGGCAGTACTTCAAACATCTCTCTCTCTAGATGGATGTGATCTAATACTAGGAAAGTGGTGTATGCATTGACTATAGAATGAGACTTGAGACAAATAGACTAGACATAGGTCAACTGCCCATATAGACACCTTGATACAACATAATAAATGCCAACACCCATAAAATGTATATGCTAATACAAAGTCTCAAATGAGAAGAATTATGACAATTTATCGAGGAAAATAGAAAAACTCCACAATTGAGTGATTATAATAATCTCTATTGACTTTATCATGATTACAAATAATATGATACACCCAAAAAAAGAGATTTAAAAGAAAAATAAAAGGGGAACCATTCCTAAAATAATCGTCATATCATTTTTCCAAATGAACCAAGTGATTGTAATTGAGTGATCAAACGTACACTCCCTACTTATTGCAAGGTTCAAATTTCCTTGGAAACTCATAACCTAAATCCTATTCTCAAGATCATCAAGCTAGTAATGAATAATTGTCATATCCTTGTGTCATATTCTTTCCATTCCGAAAATGTTGCTCAATACGTATGATGACTTAGACTTGGCAAAAAACAATCATTGGTAGCACTTGGAGTAATCGAGTAGCTTGTAAAAGATTTAGGGCAGCAAAACAAAACCAACAAGCATAAAGACCAACAACACCAGTTATGTGATACCATGTGACGAGGAGCAATGGAAGCACAAGAACACAACTTTGGACATCGAGAAGAATACACAATGAAAGAAGCAACACAAGAACTCAAAAGAATGAATGAGCAAACAATGCAAGATCCATAACACAAGGCATGAGATCTACTGTGCAAACCACACAAGTGATGGCACACGCAACAACTGGCAGTACCTCAAATATCCCTCGCTCTAGATGGACGTGATTTAATACTAGAAAAGTGGATTATGTATTGACTATAGAATGAGACTTGAGACAAATAACTAGACCTAGGTCAATTGCCCATATAGACACCTTGATACAACCTAATAAATGTGCCCAACACCCTTAAAATGTACATGCTAATACAAAGTCTCAAATGAGAAGAATTATGACAATTTATCGAAGAAAATAGAAAAGCTTCACAATAGAGTAAGTATAATAATTCCTCTTGACTTTATCATGATTACAAATCATACTATACACTCGAAAAAAGAGACTTAAAAGAAAAAATGAAGAGGAACCATTCCTAAAATAATCTTGTCATATCATTTTTCCAAATGAACCAAGTGATGGTAAACGAGTGATCAAACATGCACTCCCTACTTATTGCAAGGTTCATATTTTCTTGGAAACTCAAGAGTCTAAATCCTATTCTTCAAGATCACGAAGCTAGTGATGTAGAATTGTCATATTCTATCCATGATCCATATCAAGCATTTTGGGACTAGTTTCATCATATTAACAAAATTTTGGTAGATCACTCACTCTGCAACCAGTCCAACCCATGCATACCTTCAGAAAACATTCATCACCTAATTTGTATGCTAACAAGAATCACCCAAAATCTATAAGATTGCCAAAGCAGCTATCAAACTGCACCAATAAACAATGGGTCATATCCCTGATTCGCACAATGTGAGAAACAATGCCATTTGCTATTCTTGCTGCCCAGCCATAAGAGATAGATCATGTATGAATCACTTAAGAGCCGCTTTTGCAAACATTCAAGAAAATGTACTCCATACACTTAAGGTAATTGTGGGACTCCAATGCATTGCTATGAAGTCAAACTGTTGAAGTATCATATTTACATAAATGATGAAAGATTGTTGTTTACACTCTACATGGTCTATTTTAGCTATATCATGGCACCCATTAGATGCAGTGACCAAGATGTCACCATATGAAACAATATTCAAAACGAATAAGCTCCAAATGAACCAATATTCAAAACAAATAGTCTCATGCATCTTATCATAAGGTATTCTGGGTTTCTGATGCCAAAACAAGCTTCTCAGATCATGTTTCTAAGATAAAGGGCAAGTGGTCACAGTCGTGGCCTTCAACTACTGCATTGAAAGCATTATAAGGGACGCATCTGTAACACCACCTAGATATAACTGATGCTGCTCTCAATTCCCAACTGATGCAAACATCGAGCCAAGCTTTGGATTTTCACTCCACATATGAACTGCTGAACCACATATTTCAAGATTTTGAATACTAAATTGAGCTTCTACATCTTGCCTCTTTTTATTGCCAGCCTAAACAGACATGGCTCCTTGCCATGCAAAAATCTCACAGCCTTCAACTAGATTACTAATAGCTACTACTGTTAAGGCAAAACTTACAAGCCTGTCTACCATGATTGAGATTGTATTGGTTAGTATCCAAAACAGAGGAGACCGTCAATTGAAGACTAGTCTGACAGTTCTTTAAAAGCCATTGTCATGCAATTGCATCCAGTTAGCACTACACTATGTGTACATCTGACACACATCTATCATTGAAGCCTTTGTTTCAGAATCCAGGAATTGGCCAACTCAGTCATCTGTTCTTCATGTTGTCTAGCTGTTCATTCACACACAGTACTTCCTTCAGTGCAGAGGTATGTTCCATGTTTGTGATTTCAAGCTGGCAACGAACCTCAGACAGCAATAGCTCTTGCTTCCAATCGAAAGGACCCTTCGAACGGAAGGCTTGCAAAAGCTTTTGATATGCATCCAACTCTATCCGCCTTGGCTTTACAAATTCACACTGCCGATCCTCTTTGCCATGAGTCTGGAAACCAACCTCTGATGCATCTTCACAGGTATCAATACAGGCACTTGCTGATGGGGGTACCAAATTTGTCAATCTTGCATTTCTTTGCCTTGTCTTCGCATAGGTCATTATTGCACTGGATCCCTGTTTATGTGCCTGTTTCTTGGGTGCTGGGATATCCTTTTCAAACTCCACTCCTGGAAGGCATCGACGCTCTGCATGGAGTTCAAATTTCCATTCAGTCCTTGGAGTGTTATCTTCAATGGCCATGCCTGTTATATGATGTCTCCCTGGCTCCCTTTGCTTTGTTTCAGCCGGTGCTTCATTGGATGTGTAATCAAGGTCTCCAGCCTTAGCAGGGTTTATGTCATCTTGCCCCTCGACACCTATTGATTTGTCGCTCAACGCCACAGATTGCAGTGCATCATGAGCTGTTGCTGCAGAAAGAGCTACAATAACCGCATTGTCAGAGTCAGTATTTCTTTTTGGCTCATCCAATTGCTGTTCACACCCACTGCCTTCCATTTCAGATGAGAACTCATGGCCATCCAGTGGCCACAGATCTTCTTGCTCAGCATTCTTTGTTGGCTTTTGTGCCAACAGTGACAAATACTCCTTTCTCTTGCGGCAACGCCGGGACTTATTTTCAATGGTTGGGGTTGAGGAAATGGTGCCTGCTTCAGACACATTTTCGAACTGAAAATGCCACCTCTCAACCTGTAACAAAATATCATATGAATCACATAATTGTCTGTAGAAAAAGAGCAGACTGAGCCACATCAGAAAATATAATCAATTGCAGAGTGATCAACATGACATTCTGCTGCACAGATATCTAAACGTTAGCAGCATGTGTGATAATTATGCAGTATATTAGGATTCAGAAAGCCCAAGATGACTAAAGCTTGGGCATGACAGTGCTAGCTATATGCAGATGTCCAAACAGGATGCACATATTTATGTCAGTTGTTACTTGGTTTAGAAAAGCAGCATGTGTGGTTTTTTCTTTTTGCAATGCAATGTTTTTTAAGGAGTGACGGCCCCCCATATGGATGAGGCAATGGTCTTCGCTTTGGTCTGTTACTCACACACTGGTGACTTACCCCCTCGCCCTTCTTCAGGGCATAGGCAGTAAACTATAATGGGTGGTAATTATGCAGTAAATCGCAATGTGGAAAGCCTTAGATGACTAAAACTTGGGCAGGACAGTAATAGCTACATTGTTTTGCAAAGCAAGCACAGTGATAGCTATATGCAGTTGTAGAAACGAGAGGCGCATATCTATGTCAGTTGCTACTAGGAGCACCCAACTCAGTATAATTTAGCAGCTTTGTTTACTTGAGTGAGGTCAGTCCAGACGCCATCTTTCCAGCACCTATGGCACCGCAGCTTCGACAAGGGGAATCCCAGTTCTTCCCCTGAGTTCTGGAAATAGACAAGGACAGGGCCATCCTTGTCCAACACGCGCGTGACGGTGCCTTCCCACCATCCATCCTTGTCATAAGCCTCAACGCGGTTGCCCTTGAGCCAGTGTTTTCTGGCACTGGCCGGAGGTGGCGGCCGCAGATTGCAGATGGGGGCAGACTCTTGCAGGGGCTGCCCATGCTCATCCAAGAGCTGCTCGTACTCCACGACCGCGGCCTTGTGGCTGCCGCTCCCCTCCATGTGCACAATCTCGGCCGCATACCAGACGCCGACGAAGCCGTCCTCGTCGCTGCGGACCTCCACCTTGTCCCCTACCTTGAAGGAGGAGGTAACCATGGTCCCCCTGAAATTACAGCAAAGATTCAGGCCAGGCAGAAGGATTCGCTGCTGCTGCTGCAGCAGCACAGGGAAGAGATTGATCCGCCTGCTGCTGCTATTCTTCCTCTTCTGTGTAGCTCAGCCGCCAGCCGTAGCCGAGCGCAGAAGCTCGCAACCTCCTGCCACCATGCAGCGCTATTTTGAGAATGCATCGCCTGTCACAACCAGCAGTTTTTGACTGGGCACACAAAAGAATAACGTATCCCAAAAGAACAAAAAAGTAGACAAAGAAGATCAATCTAGGAATTCACAACGTCAGTCCGCAGCACCGTTCCACGCGCCCAAGTCTCATGCACTTGTGCTAGTCACACTAGTTCACACAATTGACCTCCAGATGGTTGACAAAGTCTGACTGGGCTAAACCTTGTCACTACCTCAAGGCTCACGCAGGTGAAGAAGATGGGATCAACAGCCTAGAGTGGTGCACACAACTCGAGGCAATCCAATAACCCGAGCAAATGCAGTAACATGTGTTGTATGACCATAATAACTTGTGCACGTTAATCTAAGCCTAGAGTAGTGCACACATCTCAAGGCAATCCAATAACCCCAACAAAAAAAAAACCCGTCTTGACATGCAACCCCAGTAACTTGTGCATGTTGAGCTCGAGTTCCAAACTCTCAACCACCTTGTACGGATGCCATTAGCTATCTCCTAAGCTATGATTTCTTGCAAAAATATGTAGCCCCTTTGAAACTCCAAAAAGCAACTTCAAACCCTTTTCATGCTCGCGTGTCACATCACGCAAGGGTTGCCGCTTTTGCACAAGTTACTCTTGACACATGAATAATAGACATATGCCTTTGAAATGCACATGTGATGTACATGCCATTGATCCCATCAATTGGGGATCTCTCATTCATGCAACATAGTGATGAGGGGGTAAACTCATTGTCATGCTTTCGTTATGGATTCCATTGCCTATTGACGAGTCCTATTTGATTTGATTGTTGTTCTTTATGCATTGTATTTTATGCATTGAGTTATTCCTTTCACTTCCATGTGCACTCTCACATGGTACTAGATGTCTACATCTCGCGATCCCAACCCTCCTAGCACTCTTGTTTCCTTTGCTTTAGTTTACTACAAGTGTTTTATAGTTCCATTTTCTCTTATTTAGAGTTGCTTTACTTATTATGTCTCATAATAAAGTGGTTGTTGCTACTAGTTCCTTTTGCTATGGACTTGACATTTAGTTTTATTCTCTTTGCACATAATCATTGTTGAGCAGGCTATCTCCTCATCATCTCCTCATCATTTTGGGACATTTCCATGGGTGCTACTAGTTCCTTTTGCTATGGACTTGACATTTAGTTTGCTTTACACATGCTAACATTGTGTCCTAATAAATGTATTGAATATACTATGTAGTCATCTCTATTTTTTATGATGACTATTCTCATGATGACTCTCTATATGGCGATTTATGTTGATGAATGCTATTGCTAACCTATGTTCACTTGCATTTTATGCTTCCAAACTCTAATACTTGGTTTTTGTGCTCTATCCTATTTCCTTTAGTGCTAACACTCAGCTCTGTGCAATGTTTGGGCTTTGTTGACCATGAAGTTGCCCCATGAATCTCTCTCTACCTCAATTTCTATATTGAAATTTCTATCTAATGGCACCTCCATATATTAGCAAAGAGGTTAAGCTCAAAGGTCTTGACTATCATCATTGGAGTGCTATCATGAAGTCTTGATTTGTGTAGAAAAAGATATGGTATGTCATCTTTGGAGTAGCTTTCCAATGTAAACAACCATCATTACTACCCAACAACCAAGACGAATATGCTATTGAAGACAACCACATAAATTGGGATAATAATGATGCTTCAACATATTCAACATATCTTTGGTGCATCTCCAAAGAAGTCATGTCAATAGTTATCTCATGTGGGACTCCTCCAAAGGTGTGGGCCAAGCTCTAACTCATATACAAAACTCCATCCTCCATGAGGGATATTATTTGTTATGGTTCCCATTTTATCTAGGAGATTCCCTCCAAGATTTTATTATCTAAGTGATGCATATACATGATTAATTTTGTACCAGGCAAGCTACCATTCTAGAAGCAAATCGATGAAAATTCTCATCTACAATGCCTCTACAAGCTCCCCCTTGCCCCCCAAGTTTGATCGTGTTGTCAATGTCTTGCAAACTCAAATCCTCATTAGCTTCAATTAGGATTCATCATATAACCTCATGTTGGGGGTAAAGGCGCCTCCGCCTGGCCGCCCGTGTATTACTACACTGGCAGTCACCGCCACTGCACACTGCAGGTGGTGAGCACCCATCAGCGTCACTTTATTCTTTATTCTTTTAGTGACAGTTTGAATAAAGGAAGGCCCGGTCACACATTGTGACTGTTGGAGTTCCCATTTCTTGTCTCTCTCTTTCTTGCTCTTGCTCTCCCACCATAGCTCTCAAGTGCAAGCTTCGATCCTTCTCACCTTTCAACCGGTATCAGAGCACGGCTTCCCGACTCTTGAGCTTGGCTCGTGGCATTCTCAGCTTCCCATTGACTCCCCACTCGCATTGGGTCTCCTTCCCGGCAGCCATAGCTCATTCTCTTCAGCTCCCGTCACTCCCCAGCTTCCCAAGCTTCTTCTCGGCCTATTGAGGCACCACCAGGGCATTGACATTGAGGTATTGCTTCATTATTTCAAAGTTTTACTTCAATCCACAAGTCTAGGTAAACAGGGTTTTCACAGGTTGTGGGCAGCCATAGCTCACACCTCTTAGAGCTTGCTTCACCTGGATCTTGCTTCCAGCCTATCAAGGCTTGCTGAGGCTTGGTGTAGGCCTTCTTTGGCCCCCATTTGTGCCCCCTTTGGGCCCCATTGTTGACACATGGGATAGCAGACCCCCCCCTAGCCAGCTCACGTTTTTTTTGCGCATGTTTCATAATCTGGCCCAAAAATCACTCTTTTTGTCATATCTCGGGCATTCGAAACCCGATTCAGGAAAGGTAAGAGTCTAAGTTGGGGTTTAGCATGCTCTAAACGCGATGGTGATGCCAAATTTTCCAAATTTTGATGACAAAATATTCTACAATAGATTTTAGGTCTAAGACAGCATGTATTTGTATGCCTATGGCTTATGTGATGCTTCTATTGATGTCTATTGATACCAGATCACTTGTGGATGTTATGCCTCTTATGTGAGATGCATTTGGAGCTGATTTAGATCAGCCATTGACTGTTTTGAATAATCCGAGATCTGTCCAAAACAGGGCATCCACCTGTTACTTCAATTTTATGCCTACAGGTCTTGGCATTTGATGCCCGATTATGCTTGGTTGGTACCTATACATACGGGAATGTATGCCTATGGTTTACCTATGGATTTGAGCTTGGATTGAGCACTGATTTGCTCAGTTTATAGAGGTTATATGCTGCTGGAAACTTTAGGGTTGAAGCTATGTATGCTACAGTTGGGTTATGCCTATTGGTCACGGGGTACTCTCGACTACTCGGTATGATGTCATGATGTATTTGGACTATGCCACATGTCTTGTTTATGCTCCGGAATGCTTTTGAGCTAAGATTAGAGCTCGATTTGGGTTTGACTGTCACTTCTTTATAGCTGGCATTTCATCTATGACATGGTTTATGCCTAGGCTACCCAGTACAGGTTATGATGTCTTGGTGAATGCTTTATGCTTTGGCTGTGGATGGCAGTTGTTTGAGCTCGTCTCGACATTCATTTGAGTATTCCCTTGAGCAGTTGGACATTGACTTGGATTTTTCCGTTTCAACTTGGCTTTTTCCATTACGACCTTGGATGCTATTGAGACATTGTCTTGGTTACTTGTCTTTGGTACTCTGACTTGGTTTGCTTGACCTATTGAGCTCGTTTATCCGTCTTTTGAGCCAGTGGGAGCATCTTGTATGCTTGATCGACATTGAGCAGGAGGTTTATGATATTTTGAGCATTTTGCAGATACTTGAGACTTTGGGATCTCTTACACTTAAATGTTGCATGGTTCATGCACTGATATCTTGGAGTTGCTTTTGATCTGAGCTTGGGCTTTGCACTCTTGTGAGCATACACCTACTGGTGTCAGGTCTTGCCAGTGTTATGCATACTTTGCCCTATTATCCGGGGGGTATGCCTACTCAACTGACGGATGCTTTGGTGACATGTTTGGGTGTTTGCTCAGGGTCTTGATGACTGTTTGGTGCTGATTTATGCCCGTTTATGGCTGGTCATGTCTTGGCTATCATTTCTTGACTTGGTGCAGTGATTTGGTCAGTAATTGCCTCTCACAGTACCCTACTGTCATTTTTACAGCAATGATATAACTCCGGACTGACATGGATTTTTCATACTGAAATATTCTGAAATGATGTACTTTCACTAGTGCTTAGTGGGCAGCAACTTTGGTTACACTTTTCTCACCATTTTCTCTTGATTTTGGTGATTTTTTTGTCTTTTTCTGTAGTAAACAACAAGCAGTTTTGAACTGTCTACAGTCTTCCAGCCTGCATTATGGAGAGTTCGTCCACTGATCATGCTATTTTCAACATCACTAAGCTTGATTGTACGAATTACTCTTATTGGAAGAGCCAGATTTGGCAGGTGTTGGTGTAGAAATCACATATCAAACCATTGAGGTTGAGCGGGCATCTGCCTGCAACTATGCCAGATGAGAAATGGCTCGAGATTCATGAGTTATGCAAGTCCACTATTGTATTATCTCTCACAGAACAGGTTCATTACAATGTATTTGAGGAAGAACAGAATGCATGGCAATTGTGGGATAAAATCAAGAATCTCTATGACAAGAAAAGTCCAGCGAGTCAGATGTATTGGCTGAAGCAGCTTATGGATCTGCGCATGAAGGAGAATGTGACCATGTCTGCTCACTTGAGCCAGTTCCATGATATACTAAAGAACTTGACTTCGCAGGACATCACTTTTGCAAAGGATGCCACTCCTCTTTTCTTGCTTGGTACTCTTAATGAGTCATGGGTGTAAGAAATCAAGCTCACCGTCAGTGTGTCTTCATCTATGACCGACATCTATGACAGCTAGTGTGTACAGCTGTCTATATGTGACTACATTAAATAAGTCGGGTTAGTAGTCAGTTAGTGACCTGACTAGATTTAGTCCATCTAGTCTATATTTACACTAGGTCACTTTATATTGTAGTGTGTGTGCTTTTCAGTTTAGTGTGTGGAAATGAAGGAATGAGCTTGAGAGCCTGAAGGCTCATGGATATGGTGTTTTCCCTATCTCTCTCTCCTCTTTGAACATGGTATCAGAGCATTGCCAGGTTGAGCTCTCTGGAGCAGGAGGGAGTCAAGAAGACTTGAAGAAGCTGAAGAACAAGGTCTTTTGAAAACAAGAACAAGTTGCTATTACTCTGTCAAGGTATGCATTTGCTCGTCTTGGATTCCATGCTTTATCACAGTGGTTGAGGCCTTTCTGGGAGCCTTGGTGGGCATCCTTGAGCATCTGCAAGTGGTCATTGAGCCTCATGATGAGGAGGACCAGCTGAAAACAAAGCCTGGAATTCTGCGTGATCTGCACCTGCTGATCTGGGTGGACAGCAACCTGTCAATCTTCAGTGGGGCACCTGGACAAGATTCATAGAGCATGTATGCTCACTATTGAAGGTATCTGAAGTGTACAAGAAGTAAATGCTTGTGTGGGAGCTCTGTTATGAGCTGGAGTAACAGACACAGACCTGTAATCAGTTCTAAACTGCTGTAAACATGAATGTACAGCATGCATTCAGTCATTACTGACATACAGGAGCCTTGCACTACACTCAGAAGGCATCTTTGGAGCACAAGAATGTGTCAAAGCATGTATACATTGGATCAAATGTCTTGGAGCTGAGATTTCTTACTCAGAATATTGAGATCTGAAAATCATTGACAGGCTGAAAATTGTCATACACAGTCAATGACAAGTATTGTGCATTACTGAAGCAATACAGGTCATCTTGGGGGTTCCATCATCTATATGAACTGGCCTATACATGCTGAATGTATGGAGGATTGAAGCAAGCAATGAGCATCATTGAAAACTGAATTCTGAAGCTGAAGTAAATGTAGTTACACTGTCCTAGTTAATTACAAACAGCTCATGAAGTTTATGCCATTGGTCAATGAAGATAGGTTATCTATGCCTACTCAGATGCTCATGTATTGAACTTGCCACTACAAAGTAAATGTATGACATGGTCGGAAGACATTTTGGAGCTGATTGGAGCTTGGTATGCTGAATTTTGGTTGACTGCAACCTGCAACTAGATTTGTTGACACTTGTATGTGCTGGTTATGCACTGTTCTGTGCCTCTATGCTCATGTCTTGGCTGCCAAATGTACTAGCAGCTACCTGGGAGATTTTGGAACATGTATGACATGATTACCACTCAGTTTTTGAATTTGAAATTGCTGTTGGTTACTCATAGTTTACAATTTTCAGACTGCATGTATGTACCCTGGCAGTGAGGTTACAGAAGCTTAAGCTGAAGCAAACACATAGCTTATGTATTGACAGTTATATCTACAGTTGAGACCACTTGTTTGTGGGTTGTTTTGGGGTGTCAGTGGGCTGAAATACCCTGGTTTTTTTTCTGCAATTTAGTGCAGAAAACTGTCATAAACTGTTACGGACTGAACTTAGTCAGTCATACTTATTGGTCTGCAGGGAGTCAGGCACTTGATAGACAGTCTATTGCATCATGGCTAATGCACATGGGACTGACAATATCACTCAAATAGTTGGAGAGAAGTTGGATAATAAGAACTTTGCATTATGGAAATTCAGAATGAAAAACTTTCTGGTTGGCAGAGGTTATTGGGATCTATGTAGAGGAGATGAAGTTGCTCCTGAGTTGCCTACACACAATCCAACAAATGAACAGAAAAGAGCCTACAGGCTATGGAATGAAAGAGCATGCAAGGTGCTGCATTGGTTTTCTTTATGTATATCTGATGCTATGGTAATTCAAATCACTGGATTGTGAGACTCCGAAGGATGCTTGGGACATATTGATGAAAAATTATGGAACCATGACACATGCAAGGAAGATCCAGTTGAAACAGTAGTTCAACAACATGTCTAGGAATGGCAAGAGCATCCAGGCATATACCATGGAGATTAAGACCATAGCTGATCAACTTGCTACTATTGGCTCAAGTGTATCAGAAGATGATATGATTGCTGTTGCTTTGAATGGCTTAGGCAAAGAGTACAAAGCTTTTGACACTTCCATTTCTGTCAGAGAAGAGCCCCCTAGCTGGGAAGAGCTAGTTGCCTTGTTGCTGCATGAGGAAGTCAAACTTGGTTTGAATACAGGTTCCAGTGCATCTCAGAGTAGAGACACTGTGTTATACTCTAGCCAGCGTGGCAGAGGATCTAGAGGTCGTGGTTCATTTCGAGGTCGTGGTGACACTCGTAATGCTTATGGACAACAGCATCAGTAGAGTAATTGGCATGGTGCAAATACACAAGGCCAGCGTGGATCTGGTGGGTTTAGAGGCAGGGGGAGATCACCCCGAGGTAGAGGTGGTGGATCTGGTTCATGGCAGTCGTCTGATCAGTCCAACAGGGACAAGGACTGCCATTATTGTGGCCGGTACAGGCATATTGCAAAGGACTGTTACAAAAAGCAAGGAGATATGAAGGCAAAGGGCAGACAACATGGGCACTATGCATCTTCCAGTGGTGCTCATGATGAGCCAATTGATAGACTCTTTGCCATGCAGCATGTATCTAAAAGTGCATCGAGACATGATAGAGATGACAGATGGTACATTGACTCTGGAGCGTCAAATCACATGACACCACATGGAGAGTGGTTTGATGAGATGGTTGCAGGTACACATGGTCATGTATGTACTGGGGATGACACCCAACATGACATAAAGCATAAAGGGATTGTTCCTCTTATGATGCCTGATGGCAAGAAGAAAGGCCTGCATGATGTATTACATGTACCAACCATAATAAAGAATCTGTTGTCTGTGGGTCAAATGGCAGAACATAATTTGCAAGTGAGGTTCAACAAAGATGGGTGTTTCATTGAGGAGTATGGAAATGGCTGCAAGTTAATTGCCAAGGGCAGACAGGATGGCAAGATGTTTACATTGGATGCGACTATTCCGGGACTCAAGGCAGCCGTGTTTGCACATGATGAGAGTGCCATTCGGGATGTAGAGATTTGGCACAAGCGGATTGGACATGTCAATGTACAAAAGCTAAAATTCATGCAGCAGAAAGAAGTAGTACTTGGATTACCTAAATTCAAGTATAATGATTTTGGTCATGTATGCCCTGCATGTCAGTTTGGGAAGCAAGCACGGTTTCCTTTCATGAGACATGTAAAACACAGCACTAGGCCTTTACAGTTGGTGCACTCTGATGTCTGGAGTCCTTCACATAATGCTTCTTTTGGCGGTGCATGGTATTATGTCTCATTTATTGATGATTTCAGCAGGTACACTTGGCTTTATATCTTGAAACATAAGGATGATGTGTTTGATGCATTCAAAGACTTCAAGAAACATGCTGAAAATGAATTGGGTTGTTACATATCATGTTTGAGATCAGATGGAGGAGGTGAATATGTCTCAAACTATTTTGACAGGTATCTTGCTAAACATGGGATCAGAAGACAGCTCACATGCAGTTATACACCGCAGCAAAACGGTGTTGCAGGGAGGAAAAATAGGGTTTTGATGGAGTTAGCTAGAGCTATGCTGAATGAAAAATGCCTGCCAAATGGTTATTGGGCTGAAGCAGTGGTGACTGTTGTATATGTGCTGAATCAAACCCCTACAGCAGGGATTCATGATGTCACTCCGTATGAACGGCTGTATGGTCATAAACCTGATATTTCACACTTGAAGGTATTTAGCAGCATTGCATATGTGCATATACCGGATGAGAAGAGGAAGAAATTGGATCCTAAGGCAGTGAAAAGTGTGTTTATTGGATATACACAGGAATGGAAAGCTTATAAGTGTTATGTACCTTCTACGCATGAGACACTCATAAGCAGAGATGTGGTATTTGATGAGTTAGCATCTTGGTATTGGAATCCTGTGCCTACTGATGGCTCACCCAGTATGAGTCATGCTGAAAATACTCCTGTAGAGAGTACTTCCATGACTGGTCAGATAGGTGATGTATCATCTACAGTGAGTCCTTGGACAGGACGATTACGGAGTCGCACTACTGCATCCACTGACACGGACATGTTAGTGAGGGGGAGAACAGATAAGGGAAAAGAAAAGGATTTTGAAGATGTAACAGGTCCACTCACTACAGGTTATGATTCATCTAGCAGTGACAGCTTAGACAGTGAATTGGGGATTCCGTCTGTTATGACGCCAGGTGCTAGGCAGAGCCGTTATGTGCCGCCTCATGAGAGGCAAGCTCACAGTGAGCCACAGCTCAGGAGATCAGAGAGGGTCAGACGACCTGTTGATAGGTATACTTACACTGGATATTCAGCCCGTCATTATGCTTATATGACGAAAGTAACAGGTTTTAGAGAACCAAGTAAGTTTGATGAGGCAGTTGCAGATGAGAATTGGCGTGCTGCTATGGATGAGGAATATTCAGCTTTGGCTGAAAATGGTACATGGGATTTGGTACAGTTGCCTGAGGGCAAAACACCTATTGGATGCAAGTGGGTGTATAAGGTAAAATGTAAATCAGATGGATCATTGGAAAGATATAAGGCCAGGCTGGTTGCAAAAGGGTATGCGCAGCAGTATGGTCTTGATTATGAGGAGACTTTCAGCCCTGTAGCAAAGATGGCTACAGTTAGAACTGTGATTGCTTTGGCAGCAGCTAGAGGCTGGAAACTATGGCAGATGGATGTAAAGAATGCATTTCTCAATGGAGAATTACAGGAAGAGGTTTACATGGAACAGCCTGAAGGCTATGTACATCCAGAATTTCCAGCACATGTATGTCGGTTGAAAAAGGCATTATATGGGCTGAAACAGGCACCCAGAGCATGGAATGCTCGCATCAGCAGTTATTTACAGCAACATGGTTTCCGATTGGGAGATGCTGATCATAGTCTGTTTTGTGAAAAAGACAGATAATGGCTATGTTTTCCTAGTTATCTATGTGATGACTTAATCATTATAGGAGATGATGAAAATGGGATTGCTGAAATAAAGACATGTTTACAGACTGAATTTAAGGTCAAGGACCTTGGAGAGCTGAAATACTTTTTGGGGATTGAGGTTGTCTCTACACCTCAAGGCATATGGCTGCTACAAAAGCAGTATGCTCATGACATGTTACAGAAATATCATATGGCTGATTGCAAGCCTATGGATATGCCTTTGGAGCTGAATGTCAAGCTGCAGATTGATGTTGGGACAGAGATTGAGAATGTTACTATGTACAGACAGATGGTAGGCAGCTTGATCTATCTCAAGATCACTAGACCTGACTTGAGTTATGCTGTGGGGCTGATCAGTCAGTTCATGCAGAAGCCTCGCAAACCACACTTAGATGCAGTCAGAAGAATTCTAAGATATGTAAAGAGTACCACAGATTATGGACTGTTTTACGCATATGGGAAACCCCTTGACTTGATGGGGTACACTGATGCTGACTGGGCTGGTTGCACATATGACAGGAGGTCAACCAGTGGCTATGCATTTGGATTGGGTAGTAGCATGATCAGTTGGCAGAGTAACAAACAGCCTACAGTTGCATTGTCTAATACAGAAGCAGAGTATCGTGGTGCGGCCTTAGCGGCTTGTGAAGCTAAGTGGTTATACAGAAGTTGCTGAATGACTTGGGAGTACACTTGGAGAGCAAAGTCAAGCTGTACTGTGACAATTTGAGCAGTTTTATGTTAGCAAGCAATCCTGTTTATCATGCAAGATCAAAACACATTGAGGTTCACTACCATTTCATCAGGGAAATGGTTTTAGGAGATCAGATTGACTTGGAGCATGTGAAGACTGAAGACCAGGTAGCAGACATCTTTACCAAATCACTTGGTAAAGATAAGTTCATTCACTTTAGACAGCTACTTGGAGTGATGCAGATGATTTGAGTTTTGTTTTTGAGCTTGAGGGGGAGTGTTAGAAATCAAGCTCACCGTCAGTGTGTCTTCATCTATGACCGACATCTATGACAGCTAGTGTATACAGCTATCTACATGTGACTACATTAAATAAGTCGGGTTAGTAGTCAGTTAGTGACCTGACTAGAGTTAGTCCATCTAGTCTACATTTACACTAGGTCACTTTATCTTGTAGTGTGTGTGCTGTTCAGTTTAGTGTGTGGAAATGAAGGAATGAGCTTGAGAGCTTGAAGGCTCATGGATATGGTGTTTTCCCTATCTCTCTCTCCTCTTTGAACAATGGGATGTATTCCGCACTACATTATGTGCCTCTACTGATACCTTGAAATTATTTGATGTTGAGAGTGTTCTTCTAAAGGAAGAGGTTAATCGTAAGAATTTGGATGCCTCTCGTGTGTTGCATGCTATGACAGTTAGAGGTAGGAATGATGGATATGGAAAGCATGGAAGTGGCAGTGGCCGTGGACGGGATTCTCAAAAATCTCAGTCCAAGTCTCGTGGGAAGTCACGTAGTAAATCCCGTGGCAGGAATGCATATGTTACTCGTCACCATTGTGGGAAAAAGGGCCATATTAGGCCATAATGTCATGAACTGCGCAATGAAAGGTGCAAAGATAAGGGGAAAGAAAAAGTGCAGGATAAGTCTTCTGATCGCAGCATAGTGCCTGCAAAGTCCACTTTAAAATTGAAGAGATCAATGTTATACAGCCTGAGGATGTTGATGATAATGATTATATCCTTGCAGCTTCTTCTAGTGCTTCGCAGATGATAGAGATGCACTCTATGTATGCACAGTGTTGGCTCTTGGACTCAAGTGGGTCCTTTCATGTGACACCTTGCCGAGAGCGGTTTCATTCATATCGTACTATTTCGGGTTCTGTGCGCTTGGGTGATGAAAACTCTCTTAATATTGTGGGCATTGGTGATGTTAGGCTACAGTTTCCTTCTGGCAATAGTTTTGTTATGCAGGATGTACATCATGTACCTGCTTTGACACGCAGTCTTCTGCCAGCTGGACAGCTTGATGACACAGGTTATCATGTATCTTTTGGAGATCTGCATGGAAGATCACTTGTGGCAGACTTGTGATTGCAAGAGGTGCCAAGGCTGGCAGCCTCTATCCCTTGATTGTATTCGCTTCTTCCCTTGATCATGTTTTGTCTGTGGGTTCTATCCCCCATGTATCTCTTTGGCATGCCCGTTTGGGGCATATGTCTTTGAAGGGAATGAAAATGCTTTCTGGTTTGCAATTCTTACCACTCCTTGATTATGTATGTTTTGATTCATGTGAGCATTGTCTTTATGGTTGGCAGACTAGGTCTATACATAAGAAGTCTGGTAGGCCACGCATGAGTGAGTCCTTGGCATTGGTACATTCGGATGTCTGTGGGCCCATGTCTTGTCAGTCTATGGGTGGTGCAAAGTATTTTGTTACGTTCATAGATGATTTTTCACGGAAAGTTTTGGCTTATCCCATAAAGCTGAAATCCGATGTCTTGGTTGTGTTTCAGAGATGACTTGCATTGGTTGAGAAGCAGTCTGGGTATAGGCTAAAATGCCTAAGAACAGATAATGGGGGTGAGTATGTCTCACGTGCTTTTGAGCAGTTATGTGATGAGAGGGGTATTAAGCGACAATTGACCGCCCCCTACACCCCCTCCCCAAAATGGTTTGGTTGAGCGGATGAATAGAACCATCCAGGAGTGCGTACGTAGTATGCTTAGCTACGCAGGCCTACCACAGAGCTTTTGGGCTGAGGCAATTAGTACAGTTGTGCATATCATAAACATATCACCTTCTAGTGATTTGGATTTCCAGGTTGCAGAGGAGGTATGGAGTGGAAAACCTCCCTCTTATGCGCATCTCCGTGTCTTTGGATGTGAGGCATTTTACCATGTGCCCAAGGACAAGAGAAGTAAGCTGGATCCTAAGAGTGTCAAATGCATTTTCCTTGGTTATGGGGATGCAAGCGAGATGGGTTACCATCTCTGGGATCCGCAGGCGCAGAAAGTCATTTGCAGTCATGATGTAGTCTTCCATGAAGACAAGATGCATTGGCAGCCTGAGAGAGTTGTTGAGATCCGCAGGGTCATATTTCAAGAGGAGCCGAGAGCTCCTGCACAGCTAGTTGGATAGCCTACAGTTGCAGTAGATGCTCATGATCAGGGTGTTGGACAGGCAGCTGGGCAGGCAGGAGAGCCTACTGTGAGACGGTCTACTAGAGACAGACGTCCACCTGATAGATTTTAGCCCTCAATGCATTATGACTTGGTTATAGATGCAGGAGAGCCTTTCACTTATGATGAGGCTATGCACAGGGGTGACAGTCACTCTTGGGAGAGGGCTATACAGTCTGAGATAAACTCATTGCATAAGAATGACACTTGGGATTTGGTTTCCTTGCCTACGGGCAAGAAGGCTTTGCCATGCAAGTGGGTGTACAAGTTGAAAAGTACCCTTGGACACCCCAAGACGGCATACAAGGCTAGACTAGTAGCAAAGGGTTTTAAGCAGGAACATGGTGTGGACTTTGATGAGGTCTTTTCTCCTGTGGTTAAGATGACCACCTTGCAGTTAGTCTTTGCTTTGGTTGCTCAGCTTGACTTAGATTTATACCAGATGGATGTCAAGACGGCTTTCTTACATGGGGACTTACATGATGAGATTTATATGGAGCAGCTTAGGGGCTTTGCAGAACCTGGTAGGGAGCACCTAGTGTGCAAATTGAAGAAAAGTCTTTATGGCCTGAAGCAGGCACCTAGGGAGTGGTATCATAAGTTTGATGCCTTTATCCAGTCACAGGGCTACAGCAGGAGTACTATGGATCCGTGCATTTACAGGAAGAAAGCCCCTGATGGTTCTTTATTGATTTTAGTACTCTATGTGGATGATATGCTGATAGCAGGAAAAGCTCATGATGAGCTAGATGCTTTTAAGGCTTAGCTCAAGAAGAGCTTTGAGATGAAAGATCTAGGACAGGCCTCTCACATACTTGGTATGCGCATTAGACGTGATAGGCATCAGGGACTCCTCTACTTGTCACAGAGGGAGTACATTCATAAAGTTCTTGACCGCTTCCGCATGCAGGACGTAAAGCCTATTGGTTGTCCATTGCCTTCTTATGTGAAGGTATCACAGGCTGATTGTCCACAGACAAATGAGCAGAGGGCCGAGATGTCCGAGATTCCCTATGCATCCATAGTTCTCAGTCTTATGTATGCCATGATCGCCACTCGTCTAGATATTGCCTTTGCAATTGGTGTTGTGGCACACTATATGGCTACACCTGGCAAGAAGCATTGGGATATCGTGAAGGGTATCATGAGGTACTTGAAGGGCACTGTAGATATGTGCATATGCTATGGCAGCTAGGATACAGGAGTCGTGGGGTACACTGACTCTAATTATGCAGGACATGCAGATAGTAGGAAGTCCACTTCTGGCTATGTATCACCTATGGTGGAGTTGCTATTTCTTGGATATCCAGGGTGCAGAAATTCACAGCCCTTTCTACTACAGAGGCCGAGTGTGCTGTAGCCACTGAGGCTTGCAAGGAGGCCATTTGGTTGGGTCGTTTGGTTGTTGACCTTGGTATTGATGCTATCCCTATACTGCATTCGAATTCTATGAGTGCTATTCAATTAGCCAAGAATCCGCCAAGAATCCGGTCTTCCATGCGAAGACGAAACACATTGAGGTGAGGTATCACTTCATACATGAGGTCATTGAGGACAAGTCTGTTGATCTTGTGAAGATCTCGACTAACTAGAATCTTGCAGATCTGCTCATGAAAAGCCTCTCTAGAGAGCGCTTTGCCTTCCTTAGGAGTGTTGATGGGCGCGGGATGAGATGACGTCTTTCCTCATCATGTTGTACATGTGTATATGTTGTACTGCCTTTTTCTTTTTCTTTTCACTCCTCACTAGGGTAGATTTGCCTTTAAGTGGGAGGTTGTTGGGGGTAAAGGCGCCTCCGCCTAGCCGCCTGTGTATTACTACACTGTCAATCACTGCCACTGCACACTGCAGGTGGCGGGTGCCCATCACTGTCACTTTATTCTTTATTCTTTTAGTGACAATTTGAATAAAGGAAGGCCTGGTCACACATCGTGACTATTGGAGTTCCCATTTCTTGTCTCTCTCTTTCTTGCTCTTGCTCTCTTGCCATAGCTCAGAAGTGCAAGCTTCGATCCTTCTCACCTTTCACCTCCATGATATTAGAACATGAGTTTGTTCTCAAGTTACTTGGGAGACTACTTTCTCAAGCTAGAATTGGCTATCCAAGAACACTTACACCTACTAGGGGGAGTAAGAAGAAGGTAAAGCACTCCTTTTTATGGCAAGAAGGAACATCTCCAAAAGGATTGCAAGAAGCTAGTGACCTCAAAGATTAAGGAGGACAAGGGCAAGGATGACTCTAATGCCTTGTCGCACTTTGATTATGATTTGAGCATGCCACCAAGGATGTTGTGATCCAAGAATAAATCTTCTAGCCCTAGTGACTATGACTTCTCACACCAAACAGCAACTATGAGAGGATGGGGGTAGTAGGCCATCTGGTCCTCACACCTATCTTTGGTGGAATGGTTCCATAAGCATGGCTTTCCACATGGTTTAGTTCATTTGGCAATTTTCAAGCTATGAAGCTAGTTTTCCTTCAGGCCCATGATAGGAGATACAATAAGGAGCTAGCTTTGCTCCTGGTTAGTTCTCATATGTAGTACCCCTTTGGTAAGAATAGTTGAAGGTGGGGAATCCATGGTCATGATGTGGTTCTCCAAAGTTATTTGTGACATGCATGGAGAATTAAGCTATTTCTACTCTATGTGATCTTAGTTTGAGCATGATTAATAGTGACATCCTTGTCTTCTTTGAGGTACATTAGATCAATCAAGGCTTGGTATGGGGGTTCTACCTATTTGCTTAATGTTGATGGTTTTTTGGTGCCTACTATGGTATGGAATATTGTGGACATTTAGGGGATCTTGTAATATTATGTGCATGGATATTGTTTTCATTGTCCATTTCATAGTCTTTAGTGGGCAGTAGGGTGGCTTATCTAGTTGACTACATCTATGGTTGAGTACTTATTCTATGTTGAGCCTAATCCTCTGGGATCTATCTCATTGTGGCCTATATATTTTGTAGTTTTCCTCCTACCCATTAACTGCATAATCACTACATCATATGGCCTCCTTGGAGAGAGGGAGACTAGAGGCTTTATGGCAAGTCACCAAGTGCTAGTTACCTTATTGGTGTATTATTCTCATCCTTTCATTATGGTTTTGCTTGCTTGTTCATGAGTTCTCTTTAAATTTTTGGTCTTCCTATTCACTATTCATTGTGTTGAATTTCATTCCTTGAGTTCATTGCTTTCACTTTTGTTTTGCACTCTCACACTTTCTCCATGATTCATTGTTCTCTCTCCTCATATAATGTTTAATTATGCATGTTACAGTAGCCTACTAGCCATGTTGACTTGGGTAGGGTCCATCAAGTCTCTTTCTATATGCAAATGGACTTCACATACTGATTGTGATTTTCCATGCAAGTGAGCAAGTTCATGCATGCCTCAACTCTTACAATGGCTAGAATTACATGTGTACATAGGTGTGCGCATTAGGAAAGATGAACTCCTTCAGCTACCCCCTCTCTCCTCCTTATAACAAGAAATAGAGGAGAGAAGAATACTAAAATAACCCCCTTTCTTTCTCCACTTTTTGAATCTCATTATCTTTTTTATATTATCTACAAAGGATTTTTTTAGATTTGTTCTCTCTCCTCGTTAAATAACCCTTTAAACAAAATTTTATAATAAAAAATAGATTAGTTATGGGAATATGGTGCTTCATTTTCAATTCCAAATGATTAGTATATGTGTTGTAATTCATTTCTTAATAGAAAAGCAAAAATGTTAAATTTTAAGAGTCCCTTTCAATAGCACTTGGGGATTTATATGCTAGTTGTTGGTCAAGAAACAAAACCCTTGGACACCCCTTCCCTCTAAGCTCTTGTACTCCATTCCAATTCTCTTAGATACCACCATCTTATTCTCCTCTTTGTTTATTTGATAAAACTAGCATTCATCTAGCTAAGTTGTGTAACTCCAATGACATCTCAATGATAACTCTCCAATTTAAGCTCAAAGTCAATCAAAAATCTAAATAATAGGAAAGGAGGAGTTGCACATTAAGCTAAAAGGTGAGTATGCTCATTTATGCAAGAGAACACAAGATGCTCATTCTAATCCTCAAGTTTTACAAAGGTTCAAGTAGATGGTATTGAAGCATATATGTTTACATCCATGTGCATGTCTATGAGTCTTAAATTTTAACTACTATATTTTAGGATTTCACTCTCTATGTTGTTCACGGAGCTTCTAGGTCTCTTTCTATATACAAAATATGGCTAGGTCTAAGGTAGCTTCTGCAAAGAAGCTTCCATATAAAAGCCTCATATTATGTTTATCACAATGAAGCAAGTATTATCTCAAATATGGTATTTGATAACACTACTTCTTTTCCTATTAGCAAACCAACCCCTTGTTGACTAGCTTATCCTCCTCTAGCTAGCCTCCAAAGGGTCCTCTTGAGTATCGCTACAAAACATGATGTAGATGGAGGCCAAGTACAATGGGCTTGAGGGGAATCAAGAAGTACCAATTCTTTTTTATTCCATCATTTCAAAGACTAGGTACTTTAAAAGAATTATATGCAAGTTTGTGCATGACCTCTATCAAATAGAAAGTAAGGTAGTTTCTACCACAAGGACAAGATAGATCTACTTGCTTCACAAAACAATGTATGCATGTTCTCCATGATGTTGTAGAGAATTTTTTCATTAACTCAGATGAGTGATACTCAACATTACGTAATTCATGCAAAGTGTATTACTATAATCCCTTAACTTGTAAGGAATCGTCAAGGAGTGATAGATGCATTCATTCCAATAGAATGAATATTATTTGTAATGTTATCTTTCTTTGACAAGATGTCCCCCATGTACATGGGACAAGTGACTTTGTCCAACTATGACATTTTTGTACTAGCAAAAAAGTTTTAATAAAGTAAAATTTCACTTTTAAACTTTATTCTCAACTTTAGTCGAAGCGTTCTTATATTTTTCTCCTTGATTATAATACTTTTTACATTGTTAATGTAATGTACCCCAATTTTCCTTTCAATATCATGTTTGCAAAGGCCTTTCTAACTTGGAATCTCGTCATGATCAACGCATAATAACACCAAGACACCTAAGAACCATAAAGATCAACACTAAGTAGCATTATCTACTTAGTCAAGTTAGCTATTCATGTGATTAAAAGTTAGTTAATAGTGTAGTTTTATATCAAATATTAAAATTTAGTTAAACTTATAAAAATTAAGCAACTTAATATATTTATTGACATTAATCAAAACATATTGGTTAGCTAATAGGATTAGAAATATTGGCCAATTTAGATTAGTTAGTTAATTTAGGTAATTAATTAGTATTAATAGATTAGTATTATTAAGGTAGCTTAGTATGGTAGTTAATTTTTTATAAACCTTAAACACCACACCATATTGGGTAATATGGGAATTTTCCATAAGTTTGGGACACATGGTCAAATCTTTGGATTTGTCATAACTTGAATACTATAACTCCAAATCGAGTGCTCTATAGCTCAATAGATTCCATTTTTCAAGTGCTTTCTAATGATAGGTCACATCATATGGTTTTGCAAAACCTATAGGCATGTTATCCGGGTGCCACCTTTTTAGTATTGAAAAATGGGAATTGGGAATTCCCAAACTCACTAATATTGTGTTCTTAGCTGATTAAGTACCTTCCTATCCCATTTTAAGGGTGCCAACTCGTGTTGTCTCCATCTTCATGTCACGATTACATCACTTCCTCTAGCTTGGCTATCTTGGCTAGATGAGTATATCACGAATAGTATCAAAGAAAAACCTAATGATGATTATGATACCATTAACCCTTAGTCAAGAAACCCATAATGCAACTTGAATGGATCAAGTCAAGAATAAAAAATAATACCCTAGTGCTTGTTAATACAAGAACACCTCAATTTCTCTAAGGGAAAGAAGATATAACATGCTCGAGTTGTCCCTTGAGTATTGAGTTTGCAAAACCCTTTCTTACTCAGAATCTCATTTGTGCCTACATTACAGTATAACACAAAGACATGCAAGAACCAAGATATAAAGTTTAACATTAAGTAACATATAGTTGGTCAAGTAAGCTACTTTGGTAAATAAAATAACATGGAGATTACATAGCTAGTTAGTAGTGTGGTATTCATATCAAATATTAAAAATCTAATATGTAAGAGTTGGCCTAGCACCCAAAGTTATAAAATATTAAGTTCATGAATAGGATTAGTAATATCAACCACACTATATTAGTTAAGTAAAAGAATTAATTGGAATCAATAAATTAGGATTGGTTAAGGTAAGTTGGTATGGTAGGTTGAATAACATAAGGTTTTAAAGTATAGTAAAATTTATCCCTTTCTATCCCATTATAAGGAGCTCGCTCATATAATCTTTGTTCCCTTTACCACAATTATATCACCTCCTCTAGGCTGACTTTGTTTAGAATGTGATGAAACTTTGCATGTGCATCCATGGCAAATACCTAACTATATTGGAATGCAATGAAACTTTGCATGTGCATCCATGATATGGACAAATTTTCATGGAAATAAAATCCCAAGAAGGAATCGGGCCAAAGGGCATGGGTCCAAAACCCTTCATAGCATTCGCTATTGTCCAACTCATAGGTACACATGCGCAGTTTTGTTGCATGCTAATTAAGAAAAGGGTATTTTCACATGTATACTTGGTCATTTGATTGTATTAACCATCTCACACATGCATGTACAAAGTTTCATCACATTTTGATAAAGAATGAGGGATTTAAAATCAACTGATCAATCATACATGTGAATTTGCATTTAATTATTTTAAGGTGTAAAAGGGTTAATAGTTCATCATTCTTTTTATTTTTTGTTGTTACTTTCATTATTTACTCCATTCTAGTATCCTTAGCTTCCATTTTTTCTCCATCCTACTCTTCTCAAGCTTGCTACATGGCGTGCAGCAAGCAAGTTGCTTACTGCTTCTTGCCAAGTGGCCTAGGTGTCTGGTGGTAGGGTTGTTGGAGTTGGTGGTAGGGCTGTTCTTTGTTGGGGATTGCATTGATGGCCAGCACAAGTGTTGGTTTGTTGGGGATTCTGCACATGACGATTCTTGGCAAGCTTGCAGGATAATAAAGGATAAGAATTCAGAGTTGGGTGTCGATGAAGAGCGAACGACACTTTGGTTGGAGTCTTCAATACCTACAATTGAAAACCTCTCATAGGTGGTCTCTCCCTAGGGATAGTGCTAGTCTTCTCTATCGTACACAGGATATAGTTCAATTAGTTTGGGAGACAGGTCGAACTCTAAGCAAGCTGAGAGTATTGTCCTGCACTTGAGGACCCAAACTATGAATATATTTTGGTGCAAATATTATACGAGTGCTCATGCATACTTAGATATTATGTAGCTAGAAGACTGCAGGCTGGTTTCTCGTAACAATGTGTGGATGAAGTAAAGTTGTTCATGTTGAGAAGAAGTACACGTGAAGGTGTATGAGACATCCTTTGCATTGTGAGTGCACGACGTAGCATAATTGAACACAGGGACACAGGACTTTTGGTATAGTTGGAAGCTATTGGACTTGCTTGATGAGGACGGTGTACTTTTCATGGCCATTCGTGCGGTGCTTATTATAATTGATTGCAATGGTATTAAGGCAGAGTGCAAGAGGGAATCCTGTGAATGGGTTAGGGTGACACGTCTAGCCATAGGCAAGACAAGCTCCCTCGGTATGTCCTGCCCTTGATGTGCCCTGAACAATTGTGGGTGATGCTAAAGGGCTAGGGGACTAGGGACGGAGCCAGCCGACCAAGGTCATTGGACATCCCTAATTTGAGGACCCCTAGGTGTTGTGCTATGATCGTGGGTGCTTCGTATCTTTTCATTATTTTCTTTTCTTTTTTCCTTTTCTATTTTCTTTTTTGTTTCTTTTTCTTGTGCTTATTTATTTATTTCTCTTTTATTTTATTTTCTTTTTTTTTGGACTTGCCTGAGTACAACCATTGCAATATGTTGAGGCTATCAGCCTTTCAATGGGTTGGAAAATGTCAAGCTTCGAAGGCTCAAGAAATGGATATTACAGCGATGATTGTGCCCTAGCCTTGTTGTTAGAGAAACACTTGTTGAGATGGGGAGATACACTTGAGATTTTGCAAACCTCTTTGCGACATGTGATGCCGGTACAATTGAGGTAACAACTGCCATGAGCCAAATGTAGAGCTTGAACTAGAAAGAGAGCATAGCCCATGACTATGCTTTGGGCCATGCGATATGGGCACTCGCAAGGGTGATTTTCACTTTCGGCAGCGTGGCTTTTTCACGGCTCTTTGTGGGGTTGGCGGTCTTGTGGCTTCTTGGGTATTGAACACTTTCGCACAAAGACCTGTGCCATCCTGCATCCACTTGTCACTTCATGAGAGTACATGCACGGCACATGCCCCAACTATTTTAAACCAGTGCAATACAAGGAGACATCACTTATCTTAATTCCATGGTGTTGACTTAGATACTTATCACCTGTGCTTGATTAGCTTTTTCTTTTGCTAAAGACGTAAAATATATTAAACAAAAATATGAAAAGTTTGTACAATTGGGGAACATGTCAACACTTAACCATTTAAAGACAAAAAGTCATAGTAGCATTTGATAAGCCTTTTATACAACATGGGGCTACTCTATTTGTATGAGGCGGGGCGAGTTGAAGTGGTCGGGCGACTGAGGCTGTGCTGGTGAGGGGGTCTTGTGAGGCTGGGCAGGGAAAATGTCGGCCGGGACCTGAATGGTGTAGTCCTTGGCCCAACTGTTTCCAGAATTCTTTTGAACAATGCATTAAATTCTTGCTTGTCTTGAGCTGCCCTCTCCTCTTTCGAGCACCTGGTGCCCGAGCGTCTGGTGTGGGCCCGCACAACCAGTGTTGCCATGCCCTGTGTGCTCCCTTGAGCATCTATTCCCTTAGCCTGGGGATTTTTTGGCCTACGTCCGAGGCGGTGTTGCTTGGGGCCTCATTTCTTTGCATACCTTTTAAGGGTGGGTATGCAGTGTTCCGGTGGAGGAGCTTGTGATGCATGCTCCCTCCGACGGCGGATAGCATCCTTGCAAGCCAACTACATCGGGTGCTCCATGTCGGCTACCATGGGGGGACCTACAAAATGTGAACCAAGGATTAGGCCTTGAGACTGGATAAAACTATTCACATGGAAGGGATTATACAGTGGGTTATCAAGTCCATATGATGAGGAGGGGTGAGGTGAGGCATGCAGCATTTGCTGTAGAGAGGTGGCCCCCATGATAATGTTCGTTTTGCCTCCATCCATTAGCAGATATTGGCTTATGCTAAGTTGTGTGGATTGGTTGTCAGGGAGTGGGGCAAAACTCATCCTCGGAAGGATAGAGGGAAAGGGGGAAAGGTGTATAAAGGGACGGTACCCCGTCTACACCATCAGAGATGTTGCTCAAGGCTTCCTATGGTAGTAATGAGGGTTGCATGCCCACCACTTGGAGGCAGGAATGGTCACACAACTTCTAAATGTGTGGTGAGAGGAGGACCTGAGGAGCTTAGCCTGTCAAACCCAACTCTTCTCCCTGTGCTTGACTATCATAGCTTGTATGTGTTGATATTGTCTATACAGGGTCACAAAATTCATTGTTTATTTATATACATATTTGTGAATCCATGTCACTTCACGAGGATAAAAGCCAATTGTAGAACTCTGGATTGTACTGGAGTGTGGCACATGCATCCAGTACTTGTGGCAGCTTACTCAATAACGATAGATATTTTGCAACATCGAGTAGCATGGCACCTTGTCCGAGTCTACTGGCAATGTGCAACTCCTCCTCAGTGAGAACCTTATTAGATAGAGAGTTCTCTTGGCTAGTTTCAGCTAAGTTTGTACCCCGAATGGCAGTTAGCACTCAAAAGGAAGTTGGTGCCACATAGGTTGGGTCTCTTTGAGACCGCCATTTGGCCAATCGCTCCTCTGAGACTATCATAATTTGGGCTCCTAGTTCGGCCATTGCAACACGGTTTTCAAACCAACGTTTTTCAAAGTGACTTCGACTCTCTGATTGTCACTTTAGTTGCTCTTTCTCTAAGAGATTTGGTTGGTAGAGCACGTCACTGAATGTCACAATTAAGCATAGTTCGTCGGCTTCCTCGTCAGAGATGAGTCTCATGCGTTCATGCAAGAGCCTGTCATAGTGATTGTCAAGATATTCTTGCTCTTCCCAGGATAGGGGAAATGGCAAGTATTCCCCAAGCTACTCCTTAGGGAATGCGTCCATGTCTACTAGGACATAGACACGTGCCAACACTTTGAGCTTAGCATCCAACTCAGTTAAGCATTCTGTGACACTTCTATGTTCAATGAGGGCTTGCTCGATTGCTATCTCATGCAAGGTTCTAGGAGTTTCCCTAGGCTTTAGCATAGCTGGGGACTAGATGAGCAAGATTGGTCAATGCTAGGATTTCTTATGCTCTTAAGGTTTGTGCATTTTTCCTGAGGTTTTGCTGCTATTTTATCATGGTTCTCCTCGGATGTGACTGGTATAGATTTGTCACCCTATTGTGACAGTGTTGTATCCACTCTTGATTGGTCAATGTGAGTTCTGTTGTCGGTGGATTGAGTGTTGCAAGCAACCGTTGATGGTAATGGGGGCTACTTTGATTTTTCAGAACACACAGATGTGTTTGAGGTTTCACCGCTATTAGGAGAGACATCAATGGGTTCATTGATGGATGGACTCGATGCTTTATTTCTTAGCTCTCTAGCGCTCTTAGTCTCAATGTTCTTGGAGTCCACAACCACCTATAACTATTTTTGTTTTCACTGTTTTCTCCTCTTTTTCTTAGTCAGTGAAGGTGTATCTCTCAATGACTCAGGACCCTGGACTAGGTCAAGCATTGATGTGCTCAGCATTCTCTTTCTCTAGTGTGTCCTCATGGGACATAGCCGTGGCTTGCTCAATAGACTCGCTAGGTTGTGAGGGTACAACTGCCTCCCTTTTTGGAGAGTCCATCTCTTTAGTCAATTCCCTTCTGTTTAACTCCTCTAGCCTAGGCTTTAGGCACTTTGGAAGTGGTAGAGTTATCAAGGAAGTTGGTTGCGACACCTCCTCCACAAGTAAACTATTAAGGACACGTTTCGTAAGGGGCATTGTCATGGCCAAGGGCTGTGACTGCTGTGATCCGTGATTGGAAGTAGTAGCAGCTAGTTCAATGGACTTGCTACTATTGGTGGATTGCGGTGTCAAGTCCTTAGGTCGATTGGAAGTGGTCGTGTCTTTTGTTTCCCTTAGAGAATTCACTTGTGTAGATCGAGTATCACTTGAGCTAGCCATGGTGGATTGCACAAGCATATCCTTAGGCTGAGAGCTAAGGGTGGTATCATGTCCTGCCTCTTGGACATTTGGAAGCTCAGATGTAGGTACAGATTGGGATTGAGTAGTCGCACTTGACGACTATTGTGCTTCCTATGTTCGTTTAGGGGAAGAGGGTGTAGGAGACTTGGGACTCCTAAGTGGCTTTGACACTGGTAGGGAGATTTGCTTGTGGCTATTAGATGATTCTACTATTTGCTTTCTTGAGCATTTAACCTTGCCATGAGCAATGTTGTACCTATGATGTCTGTTATCCTCTTGGGAAATCAAAGGCTTTTTGGGCACTAATGGCTTTTGCATATCCTCAAGGATTACATTTGATATCTGCTTGTCAAGCACGCTAGGCTGAGGGTCTACCCTTTGAGTGGTCCCGTTTGGTTTCTTGATTTCGATTGTAAGGGGCTCGGTCACTCCACTGTTTTTGACTCGAGACTTGGTTTTTCGTTTAGATCTCCTCCTACGCTTCTTTGCTCTTGATACAATCTGGCCTTCAGTCGATAGAGGAGGTTTAGCAGGGGGTTTTGGCACCCAAATCCATCGATTACTTGCGTAATATCCTTGAGCATGTATCAACGATTTGGATATCCATCGCAGCGTTGTGCTGACCCTCCATCGATGCCTTCATCTATAAGGCTTGGGTTTCTTTTGGGGTCTTCTATGATATTTGTAAGTCCAAAGTCCGTCCTTGGCATTGTCTCCTGACCTTCTTGTTTCAGGCATGGCCTCACTCATCACTGGTTCTCGTTGTTCGACCTGTGCTTGCATCAATTCTTCCAACAAGTCCTTTCTCTCGTTAGTAGGCTTGATTGTTATATTAGCACCTTTCTTGCCTTTCCCTCGAGGTTCGATGAGAGGTCACCCTTACTAAAGGTTGTGACTATCCTCACACCCGATAGTATTAGGTGTATCCTTTGTGCTACATAGTCGGCCTCACACTTGGTCACCCTTTTGAAGGGTCTTCCTAGGAGGGTTTCCTTCCCGTAATTAGCACTATTTTGAGGAACATGAAATAGGATAGGAAAGCTTTCAGTTTCAATTGTTGCAAGGATTTTGCACTTCCCTATGAATGCTTGTGGGTGTCCCCCGTAAGGGCTAAGAGTTGCATTAATCGGTGTGAGCTCTAGTTGGCCTAGTAGGGTCCATGATTCATAGGTCAAGATATTAAAATCTGCTCCTTCATCAATCAGAGTATCGATAATATGCTCTCTTTTCACGGTGAGTTTGACCCTAAGATAAGCAGGTGGTACTATGTCTTCGTCTTCCAGGTCTTGGCTTGTAAATTTAAGCCTTCTGAAAAATGCCCTTGAGTCCCCAACTGCATGACTAGATGTGGATTCTCCACTGATATCTTGGATTGCCTATGCAGTGCTATTCAAGGTGCATCTATCGTTAGGACAATCATATCTAGTCATCATCATTGTTGTAGCTTGATGTTGTTGATTTCCACTTTGACCCCGAATGCAATATGTATGTGTTTTTTCAGTGTGGCATTTTTTCCCTTGTTGGCTAGATTGGCCCATTGAGGTTCTAGGGTCTCTGTTTATCTATGTTCGGGTATGGGCTTTTGGTTGCTCTTTTGCAAGTGAGAATCCATGCTCCTATAGAGCCATTACTACACTAGGGTCCAATTTGGAGGACCTGTCACGGCACGCGTTTTCTCTCCAACCTACTTAGGGGAGGTGCAGCCCCTCTGCGGGGGTCTGGGGGGGGTCCCCCAGGCTCGCAGGGCCGTTACGATAAATACCATGCGCGATTTGAAGGACCGTTTTTGACCAAGTTTTGAACTACTTGCTCTAGATTTCAACCCAGTGACAGATCTATGATATGGTTTCGGCTCTATATGGTCTCTCGATTAGTTTCACTGTCTTCATGTTAAAATTTGAAAAAATCTAAATTCGGCCCAACAGATCCGAATTGTAGGGGCTGAATGCCTGATTCGGCCTGTCTGAGAGCCGAGTAGAAACGACCGAATGTAACTGGTCTGAATGTTAAATTCGGCCAGTCCGAGTCTGTTGTCCAAGGGCCGAGTGGCCAAGTGGGACGAGGGTTGAGTCAGGTGGGCCGAGGCAGCCAGGCCGAGGGCCAAATGGCCGAGCAGTCTGAGGGTCGATTCTCGTCCCAGAATCGTGGTCACTTGGACAGGCCGAACACGACATGTTTTTTCGTCGAACTTCAAAAAATTTGTCGTATCGAGCGATGGAGGCCGTCCTACTAGTCGAGCAACTCTAGATCCAACCTACTCATGTAATGGAAGGTGTGGAATTACTTGGGCTGGGCAAATAACTCCAGGATGGTCGGATCAAAGCGGATCCACTCAACGAAGCTTTCTTCCTCTCTCTTGCTCTCCTGAAACCCTGCAATGCACATTGTCTCCTTTCTTGCCACTCTTGGCCCCTTATCACCTTGTCTTGGCTTGCACTCACCTTAATCTTGCTTCCCTTACTAACATTTAACCCAAAATTTCATTTATTTCCCTTCTTTTCCCTGTTTCATCTTGTTATACAGCAACATAAAACCCTACTATTTGCTCCAACATTTTTCTCCTATCCTTTCCAAATGCAAGAAAAAACTATAAGGAAAATACCTACACTACTCCATCATGCTTTCCAAGTCCAAAACAACAAAAACCTACTTGCTAAGGAGATCAAATACCTCTTCAAACTCCCTCGCTTCCTACCTATCTACCTCAAGCACCGGTTCGGAGAAAACCCTACTTCAATGCTAGATTCGAAGCGTGTAGGTGCTCAAGGCTTGAATTCGTTGGTCCCGACAATGGAACCAAAATGTGGGAGCTTTCACTCAACTGCCAAGACCCATGGACTGCTTATTGTTTCAAGCATTCCAAGCCGAACAGTAATCGCTACCTCTCACATATCCGACGTGCCATCCATATCTACGAGTGTAGTGAGCTTACCTCCATGCCGATCAAGTTACCTCCTCTCCTGTGCACTCTGGTAGCTCCACTATCCAAGTACAAGCTTCAAGCAAGCTCCATCCTCAAGCCCCACACTCCAAGCTCCATCACCGCCGCAAGTAAGAGAAGAGAAGAGAAGAGAAGAGAAGAGAAGAGAAGAGAAGAAGATAGAGAGCTTCTCCTCCCCAGTCCCTCACCCTCACACACTCACTCCCTCACACTCTCACACTCCCTCTCTCAAGCACAAGCTCAAGCAAGTAAGAAGAAGAAGAAGAAGAGGAGGAGGAGACCCACTTTTGGCCACACACAAGAATGAGCTTCTCATTCACTTTTCAACTTTATATACAAAACCCTAAATCCCTTTTGGGCGGTCATCCCCTTATCCCCTTTTTTACATGGCTCGTCGTGGCCTAGGCCCTTTTTCCCATTGTCCTTCTATCTTCCTAGCTTCCTTTCCACCGCCCATCTACATTTACAAATTGCACGGGTGAGAGCCTGAAGCTCCTTAAATTAAATCATGATGCACTTGTGCTCTTTTACAAAAGTATTGACTTGCGCTTTTACTTGTGCACCTTTTTCCCTTATTTAGGACTTTTTTGCACTTCTTGTGTTTCTAGATTTTTCTTGGCGCACCTTTGTCTTTCGTTTCACTTTGCATTGGCCTTTGTCTTCTACTTTAGCTTTTCCAGATTTTTCACCTTGTTCTTTTGACGGTTAACATCGCCTCTTCTTCGTCATGTTTGCTAATGTTCGCTGCGTCGTTACTGCAGTGGTGTTTACTGATGCTGTTCATCAGCAATGTCGTCACCTCGTGCTATTCTTCATCTTTGTCTTCGTCTTCATCCTCTGCTACTTCTTTGTTAGCGTCCTCTGCTCGTCGTCTTCAGCTTCATCTTCCATTCCGTCTTTTGAAGAGCCGCCACTTCGTCATCTTCATCATGGCCCCGCGTCCTCTTCTTCGTCATCCCGTTTGATGTATGTCTTCATCTTCCAAAGATCTCCTCTTCCTCGTCCTTCTTCTTCCGTCCCCCCTGTCACACTGTTTGGTCTTTTTAAACTGATTGCACCTCCCTTAATAGCGCCACCTTCATGCGGCCACACATAAAAGCTCATAGCTTTTCTTATAGAAAAGCTTCAGAGAATCTTTAATTGACATGAATGAAAATATCTCTCATGTCGCCTTCAAAAAGCATTCAATAATTGTGCCTCTATCTAACATCAAGGCTTTCGTCACATCAACCTACCTGTAATGCCGTCGAGTCACCCTACATTGACCATCTTCTACGTATGCCACCTTACGTTTGCCAATTCCAACAATACCGTCATCCTCTTTTCCTCTGAAATTGAAGGGTTCAACCTTTAATATCTCACGTCGATATCTTATTTCTTTCCATTGCCCAACCAAGAAATTCAGCATAGCATATTTTTACAACGGTCATATGATTTGTTGTTAGAGTTCCTATTGCAAATGCATGTTGTTGAGCCCACTGTCTCGCAAGCTATTAGGTTTCGAACAAGAGCTTTGGCATAAGCAAGATTAAGTGTTACAGAAAGAGGGAGCCCCTTGAGAACTGCAACACCCAGGAATGAAATTGCAATTGCAAAGTAATTCACAATTTCAAGAAATTACTCGGATCTCCATTGGAACCCTACTATCAAAAATTGTACTAAAAGGACTATAAAAGTAAGAAATAAAATCTAGTCCAATTTTCCCTATGGTAGTTGCAACCACATTGATCTGAACTTGTAAACTTGTAACCATGTCTCCAAATTTCCATCTTCTCTGAGCTTGAACATCAATTTTTCCCGCTCTATTCTCATGCCAACATCAGTTACGAGCATCTTACCTAAGCCATTGATTACCGAAGTTATAAATCCTTTGCTAGATTCTACAAGCTCCCATGACATACAAATGCAAACACAAAAGATTCACACACAAGAGGAAACATAATCCTAATGATGTTGACTAATATGATCAAATCATTGGCGAATAAACTTCACCCTCAGGTTCACTGTGGTGGACGTGTAGCGTCACGATAGCATTGGTTGTTTCTTATGTCTTTTAAATAGGCAAAAAACTGGATGGTAGGTATGCAATGTGGGTATGATGCTGTCAACAATGATTCTTTGTTCTTATGTGATTTTCCTCCAAGAAAGAATGTCATTGGTAGCAAATGGATTTACAAAGTTAAAGTGTAAGCCAAATGATAGTGTTGATCATTACAAAATTAGACTTGTGGCAAACGATTATGATCAGTAGAAGGGAGCTAATTTTTGTGAGACCTTTGCTCCCACTTGCTGTAAAGAACTATTTGTAGAGTAGTATGCTTTGTGGCATCAATCTCAATGTACCCTACATGTGAATCTACAACACATATATAAGAATTATGTAAAGAAGATTCATGATTTGCATTGTACACTAAATGCCTAGTCTGCATTCTAAACAACATTTGCAAATTTCAAATTAGGAGAGTATTTGCAAAATAGCCATATTAGCCTCTTTCTGCTTGGATTCTTTCATAGCCAATTTATGATAGACTTTAGGACAGTCCTTCATGATATGATCTTTTATTTTACAACACACAAAACATTTGATCCTCTTCTTTTTTTCCTCGTCTATATTATCCTTCATTATCTAAATAGGATTTGCAATGTTTTGCTTACTAGGAGAAAAGGAACCTTTTTCTTTATCTTTCTGACTAGATACAAAAGCTTGGTTTGCAACACACATAATGGACTTTTTTTGTCTAGATTATTCTTATTGTAGCAAAATATTCTCCCAATTACTCATCAAAGCATTTGAATTTCCTTTCATCATCAAACAAAGAGTAGATGTAAAACTTTGATAAGAATCACAAAGAAAACTAACAACAATTTGCAGAAGTGAAGAGATCTTTAACAATCAACTTTTTTTAAAGCTATTTTATCTTTGTCAAAAAAATATCCATGGATCCACTTTCATCATATGTTCACTCTCTAACTACTTATACATGCAAGCAACACCAATCTCATTTCTTTCTTGGTACAAACATATAAAAGTATCCCAATCATTCTTAGCTATTCTGCATGAGTGAATATGTGGGATTATGATATGTTTAAAAGATAATACAACCAAAGCATGATCCTTTACATCTCTGCAAGTCCCAATGAATCTTCTTAGGAGTAGATGGTGGCGCGGTGCTTTAGCATTACTTTGAGCAAAATTGGAGCCTACAGCATCCTCAATAGCACCTCCTTCTATCGCACTTCTAGCTTTTGAAACATGACTAGGACGTCTTTGAATTCCAAGCTACCATATTCCAAAGTCTCTTTGCAACCAATACATGATGTAACATATAAGCTCACAGTGAACAATTGGTTCCATCCAACATGTCCTCAATAGCCAACATATAGAATACATCATTATTGCAAGCCATAGCCATGAACTATACATGATTTAAAAGTTGCATGTATAGAGGAAAATATGTACAAAACCAACATGTTCTACGTAGCAATATAAAAGAGACTATAAGACTTTACCTATTGCTACCGAATATTTTACACAAAAGGATATTAAAATGTCATGCACACTATTGGAAGTACTCAAAAATACCCAAATAAAAAATATAAGGATGTGGAGCCAAGAGGTCAAAATCTTGTCCCAGTCTAAGGAAATCAAGTAGAGGATATTGATGACTCTACCCAAGAGGTCAAATCCTACTCTCATATCCATTTTTGGATTTAGGGTTGTGAGAATACACATACACAATGTGGAAAAGAAGAAGCTTGAGACAACACAACTCAAAGTGTATTCAAAGTTGTCAATAGAATATAATTACAAGACTATGTATGCCCTAAAAGTGAATAGACATATATACTAGGCTAGGGAAAAAGACCTCCTAAAGAGGGAAAATTTTGTCACAATAGTCCAAAGTATATTCACACACATTAATCTAACCAAAATTCAATAGAATTTTGTGTGCATACTTCGACCTTGCAGAACATGCCCAACACATTGGTAAGAGCTCTTATAGAAAATCACTCTCCCCCCCCCCCCCTCGAAGTCAAATTTGAGTCTATAGATAGCCTTATCCCTACCTCTACCAATTCTAATTGTTAAGATTTGGTCTTGGTAGTTTGTTTAGCTTTTTAATTGTTTCATTCAAGTGTCCTACATTTGTAGATTATCCTCTCTAGATATTTGTATTTGACATGATGGTCCCATGCATAATGTACTACAAGTATACGTATTATAATCAAGCCACTTTCTACAGATAGTTAGTAGCATATAGTCATTTGAATGTGATTGAGATCTTCTATCCTCCAACCTACTCTAGAAGTTTGTCAAAAAGGGCTAATTACACCACCTTAGTAGGTGACTATAATATGGCTGAAGGCCTAGTTGATAAGTTGCATGTGAGTTTGTACATGTCAACAAGAAATGAACATTTGGAATACTATGGTATTGCAATATCAATGATTGATCTTGCAGCTTTTATTAATGATAAGAAAACACCCCCTCATACATGTCACAATAAACAAATGGGCCTAAAGTGGCACGTTGCTCAACTTGATAAAAGCTACCCTTCATAGGAGGATACATTACTTTTATAAAATTTTCAAGTTTATATAGCCCTAATGTTAGAAACTACAGTTTTAATTGAGGATTCTTTATGCATACACCTCTCTCTTCAAATTTAGCCACCTCCTTATAGAAGGATGTGTGTAAATGTATCCCTTGTGTTATAGTAAGTTACAAAAGCTACACATATGATGCTAGCCCAAATGTTGTCTACCTTGGGTATAATGATGGAAAAGTCAAAGACCAAGGAAAAGTCCATGGATACTGTGAAGGATGCACTCTTCCCTAAGGAAATGGAACATGACAACATAAAATTGTTGAGGGAGAGGAACATGTGTTCCATGAGCCAACAAGAAAATTATCAAGAAGAGGGCTGAGAGGTGAGAGAAAGGAGAGAAAAAGAGAGAGGAAAGAGGAGAGAGAATGAGTGACAAGGAGAGAGAAATACTAGAAAGATAAGAAAGAAGAGCCATGGAAGCTATGAGCAAGGAGGTGAGATGAGAGACATTGTTGTATTACTATCAAATGGTATCAAAATTTACATGTCTCACACCTTTTATACCTATGTTAATGTAAAAAGGTATTATCAATCATCTCTCACTAAAGCATGTGTCTTCCCACAGCTTCTTACAATCCATTCCTTCCCAAAGGTTTTAACCCACAAAATCAAACTTACAATGGTTGAGAAGGTTGGAAGAAACAAAGTATTACTCTAATTTTAGCCATACAAACTATGGGAAATGAATGAAGAAATTGAGATTTATTGACTAAAACAATGACATTAAGGAAAGCCTCCATATACATAATTTGAATGTCTTCAAAACAAAATTTGAGCCTTTATAACTTCAACAAACAAAGTTTGTAAAGTCAATAGACAGCTTGTTGTAAGAAAAGGCCCTATTGAACAAAATTTGTCATAACTTCTGTTATAATCAATAAAGTGTGTTACATGTCAAAACATAGCTAGTATTAAAGAGTACATTGACCCTATGTAGGTGGCGTATTTCTAAAAATTAGGGATAATGAAAATTGTTCTAAAACATAATGTTGTCTACAGTGTGCATCATAATTGGCTCCATTGCTAACTATGCCCCAACCACACTAATGCTTCCTATAGGTAGGAAAACTCATCTAATATAGAATCTAGCCTCCAAGAAGCTTCCTCGGGTGTGGTAAATATCTCCATTTGATCAAATACTCAATGATAGAATGAGAGCAAAGCTTCTTCTCACACTGGCCTATGATCTCATGTACTGAAGAAGACCTTCTTCATCCATAGGAGGCAGTCATCAACTATTTCCACTTGAGTACCATAGAAGGGTTTGACATGGTTGACATGTGATGGACCTAAAAGCGGGCTGGCACTGACTCATGCACTAGCCGGGCCTCGTCACTACGCACAAGACAACCCCTCGGCCTCGCGGCCAGGAGCGTCTATCGAAATCTCTGCCTTCCTAAACATTGCGTTTGTAATACGTTGTAGTCCAACTGATCCTAACCCAATATTACTCCTCAGAGGGAGTCCCTTTCACATAGCCAAAAGGCTCGAATCACATACACATGGGGTTCCTCCTACGGCTGAATGCCGTCAACTCTCTGCGACTCTCCTACACCTTGGGGATTGGCCCCTCAATGCGTCACTCAACAAATAGACATTTCGCACAAAAATCGCTCAAGGTACCAAATAAACGTGTCCAGGAATGTACCATTGCCCTTACTTCTCTTTCCCCTAGACCCCACGACTAGCCTACAACATGGGTACCTCACTGCCTCTCATCGTGGGTCATGTCCTAATAAACCAATTGCAATGCATGTCCAGGAGCTGGTCACTGATATTTTTAAATTCTTTTTCATGCTCTATGCATTTGGTGGATGCCTAGTGCTCAAACATTTAGCAAACAGTATTGTGCACAAGTGCAAAAACATTCTTTTAATGGTTTCCAACTACCATTCGTGCTTCGTTGCATGGGCCTAGCACCGAGGTGATCCTCGTGCTACTATGCTCTTAATTTTAATTATCATCCGTCCTAAATGCTGTGCATAGAAATCAACAACTTTCCCATCATCTCACGTGGCATTTAGACATATTTCAACTCCTCTACCCCTCCCCGTTTAAGTATTGCATCGTTGGATAGGTTTATAGGGTATTTTGACATCATTTTATGTGTAGAAAGAGGAAAAAGACACACTAGAACAAGAAGGTGGGGTTGAACTGAGGCAAATCCTCATGCTTCAGTCCCCACAAACATTCACAAACATTTTTCTTATTTATCCTTATTTTTCGAAACCCAAAATATTTTTTTTCCTTTTTTTTAAAGGTTTTTCCACCCTTTTCTTGTATTTTCCCTTTTTTTTACATTATTTAATTACTGAAAATTCAAAACAGGTTATGGGCTGTGGCCCTTAGTTCCTTCTTGCAGCAAAATGAAAGTTTAGTTGATGTTCCTATTCACTTTCCCATTTTTATGCCAAAAAACCATCATTTTCCCTTGATTTTTCATATTTTACGTGTTTTAGCATGTTATTTTGAACCACAAGATACATATTTTTCTGATTTTCTAATTATGACCAGCAAGAACTCATGGAAAACAGCAACATAAACAATTTTTAGCCCACATGAACAACATTTCATCAATCAAAAGCCATAAAATCTCAAATTTCCTTTGAAAATTTTGAATTACCGCTTATTTGCGTGTTTCGGGTTTCATGTCCATGGCTGCAAATTTGGAAATCAGCAGCACTTCATATCCAGCACAATCACCAATCACCATTTCTAGCCCGTGGAGCAATCCGATCCATGCTGGACAAGCCTCCATCATTCTTTCTTCTTCCTTCTTCTTCCCACATGAACTTGCCTTTAGAAGAGAGAGAGGGAGGAGAGAGAAAGACTAGATTTCCATCTCAGCATCCAGGCCATCAATTGAGGGGCGAAGACAGGCGATAGAGTCAGCAGGGAAGGAGTAATTCGGGGGTAATGTCGGTGGTATGGGTTGTGTGCAGACTGCCATCTCCATCCCCAAGGATGGAGCGCAAAAATCGGCGCCCTCTCTGACCATGTTTCCTCATCTCTTCTCTCTCCACGATTTGGTTGTTGCTAACTTTTCATGTGGCATAAAATTCTTGGGCTCCCGAGGGTCATGCCCACTTTGGCCATCAATAAGTCCACCTCTTCGTATCTTGACCGGTTTCTTGGCCATTTCCCCGTCCGGACTCGGAATCGAGCTCTGAAAAATCCTGGGCATCCGGCTTAGCATCCCGCATTGTCCAGTAGCTCTTGTCAACCCGCACGACTGTCTGAAAAATTATGAAAAATCAACAAGTGTCGCTCGGGCGCCTTTAAAGCACTTTGACGCTTAAAATCGTCCTAGATCGAGCCGCCGCCTTTGACGGTGAATATTTTTCCCTTGATATTCATAATTTTTAGCTATTTTTAAGCACTTCCCGTCACCTAAATTCCGCTCTCATTGGCGACCACGGGATAGGACGACTCAGCCCGTCGAATCCACGAACATATTTGCACATAAACAACCAAAGAAGCATCAAACTGATACAAAACAAATATATAATAAAACTCAGCACAATGCTCCCCCTACCCCTAGACAGAACCAAGGCATGACATCCACAAGGAGTAGGCCTAGCATCATCTAATAGAAGATCCGAAGTGAGTCACTAACCAGCTGCGCCAACACAGCCAAACTAAAAAGAACCTATCAAAGAGGTTGCCCTAAGTGGTAGTCTGCACTACTTACCAACTAAAGACAACACAACTAGGAGCTCCTACAAGGCGAGGACTCCTATAGCCTGATCAAAGGGTATTTTATTTCAGTACATGTCTTCTTTTAGGGTTTGTATTGGATGAACATACTTGGGCATGTAAAAAGGAGGGAGCTGAGCGTAGTGACCCAAGGAGAACAGGGCATCGGTCTCAGGACCCGTCTCGGCACCCAAGAACCTACCAAGCCCTCGCAAGGCGACACTTAATCCTTTTCTAACGCTCACTTTTATTTTCGCTCCAACCTTCCTTGTTTTGGTATTATATTTGGCAAGAAGCCACCCCTAGGAAGACAAGGTATCGGCCCCAGGTCTGATTCGTCCCCAGGAACCTACCAAGCCTTCGCAAGGCAATGATCAACTGCTTATATATTTTCATTTCTTTTCTTTTCTTTGATAGGGGTTAGAACCCCTTTTTACACACCTTCGTATTTATATTCATCTTTTAGGATGTCTAGGGTTTCTGGGCATCATCATTATTATCTTCTGGCAGGCTTCTCTAACTGCCTCACTACTAACAAGAACTCCTAGAACGGCTGCCTAGCAGGCTAGCAGAACAGGGCCACTAGGACTTCCTTCTAAAACATGTCTTTCAATGTCCAACAATGTCTTTGCAGGAGGCAATGACTACTCCGACCTCCCTCAAACATACTCAACCTCAACCTGGGACTGCATGCCTTGGTTGCCGGTCCCCAACAAAAATGTATCCCCTCGACAAGTACAAATACACATATAACAGGAAAGAAAGGTACTCGTAAAGGAGAGGTATCACCTGGATTGGCCACAAAAAGCTTCCATCAATGCCGCGACAAAGGCTCCCTCCAAGCTTGCCTTCAAACTTGTCTAGCACAGCACTTAAAACAAAAACCCAATTAAACGCACCTGCACTAGACAGGCAAATGGCCCTCTTGGCCTAATGAAATCAGACATGACTTTGCTACAAAACTGAATCGGCCCTCTTGGCCTAATGACACAAAACATGACTATGCATAACATCCTCCTGGAAACAACCATGATAGACATCAAAGCATACCATTCCCAGGGGAATAGGGCTTGTAGCCCTAAACTAGGTGCATTAAATTATGACCTATCCCTCGTGCGTATATCGCAAGAGGTGTTCGCATCACATGTCATTGAATCAGTCTATGGGTCCAAGATAATAAAGGCAGATGAGTCTCGCTTACCCTCTGCATCACCCAGATCAACCATCGTCTGCCAAAGAGGGCATGTTCAGAAAGCATACCCCACAAATGACCGGGTCCTGTCTCACCATCAATAGATATATCGGGACAAGGGCCACAATTAAAGAAGAGGTCTTCTTCATACGCAAAATTAGCCAATGAATCGGCAAATTGATTCCAGTTCCGTGGAATCAGCTGAAAAGACACTCTATCGAATTCGTCTAGCAGGGCTATGGTAGTATGATGGTACATACAAAGGATGGGGTTCCGTACCATGTATGTCCCATTGAGTTGATTTAAAACCAACTGAGAGTCCCCTTTCACCAATAACTGGCGAATACCACCCTTCTTTGCAATATTCAAACCCATAATCAGGGCTTTGTATTCTGCCATATTATTGGTAAAATTCGCCCCGAGATAAGCAGCTAACTTCATGACAATGCGTCGTCGGGGGTCTCGGATGACAACTCCTACACTCCCTTTTTTGCATGCACCCCTGGACGCCCCATCAAAGTACAAGGTGTACATCCATAAAGGGTTTACACATCCCACCATCCGGAACTCTACTCGTAATTATGGTAATCGAAATTCAGCATATTCAGTGGGTGGACTGTAGGCTCCATCCCTCCATCATCATTGAATTCAACAGGGATGCTCGTCAAAATTTGTAGGCAGTGATGGCAGAAGACCTTGATCTCCCAAATAAATGTCCCGCCTTCTTGCTCAGTCACCTTATATCCTTTGCTCCACCAAATGAGCTTTCCCTGATGATACCTCTGTTCCAAATATGGGTGTTCTAAATAAGGGATCAGACGACCCATCAACCTCTATCACAATTTCCTTGCAGATGTTTGATCGATCTCGCCTAGACCTACAAGGCAGTCATAGCATTAGTGCAATCAGAAATAATAAGGTTTAATCTTATTAAGATTAACCTTATTTTTAAATTCTATCCCCTCAAGGTCAGCTAACAAGACAGTGGATTTATTCTTTCCTATTCTAACGATCCTATAGGGCCCATCCCATTTGGGCTCTAACTTGCCTGGAAATAATTCACATCGTGCGTCATAATACAGAACAAGCTGTCCTTTCTTGAAGGTGTATTTCTTGGATTTGAGGTCATGTAGCTGCTTCATTCGGCGCTTTGCCACTTCTTGGTGCAATAAGCTCTGCAGCTTAAGCTCATCTAAATGTGCCAATGTCGTCAAGCGCTCAAAAAGTGCATCTTCATCACTCAAAGAATGATTGATGGCAAACCGAATAGTCGGCAGCTCAATTTCTAAAGGCAAGACACACTCCTCCCCATATACTAACTTGAACGGGGTATGGCCAGTGGCTCGTTTGAAGGTCGTATTATAGGCCCACACTGCCACGTATAACTTTTTATCCCAATCCTGTTTCTTTTCCGACACAATTTTGGACAGGATGCCCACAAGCTGCTTGTTGGTGCTTTCAACCTGCCCATTGGCTTGCGGATTATATGGGGTTGTCTTGTTATGCTTGATTTGCCACATCTCTGTCAAACCTTTGATCACCTTATTCAGGAAATGGGTTCCGCGGTCCGACACTAATTCTTTCGACGGACCAAACCGGCATATTATCTGCTCTAAAAGGAAACTAGCAGATTCTTTAGCATCATCTTTCCTTGTTGCACGTGCTTCTGACCACTTTGTGAAGTAGTCAGTTGCTACAATGATGTACCTCTTTTGCATAGTCGACGACGGAGTAATAGGACCCACAAAGTCTATTCCCCACTTCTCAAATGGAAGTATCGCCATAATAGGGGTGAGTGGTCGTTTCCTATTCTCTCGACTGTCTTGTCGTTGGCAAATATCGCATCTCTTAACATATGCAAACGCATCCTGGAAGATGGCAAGCCACCAATAACCTGCTCTTAAAGCCTTTTGTGCTGTAAGCCGTCCAGCAAAATGGCCAAAGAGAATCATGGCACTCTTCCAAAATGAATGGCACCTCGTCAGGCATCACACACCGGCGATAGATGTCATCAACCCCTTGCCGATATAATGTACCTGCGATCAAAGCAAACTTTAACGCTTGTTGCTTAATTTTCCTTCTCTCAGCTTTAGATAATTCGGATCCCGCCTCTCCTGTTGATAAATAATGCGTTATTGCAGCATACCAGGAGGGAATAGATGCCATATCTATTTTAAACAACAACTCCATGTCACTACCTTCAGCCACAGATTCTTTCGGCTCCCCAAAGTCCACTAGACATTCCACGATGCCTTGCAACCTTGGTGGCTTACTCTTGATTTCATAATCAAATTCCTGCAAAGTGATTAACCACTTTGCTAGACGATCAGGCGGCTGTAGCTTATTCATCAATAATCGAAGTCCCTCCGCCTTCGTATAAAGCACGACTTTCTCATAGAGAATGTAATGCCTGAATTTCTTGGTCCCAAAGACCATCGCTAGACACAATTTCTCCATGTAAGTATAATTGAGTTTGGATACCCCTAGCTTCCGACTAGCAAAAGCAATCGGGTGGTACCACTTCTCTTCCCAAATTTGGGCTAAACAGCAGCTGATACTATACATGGTGGCCGCTGAGAATATATAGAACACTTCACCTCTTTTAGGTGCTTTTAAAAGGGGTGCTCTTGCTAGCTCCTGTTTCACATCCTCGAATGCTACCTTACAAGGGTCACCCCATACAAACGAACAGCTAAAGGACAATAAATTTGTAAGCGGCAACGTTCTTTCTGCTAAGGCGTTGATGAATCTACGATAGTAACCAACTGAAGACAGAAAGCTATGAACCTCTTTCGGAGTGCGTGGTGGACCCATGGCAACTATAACTTTGACCTTCTCGGGGTCTGTCGCAATTCCTACCGAACTGACCACATGACCCAGCAACAGCCCATAAGGTACTCCAAAAACACACTTCCGTGGGTTTAGGGCGATGCAAAATTGTCTACAGCGCTCAAAGCATTTTCTTAAAATGAGCAACTGCCTTCCTCTCACGGTGGCAGCCCCTAAGTCATCAATGTAACTCTTCAAACAGGCCGTCCCTTAGTTCGAAAGGCATACGCCTTACTTTCTGTCGTACAGGGCGACTGCCCTCTTTCAACGGAATTGTATGGATAGCAAGACTAGGAGGAATGCCCCTCAACTCATCATAACTCCAGGCAAAGATATCCCGGAATTCCTGGATCAAGGCCACATAGTCCTCCCTTTCTGCTGAGTTGAGCATAGAACCTAATTTGATTGGCTGCGAATCATTAGGCATACCAAGGTCTAGCTCGATAACATCTACATCTCTTATACGATCTTGGGCCTCTATCGGCTCGTTCAAAGTGATCTGATAGATGTCTTCCGTGGTGGATCCCTGTTTGGACTCATCACTCGATGATGTCTCACTAGCAGATAAATCTTCTAATGTCTCCAATTCTGTAGAAGATAGAGGAGCTCTCTCACTCTGCGGGGACTCAGGATAAGCATCAACCACCACACGCTGGGCACCTCTGCCGAATATTAGTCGACCGGCGGGTATATCCACTTGGCAGTCCGCTTGCAAGATCCAAGGTCGTCCGAGTAATACTTGGTAACTTGGACGGCCTGCAAAACGAATCACCCTAAAGTCCAACATGCATTCTACATTTGCAATAGTGACATGGACCTTAGCAATGCAGCCTTCCGGCTGTCTCAAACTATCATCTGCCATTCTGAGAATTGTGGAGGTATCTTTCTGAATCGCAAGACCCAACCTTTCCATCAGTTCAGAACTCATAATGTTAACAGATGATCCTGTGTCGACAATGGCATAATCTACTAATATCCCATCGACATAGGCTGCAACCCTTGGGCAATGCTTCTCAGCATGCGCGAACTAGTCATTACCAACTCGCGCAATACCCAAAGGTTCTACGATATACCCGGTACGTAGGATCTTTCTAAATTCCTTACGTACTCCTGGGGAAAGCTTAATAAGCTGTATGAGATTCACATCCGGCTTGACTTCACAAAGAGAGCTCGCCAAAACGAATTCATGATAGTTCGATAGAGCTCGCTTTTCACGCCAAACCATCCACTCTTTAGGTCGCTGAACCGGCTTTATTGCCTCCTTCTTAACTTTCACCTTCTTCTTTGGTGGTTCCTTATCGGCTTTACTCTCTATGGGCTTCAAAGGTCCCCCTTCTAGGGCAGGATCCAAAACTTGCATCCCTTTGTCGCCTTGTTTAGGGTTTCCATCGACAGGCTTATCCTTGTCGACCTCTCGACCCTTTTGACCTCTTGTAAGGACAGCTCGCAAATTAGAGGTTTCAGCATCATTAACGCGTACAGCCTCAATCAAACTAACCCCACTACCACTTGGTAGCTCCTCCACTGTAGTCTTTGGTCGTTGAAGTATTTGTTTAGGCCCGTCTTCTCGCTGGGAATCATTTCCTTGGGCACGATGATTAACAGGCCCTGGTTGCCGACTACCTCGTTGGAGGGAACTGATCTTACTCCAGCAAGTAGCTGCTAAATGGCCAGATTTTCCACAGATGTCGCACTTAACATTTGGGCAATTTCTTGGATAGTGCTGCCCGCCACACCATTTGCAACTAAACCTCGACGGTGCACCCTCCTCTGGGTATCTACTTCCTATCAAATTTTGTTGTTTTTTAAGGAAGTTGACATCAACGGCTATTTATCGATACTGCTCCGTAATCATGTCGGTATAATGCTTCATCATGTCCTTAACCTCGCCAAGAATATTGGAAGAACTCGACTCATAGCCTTGGTCATTACCATGTCGTTCCATCGGCCTAACAATTTGATTAGGCACTGGTTGTTGAGCCACAGGCATGGTATTAGAATTGACCACCTAGCCTCCACCACTTGGAGCCATTTGACTGCCCGTAGGCATCGATCTGCTAGGGGGAGCTGGTAATAAAGGCACATTCTGTATCATGTTTCCTCTCCCATTAGGGTTGGCCATCGCCATCCCTTGACCACCACTGCCATTGGCCATTGCCACATTATTTCCCAATACTAAACCCATGTTCGAATTGCCTCGAGAAGCATAGGCTGCTTGTAGTCGGGATTCCACCTCTTGTGCTCGTGTAATGGCAGTATCTATATCCCCCAAGGGAACACTACTCAACTGCAATTGGATATTAAAGTCCAAACCATGTAGGAAATATTGCAATTGGGCAGCTGGGGGGATAGGAATAGAGGTGTCCAACTTACGAAAAACCTCTTTTATCTTCTTTGCATAAGCACAAATATCCTTGTGTGGTTCTTGGCGGGTCACGTTGAGTACGCGCAACCAATATTGTCCACCCCTTTCAGGGGCAAACTCCCTTCGAAAAGCTCCATAAAATGCATCAATGTTCAATATGGTTCCGGCTTCTAAACCATGATACCATATAGCGGCTCTTCCTTTGAGAGTCATATTGAAGAACATCATAAAATGTCCTTCTTCTTGAATCCGACAGTTAAACATCAGCTTTTGAAACTCCCTAATGTGGAGTTCCGCATCTTTCTCAACTAGCCCATTAAAAATGGGTAGCGGGTAACCTAGAGCCGGCAAATCCGTCATTCCTGTTGGAATTGCAATAGGCTGCGCCATGACAAGGATTGGATTTGCACTAGGAATAGGGGACGATGGGGTTACGCCTCCCGCAATTGACGTGGATTGGCTTATGGCAGGAAGGGGAGCACTAGCGCTTCCACCTTCTCCTAACTTACTGCTTGTGGCCCCAAGACCATTAGATCCACTCCCTCGTAAGGGTTCAGTGCCGCTACGCTTAGGGGAATATCTCCTAAAAATTTCAGCACGTCGCCTAGCTCTTTCGTCTCTTTCTTGCTTTTGGATTTCTGCTAGACGATGCTTATCAATAAATAACGGATCAATCTCAGTATCCTTTGGCATAAACTGCTAGTTGGTCCCTAAACAACCAGGATTCAAGAACCGCCACTTTTAAGCGGATCCCGGCAGACACACCACTGATGGACCTAAAAGCGGGCCGGCACTGGCTCATGCACTAGCCGGGCCTCGTCACTACGCACAAGACAACCCCTCGGCCTCACGGCCAGGAGCGTCTATCGAAATATCTGCCTTCCTAAACATTGCGTTTGTAATACGTTGTAGTCCAACTGATCCTAACCCAATATTACTCCTCAGAGGGAGTCCCTTTCACATAGCCAAAAGGCTCGAATCACATACACATGGGGTTCCTCCTACGGCTGAATGCCGTCAACTCTCTGCGACTCTCCTACACCTTGGGGATTGGCCCCTCAATGCGTCACTCAACAAATAGACATTTCGCACAAAAATCGCTCAAGGTACCAAATAAACGTGTCCAGGAATGTACCATTGCCCTTACTTCTCTTTCCCCTAGACCCCACGACTAGCCTACAACATGGGTACCTCACTGCCTCTCATTGTGGGTCATGTCCTAATAAACCAATTGCAATGCATGTCCAGGAGCTGGTCACTGATATTTTTAAATTCTTTTTCATGCTCTATGCATTTGGTGGATGCCTAGTGCTCAAACATTTAGCAAACAGTATTGTGCACAAGTGCAAAAACATTCTTTTAATGGTTTCCAACTACCATTCGTGCTTCGTTGCATGGGCCTAGCACCGAGGTGATCCTCGTGCTACTATGCTCTTAATTTTAATTATCATCCGTCCTAAATGCTATGCATAGAAATCAGCAACTTTCCCATCGTCTCACACGGCATTTAGACATATTTCAACTCCTCTACCCCTCCCCGTTTAAGTATTGCATCGTTGGATAGGTTTATAGGGTATTTTGACATCATTTTATGTGTAGAAAGAGGAAAAAGACACACTAGAACAAGAAGGTGGGGTTGAACTGAGGCAAATCCTCATGCTTCAGTCCCCACAAACATTCGCAAACATTTTTCTTATTTATCCTTATTTTTCGAAACCCAAAATATTTTTTTTTCCTTTTTTTAAAAGGTTTTTCCACCCTTTTCTTGTATTTTCCCTTATTTTTTACATTATTTAATTACTGAAAATTCAAAACAGGTTATGGGCTGTGGCCCTTAGTTCCTTCTTGCAGCAAAATGAAAGTTTAGTTGATGTTCCTATTCACTTTCGCATTTTTATGCCAAAAAACCATCATTTTCCCTTGATTTTTCATATTTTACGTGTTTTAGCATGTTATTTTGAACCACAAGATACATATTTTTCTGATTTTCTGATTATGACCAGCAAGAACTCATGGAAAACAGCAACATAAACAATTTTTAGCCCACATGAACAACATTTCATCAATCAAAAGCCATAAAATCTCAAATTTCCTTTGAAAATTTTGAATTATCGCTTATTTGCGTGTTTCGGGTTTCATGTCCATGGCTGCAAATTTGGAAATCAGCAGCACTTCATATCCAGCACAATCACCAATCACCATTTCCAGCCCGTGGAGCAATCCGATCCATGCCGGACAAGCCTCCATCATTCTTTCTTCTTCCTTCTTCTTCCCACATGAACTTGCCTTTAGAAGAGAGAGAGGGAGGAGAGAGAAAGACTAGATTTCCATCTCAGCATCCAGGCCATCAATTGAGGGGCGAAGACAGGCGATAGAGTCAGCAGGGAAGGAGTAATTCGGGGGTAATGTCGGTGGTATGGGTTGTGTGCAGGCTGCCATCTCCATCCCCAAGGATGGAGCGCAAAAATCAGCGCCCTCTCTGACCACGTTTCCTCATCTCTTCTCTCTCCACGATTTGGTTGTTGCTAACCTTTCATGTGGCATAAAATTCTTGGGCTCCCAAGGGTCATGCCCACTTTGCCCATCAATAAGTCTACCTCTTCGTATCTTGACCGGTTTCTTGGCCATTTCCCCGCGTCCGGACTCAGAATCGAGCTCTGAAAAATCCTGGGCGTCCGGCTTAGCATCCCGCATTGGCCAGTAGCTCTTGTCAACCCGCACGACTGTCTGAAAAATTATGAAAAATCAACAAGTGTCGCTCGGGTGCCTTTAAAGCACTTTGACGCTTAAAATCGTCCTAGATCGAGCCACCGCCTTTGATGGTGAATATTTTTCCCTTGATATTCATAATTTTTAGCTATTTTTAAGCACTTCCCGTCACCTAAATTCCGCTCTCAACATGAAACACGTTATGAATCTTAGTAGAAGATGTTAATTCATGTGTATATGCTAAGTCTCCAATACACTTCAAGTTCCTATAGGGTCCACAAAACCTATAAGCAAGTTTATTATTAGATCCATCCTTCAAAGTAGAGTAATGAGACTTGGGTACTTTTAGCAAAACTAACTCTCCTTCCTAGAACTCCAAAGGTCACATCTTCTCATCAACATACATCTTTATTTGATATTGGACCTTTCTAAGATTTATCTTACACTGCTAAAAAAGGGTCTGCATTCTTTCAAATGCTTCCTTTCAATGAGGGTTGAGGGTCTCACTGAAAATGACTATGGGTAAGGGCACCTGGTAACTACAAATAGCCTCAAAGGGTAAATAATACTAGCATGGGTGGAGTTATTATAAGAAAACTTAGCCAAATGCAACCATGAATCTCACGCATGATGCACATCATGAAAAAAATGGTGAAGGTAAGTCTTCAACCACTTATTTATCATTTCTATCTAGCTAGTAGCCTACGGATGATAGGCTATAGAAGGATCCAACTTGGTACCCCTGGAGATGACTATCACTACCAAAAGTTACTCATGGACTTGCTATCCTTGTCATGCACAATCACCTGCAGTAATCCATGTAATCTAAATATCTGCTCCATGAATTGACTAGCTCCCTATGTAGTAAATTGTATCTTGGTAGGAATAAAATGGGCTACCTTGGTAAGTCTATCTACTACTATATAGATGCTATTCCATCCCTTTTTGGTAGTAGGTAAGCTAGTGATGAAATTCATGGTAATATGTGCCCATTTGTCTTCAGGGATAGGAAATGGCTATAGCAAACCACCTAGCTTATGGGTGCTACCTTTATTATGTTGACAAGGTATACACTTCATGACATTAATCATTTACATCTCTCCATAATCCTTTTGAGTAACAATGTTATGGCCTATCAAGACCATAACAGAAATACAAAAAATATCAAACTGCCTAAAACAACTATGTTACTACAGGAAACTCCCTAGCATGATTTACAACCATTTCATACATTTATTCTTGAAGAACACTATGCAAACATGAACTACATATTAGATTCATCAATGCAGAACTACTGTCCTGAAAACTATCACACAGTTCTCTGTCATCACGACCAATCCTGATCAAATAACTTGAAATAGATATCGTAAATATTCATGACACAAATACACAGTAATAGCACCAGATATGAGCGACCAAAATCTAGCGCTATCCTGAAGAAGATAGCATTACTCATCATGCAGGATCTCAAAAGATACAATTTTCTGAAGTCAGGAAGGCACCTAAATGTCAAATAAAAATTCATATGACATTTTAAGTCATTTTACATATGCTAGTTCTACATGTATACTAGTACTTGATGCCAGGAGGCATATTTCACGGTGGATTCCGTGAAGTTTTACGGTGGATTCCGTAAACTTTGATGACCGGGGCTCATACACAAAGTGGATTCTTTGTGCGAGAAGTTGATGGGGATGCCTGTCCTTTTCGGGCGTTTCATTAATTTAGTGTGTACATGGGTGATTCCATAGCGGGTGATTCCGCAAAATGCATATTAAATTAATAAACGTTTATGAGTTTAGAGTGCGCACTCGTAATAAATTAAGGTTAGGATTTATTTCTAACCAGTTGATTTATTTATGTAGCTGAAGACTGCTAGGTATTCACTTTTGTCGGTTTAATTGTATTATTTTACTAACGATTGTGAATGCTTCAGTTGATGTGTAGAGATAGCAGCAGTGGCGGAGGAAAGCATTGGAGGATAGCGAGTATTCGATTTATGGATTATATTTTGATGGGCGCATACGTTAGGCATGTCGCCTATATTTTGTCACGCCTATTTATTGAGAAAGTTGATGACTATGTTTGGTTGAGAATAGAAAAACATAGACTACAAAGTGTAGATAGACACCCAGTTGTGAAATTAGCCCCTAGATTCTATGGACCATTTAGGATCATTCACAAAATTAATGACAATGCATTCAAGTTAGAATTACCACCTCACTGGAAAATTCACAACACATTTCACATTAGTTTATTAAGACCTTTTAGAGGCCAATTACATGTACACCCTATTTACGAAAACCCACCTTTGTTAGAGGAAGAGACTGAAATACTTGAACCAGAAGCTATCATAGACACTGACTTTATGACCACTAGAACTGGCCGAAGATATTCTAGATATCTAGTTAAATTTAAGAACCATCCTGTAGAGGAAGCACAATGGATGCACGCTAGAGACTTAAATGCTTTCCCCACTCTGTTAGCTCCACATTGAGCTAATAGCAATTGAGGTCAATTGCTATCCCACCCCGAGGGTATGATGCCAGGAGGCATATTTCACGGTGGATTCCGTGCCATGGTGGATTCTGTAAACTTTGATGACCGGGGCTCATACACAAAGTGGATTCTTTGTGCGAGAAGTTGATGGGGATGCCTGTCCTTTTCGGGCGTTTCATTAATTTAGTGTGTACATGGGTGATTCCATAGCGGGTGATTCCGCAAAATGCATATTAAATTAATAAACGTTTATGAGTTTAGAGTGCGCACTCGTAATAAATTAAGGTTAGGATTTATTTCTAACCAGTTGATTTATTTATGTGGCTGAAGACTGCTAGGTATTCACTTTTGTCGGTTTAATTGTATTATTCTACTAACGATTGTGAATGCTTCAGTTGATGTGTAGAGATAGTAGCAGTGACAGAGGAAAGCATTGGAGGATAGTGAGTATTCGATTTATGGATTATATTTTGATGGGCGCATACGTTAGGCATGGCGCCTATATTTTGTCACGCCTATTTATTGAGGCGTTGGATATTTATTATTATTTTGTATGCGCATGGGCGCACGATTATGTTATTTCTATTTGGACATTGTATTGGGCGTGCCAGACTCTTTGGGCACCGTCCATTAGCTTTATTCCTATTTTGTGTTAAAGCAAACTCAAAAGCTAAAAGCTTGCTATTTTGTAATTTGGGCTATTATTTGAGCTTGAAGATGAATAATACATAAAATACATGCTTTGTGGAGCGCTCACACAAGGCATGGGGGGAGATTGCACCCAATTGGTCTCTTGCTCTTGTCATTCATGCTTTTTACCTTGTAATTTGTGCAAAAAGTAGAGTTCTATTGTTCTTGGGGGCCTTTCAGCATTCACTACGCGAGCGTATAGCATCCGATCTGCGCACTAGTACTAAGGTATAAAATAGCAAATATATGGTAGAATTCGAGCCCTAACACCTCGCACAACTCGGTGGATGACTGGAACAGTCATGACTCGAATCCACAAGCATGTAGCTAATGACAGAAAAGATAAACAACTAACTATGATATAGACTAACTCAAAGAACACAATTATACCCTACCAGAGGCCTTGCACCTCTTAACAAGCCACACTAAGCTACCATGAGTAGAGCCCCTCTAGGATACTCATGGTCCTCTTGTGCAGTTGCATAATTGGTCCTAAGTGTCAGTGAAATTAAAATAGTAGCTAAGTAAACATGACAAGGTTGAGCAACCTCCTTCTGCAATGATGGAGTAATAGGTCTTCAACCTATAATAGTCAAGGTACTAGCTTCTAATGAACCTTAGTGTCGAAAAGAAGGGGAGTGGCAGCCTCCCCCCCATCATCCGCATCCGCATATACACAAAGGATGGTGGGACTGCCACACCCTTTTTTTCCTACACACCACTCATTAGATGCTATCACGGTGTGTTAAAAAAAAGGGTGTGGAAGCCCCTCCATCGTTCACATGCATGCGGCCAATTGGGGGGCTGCCACACCCTTTTTTCTACATGCTAAGGCTCATTAGAAGCTATCAAGGTGTGCAGAAAAGAAGGGGGTGGCAACCCCCCCATCATCTAAGTGCATGCAGATGATGGGGGGTGGCGGATTTTGCACCATGACATCAGTCTATAATGAATGTTGTAGACCATACATAGACTTGTGGAGTTTGGCTTTATCACTTATATTCTCTACATACAGTGAGATTGAGAAATGGTATACTCCTACACACTTAAGTCTCTTTGCTCTAATCCATACATCTTCGTGCCAATTTCTCTTTTTCAAGAGGGGATACAAAAACCTTACCCATAAGTGTCTTAAATTCATTCCAATTCTCCACTAGTATGTTCTCCTTCTTAAGGTACCTCAACCAAATATGTGCAAACCCTTCCAAATGTAGTGAAGCAAGGTTATATTCATGTCATCAATCCTAAGGAATATGTCAAAATAGAACTCCAACTTTAAAATCCATTCCTCTAGGTAAGATGGTGAAGATGACTATCCATTGTACTTTGCTAAAACTATTTTGTCTTTCAACTCCCTCTTATGAAAAGATTGTTATCTCAAAATAGGCTAATCATGATTGGTAGGCATTGGACTTCCAAAATGTGATAATTCTCTTCCATAAGGTGGCTGAGAATTAGTTTGGAACCTTCCTGGTGGTAAAGTACCCCTAAAAACTTGAGGATTCAACCCATGAACTTGTGGATTAACACCATTTATGGTGCCCAAATAATCATCATTCCTTTATGAAGCTTCTCCCACTTCATATTGACTATTTGGAATGCTCCTTTATCCAATAATAACCTGACTTTGAATATTAATATTGGGTGGTGAAAGTGGAACTAATGGGCTCACTATTTGATTGTGCTTTGTCCCTAGCATCCTTAGTACCCATTTGCATTTGCATCCTTTGAGAAAATTGAGCCATAATTTGTGCATTGGACTTTACCAATTTGTCAAATGAAGCCTTTTTTAGGTTATGGAATCCACCAACTTTTCAATAGTAGACTTCGTTTTATGGCTAGACAATACCATTTGCTCAACTCTTGATAAAAGCCTTGCATACCTATGAGCATGTCTATTTTCCTGTTCACACATAGTATAATTGAGACTGCTAAGTTCTCCTTGAAATTGAGGCTCTTTAAGGATCTCTTGGGATGTGTCTTCTAGCAAAGTATCTCTAATTTATTTGGCATATTCATCCCAGGCACTTATTCTTCCCCTTTGTGACATGCCATAAAGTGCAATCCTGCAGGACTCCTTGTCAGTAAATCAACTATTACTCGAAACTCAGATTACCAAAATTTTTAGTTAAAATAAAGGCCAAAGATGCACTCTTTGAGATGAGTAGTAGCACATTATAACAAACCTAAAACTGAAAATTATGTAATCCAATATATGTGACTGAACTGTCCAATCCTACACCCTATCTCAACCTGTCAGTGCCTTGTTTCCAACCGGTGGAACCAAAATTGGTGTACGTAAAGGCTACCAGACCTTGTGAGGAGCTAGATAGGACTTTTGGAAAACATATAGTACTTGCATCTGTACCCCAATGATGAGGATGGTACCTATAATGGCATGATTATGCCTTGTAGTGTCCTCTAATGGCCATGTTTTACTCTATTTTGATCTTCAATCAAGAGGCTTGAATCTTTGTGAGGACTTAAATCTTCAACACTCTATGTGTGGTACCTATATGAGGGATAAAACAACATAATAGGCTCCCTACATAGGCTCAGAATCACTTAGAGGTGGGCAAAGTTCCCCAAGGTTGATTGGTTGCACCCCTTCAAGATCTTTAATAGTTGGGGAGGGTCATCTCTCTATTGTTCCACTATCTCCCTCGATATCCACCTTTTTCCTTGGTGGGAATCTCAACATGGCAATGACATTCTATTCTAATCAATCATTATGATATGCATAATTGGAAATATCCATTCAGTTCATTCAATGTGATGCAATAATGAAATTGAAATGGATAAAATGAATAGGAAGAGGATCTTACCATGCAATGACTTTGATGCCAGGAGGCATATTCCACGGTGGATTCCGTGAGGTTTTATGGTGGATTCCGTAAACTTAGATGACCGGGGCTCATACACAAAGAGGATTCTTTGTGCGAGAAGTTGATGGGGACGCCTGTCCTTTTCGGGCGTTTCATTAATTTAGTGTGTACATGGGTGATTCCATAGCGGGTGATTCCGTAAAATGCATATTAAATTAATAAACGTTTATGAGTTTAGAGTGCGCACTCGTAATAAATTAAGGTTAGGATTTATTTCTAACCAGTTGATTTATTTATGTAGCTGAAGACTACTAGGTATTCACTTTTGTCGGTTTAATTGTATTATTTTACTAACGATTGTGAATGCTTCAGTTGATGTGTAGAGATAGCAGTAGTGGCGGAGGAAAGCATTGGAGTCTAGCGAGTATTCGACCTTTGGACTATATTTTGATAGGCGCCACGCCTATATTTTGTTATGTCTATTGAGACATCGATTATTGATTATTATTTTGTATGCGCTTATGCGCCCGGATATGTTATTTCTATTTGGACATTGAGATTGGGCGTGCCAGACTCTATGGGCACCGTCCATTAGCTTTATTTCCTATTTTTGTAGAAAGCAAACTCAAAAGCTAAAAGCTTGTCATATTTTTGTAAATTGGGCTATTATTGAGCATGAAGATTGAAATATACATAAAATATATGCTTTGTGAAGCACTCACACAAGGCATGGGGGAGATTGAACCCAATTTGTCTCTTGCCTCTTGTCGTTCATGCTTTTACATATTTTTTTGTGCAAAAAGGTAGAGTTCTTTGTTCTTGGGAACCTTCCGGGATTCACCACGTGAGCATTCTGCGTCCGATCTACGCACTAGTGGTATCAGAGCGGAGCAGAGATCAAGAGCTTCCAATCGCTACCAATCTCGGGCGAAGGCGGAGCTCCAGGAACGATCGGGCTCTACAGTCAATCTCATCGCGAACCGTCGATACAGGCAGACTTCTGGCGATCAAGAACCCCTGTTTCTACTGTCAGATCGCGAAGGACCAGGCTCTGCAGCAGGCGGAGGACCACGCATACACCTCCTTCATCAAGTCATTGAAAACCAGAGATAAGCTTCATTAATTTTATCATTACTTCTTTGAAAAAGCTTAAGAGAAAGCTTAAGAAGCTTAATAAGCTTCAACAATTCACATCGAGGTCTCAGAAGACCCTTCCAAAAATTCCGCGCGGCCAAAAAAGGCCCCCCCCACGAAAATCAGACGCCGACTGTGTTTTGATTAAGCTTAAAGGCTTAATCACTTAAGTCTAATCAAAGTTACTCAAGTTAGACAAGACACACAGGTTGACAAACTCCGGGTCCTGCGCTGCAAAAGTCAAGTTCTACAAGTCAAGTGGAATCAAGTTCTGCAAGTTCTGCAAGTCGGCCTAAGTTCAACAAGTCAGCAACTCTGCAAGTCTGCTAAGTCTGCAACTTTGCAAGTCAGATTAGTCAACTGGAGTCAGAACTGACTAGTGCTTAAAACTCATAGAGGACTTGTTCCTATGCAAAAACTCTGAACTGGAAAGTTGTTCGTGGCAAGTTGTTCTACCTATCTACAAGTTCGTTGAAGTACTTTCAGCAAACGGCTACAGAAAAATTGCAAATTTTCTGAAAATAGACAAAGAAATACCCAAAAATACATAGCCTTGTAACCCCAAATTTGAGCTACGCTCATCCGGCTAACCTGATTTTGAGTGAGAAAGGTTTATTGAGTTTTACAGGATGACAACCCCACATATGGATGATCCTATGGCTGAAGATGACTTACCTGAGCCTACCATGGAACAAAAGCTGGATCTAATCATGCTACAATTGGAAGAAGAGCGAAGGGCTAGGCAAGCATTGCAAGCGCAATTGACAAAACTACAAAGAGCGTCCACCGACAAAGAAGAACCTCAAGCTGAAGATTTGATTCGACGTACCATCGACGCCACTCTTGAAGCACAAACCATTCGCAAGGAATCCAAGATAAGTAAACGAAGTTTCAAATTTCGCACTTTCAATGGTATACAAGAAGGAAAGACTGTTTTATCATTCATTAGCCAGTTTGATGACTATTTCCATGAGGAAACTTATCCAGAAAAAGATAAAATCAAGTGTGTTACTAATCATCTGATAGACAGAGCATCACTTTGGTGGACTGTAGTCCGCAAGAGCATAGAATGTCCTGCTACTTGGGAAGATTTCAAGAAGAAGTTCATGCAGAATTTCCTTCCACCGCAATTTCATGAGAAGGCTATCAAGCAATGGGATTTACTTCAACAACGGGATCGTGAGTCTATTCTACAGTATACATAGCGTTTTTGGAATGCACTCCTACAGCTACGCATGCTTGAAGACGTACCAGAGACGACACATAAGCGGAAGTATATGTCCGGACTTCTTGGACATTACTACGCTGAAGTGAACGTGTTCAAGCCTGCTACCCTTGAAGACGCCATCTCCTTAGCTCATGACACTGAAGATAAGTTACGCGGAAGAGACAGACGACCACAACAATTCCAAGCCAATGGTAATTATGGATCTAAACAATTCAATTCCAATTTTAGAAGGTTTAATCCAGGTCGTTTCTCATCACCATCTTTCCGCAAGAATTGGCCTAAACCACCTGCATTACCCTCCAATGTTAATCCAAATCCAAAGCCTATTCCACAAGCAAATCCAAATGTACCCAGACTTCTAGCCATTGCAAATAATGTAACCAAAGCCAAGCCAATAGTATGCTATAAGTGTCACCAGCCAGGGCATCTCGCAGCAAATTGTCATTCAAAGAAGCCACCAGCACATATCAACTACCTTGGAGCCATGGACGAAGACGAGCATGACGATATGCCAGATTTCACTGAAGATGAGGATGATACTACTACTACTTCCGACACTTTACCAGGTATGCCTACTCCACATTCATTGTTGACTATGAAATGTATGGTGCATGGAAAGGAAAGAACTATCTTGCATGATGATGGTAGTACCCATGACTTTATTTCAGCAAAACTGGTAAAGGAATTGAAATTACATACAGTACCTATGCATTATCGCATAAAAGCTGCATTTTTAGGCACTAGGTACAATGGCACACAAGAAGTACAAAATTTAGAGATTCAAATTGGTTCATATATTGAAAGAAGAAATTTCATAGTTGTCCCATTACAGTCAAGCGACATTATTTTAGGAATGCCTTGGAGACACCAGCATAATCCAAATATAGATTATTCCACGCACACAATGAATATTAATTTTCAAGGAAAATCTATTACATTATATGGTATGCATGCATCTCATATTTTTCCATTGCTTTCTCATACTCAAGCAAAACGTGCATTACGCAAGAGTACTAAATCATATCTCATTTGGGTGAATGAATTGCACGTAAAGGAAAATCATATGCACCCTAGGCATAAGGAATTTCTTGCATATTTTAAGGACTGTTTTGCAGAAGACCTACCACCAGGTTTACCTCCTTTACGACCAGAAGACCATAAGATTGATTTAATTCCTGGCACACAACCACCTTGCAAAGCACCATATAGGCACAATCAAAAAGAGTAAAAAGAAATCCAGAGTCAAGTTGAAGAATTACAAAATAGAGGCTTAATTCGACCTAGCAATTCTCCATTCGGTGCACTGTACTCTTAGTCAAGAAAAAGAATAATACCTATCGTATGTGTATTGACTACCGAGCATTAAATAAGATCACTGTAAAGAATAGGTATCCTATACCTAGAGTTGATGACCTTATGGACAAACTGCAAGGATATTCTATATTTAGTAAAATTGACCTTAAGTCTGGATATCATCAGGTGAGGCTAGATAGATCCGACATATTTAAGACTGCATTCAGAACACAATTTGGCCATTACGAATTCTTAGTCATGCCATTCGGATTGACTAATGCACCTGCTACTTTCAGTAGAATGATGAACCGTATCTTTCTGAAATATCAGTATTGTGTGATTGTTTTCTTTGATGATATTTTGGTGTTTAGTCAAAATGAAAAAGAGCATTATGAGCATTTATCATTAGTTTTTCAATTACTGAAAGAAAATCAATTGTTTGCAAATCCTGAAAAGAGTGAATTCTTTAAGACAGAAATAGAATATTTAGGTCATATTGTATCAAAAGAAGGAATTAAAGTTGATCCTAAGAAAATTGATGCAATATTGCATTGGCCTGTTCCTAAGAATGTACATGAATTACGCTCATTCCTTGGTCTTGCTAGTTTCTATAGGAAGTTTGTACGTAATTTTTCATTACTTGCTTTACCACTAACCAAACTTCTTAAGAAAGGAATTGTTTATCAATGGACTGAAACTCAGCAGAAATCCTTTGACTTACTGAAACGTGCATTAACTAATGCCCCTGTTCTACAATTACCTGACTTTAACAGACCATTCTTTCTAGTTGTGACCGATGCTAGCGGATCAGGAATAGGAGCAGTACTAATGCAAGACAATCATCCAATAGCATATTCTAGTTCTAAGCTGAAACCCTCTGAGCTCAAATATTCCACTTATGACAAAGAACTATTAGCAGTTGTACAAGCATTAAAACAGTGGAAGCATTATTTAATGGGTTCAGAATTCATGATAAAGACCGACCAGCAAAGCATTAGACATCTACTTAGCCAACCCCAAATTTTTGACCGTCATATCAAATGGGCTTCCTTCATTCAAAGTTTTCATCCTATCATTCAATACCAACCTGGAAAAGAAAATGTAGTTGCTGATGCATTGAGTAGAAGACCTGCAATTCATAATATTTCTATCATATCTTTTGATTCTTTGATTGCTATGAAAGATACATATCACCAAGATATTACTTTTCATTCTGATTGGCAAAAATTAGTTCAAAATAATTTCATTCCTATTGATTCATTGTCATATAATGATGGATTTATGTTTTTTGAAAAAAGACTGTGTGTTACTATTCCATTTCAATCTTTTGTTTTGAATGAAATTCATTGTCCCCCATATCAAGGTCATAGAGGTATCATATCTACATTATCCATGTTAACTGAAGATTTTTATTGGCCGCATATGGATGCAGATGTATCTAATTTCGTTTCTGAATGTTTGATTTGTCAAAGAATAAAGAGACATCATGGTAAACAGTATGGATTATTAATGCCTTTGTCTATTCCATCTAAACCTTGGGAATATATTTCTATGGATTTCATTACTGGTTTACTAAATACTAAATCTAACCATGACATGATTTGGACAATTGTAGATAGATTTAGTAAGCAAGCATATTTCATTGCATGTAAGAAAACTTTAACAGCATCACAAGCAACACAGTTATTTTTGAAAACTGTTTTTACTAACCATGGATTGCTAAAAGTGATTATTTCAGATCGAGATTCTAGATTTTGTAACAATTTTTGGATAACACTGTTTGCAAATCTAGGCACAAAGATTGATTTCTCATCTGCATTTCATCCAGAAAAAAATGGACAAACAGAAGCCACAAATAGCACCATTTTAGATCTTTTACGTGCATATACTATCTCTAAACCTCAGACATGGGATACTCATTTGCATTTATTACAGTTTGCATATAACAATACACCGCACACATCTACAAAGAAAGCACCTTTTGAAGTTATTTATGGATATAGATTATCTACACCTGTTGCATCTTTGTCTAATAGAATTCAGAGTGCTGATGATATTGCTACTATGCATAACAGTATTTTTGATGAGGTTAAGGATATGATTGCTAAAACCCAACAATCATATACCAAACAAGCCATGAATTTCAAAGTTGATGATTATGTTTGGCTTAGAATAGAAAAGCGTAGACTGCAAAGTGTAGATAGACATCCAGTTGTCAAATTAACTCCTAGATTCTATGGACCATTTAGAATCATTCATAAGATTAATGATAATGCATTCAAGTTAGGAAGACTGCTAGGTATTCACTTTTGTCGGTTTAATTGTATTATTTTACTAACGATTGTGAATGCTTCAGTTGATGTGTAGAGATAGCAGTAGTGGCGGAGGAAAGCATTGGAGTCTAGCGAGTATTCGACCTTTGGACTATATTTTGATAGGCGCCACGCCTATATTTTGTTATGTCTATTGAGACATCAATTATTGATTATTATTTTGTATGCGCTTATGCGCCCGGATATGTTATTTCTATTTGGACATTGAGATTGGGCGTGCCAGACTCTATGGGCACCATCCATTAGCTTTATTTCCTATTTTTGTAGAAAGCAAACTCAAAAGCTAAAAGCTTGTCATATTTTTGTAAATTGGGCTATTATTGAGCATGAAGATTGAAATATACATAAAATACATGCTTTGTGAAGCACTCACACAAGGCATGGGGGAGATTGAACCCAATTTGTCTCTTGCCTCTTGTCGTTCATGCTTTTACATGTTTTTTTGTGCAAAAAGGTAGAGTTCTTTGTTCTTGGGGACCTTCCGGGATTCACCACGTGAGCATTCTGCGTCCGATCTGCGCACCAGACTTATTGCTTGACTTCCCTTTTACAATGGATTTTACATATTTTTTCCATGAGTTAATCAAACATCAGCAAGGTATATGTTTAGAGTGAGGAATCCAACCAATCAATTGAATCTTCAACAAATAGGATTGAGTATAATGCCAAAAGACTAAGTAAAATCTTCTAATTCACTACTTGAATCAAAGGAGGAATGAATCCATAAATGGGCTGATCTAACCAATGAAGAGATGATTTTTGATGGAAAATTTTCAATTCTTAAATCTCTCAATCAAGTGGATGAAGCTCAACAAATGGATAGGTGAGAGTAGCTCTTGTATTACTTGATGAAGACTTGAATATTCCCCAAAGCTTAAATAAGCTATTTATTGTTTAATGTTGATGAAATAATCTTCAATCCTTGTTCTATTTATACTTGAGAGTAGCCTTGAAGCCTCAGTAGCTTGAGATTGAAGCTTTGAACTCAATTGCCTCAAATATTGACTCCATGGAAGCTCTTGAGGTTGAATGTTAATAAATCTTGCTTGATCCTTGTAATTTCTTCAAGGAATCTTTACAAAAATAAATCCAAGGCTGAAGTGATGAGAAATCTTCAAGAAAATCGAGAAGATTTGAATCTTGAACTCAAGCTTTCATGGCTTTCATAGCTAGGATTTGCAAATGTTGGAGAAGAAGAGAATGCCACCAATGTTGATGGTTTGTTGATGCTTTTACTTGGCAAAGACTAGTTGAAGCACCACAAGCAAGATAGAAGTCATCAGCACCAAGAATCAAGCCTACATCAGCCTAAAAATTATGCCAATTTTTTTGGGGATATTATTGGTTGCATCTTGTTTAGTTATGGCTCAAGGTTGTAATGATCTTGTTGAGGATGAAGATTAGAAGAAGATTCAAGTGTCAAACACTTGCAACAAGCTAGGATTTGTAAAGTAGGAAGAGATTTGGCTAGAAAATCCATGAAACTTATAGAAAAGCTTGAGGAAAGGGAAGAGAGAACCCTCTCTTTGAAAAGTAAACAAGACTGCTCCTCTAGCCCAGTTAGCCATAGACCTCGAAAATGCTATTCAAAATAGGCAAAACTTGATCCATGACCTGCTATTTTAGCCACAGTTGGCTAAATCTCTCTAAGATCTTTGTTAGAGCCCCAAGATTAGCCTCTACACCAAGTAGATAGCATGTAAGTACCTACCATGTGGCTCATATACTTGTTGTCCAAGATTTAATGGTGGAAAAAAATAGAGAAAATATGTCTAAAAATGAGAAAGTCAAATGGATCAAAAGCCTACGCTCTAAAAACACTTATCAAGAAGAGGGTGCACGGATTTGGAAAGAAGAATCACCATGTATTGTGAATTGGTTGGCGTCAAAGAATCAAAAGCAATCACGCATAGCAGGTGAGGAGGACGAAGATAAGACTTTTGATGGTAGATAGATGGATATGCCATCTTCTCCAACATAAGGGTGGTGCATCTAGATGATGGGCATGCTTATAGGGATAAACATGGATAGATGCATAGACTTGAGGGACGGCCCGGACAGGGACAGACATAGAGGAGAGAAAGAGAGAGAGAGAGGGAGGGAAGGTGTCAGAGTTTGTTTTCGATTTTTAAACGGAGAAGAGACACAAACACTCGTCAAGTTCAAGTCTTTTTACATGGAAAAGCGAGAGAAGTGATGTTAAACACACGCACCCTCAAAAAGCGAAAAGAAAAAAACCCACCAAGGTAAAACAAGTTCAAAAAGTGAACCCCCGGTTTTAAGAGAAAACCGTAAACCCCCCATGGGGATCGGAGTGGCTTCCAGTTTTATTCGAAAACCTCCCCCCAAAAAAACTCATGCACGAACAGGCTACAGCTTCCATGTGTTGTCGTTTGGGAATGGGTTAGGTTTGTAGGAGGGAATGACGCGACAAGTCACAAAACACCTTGTGTCGTTTTAAGACGACGAGTCATGAGTCACGACAAACGGGTCCTTGCATCTGATTGGCGTTTCTTCTTATGGAATGGCTTCCGGAATCCGGAGTCGGGACGTGACTATCGCATTAACCGTAAAGTAACGATAGAGTTAACGAGTTACGATATTAATAGTAAAAGGCGGCCCCTTGAGAGTCGTCGGATGACTGATCCATCATCGGATCATATCTCGGATATAACACCCATTATGCTTCTCCCTAGTATCCGTGTATTAGAATCAAAAGATGGCTTTCAATTTGTTTGGCTTCTTCTCTTTCTTTTGCTTGGATTGTTCTTACCCAATGGCTTTGTGCAGGAGCTTGTGAGAATCTCCCTCCTTAAATTTGGAATTAATGCATGTTAACTTTATGGATCTAAATTTGAACTTAATGCATGATAATTTTGTGTAAATGCTTTCATATTCTGTCACTCAATAGGTGGGTTTGAATGTACTCCCCTCTCTCATGAGAGTCCCCATTTGGTGGTGGACCTCAAGTAAGAACAATCCTTGGCACCTTTGGGTCTTCTCCTAGTTGAATCTATTTAATCGCTGAAAACCCTCTAATAGGTAGTGGTATCTCCCTTCGATCTCTAAATAGATAGTGCAATGACACATGCAACGCTTCTCTTGCTACAAATTTGATCATCCCTTGGATGGCCGCTGTCATGCCACTACGCGGATGGAGTGCCTGGAGTGCATCATCATCCAACTTTCTTATTAATCTAGAGAGTCGATGTTATCTGAGTCATTAGTGCTAGTGTCAGTGACATGGATGGTTAAAAAATACTAGATTTTTGGACAATTTTAGCCTATTTTTGATATTTTAGACGTTATTTATTGTAAATATCCTAAAAAGCTGGGAAAATTTCTAGAACAGGGTGGTAAGAAAAAAGCAAGTGAATTTTTCAATCAATTTTTTATTTTTCATGAAAAAGAAAAGATGGGTGAAATCGCACGTGTTGCGATCGCAATTAACAAACAGCAAACATTACTTTCAAGAAGAAGAAGAAGAAGAATGAGTGAACTGTGAAATTCTTGACCAAGTGTCCTTAGGTTTTACCCCCCTTTTGGAGCCAACAAAGTTATCAGATTTGGGTTCCGAGTAGCAGAGAGGAAGCTGTTGTTTGATACACATTTTTGGTCTATGAGGGAGTTCAAGGATATCTAATGTTTGAATATTGTTTCTGTGTAGTGCCAGACAATGGATTCCAGGTTCTATCAATACATAGTGATTTGATTCATCGTGCTTTGTCTTTATCGTGTTTACCTCTTTTCTATTCTTTTTATTCTCTTCCATCTCCTATCTCTGATCCTTGGTGGATACGACCTTTCGAAAAAAACCACTATGATAGTGCACAAACAGTGTATTGTTGTGCATTTATTACTCTCAGGTATATTTACACATTTTCTAGATTACATCGGACAGTTCCATGCAATTGCTAAGTCATTTTGAGCAGTTCTGTGCAGTTGGGTAGGCCATACATATTGAGTATGATGCATTGTGTTATGCAGATTATTTGTGCAACATTTTTTATTGCCTTTTATTATTGCAATTGTTTTATCTAGGAATTGACCGGTTTCTACTAGCCGACTCGGTCATCCTATTTTTTATTGCATGTATATTGCTTAGCCTGCCCTAGTCATTCTCACTTGGTATTTTTAGGTGGAGAGAGATCCTCAGTGGTGGAGATACATTCCATAGCCCATTGTACAAATTTACTTCATTTCAATGTTTATTCACTTTGTATATTTCTATGTTCTATTGTCTCTTTCACTCTCCCTCTTCTCTCAGTGTTCATTTTCTTTCAGTCTAGTCATATATTTCCACATTTGTTGCACTTTGACATAGGCATCAAAGTAGCGTAGAAGGGTTGATTGATCATGGGTAGACTTGAACAGGAGATTTCAACGTGGCAAAAGGCTATGTTTTCAGTGTTCGAGGGTGAGCAGGAGGGCTTTTGACTAAAATCTTATGCAGAAGTTTTTGGAAGACTTGGCTGTCCGAAATGCTTATGTAGTTGTACATGCTTCTACTTTTGGTCTACAGTTGGATAGAATGTATGTCCAAAGGAGGCTGCAATATGGACACGTGCTTTGCATGCAGTCGAAAAGAGAAAAGTTATTGATAGTGAAATGTCTCATGCAGGGCAAGACATTTGTGGCATAACTGGTTGGGAATCATCGCTAGATGCATATTCAGTGGATGGCAGATACATATTCAAAAAAAGGGTAAAACATGGATGTACTTGTGGAAAAGAAACAGAAGAGAGATGAAGATAATACATGGATATCTAAGAGAGCAATAAGAAGAAGTGAGGATCCCCCTAAAATTGCAAATCAGTCATCTCCCGAGCATGTTATGGAAGAAATTGGACAAGAGCAAAAAGAGGATAATAAGCAAGTGGGCAAATAGGTGGGATATAAGTTGTAGTTTGATATTGAGATAACTATGGATACCTTGGAAGATCCTATAGAGGAAGAGTCAGCCATAGCATCTGTAGATTTTCTTAATGCATCTGAAGGGTTTATGAAGCTCATGTTTTACTTGATGTAGGGACTCAGATGGAGATTGGTGAAGTGTGGGATGCACATGATTTGTAGGATAAAGTTATTTTCTCTAAGACAGTTCATGATCTCTTTCAATGTGGTACACAATTGCCAGTATAAGCACATTTCTATGCGCTCGACTTTGAAAGAGCAAGCATGTTGAGAGCAGAATTTTGGTGCCAAGAAGTGCTTAAAAATAGCTAAAAATTACGAATATCAAGGGAAAAATATTCAACATCGAAGGCGGCGGCTCGATCTAGGACGATTTTAAGCGCCAAAGTGCTTTAAAGGCGCCCGAGTGACACTTGTTGATTTTTCATAATTTTTCAGATGGTCCTGTGGGTTGACAAGAGTTACTGGCCAATGTGGGATGTCGAGCCGGACGCCCGGGATTTTTCAGAGCTCAATTCGGAGTCCGGACGGGGAAATGGCCAAGAAACCGGTCAAGATTTGAAGAGGTGGACCAAACTTTGGCCAAATTGAGTGGTGACCTTTGGGGGCTAAAATTTTATGCCACTTGACATTGTGAAGATGAAAAAACATGAAAAAACGTGGAGGAGGCGTGGAGGAAGATGGCGCCCGAAATTTGCGCTTCTTTGATGGAGAGGCATTATGCAGCCTGCAAACAACCATGGCAATTGATCATGGGGCTTCAATCCCCCCTTGGATTGCTGACTTTATCGCCGTGCTTCGCTCCTCCAATGGCAGTCTCTATGAAGAATTTTGATTTCAGTCTTTCTCTCTCCTCCTTCTCTCTCTTCTAAAGGCAGATTCATGTGGTGAAGAAGAAGAATAAGAATGGATGACGGATGCTTGTCCAATGAAGACCGGTGTTGTGCTGATGCGCATCCGAGCCGTAAACACCTCCATTTTTGTTGTGCATTTGTATTATCTTTTTGCGTGTGATTCATTGTGTGTGATTGATGCATTAAGATAATCCGTCCTTTCAGTACTCGCATCCAATGTACATACTCCACTTGTGTGTTTGTGTTTATGTGTGTTTCAGTTTGTATGCATGTTGTATGTGTGATAGAAAAATATGAAAAACTGATGCCAAAGGACATTATCAAGCTGATAATTTCAACGATGATCTCCAAGAAAAGTGTAGGAAATCGTGAAATCAAAGGAGGCGGAGTAGAAGCTAACATTAATAAAGATTGATTCTTCCTTCCTGAATATGCTAGAATTCGCCATGCTAATGAAGTCAAGACTGCAAAGGAAGGAGGGGATACGGAGAATGGGGACATGAGGCGGATGGAGGAGATGAACCAGAGAGCTTTGTGACATCGAAGGTCATTGAAGCATTGAATCAAATCGTGCTATCGTGCTATTTTTCTGATGCTTGTGGTTCATGTCATCCATGGCTGAACTTATGGACCTTGCTTCGATTGGATCACAACAGAAATCCTTTGCTACATACCATGGTTTCATGGGAGAAACCATTGAGGTAGTAAAAGAGAAGGCTTTCTGTTTTGAAAGTTGGAGGGAAAGATAAAAATCTTTGTACTTTCAGAATAGCTTTACGAATGCTATGTTGAGATCGGGGGGGGGGGGGAACAGCTAAGAAAAGGGGGCTTTTTGAAAGGCTATGAATGGCGGGCTGTGCCCGGATTGGAGCAGGCAGACATTGTTAGCAGCTTGAAGAATTGTATGGAGTCTGGCCATGACATTCTGCACAGTAGACGCCGCTAGCAGAGTTAGTGATTCATTGCTCGGGGACTTGCCATGAAACTGAGCAAAGCAGACATTGTTGGAACCTTGAAGAACTGTACAAACTCCAGAACATTGTGCCAGGGTTGCTTAGTACATCGGAACGCTATCAAAAGTGGCTTTGAATCGGACCTTCTTGTTGGAAATGTTCTTATTGATAGCATATTCCAGATATGATCAGCTCCTTACTGCGGGGTGCCCATGCTGTCGTCATCGTCCTTACTGAATTATTGTTGATCTGCTGCTTCGCTTTTCTTCTTCTGACGAAAGATTTTTTCAGTTCTGCTTCATCATTATTGAACCTCAGCTGATCGCCATCTAATTCGGCTGAAAGGCATATTCGAAATGCTCTCTCTTTGTGTGCCCGTTTAGGGCTTCTTAGCATCCTTGTTCCACTTCGGCAGCAGGTAGATCCTCCATCGCAATCATCCGCAGCAGCATTCGGCAGAAGGCAGATATGTTAGGCTTGCAGGTCTATGAAGTGGCTGTTCTTGTGGTTTAGATTTTGAAATTGTTTCTATCTTCGTTCCACATAATCAGACAAAAAGGGACATCTGCAAGTTGTGAACGAGCCTCATTGGCCATTCAGCTCTCAAGCTCTCTGCTTGTGGCTTATGTTCTGTCCATGTAGTTATCTTCATCTTCAAGACAGCACTTCAACTACTTTGACTGGTATAAATACTATTGTCTGGTAATCGATGAGCAACTTGGGAACTACAGAAGTGAGTCATGCAATCAAGGCAAGCTTTTGAAACAGATGTCGATTTTAACCAGCAGGCATGACGTCTTACCTGATCTATTCCGTCATCACTACTTTGTTATTGCTTAGCCTTATCTAAGCTACGGAGAGAGTTCTAAAATGAAAGCAAAGAAGCCTAGAGGAAAGATAAGGCGACTGGGGAAAGCACCATCATCAACGTCTGCACTGAAATATATAACCTTAACCCAGTTCCTTCTTCAGTTTCAATTCCATATGTTAGCCTTTACAAACGAGCTGTACTCCTGCACAGATTACTGAATTCATCAGTTCAAATGTATCATTTTTCTGCCTTCAGAGTTCCCTCCAGCCTAAATCAGCATGGTTGCTGTATTTGATGCCTGGAAGTTGAAGGTGTTTTCTTCTCTGCTGTCCACTGCTATTGTCTTCTCCTGTGGCAAACTCTTGCTGAAATTTGAATGCTGAGAACAGCCTTGAACTGGTGTTGAATGTTGGGTAGACTTATGGGTTGATTGCTCAAATGATTAGATCGAGAATTGTTCACAGGGATTGCTACCCAGCAGAACTCTTTAAGACTCTTCAAGTCTATGTGCCAATGGCATAACTGTCTTCAAACACCTGAATGCAAAACAGATTATGAGATACTACAGATTTTTCTGAACATGGACCTCATGTAATTTACTTGACAAGGAATATAGTGAACTTTGGCATCAAAAATTCAATTTCTTCTTGTTAGCCTCTTTCCTTGTTGCAACTTGAACTCCGTGTTCAGCAGCCCTTACACGAAATCTACGACATTTCTAGTGAACCCGACGTGAAAGTGTTGCGTCAATTTTCAGCAAGATGGGAGACTCGCAAGAAGAGATGACAGATGACAATGTCATGAAGAACCTGTTTCAGTCATTTACAACCTATATGTAGCAGCAAGCTCACGCGAAACGTGATAGTGATGCCATGGATGCCTTGAAAGCTGTCCAACAAGAGATGAAGCAGTTCAATGGCCAACAAGTGTCAACTTACCTGCATTTATATGAAGAAAAGATGAAGTTTTTTGGGGTTTCTCAAGATGTTTGGAGCCGCTACTTCTTGCGGATCGTGGTACACGCTCTTGAAGTCCGAATTTCATAAATTCAAGGAACACATGCTGGTTGGGCAGAGTTTAAGAAGGCATTAAAAGATGAATATTACCTAGAGGATACAGGTCTTATGAACCGTAGGAATTTCTTAGCATGGGTTTCTATGCCTAATAAGGGACTTTCAGTTACCGCCCTTCTACGAGAATTTGAGAGCCGCTATGATCAGTTGGATGGAACTGAGCAGCAAGCTTTGGAGATGCAAAAAGTGGAATTATTTTTACAAGCCGCTGATGCTGATTTACAGGAAAAGTTGGATGATCTTTTGGAAGATCAAGCTACAGATTCAGGTTTAAAGACTGAGTGGAGACATGTTATTGATGCTGTGAATGCTCTTGTTAAGAAGCAGCGTAGGAGAGTACGATTGCATCGTAATACAGGATCTGTTTCTGAAAAATCCTTGGAGACCTCTTCTTCTACCCCTGCTGCAAGTTCTATGCCTAAGCCTACTCCTCCTGTTGTAAATCCACCAGTTCCTGCTGCTCCAGTGCCCTTATCCGTAGATGATGTTATTAAAGGCTTGGTAGATTTGACGATTGAAGCAGTCAAAGCTGAAGTTGGAAAGTTAAAAGATCAACTTATGTCAGTACCTGCTGTAGCGCCTGCTCCAGCGATTGCTTTTCCAGCTGGCCAAAGAAAAGGGAGACGATGTATTTGGTGCGATAGTATAGAGCACCAACACTGCAGAGATTGTGATGCTTTTCAGGAAGCGCGTAAGAAGAATGCAGTGTTCTGGGGACAAGATGGGAAGATATGTTTGACAGAGACGAGCTCCTCTTGATAGGAACTTTGGTAAGGGAGGCATGAAGAAGCTCGTTGATGATATGGCTGCGCGATCAGCTTATGTGAGTGTTAGAGGAGATGCTTCAGCTTATGGAGTCCAGCTTGAGCAGAAATCAGATGGAGACTCTGCTTTATGGTCCTCTGCCTTGGAGATAGCGAGAAGAGGGAAAGTTCAGGCATCCACTATGACTTGTGTGAGCTCTAGTATCCGAGGAGAAACGGGATGGGATTCTCCTATTGACAGGTATTCTATTTTTTCTTATATGGCGAAAACACAGGGTTTAGATGCCATGGTTGAGGAAAAGAGAAGAAGAGATGAGGAGGGTCTCAGCACCTCCAAAAAGACTAGAGGGGGTGACTTTGTTTCACCACCTGTTACAACTCCACCTATGACAAGTTCTCCAGCTCAATCAGGTCCTGAACAACCTATGGGAGACAAGCAGATGAAAGAGAAGAGGCAACCAAGAAAGGAGCCACGATTCAAGCTCTTCTCAGACCTTGATATGCAGACGGATATGAGTAAGATTTTTCATGAAAGAATTTTGAATAGTGAAGTCACTTTTACTGTTGGAGAAGCTCTTGGGAGTGCTAGAAGAGAAATACAGGATCAGATGGACAATCTTTTGCGGAGGAAATGACATGCGATGGAAGGACCTGCTTTACAGGGATTATGGCATGGAGCTCTTGGGGAAGAGCATGATGATGCAGTGATGGTTGAGAATGCTTCTGTCAATCCGCAATTGGAGAAAATAGTTCAGCCTATGCAGTATGAAGATGATGATACCCCTATCCTCATTCCTCGCAGCCATTTTTCACGTAGTCATTGGGCTAGAGCAACCACTGAGACGGTGGTAAGGATTGGAGAGAAACAAATTCCTTTGGTCGCTTTAGTCGATCATGGTTCCGAGATTAATCTTATTGCTCGAGGTGTCTATGAGAGTGGCAAGTGGCCTATGGATGCAGAGCATGGCTGGCGCATGAGAGCCGCTAATAATACTTCCGGTGATATGTATGCTGCTTGTCCGAGCATCAGAATTTCTATTGGTAATGTTGAAGAGGATTATCATTGCTTTGTTCAGGATTCTTGCTCTTTATCCAATTATTCTTGGACAACCTTTTATTACAGAAGCAAGAATGGAGACGAAAGTGATGGATGATGGCTCAGCCTATGCACGGATACGCAGTAAGGATGGTATGCGAGCTGTTCAGCTTATGACTGTTGGAGTAAATCATCCGAGAAACAGGGACTCCTTGTGTGAGGCACCACTACTTGTGAAGGAGTTGGATTTTCATTAAGTACCGCTGTCTTGCGAGACGCCAGTGGTACGGAGCAGAGAAAAGAGCAGATCTCGCCTCCTGGCAGCTAGTCTTTCTCCACTAATTTTGTTGGTTTTTCTTCAGATAGTTCAGTGAGTTATCAGAAAATTTCAGATTTGTCTAGAGCTGCCAGCCACAGTACATTGGTCGTAAGGAGAAAGAGTTGAAGATTGCAGGTATTTTGCACGCAGAAGAGCATGTAGATGGACTGTATGAAGGGATATCTTATGCGGATACATTGTCTGATATGGGAACTATGCTGAAAACTAATGTATGTAAGGGTTCAAAGATCATACCTGTGCAAACCTTGGATATGTTTCAGGAAATTTCTGATTTTATGCTGAAAACAGAGTTAGAGGCTAAGAAAACTCAGCAAACTGAATCTATGGCTGATCTTGATCAGCTTACAGAGTTGCAGAGGGCTGAAACCTTTCAGCCAGCAGAGTTAAATGCTGGAAAAATTCAACATATGGAGTATGAGGCTGCACCCACGCAGTCCATAGAGCCGAGGGCTGAATCCATTCAGCCCCACAGAGTTTAATGTTGAAAAATTTCAGCATATAGAGTTTCAGGTTGCACCCATGCAGTCCATAGAGCAAAGGGCCGAAATCTTTCAGCCAACAGAATTGAGAGTTGCTGAAAATTTGCAGAAATTGTAGCAAAGAAAAGAGTGCCTCTGACTGATGCCAAGGTTGACACAAAGTATAAAACAGTTGATAAGAAGGTTAAGCCGGTTGCAAGGCCGCTTCCTCCTGATAGTGATGAGCAGATAGAAAAAGCTATGAAACAGCCTATGTTGAGAGATCCTACAAATATTAGACATAAATTTACAGCTAAAACTCTTGCAGAATTGAAGATTGGAAATGATGATTTCTTGCTTCCAGTGGAAAAAGAATGTTTTAGAGAGATGCTTGGACGTCATGGTAAGGCATTTGCTTTCTTTCCTCATGAAATTGACTGCATTAGTCCCGAATTGGTTGCGCCTATGGTCATCTTCACTGTCCCTCATGTCCACGGAATATACGTCCTATACCTGTGCCTAGAGCACACTTACCAAAGCTGATAGAGTTGCTGAATGAGAAGATTAAGATGGGGATTTTGGAACCCTCTTCTACGCCCTATTCTAACAGGTGGTTTACTGTACCAAAGAAGAATGGTACCTTGAGATTTATTTAGGATATGCAGCCCGTGAACAAAGTGACAATCAGGAATGTGGGAACAGGTCCAGTTGTGGATGAGTTTGATGAGGCTTTTGCAGGACGAGCCATCTATTCTCTAGGTGACTTGTATTCTATTTATGATCAGTTTTAGTTTGCCTTGGAAAGCAGGGATATTACTACTATGTGGACACCTATTGGTCTTGTGAGGATGTGTACCTTGCCTCAAGGTGCCACCAACTCAGTTGCTCATATGATGAATGCTATGCATAGAGTTATACGAGACTATATTCCGCAGTATACCATGCCTTTCCTAGATGATGTGCCTACTTAGGGTTGTGCAGAAGAAGAAAAGAATGAGAGTCTTGATTTGCGAGGATGTAGACAGTTTGTGGCTGAACACTTGGTTGCTTGTGAGCAAATATTGACATGATTAGAGGAGGTGAACTTGACTCTTTCCGGGCTGAAATCTGTCTTTGGTGTTAATGAAGTCATCATAGTTGGGCATATGGTTGGTTATTATGGCAGGAAGCCATCACCTGCAAAGGTGGATGCCATAAGCACGATTGCAGAGTATTGCTCGACTACTTCAGAGGTGCGGAGATTTGTGGGAGCTTGTGTATTTTACATGATTTGGATTCCTCATTTTGCTCACATAGCAGATGTTCTCTATCAGCTGCTTCGAAAGGGGCAGAAATTTCATTGGGATGAGAAGCATTCGCAAGCCATGCATAAACTCAAGAAGCTGTTGCAATCAGCTCCTACTCTTCGCAAGGTGGATTATCAGTGTGGACGGCCAATCATGTTGACAGTTGATACTAGCCCTATTGGCATAGGTTAGGCAGTGGGACAGGATGATGCTGATGGAAATAGATATGCAATCCGTTTTGGAGCTAAAGTTCTTAATGAGCGATAGAGGAGATATCCGCAGATTAAAAGAGAGTTGTGGGGAGTAGTCACTGCACTGAAGTGTGATAAAGGGTATTTTATTGGTGCTTCAGTTGTTGTGGAAACAGATTGCTTGCCTTTGCTTGGCATGATTACTAGCTGTTCGACTCCACATATAGCGATGCTTCGGTGGATTGCCTATATCAAATCATTGAATCTAGAATTTCGACATATAGCAAGAAAAGATAATCCAGTTGCTGACATGCTGTCTAGAGCGAGATATGAGGATGAGGAGTCAATACTTGCAGAAGATGATGAGACAGAGTTTGCAGCTTCTGCCCTTGTTCATGATTGTCATGTATCTACTGTTGAAGCCTTTATTGAAGAACTCTATGTTGACGAGTGGCTGCAAATTGGACAGTATCTAAGTTCATTGACTCAAAGAGCTGATTGGACAGATGATGAATTCAAGAAAATCAGAAGAAAGGCTTATGGGTATTTCTTGAAAGATGGTTTTCTTTGGAAGCATCCAAAGAAGAGAGGCGGCTTACCCTTGAGAGTAGTTTGTGAGGTAGCGATGAAGATACAGATTACGCGAGAGTTTTATGAGAGTTCTTGGGCTGGTCATAGAGGTGTGTGGGCTACCTATGAGAAAATCAAAGAAAGATACTGGTGGAAAGGGATGTATAAAGGTGTTTCCCACTTTGTGGAGACTTGCAGGGAGGACTGTCAGCTTTACTCTTTAGTGCGGCATCGTGATGAGTTGCATCCAACCTATCCACTATGTATGCATTATAAATGGGTGGTTGACTTGGTTACTTTGCCAGTGGGACTTTGGCAGATGAGATATCTTGACTTGGCTAGGGAGGATCTTACAAACTATGTTGAAGGCAGATCTTTACGGACGAAGACCACCACTACAGTATGTAAATTCTTGTTGGAAGAAATATTTTGTGTATAGGCAAGATTACAGCTGATCGTGGAGAGCTAGATGCAGATGAAGCTAGAGAATTTTTCTCACGGCTTGGGATTAAGTTGGCTCTTACTTCTGCCTATAATCTAGAGGGAAATGGCAAGAGTGAAAGAGGACATCCGCCGATAGTTAAGGCATTGGCAAAAGCTTGTAGAGGTCGGATTGGAGATTGGTCGAGATTACTGCCTTTTGCATTGTGGGCAGACCGCTCTACACATAGTGTGACTACTGGATATATGCCTGCAGAGTTGATGTATGGGCAAAAACCTGTCATGCCTACAGAAATCTGTGCTCTCACATGGAGTGCTCTTCCATGGCAAGAGAATTTAGCAAGGGAGGAGCTACTAGCTCTTCGGATTCGTCAACTAGAGAGAAGAACAGAAGATGTGCAGTAGCAGTTGATCGTTTGAAGGCATCCTGACTTAGAAACAAGGACAGGTTTGATTTGAGGTATCGCTTGCGGCCTACAGCCATAAAAGAGGGAGATTGGATTCTAGTCTACAGCAGTAGCCTAGAGAATCAGCATACTAGCATGAGAAAAAATGGTTCAAAGATGGTTTGGACCATATGAGGTGAAACAGGTTTTTGACAATGCTACCTATGAGTTGGCTGAATTAGATGGGACGGTATTGAGGGTACCCATTGCTGGAAAACGAATCAAGATTTTCAAGAGAAGAGAAGATGAAGAGTATTCACTTGAAGCATTGGCAGAAGAAGAGCAGGTAGAAGAAAGTCTAGCAGAAGAAGCAGAGAATATGGATGATGAAGCTGATGGAGAAACAGGTCTACTAGAAACTGATGAAGGATTGGACCTGTTTGTGGACTTGGATGATCCTGGATAGTTGGCTTATCTGGAGGATGCGCAGGTTTAGGGGGAGTGGATGTCGTGCTGCTGCGCATCCGAGCCGTAAACACCTCCATTTTTGTTGTGCATTTGTGTTATCTTCTCGCGTGTGATTCATTGTGTGTGATTGATGCATTAAGATAATCCGTCCTTTCAGTACTCGCATCCAATGTACATACTCCACTTGTGTGTTTGTGTTTATGTGTGTTTCAGTTTGTATGCATGTTGTATGTGTGACAGAAAAATAAACTGATGCCAAAGGACATTATCAAGCTGATAATTTCAATGATGATCTCCAAGAAAAGTGCAGGAAATCGTGGAATCAAAGGAGGCGGAGTAGAAGCTAACATTAATAAAGATTGATTCTTCCTTCCTGAATATGCTAGAATTCGCCATGCCAATGAAGTCAAGACTACAAAGCAAGGAGGGGATACGAAGAATGTGGACATGAGACGGATGGAGGAGATGAACCAGAGAGCTTTGTGACATCGAAGGTCATTGAAGCATTGAATCAGATCGTGCTATCGTGCTATTTTTCTGATGCTTGTGGTTCATGTCATCCATGGCTGAACTTATGGACCTTGCTTCGATTGGATCACAACAGAAATCCTTTGTTACATTTGATTTCAAAGGTTGGTTATAAATTGGTGCATTTGATACCATGGATTCATGGGAGAAACCATTGAGGTAGTAAAAGAGAAGGCTTTCTGTTTTGAAAGTTGGAGGGAAAGATAAAAAGCTTTGTACTTTCAGAATAGCTTTACGAATGCTATGTTGAGATTGGGGGGGGGGGGAAGCTAAGAAAAGGGGGCTTTTTGAAAGGCTATGAATGGCGGGCTGCGCCCGAATTGGAGCAGGCAGATATCGTTAGCAGCTTGAAGAATTGTATGGAGTCTGGCCATGACATTCTGCACAGTAGACGCCGCTAGCAGAGTTAGTGATTCATTGCTCGGGGACTTGCCATGAAACTGAGCAAAGCTGACATTGTTGGAACCTTGAAGAACTGTACAAACTCCAGAACATTGTGCCAGGGTCGCTTAGTACATCGGAACGCTATCAAAAGTGGCTTTGAATCGGACCTTCTTGTTGGAAATGTTCTTATTGATAGCATATTCCAGATATGATCAGCTCCTTACTGCGGGGTGCCCATGCTGTCGTCATCATCCTTACTGAATTGTTGTTGATCTGCTGCTTCGCTTTGCTTCTTCTGACGAAAGATTTTCTCAGTTCTGCTTCATCATTATTGAACCTCAGCTGATCGCCATCTAATTCGACTGAAAGGCATATTCGAAATGCTCTCTCTTCGTGTGCCCGTTTAGGGCTTCTTAGGATCCTTGTTCCACTTCGGTAGCAGGTAGATCCTCCATCGCAATCATCCGCAGCAGCATTCGGCAAAAGGCAGATATGTTAGGCTTGCAAGTCTATGAAGTGGCTGTTCTTGTGGTTTAGATTTTGAAATTGTTTCTATCTTCGTTCCACATAATCAGACAAAAAGGGACATCTGTAAGTTGTGAACGAGCCTCATTGGCCATTCAGCTCTCAAGCTCTCTGCTTGTGGCTTATGTTCTGTCCATGTAGTTATCTTCATCTTCAAGACAGCACTTCAACTACTTTGACTGGTATAAATACTATTGTCCGGTAATCGATGAGCAACTTGGGAACTACAGAAGTGAGTCATGCAATCAAGGCAAGCTTTTGAAACAGATGTCGATTTTAACCAGCAGGCATGATGTCTTACCTGATCTATTCCGTCATCATTACTTTGTTGTTGCTTAGCCTTATCTAAGCTACGGAGGGAGTTTTGAAATCAAAGCAAAGAAGCCTAGAGGAAAGATAAGGCTCGCCATCATCAACGTCTGCACTGAAATATATAACCTTAACCCAGTTCCCTCTTTAGTTTCAATTCCATATGTTAGCCTTTACAAACGAGCTGTACTCCTGCACAGATTATTGAATTCATCAGTTCAAATGTATCATTTTTTTGCCTTCAGAGTTCCCTCTAGCCTAAATCAGCATGGTTGCTGTATTTGATGCCTGGAAGTTGAAGGTGTTCTCTTCTTTGCTGTCCACTGCTATTGTCTTCTCCTGTGGCAAACTCTTGCTGAAATTTGAATGCTGAGAACAGCCTTGAACTGGTGCTGAATGTTGGGTAGACTTATGGGTTGATTGCTCAAATGATTAGATCGAGAATTGTTCACAGGGATTGCTACCCAGCAGAACTCTTTAAGACTCTTCAAGTCTATGTGCCAATGGCATAACTGACTTCAAACACCTGAATGCAAAACAGGTTATGAGATACTACAGATTTTTCTCAACATGGACCTCATGTAATTTACTTGACAAGGAATATAGTGAACTTTGGCATCAAAAATTCGATTTCTTCTTGTTAGCCTCTTTCCTTGTTGCAACTTGAACTCCGTGTTCAGCAGCCCTTACACGAAATCTACGACACCGGATTGCTCCGTGGTGCAAGAGGAAGAAAGATTGCTGATTGTGGGTTGTCATGAGCATTAATGGTGGCTGGAAATCAGTCCCGAGATATGGCAAATAAAAACCCGTAACCTGCAAAGAATGGTAATCTCATTTTTACAAAGGAAATTGATGGTTTATGCAATTTGCTTCATGAATATTTGTTCCCATGGGATGATTATGCATTATAATGTTGTTTGCAATGTCTTCCAACTGTTTATGATCAAAAAATCAGAAAATCATAAGTGTTGTGGATGAAATTAATAGTGTCCCGTAAAACACGCGAAATATGGGAAAATTGGGTGTTTTTTGAGATATAAATGGAAAATATAATGCGACACACCAACTAAACTTGTGTTTTTGCTACAAATGAACCTAAGGGCCACAGCCCACAACTCATTTTTTATTTTCAGTAATTTAATATTGCGGAAAAAATACAAGAAAAATAGAGAAAATGGAAAAAAATAGAGAAAAAATGGATTTTGAGTATCGAAAATTAAGGAAAAATAAGAACCATGTTTGTGGATGTATGGGGGGGTCTGAAGTATGAGGTTTAGGCTCAGTTCAGCCCTACCTTTATGTTTTATTGAGTTTTTATTACTTTTCATACAATAAAAATGTGAAAAATGAACCCTAAACCTATGCACCACGCACAACCTAAACGGGTGAGGGGGTGGGGTGTATGAAAGGTGTTTAAATGCTGAATGAAATGATGAAAAGCTTACTGGTTTTATGCATACCATTTAGATTGGTCGATAATTAAAAATTAAGAACCTAGTAGCACGAGGGTTTCTCGGTGCTAGGTTCAACACCGCATACGAGCAATAGTCAAAATCATTGAAAGAAATGTTTTCCGCATGTGCACAAATGCTGATTTTCTTAATTGTTTGAGCACGTGGACATTCACAATTTGCATGAATCATAAAGAAATTTAAAAGGTGTCAGACAATACCTCCTGGATGCATGGCAATTGCTTTCTAGAGGAATATTACCAACGTTGAGTGAGTAAGGTTGTCCAAGCTGTAGGCTAGGCGTTGGGTCTAAGGGAAAGTAAAGTGAGGAAGCATGGTATATCTCCTAGAAATACGCGAATCATAAAAGAGAGAAGTTTGTGTTCGAATGTGTTATATATGTTTAGCGACGCATCGAGGGGCCAATCCCCAAGATGTAGGAGAGTCGCAGTGAGGTAGCGGCAGTCAGCCATTGGAAAACCTCCTATGTTTGTGTTTCGTTCTATTTGGCAATGTATTGGGACTCCCTATGAGGAGTGTTAATTGGGTTAGAGTTGGACAAGAGACGTGATACAAATGCAAGATGTTTAGGAAGATGATGTATGTGTCATCCACGCTGCTGGCCGCGAGGCCGTGGGGTTGTTGAGCACATGATAGAGATCCGGCTAGTGCATGAGCCAGTGCCGGCCCGTTTTAGGTCCCATTAGTGGTGCGTCTACTGGGAGCTGCTTAGGAAGTGGTGGTCCTCGAATCCTGGTTGTTTAGGGACCAGTTAGCAGTTTATGCCAAAGGATACTGAGATTGACCCGTTATTCATCGATAAGCATCGTCTAGCCGAAATCCAAAAGCAAGAGAGAGACGAAAGAGCTAGGCAACATGTTGAAATTTTTAGGAGGTATTCCCCTAAGCATAGCAGTGCTGAACCCTTACAAGGGAGTGGATATAAAGGTCTTGGTGCCACAAGCGGTAAGTTAGGAGAAGGTGGGAGCTCTAGTTCTCCCCTTTCTTTCATAAGCCAGTCTACATCAAGTGCGGGAGGTGTAACCCCATCGTCCCCTATTTCTAGTGCAAATCCAATTTCTGTCATGGCGCAGCCTATTGCAATTCCTCCAAGAACGACGGATTTTTCGGCTCTAGGTTACCCGCTACCCATTTTTAATGGGCTAGTTGAGGAAGATGCGGAACTCCATATCAGGGAGTTTCAAAAGCTGATGTTTAACTGTCGCATCCAAGAAGAAGGACATTTAATGATGTTCTTCAACATGACTCTCAAAGGAAGAGCTGCCATATGGTATCATGGCTTAGAAGCCGGAACCATATTGAATATTGATTCATTTTATGGAGCTTTTCGAAGGGAGTTTGCCCCTGAAAGGGGTGGGCAATATTGGTTGCGTGTACTTAACGTGACCCGCCAAGAACCACACGAGGATATTTGTGCTTATGCGAAGAAACTAAAAGAGGTTTTCCGTAAGTTGGACACCTCTATTCCTATCCCCGCAGCTGCCCAATTGCAATATTTTCTGCATGGTTTGGACTTTAATATCCAGTTGCAGTTGAGTAGTGTCCCTTTGGGGGATATAGATACTGCCATTACACGAGCAAAAGAAGTGGAATCCCGACTACAAGCAGCCTATGCCTCTCGAGCAATCCGAATATGGGTCTAGCATTGGGAAATAATATGGCGACGGCCAATGGCAGTGGTAGCCAAGGGATAGCGATGGCTAATCCTAATGGGAGAGGGAAAATGATGCAGAATGTGCCTTTATTACCAGCTCCCCCTAGCATGTCGATGCCTACGGGCAGTCAAATGGCTCCAAATGGTGGAGGCCAGGCAGTTAATCCTAATACCATGCCTGTGGTTCAAGAACCAGTGCCTAATCGGATTGTTAGGCCGATGGAACGATAGGGTAATGATCAAGGCTATGAGTCGAGCGCTTCCAATGTTCTTGACGAGGTTAAGGACATGATGAAGCATTATACCGACATGATTACCGAGCAGTATCGACAAATAGCCGTTGATGTCAACTTTCTTAAAAAACAACAAAATTTGATAGGAAGTAGATACCCAGATGAGGGTGCACCTTCGAGGTTTAGCTGCAAATGGTGTGGTGGGCAACATTATCCACGAAATTTCCCAAATGTCAAGTGCGACATCTGTGGGAAATCCGGTCATTTAGCAGCCACTTGCTGGAGTAAGATTAGTTCCCTCCAGCAAGGTAGTGGGCAACTAGGGGCTGTTAATCATTGTGCGCAAGGAAATGATTCCCAGCGAGAAGACGGGCCTAAACAAATACTCCAACGACCAAAGACTACAGTGAAGGAGCTGCCTAGTGGTAGTGGGGTTAGTTTGATTGAGGCTGTGCGCGTTAATGATGCTGAAAACTCTAATTTGCGAGCTGTCCTTACAAGAGGTCAAAAGGGTAGAGAGGTCGACAAGGATAAGCCTGTCGACAGAAACCCTAAACAGGGCGACAAAGAAATGCAAGTTCTGGATCCTGCCATGGAAGGAGGACCTCTGAAGCCCGTGGAGAGTAAAGCTGATGCTAAGAAGGATAAGGAACCACCAAGGAAAAAGGTGAAAGTTAAAAAAGAGGCAATAAAGCCGGTTCAGCAACCTAAAGAGCGGATGGTTTGGCGTGAAAAGTGAACTCTGCCGAACTATCATGAATTCAATTTGGCGAGCTCTCTTTGCGAAGTCAAGCCAGATGTGAATCTTTTACAGCTTATTAAGCTTTCTTCAGGAGTACGCAAGGAATTTAGAAAGATCCTGCGTACCGGGTATATCGTAGAACCTTTAATGAGCAAAGCCCATGGTTATCTTGGTTGGAACTAGAGTTTGGGCCTCAAAGAGAGGTCTTTCACTAACCAAGCTTGAACATAAGTTGGAGCTTCAAAGTGAATTGCATGACCCTATATTGCTCAAATTCCACAACCATTCTCTGCAAAGTAGTGTCACCATTCTCTAAGCCTTCATCTAAAGTTTGAGCAATACCTATTAGCTATACTGGGTTTATATTTGGTTCTATCTATTTTCTTGAAAAATACATGCAACTTTTGCCGGCTATAGATTCTCAATCCTTAGATAACACTTCAAGCTCAAACTTGAATTCAAGCCTCTCAGTGAAGCTCATTTGTACCCTACCTAAGAGTATTTTTTGAGCCTCAATGAGGTCTTTTAACCAACCAATAGGCTTAAGAGCTTCAAAGAGAAGTGTGATCATACCCTAGGCAAACTTGATAATCATTCTCTAGAAATCGATGTGAATCTGTGATCATTGTGTGAGGTTCAACCTAAAGTTCAAGCTATGAATCATGGCCACCTTGAAGCCATAACCCTCCTATGAGGCTCAAAGTTTGAGCCTCAATGCAATTTTTGGCTAACAATCAATCCAATTTGATTTTGAAACCTCATGTTGAGGTGCCATGCTACAATCAATTTCAGCACATGCAATTCTATTAATGAGCTTCACTCATTTCTCTTTGGTTTTTGTAAGGTTTGAAGAGTCTAAAATAAGGTGATTGGTGATGACTGGTTCGAGCGTGCTGAGAAGCATTGCCCAAGGGTTGCAGCCTATGTCGATGGGATATTAGTAGATTATGCCATTGTCGACACGGGATCATCTGTTAACATTATGAGTTCTGAACTGATGGAAAGGTTGGGTCTTACGATCCAGAAAGATACCTCCACAATTCTTAGAATGGCAGATGATAGTTTGAGACAGCCAGAAGGCTGCATTACTAAGGTCCATGTCACTGTTGCAAATGTAGAATGCATGTTGGACTTTAGGGTGATTCGTTTTGCAGGGTGTCCAAGTTACCAAGTATTACTTGGACGACCTTGGATCTTGCAAGCAGAATGCCAAGTGGATATACCCACCGGTCGGCTGATATTGGGCAGAGGTGCTCAGTGCATGGTGATTGATGCCTATCCTGAGTCCCTGCAGAGTGAGAGACCTCCTCTATCTTCTACAGAATTGGAGACATTAGAGGATTTATCCGCCAGTGAGACATCATCGAGTGATGAGTCCAAAGAGGGATCCACCACAGAAGACATCTATCAGATCACTTTGAACGAGCCGACAGAGGCCCAAGTTCGTATAAGAGATGCAGATGTTATCGAGCTAGACCTTGGCACGCCAAATGATTCACGGCCAATTAAATTAGGTTCTATGCTCAGCTCAGCGGAAAGGGAGGACTATGTGTCCTTGATTCAAGAATTCCACGACATTTTTGCTTGGAGTTATGATGAGCTGAGAGTCATTCCTCCCAGCCTGGCTGTTCATACTATTCCTGTAAAAGAGGGAAGTCGTCCTGTACGACAGAGAGTAAGGCGTATGCCTTTTGAACTAAGGGACGGGCTGTTTGAAGAGTTACAGAAGCTTCGGAGAGCGGGTTTGATTTTTCCGGTGCAACACACGGAATGATGTTCACCAGTTGTTATCAGCAAGAAGAAAAATAATCAAATTCGATTATGCGTAGATTGTAGAGAGCTGAATAAGCAGACGGTTAAGGATTACCACCCGTTGCCATTCATTGACCAGCTTTTGGATCAATTAGCGGGTAGGGAGATATATTTGTTTATGAATTTCTTTGCAGGATATAATCAGATGGCAATTGCAGAAGAGGACAAGTTGAAAACAACTTTTATTACTATCTTTGGTACTTTTGCATACCATGTGTGATGGCCTTTGCTTTATGCAATGCGCCTGGTTTTTGGCAACGAACAACAGAAAACACATTCAGTGACATATCCCCTGAAGAGTTGAAGGTGTTTATTGATGACTTAGGGGTCGCCACCGTGAGAAAAAGGTAGTTGATTATTTTAAGAAAATGCTTTGAGCATTGCAGGAAATTTTGCATCGCTCTAAACCCACGGAAGTGTGTTTTTGGTGTACCTTATGGGCTCTTGCTGGGCCATGTGGTCAGTTCAGTAGGAATTGTGACAGATCCCGAGAAGGTCAAAGTCATAGTTGCCATGGGTCCACCACGCACTCCGAAAGAGGTTCATAGCTTTTTGTCTTCGGTTGGTTATTACCGTAGATTCATAAACGCCTTGGCAGAAAGAACGTTGCCGCTTACAAATCTATTGTCCTTCAGTTGTTTGTTTGTATTGGGTGACCCATGTAAGGTAGCTTTCGAGGATGTGAAGCAGGAGCTAGTAAAAGCTCCCGTTTTAAAAGCACCTAAAAGAGGTGAGGTGTTTTATATATTTTCAGCAGCCACCATGCATAGTATCAGCTGTGCTGTTTAGCCCAAATTTGGGAGGAAAAGTGGTATCATCCAATAGCCTTTGCTAGTCGAAAATTGGGCATTTCAGAGATCAATTATACCTACATGGAGAAGTTGTGTCTTGCGATGGTCTTTGGGACCAAGAAATTCAAGCACTATATCCTCTATGAGAAAGTTTTGCTTTATACGAAGGCGGAGGGGCTTCGATTATTGATGAATAAGCTGCAGCCGCTTGATCGTCTAGCGAAGTGGTTAATCACTTTGCAGGAATTTGATTATGAAATCAGGAGTAAGCCACCAAGGTTGCAAGGCATCGTGGAATGTCTTGTGGAATTTGGGGAGCCGAAAGAATCTCTGGCTAAAGGTAGTGACATGGAGTCGTTATTTAAGATAGCTACGGCATCTATTCCCTCCTGGTATGCTGCAATAACGCATTATTTATCGATAGGAGAGGCTAGATCCGAACTATCTAAAGCTGAGAGAAGGAAAATTAAGCAGCATGCGTTAAAGTTTGCCTTGATCGCAGGTACATTATATCGGCAAGGGGTTGATGACATCTATCGCCGATGTGTGATGCCTGACGAGGTGCCATTCATTTTGGAAGAGTGCCATGATTCCGCTTGTGGAGGTCATTTTGCTGGACGACTTACAGCACAAAAGGCTTTAAGAGCAGGTTACTGGTGGCCTGCCATCTTCCAGGATGCATCCACGTATGTTAAGAGATGCGATATTTGTCAACGACATGATAGTCGAGAGAATAGGAAAAGACCACTCACCCCTATTATGGCGATACTTCCATTTGAGAAGTGGGGAATAGACTTTGTGGGTCCTATTACTCCGTCGTCGACTACGCAAAAGAGGTATATTATTATAGCAACTGACTACTTCACAAAGTGGTCAAAAGCACGTGCAACAAGGAAAGATGATGCTAAAGAAACTGCTAGTTTTCTTTTAGAGCAGATAATATGCCATTTTGGTCCATCGAAAGAATTAGTGTCGGACCTTGGAACCCATTTCCTGAATAAGGTTATCAAAAGCTTGACTGAGGCTTGGCAAATGAAGCACAATAAAATGACTCCTTATAATCTGCATGCAAATGGGCAGGTTGAAAGTACCAACAAGCAGCTTGTGGGTATCCTATCGAAAGTCGTATCTGAAAAGAAACGCGACTGGGATAAGAAGCTATATGTGGCAGTATGGGCATATAATACCACGTTCAAGCGAGCCACTGGCCACACGCCGTTCAAACTCGTTTATGGTGAGGAGTGCGTTTTACCCTTAGAAATTGAGTTACCAACCATTAGATTTGCAATAAATCATTCTTTGGGTAATGAGGACGCCCTATTAGAATGTTTCACGACTTTAGCACACCTAGATGAAATTAAGTTACAAAGCCTATTACACCAAGAGGTGGCTAAACGTCGCATGAAACAGTTGCATGGCCTGAAAGCGAAGAAGTATACCTTTAAGAAAGGACAACTGGTTTTGTATTACGATGCGCATAGGGAGTTGTTCCCAGGGAAATTGGAACCTAAATGGGATGGGCCCTACAAGATTGTTAGGTTAGGGAAGAATAGGTCTACAGCCCTATTAGCTGATCTAGAGGGAGTAGAGTTTAAGAATAAGGTTAATCTTAATAAGATTAAACCTTATTATTTCTAAGTATGCTAATATATAGAGAAATGCATTGCAGGTCCATGCTAGGGATGATTTGAGACCTGCGGAAAAGAGCTTAAAAGTCGATTGATGGGTCGGTTAATCACTTATTTGGAGCACCCATATCTGGAGCAGAGATACCATCAGGGGAAACTCATATGGTGGAGCAAAGGATATAAGGTGATTGAGCAAGAAGACGGAACCTTTGTGTGGGAGATTAAAGTTTTCTGCCATCACTGTTTACGACTGTTGACAAGTATCCTTGTTGAGTTCAATGAAGAAGGTGGGATGGAGCCGTTAGTTCATCCTCTCAACATGCTAAACTTTGATTACCATAATTACGAATAGAGGAGGCTGTGATGGCCAGCTGTGTAAACCCATTGTGGACGTATACATTATATTTTAACGGAGTGTCCAGGGGCCCTAATAAAAAAGGGAGTGTTGGAGTAGTAATCCGAGATCCTCGACGAAGAGTGATGATGAAGTTAGCTGCTTATCTCGGGGTAGGATTCACTAACAATATGGCAGAGTATAAAGCCTTGATTATGGGACTGCATATTGCCAAACAAGGTGGTATTCGTTGATTGTTAGTAAAAGGGGATTCCCAGTTGATCCTGAATCAGCTAGATGGGACATACACAGTGCGGAATCCCATTCTTTGTATGTATCATCGGACTGCGATGACCCTACTTGAAGAGTTTGAGAGAGTGTCTTTTCAGCTGATCCCACGTTACTGGAATCAGTTTGCACATTGGCAAATCTTGCTTATGAAGAAGACCTCTTCTTTAATTGTGGTCCTAGTCTGGATATTGTTATCAATGATGAAACAAGACCCGGTCGCTTGTGGGGTATGTTATCAAAACATGCAATATATGGCAGACGATGGTTGATATGGGTAATGCAAAGAGTAGCCGAGACTGATTTACCGTTATTATCTGGGACCCATAGGTTGATTAGTCAACATATTATGCGTACGTCTCTTGCTATTTATGCAGGAGGGATGGGTCATAACCTTATGCATTTAGTTTAGGGCTACGAGCCTATTTTTCCTCCTTGGAAAGGAGCTTATTATTGTATATCTAGATTCTTCCAGGGAGGGATGTGTAGGTGCTATTCTGTTTGATCTCATTAGGCCAAGAGGGCCAGTGTTGCGAGGTATTAAATGCTTTATTTCATTAGGCCAAGAGGGCCGATTCAATTTTGTAGTGAAGTGTTTTATTTCATTAGGCCAAGAGGGCCAGTTGTCTGTTTAGTGCAAGTGCAGTTCATGGCTTCTTGTTTGAGTTCTATGCTAGACAGGTTTGAAAAAGAGCTTGGAAGGAGCCTTTTGTTGCGTGGAAGCTTCTTGTGTCCCTCTCCAGGTGATATCTTTCCTTTATGAGCACTGTGGTTGTTATGTTATATGTGTTTGTGTACTTGTTAAGGGGTTTTTTGTTTCTTGTTGGGGACCGGCGTCCAAGGCATGAAGTCCCAGGTTTAGGTTTAGTATGTTTGAGGGAGGTCTGAGTAGTCGTTGCCTCCTGTAAAGACATTGTCAGGCATTAAAAGGCCTATCTTAGAAGGGAGTTCTAGTGACCCTATTCTGCTAGCCTGCTAGGCATCCATTCTAGGAGTTCCTGTTAGTTATGAGGCAGTTAGAGAAGCCTACCAGAAGGAAAATAATGAGGATAAAGGAAAAGAAACCCTGAATATCTTCAAGAAAATAAATAAATACAAAGGTGTGTAAAAAGGGGTTCTAACCCCTATCAAAAATAGAATAAGAAAGAAATGAAAATTGATAAGTAGTTGATCATTGCCTTGCGAAGGCCTGGTAGGTTCCTGGGGACGAGTCAGACTTGGGGCCGATGCCCTGTCTTCCTAGGGGTGGCGTCTTGCTGGAAAAGAAGAAATTAAGGAAGGTTGGAGCGAAAATAAAAGTGAGCGTTAGAAAAGGATTAAGTGTCGTCTTGCGAGGGCTTGGTAGGTTCTAGGGTACCGAGACAGGTCCTGAGGCCGATGCCCTGTTCTCCTTGGGTCACTACGCTCAACTCCCTCCTTTTTACATGCCCGAGTATTGAAAAATAAAACCCTAAAAGAAGCAATGTGTTATAAGAAAATACTTCTTGATCAGGCTATAGGAGTCCTCGCCTAGTAGGAGCTCCTAGTTGTGTTGTCCTTAGTTAGGTAGGTAGTTTAGACCACCACTTAGGGTAACCTCTTTGACAGTTCTTTTTAGCTTGGCTGTGTTGGAGCGGTTGGTTAGTGACTAGCTTCGGACCTTTTATCAGATTATGATAGGCCTACTCCTTGTGGATGTTATGCCTTGGTTTTAACAGGGGGTAGGGTAAGCATTGTGCTGTGTTTAGTATGTATTTATTTTGTATCAGTTTGATACTTCCTTTGGTTGTTTTGTGCAGATCTATTGTGGGATTCGACGGGCTGAGTCACCCTATCCCATAGTCGCCAATGAGAGCGGAATTTTGGTGCCGAGAAGTTCTTAAAAATAGCTAAAAATTAGGAATATCAAGGGAAAAATATTCAATGTCGAAGGCGGCGGCTCGATCTAGGACGATTTTAAGCGCCAAAGTGCTTTAAAGGCGCCTGAGCGACACTTGTTGATTTTTCATAATTTTTCAGACGATCGTGCAGGTTGACAAGAGTTATTGGCCAATGCGAGATGTTGAGCCGGACGCCCAAGATTTTTCAGAGCTCAATTCGGAGTCCGGACGGGGAAATGGCCAAGAAACCGGTCAAGATTTGAAGAGGTGGACCAAACTTTGGCCAAATTGAGTGGTGACCTTTGGGGGCTAAAATTTTATGCCACTTGACATTGTGAAGATGAAAAAACGTGAAAAAACGTGGAGGAGGCGTGGAGGAAGATGGCGCCCGAAATTTGCGCTTCTTGGATGGAGAGGCATTATGCAACCTGCAAACAACCATGGCAATTGATCATGGGGCTTCAATCCCCCCTGGATGATGACTTTATTGCCGTGCTTCGCTCCTCCAATGGCCATCTCTATGAAGATTTCTGATTTCAGTCTTTCTCTCTCCCCCCTCTTTCTCTTCTAAAGGCAGATTCATGTGGTGAAGAAGAAGAAGAAGAAGAATGGATGATGGATGCTTGTCCAATGAAGACCGGATTGCTCCGTGGTGCAAGAGGAAGGAAGATTGCTGATTGTGGACTTTCATGAGCATTAATGGTGATTGGAAATCAGTCCCGAGATATGGCAAATAAAAACCTGCAACCCACAAAGAACGATAATCTCATTTTTACAAAGGAAATTGATGGTTTATACAATTTGCTTCATGAATATTTGTTCCCATGGGATGATTATGCATTGTAATGTTGTCTGCAATGTCTTCCAACTTTTTATGATCAGAAAATCAGAAAATCATAAGTGTCGTGGATGAAATTAATAGTGTAAAACCCGTAAAACACGCGAAATATGGGAAAATTGGGTGTTTTTTGAGATATAAATGAAAAATATAGTACGACACACCAACTAAACTTGTGTTTTTGCTGAAAATGAACCTAAGGGCCACAACCCACAACTCATTTTGTATTTTCAGTCATTTAATATTGTGGAAAAAATACAAGAAAAATAGGAAAAATAGAGAAAAATAGGAGAAAAATAAATTTTGAGTGCCGAAATTTAAGAAAAAATAAGAACCATGTTTGTGGATGTATGGGGGGTTTGAAGTATGAGGTTTAGGCTCAGTTCAGCCCTACCTTTATGTTTTATTGAGTTTTTATTACTTTTCATACAATAAAAATGTGAAAAATGAACCCTAAACCTATGCACCACGCACAACCTAAACGGGTGAGGGGGTGGAGTGTATGAAAGGTGTTTAAATGCTGAATGAAATGATGAAAAGCTTGCTGGTTTTATGCATACCATTTAGGTTGGTCGATAATTAAAAATTAAGAACCTAGTAGCACGAGGGTTTCTCGATGCTAGGTTCATGCAACACCACATACGAGCAATAGTCAAAATCATTGAAAGAAATATTTTCCACATGTGCACAAATGCTGATTTTCTTAATTGTTTGAGCACGTGGACATTCACAATTTGCATGAATCATAAAGAAATTTAAAAGGTGTCAGATAATACCTCCTGGATGCATGGCAATTACTTTCTAGAGGAATATGACCAACGTTGAGTGAGTAAGGTTGTCCAAGCTGTAAGCTAGGCGTTGGATCTAAGGGAAAGTAAAGTGAGGAAGCATGGTATATCTCCTCGAAATAAGCGAATCATAAAAGAGAGAAGTTTGTGTTCGAATGTGTTATATATGTTTAACGACGCATCGAGGGGCCGATCCCCAAGATGTAGGAGAGTCGCAGTGAGGTAGCGGTAGTCAGCCGCCGTTGGAGGACCTCCTATGTTTGTGTTTTGTGCTATTGGGCAATGTGTTGGGACTCCCTCTGAGGAGTGTTAATTGGGTTAGAGTTGGACCACGAGACGTGATACAAATGCAAGATGTTTAGGAAGATGATATATGTGTCATCCATGCTCCTGGCCGTGAGGTTGTGGGGTTGTTGAGTGCATGATAGAGGTCCGGCTAGTGCATGAGCCAGTGCTGGCCCGTTTTAGGTCCGATCACCTGTTACTATGTATTTTTTTATGGATGCATTGATAGCATGTATATGGAGATTCAACAACCTCTAGTGTATGATACACATCCAAGGCCTTATGACCCTTGAGGGGGTACTAGGTATGGCTCAAGAGTTATACAGATGCTGAGTATTTTGATCTATTATCCAGGAAGATGCCTTCTTATATGCATGATAAGCAACAAGTTGACGCAATGGGTGTTTGATCTGGGTGGTGCATCAATGGCATATACCGGAGGAGGATGTGTAAGTTCAGAGGGTGTGGATATCGTGCCACTACGCGAACACAATGTGAAAAACTTTGGAGTGGATCATCATCCAACTTTCTTATTGATCTAGAGAGTCAATGTTAACATACACAATGTAAAATTTCCTAGATTTTTGGACAACAAGCTCTTGCAAGTCAAAAAATTGAATTGTTTCTATAAGCAACAAATCATGAGCTTCAAGAGAAACTTGATGATTTGCTGGAGGATCAGACTACAGAGACATGTCTTAAAATAGAGTGGAGACATGTCAATGAAGCTGTTACTGCACTTGTGAAAAAGCATAGAAAAAGAGAGAGATTGCATGTCTCTATCTTGCCCACTGTTACGTGCAAAACAGTTAATGTATCCAGCTACTTTTGGTCTACAATTGGATAGAATGCATGTCCAAAGGAGGCTGTAATATGGACACGTGCTTTGCATGCAGTCCAAAAGAGAAAAGTTATTGATAGTGAAATGTCTCATGCAGGGCAAGACATTTGTGACATAACTGCTTGGGAATCATTGCTAGATGCATATTCAGTGGATGGCAGATACATATTCAAAAAAAGGGTAAAACATGGATGTACTTGTGGAAGAGAAACAGAAGAGAGATGAAGATAATACATGGATATCTAAGAGAGCAATAAGAAGTGAGGATCCTCCTAAAATTGCAAATTAGTCATCTCCCGAGCATGTTATGGAAGAAATTGGACAAGAGCAAAAAGAGGATAATAGGCAAGAGGGCAAATAGTTGGGATATAAGTTGTAGTTTGATATTGAGACAACTATGGATACCTTGGAAGATCCTATAGAGGAAGAGTCAGCCATTGCATCTGTAGATTTTCTTAATGCATCTGAAGGGTTTATGAAGCTCATGTTTTACTTGATGTAGGGACTCAGAGGGAGATTGTTGAAGTGTGGGATGCACATGATTTGTAGGATAAAGCTATTTTCTCTAAGACAGCTCATGATCTCTTTCAATGTGGTACACAATTGCCAACATAAGCACATTTCTATGCGCTCGACTTTGAAAGAGCAAGCATGTTACTATGTATTTTTTTACAGATGCATTGATAGCATGTATATGGAGATTCAACAACCTCTAGTGTATGATACACATCCAAGGCCTTATGACCCTAGAGGGGGTACTAGGTATGGCTCAAGAGTTATGCAGATGCTGAGTATTTTGATCTATTATCCAGGAGGATGCCTTCTTATATGCATGATAAGGGACAAGTTGACGCAATGGGTGTTTGATCTAGGTGGTGCATCAATGGCATATACCGGAGGAGGATGTGTAGGTTCAGAGGGGGTGGATATCGTGCCACTACGCGAACACAATGTGAAAAACTTTGGAGTGGATCATCATCCAACTTTCTTATTGATCTAGAGAGTCAATGTTAACATACACAATGTAAAATTTCCTAGATTTTTGGGCAACAAGCTCTTGCAAGTCAAAAAATTGAATTGTTTCTATAAGCAACAAATCATGAGCTTCAAGAGAAACTTGATGATTTGCTAGAGGATCAGACTACAGAGACATGCCTTATAATAGAGTGGAGACATGTCAATGAAGCTGTTACTGCACTTGTGAAAAGCATAGAAGAAGAGAAAGATTGCATGTCTCTATCTTGCCCACTGTTACGTGCAAAACAGTTAATGTATCCACTAAGCCACCCACTTCTATGGCTAAACCTTCCCAATGTTAGGGAAGATGTATTAGATGAATTGGTCAAAGGCATGCGGGATCTTCAATTGAAGGTCATAAAATTGGATGAAAAAAGACAAGAGGAAAGGGGATGGCCCGTCCCCCCAAGCAAGGAAAACTATGTATATGGCATGATAGTTTGCAACATGAGAGAAAGGATTGTGCTGCCTATCAGGAGGCCTTGGCATGACAACTCATCTTTTGGAAAGATGGCAAGATCCATGCACAAGAAACGGGATTGCCTCTTGCTTTGAAATTTAGAAAGGGAGGTATGCAGAAGTTTTTGGAAGACTTGGCTGTCCGAAATGCTTATGTAGTTGTACATGCTTCTACTTTTGGTCTATAGTTGGATAGAATGCATGTCCAAAGGAGGCTGTAATATGGACACGTGCTTTGCATGCAGTCGAAAAGAGAAAAGTTATTGATAGTGAAATGTCTCATGCAGGGCAAGACATTTGTGACATAACTGGTTGGGAATCATCGCTAGATGCATATTCAGTGGATCGCAGATACATATTCAAAAAAAGGGTAAAACATGGATGCACTTGTGGAAGAGAAATAGAAGAGAGATGAAGATAATACATGGATATCTAAGAGAGCAATAAGAAGAAGTGAGGATCCTCCTAAAATTGCAAATTATTCGTCTCCCGAGCATGTTATGGAAGAAATTGGACAAGAGCAAAAAGAGGATAATAAGCAAGAGGGCAAATAGTTGGGATATAAGTTGTAGTTTGATATGGAGACAACTATGGATACCTTGGAAGATCCTATAGAGGAAGAGTCAGCCATTGCATCTGTAGATTTTCTTAATGCATCTGAAGGGTTTATGAAGCTCATGTTTTACTTGATGTAGGGACTCAGACGGAGATTGGTGAAGTGTGGGATGCACATGATTTGTAGGATAAAGTTATTTTCTCTAAGATAGTTCATGATCTCAATGTGGTACACAATTGCCAGTATAAGCACATTTCTATGCGCTCGACCTTGAAAGAGCAAGCATGTTACCATGCATTTTTTTAGGGATGCATTGATAGCATGTCTATGGAGATTCAACAACCTCTAGTGTATGATACACATCCAAGGCCTTATGACCCTAGAGGGGGTACTAGGTATGGCTCAAGAGTTATGCAGATGCTGAGTATTTTGATCTATTATCCAAGAGGATGCCTTCTTATATGCATGATAAATGACAAGTTGACGCAATGGGTGTTTGATCCGGGTGGTGCATCAATGGCATATACCGGAGGAGGATGCGTAGGTTCAAAGGGGGTGGATATCGTGCCACTACGCGAACACAATGTGAAAAACTTTGGAGTGGATCATCATCCAACTTTCTTATTGATCTAGAGAGTCAATGTTAACATACACAATGTAAAATTTCCTAGATTTTTGGGCAACAAGCTCTTGCAAGTCAAAAAATTGAATTGTTTCTATAAGCAACAAATCATGAGCTTCAAGAGAAACTTGATGATTTGCTAGAGGATCAGACTACAGAGACATGCCTTATAATAGAGTGGAGACATGTCAATGAAGCTGTTACTGCACTTGTGAAAAGCATAGAAGAAGAGAAAGATTGCATGTCTCTATCTTACCCACTGTTACGTGCAAAACAGTTAATGTATCCACTAAGCCACCCACTTCTATGGCTAAACCTTCCCAATGTTAGGGAAGATGTATTAGATGAATTGGTCAAAGGCATGCGGGATCTTCAATTGAAGGTCATAAAATTGGATGAAAAAAGACAAGAGGAAAGGGGATGGCCCGTCCCCCCAAGCAAGGAAAACGATGTATATGGCATGATAGTTTGCAACATGAGAGAAAGGATTGTGCTGCCTATCAGGAGGCCTTGGCATGACAACTCATCTTTTGGAAAGATGGCAAGATCCATGCACAAGAAACATGATTGCCTCTTGCTTTGAAATTTAGAAAGGGAGGTATGCAAAAGTTTTTGGAAGACTTGGCTGTCCGAAATGCTTATGTAGTTGTACATGCTTCTACTTTTGGTCTATAGTTGGATAGAATGCATGTCCAAAGGAGGCTGTAATATGGACACGTGCTTTGCATGCAGTCGAAAAGAGAAAAGTTATTGATAGTGAAATGTCTCATGCAGGGCAAGACATTTGTGACATAACTGGTTGGGAATCATCGCTAGATGCATATTCAGTGGATCGCAGATACATATTCAAAAAAAGGGTAAAACATGGATGCACTTGTGGAAGAGAAATAGAAGAGAGATGAAGATAATACATGGATATCTAAGAGAGCAATAAGAAGAAGTGAGGATCCTCCTAAAATTGCAAATTATTCGTCTCCCGAGCATGTTATGGAAGAAATTGGACAAGAGCAAAAAGAGGATAATAAGCAAGAGGGCAAATAGTTGGGATATAAGTTGTAGTTTGATATGGAGACAACTATGGATACCTTGGAAGATCCTATAGAGGAAGAGTCAGCCATTGCATCTGTAGATTTTCTTAATGCATCTGAAGGGTTTATGAAGCTCATGTTTTACTTGATGTAGGGACTCAGACGGAGATTGGTGAAGTGTGGGATGCACATGATTTGTAGGATAAAGTTATTTTCTCTAAGATAGTTCATGATCTCAATGTGGTACACAATTGCCAGTATAAGCACATTTCTATGCGCTCGACCTTGAAAGAGCAAGCATGTTACCATGCATTTTTTTAGGGATGCATTGATAGCATGTCTATGGAGATTCAACAACCTCTAGTGTATGATACACATCCAAGGCCTTATGACCCTAGAGGGGGTACTAGGTATGGCTCAAGAGTTATGCAGATGCTGAGTATTTTGATCTATTATCCAAGAGGATGACTTCTTATATGCATGATAAATGACAAGTTGACGCAATGGGTGTTTGATCCGGGTGGTGCATCAATGGCATATACCGGAGGAGGATGCGTAGGTTCAAAGGGGGTGGATATCGTGCCACTACGCGAACACAATGTGAAAAACTTTGGAGTGGATCATCATCCAACTTTCTTATTGATCTAGAGAGTCAATGTTAACATACACAATGTAAAATTTCCTAGATTTTTGGGCAACAAGCTCTTGCAAGTCAAAAAATTCAATTGTTTCTATAAGCAACAAATCATGAGCTTCAAGAGAAACTTGATGATTTGCTAGAGGATCAGACTACAGAGACATGCCTTATAATAGAGTGGAGACATGTCAATGAAGCTGTTACTGCACTTGTGAAAAGCATAGAAGAAGAGAAAGATTGCATGTCTCTATCTTGCCCACTGTTATGTGCAAAACAGTTAATGTATCCACTAAGCCACCCACTTCTATGGCTAAACCTATGGATGTACCTATTATTCCCAATGTTAGGGAAGATGTATTAGATGAATTGGTCAAAGGCATGCGGGATCTTCAATTGAAGGTCATAAAATTGGATGAAAAAAGACAAGAGGAAAGGGGATGGCCCGTCCCCCCAAGCAAGGAAAACGATGTATATGGCATGATAGTTTGCAACATGAGAGAAAGGATTGTGCTGCCTATCAGGAGGCCTTGGCATGACAACTCATCTTTTGGAAAGATGGCAAGATCCATGCACAAGAAACAGGATTGCCTCTTGCTTTGAAATTTAGAAAGGGAGGTATGCAGAAGTTTTTGGAAGACTTGGCTGTCCGAAATGCTTATGTAGTTGTACATGCTTCTACTTTTGGTCTATAGTTGGATAGAATGCATGTCCAAAGGAGGCTGTAATATGGACACGTGCTTTGCATGCAGTCGAAAAGAGAAAAGTTATTGATAGTGAAATGTCTCATGCAGGGCAAGACATTTGTGACATAACTGGTTGGGAATCATTGCTAGATGCATATTCAGTGGATGGCAGATACATATTCAAAAAAAGAGTAAAACATGGATGTACTTGTGGAAGAGAAATAGAAGAGAGATGAAGATAATACATGGATATCTAAGAGAGCAATAAGAAGAAGTGAGGATCCTCCTAAAATTGCAAATCAGTCATCTCCCGAGCATGTTATGGAAGAAATTGGACAAGAGCAAAAAGAGGATAATAAGCAAGAGGGCAAATAGTTGGGATATAAGTTGTAGTTTGATATCAAGACAACTATGGATACCTTGGAAGATCCTATAGAGGAAGAGTCAGCCATTGCATCTGTAGATTTTCTTAATGCATCTGAAGTGTTTATGAAGCTCATATTTTACTTGATGTAGGGACTCAGAGGGAGATTGGTGAAGTGTGGGATGCACATGATTTGTAGGATAAAGTTATTTTCTCTAAGACAGTTCATGATCTCTTTCAATGTGGTACACAATTGCCAATATAAGCACATTTCTATGCGCTCGACTTTGAAAGAGCAAGCATGTTACTATGTATTTTTTTACGGATGCATTGATAGCATGTATATGGAGATTCAACAACCTCTAGTGTATGATACACATCCAAGGCCTTATGACCCTAGAGGGCGTACTAGGTGTGGCTCAAGAGTTATTGCAGATGCTGAGTATTTTGATCTATTATCCAGGAGGATGCCTTCTTATATGCATGATAAGTGACAAGTTGACGCAATGTGTGTTTGATCCGGGTGGTGCATCAATGGCATATACCGGAGGAGGATGTGTAGGTTCAGAGGGGGTGGATATCGTGCCACTACACGAACACAATGTGAAAAACTTTGGAGTGGATCGTCATCCAACTTTCTTATTGATCTAGAGAGTCAATGTTAACTGAGTCATTTTTGATATTTTGGATATTATTTATTGTAAATATTCTAGCCTATTTTTGATATTTTGGATATTATTTATTGTAAATATTCTAAAAATCTAGGAAATTCTCTAGAATAGGATGGCAAGCAAAAAGCAAGTGGGCTTTTCAGCTAGTTTTTGATTTTTCATGCAAAAGAAAGATGGGTGAAATGGGGCGCATCGCAATTGCAGTTGATAGGCAGTAAACAACACTTTGAACTAGGAGAAGTAGGAGTGGTCTAAGAGATTCTTGTCAGGTGTCCTACGGTTCTACTCCCATTTTGAAGCCAATGGAACCATCAAATTTGGGTTCCAAGCAGCAAAGAGGAAGCTATTATTTTGATGCATGTTTTTTGTCTACGAGGGAGCTCTAGGAGATCTAATGCTTAGAGATTGCTTTTGAGTAGTTCCAGACAAGGGATTCCAGGTTCTATCAATACCTATTGATTTGATTCATTGTGCTTTGTCTTTATCGTGTTTACCTCTTGTCTATTCTTTTTCTTCTCTTCCATCTCCTATCATCTACTTCCTTCTATCTTTGATCCCTGATGGATACAACGTCCTTACAATAAAAACCCCTCCAACAACGCACAAGTAGTATATTGTTGTACATTTATTACTCTCGGGTATATTTACACATTTTCTAGATTATGTCAGACGGTTCCATGCAATTGCTAGGTCATTTTGAGCAGTTCCCTGCAATTGGATAGGCCATACATGTTGAATATGATGCAATGTGTTATGTAGATTATTTGTGCAACATTTTTTATTACCTTTTATTGTTGTAATTGTTTTATCTAGGAATCAACCAATTTCTACTAGCCGACTTGGTCATCCTATTTTTTATTGCATGTACATTGATTGGCCTGCCCTAGTCATTCTCACTTGGTATTTTTAGGTGGAGAGAGATCCTCAATGGTGGAGATACATTCCATAGGCCATTGTGTTGAAAAATAGACAAATGATGTATGCTCCAGGAAGAGTTGTCCTGAATCCCATATGCACAATGAGGAAGGTGGAACAACCCAAACTCTATAAAGCATTGTACTTGAATATGAAATGAATACAATGTCATGATGCTTTGTACTTTCAGTTAAGTGTAGTGTCATTGTCGATCTTACACAAGATTGTGTTTATGAGTCCAAGCTAATCTATCTTGGAACCTAATTCACTTGTGTAACAGTTTGTCTCTACTTATTCATGTCATTATGAGTTTGGTCTTCATCTTTCATCCACCATAGCTTATGTCATGCTCTAGATCCGCAACTTTTCACGTGGTATCAGAGCCCAATTGGGCATGGCAGAGCTCATACTCTGAATCTCTAGTATCCCTTCACCTTTGGTGATCTCTAACCAGCTCACATTCAACTCATATCTCCAGTTTCAACTTCAAATCTCAGTTCGACCTTGTGGTAGCCATAGCCAGACTGCACCTACCCACCTTGTAGCTTTTGGATCTCTCTCTATGGGCCATATCTTCAAGTGATTCCTCTGGAAGTATCTTCCTCTACTCAAGACGCTTCATCTTGGCACCTCAATCGACGAGATTATTGCTTTCTAGCTCTAGTATTGCAGAAATCAAAACACATTGTCCTGTCTATGCCTGTCCATAGTCGTATTGCTATCGCCAATCGTACAGTTCCCGATCGACCCTGTGAGCATAGGTCTTTTGAAGCTCACTATGTAAGCCTACTCCCCATGCAATATCTTGGGCAATGGTCAACTCGTTGAGCTGCACAAACTGAAAGAACAATCAGCTATCTGAAACCCTAGAGGAAGCCATATCCAGAAATTTGAAAAGCTTGGCAACCTTGTTCCTTTTCTCACTACCATCATCAACAGTGATTTTAATCACTGAGCAATACTCTCTAAAGTTCACTACTATTCTAGATGTGCCCGAGGAAGCTCAAAAGCGGTCCATGAAGTTCCTGAGAGAAAGTAGATCAAGTACTGACTAGTATCCATTAACACTCAACTAGTGTCAATTTGACATTGATTCTCTTGTGTCTCTTGACACATTAAAATACAATCTTTTGCTGGTTAACTAAATTTTAGCAACATGGCAGAGATTGAGCAAATAGCTAAATTCAACGGTGAAGGATTTCATGCCTGGAAGGAAAAGACCATGTATCACCTGATGCGAAAGGACTTGTGGGACTTGTTTGGATATGATGCAGATAACAAGAAGGAAGAAGATGAAGACGGGTTCGTTGAAGAAGACCAATTCGAAACCAAAGAATGGAAGAAGATGAATAATAAGGCACTAGGCATCATTGCCTGGGGACTAAGTGATGATGTGCTATATCATATGTCTGGCATTAGAAATGCTAGAACCGATTGGGAGGAACTTGACAGAATGTTTGGTACCCAAGCAAAGAACTCAAAGGTAAAACTCCTCATGTAGTTTTATAAACTAGATATCAAAGACAGTGCTTCTATGACCACACACATTAACAAGTTCAAGAGCCTAAAAACCCAACTTGCAACTCTTAAGAAGAATATTGATGAAGATGAAGCAATAGCCATACTGCTTGCAAGTGTAAACAAGGATCCATATGAGAACCTTGTGTCCACTCTAAGTAATGTTCCAAGACTCTCACTCACTGCTTGATGGAGAAACCAAATTTAAAAGCAAAGATGTAAAAGAGACCAACTCAAGGGAAAACCTCTTATACACTAGAGAAGCTACTGGACCCAAAGGAAGAGGTCGAGGATTCAACACCGACAATAGAAGTCGGATGACATGTCATTATTGTGGTAAAACTGGCCATATTGTCCATGAATGCTTCCACAAGAAAAGAGCACAACAGATCCAGAATGACCATCACCAAAGTCAATTTATGAATGAAGAAGGAGAAAAAGATACTTTCACTACCATCAACAACTATGATAGGTTGTTCTAAGGAATTTGTTCCTATAGTGGATCTCTATGTTTCCCTTAGTGGATTTGATTTATAAAACCCTTGTCAAAGATGTAAAGTCTCAAGCTTTAACTTGACTAGGCTACCTATGAGCCAGTCTTTTGGGCCATGTTATCATGAAGGGGGGGCAAAATCCAACAAGTGTAGGGACTCATCATTTGAGGGGGGGCGTTGAAAAATAGACAAATGATGTATGCTCCAAGAAGAGCTATCCTGAATCCCAGATGCACAATGAGGAAGGTGAAACAACCCAAACTCTATAAAGCATTGTACTTGAATATGAAATGAATACAATGTCATGATGCTTTGTACTTTCAGTTAAGCATAGTGTCATTGTCGATCTTACACAAGATTGTGTTTATGAGTCCAAGCTAATCTAACTTGGAACCTAATTCACTTGTGTAACAGTTTGTCTCTACTTATTCATGTCATTATGAGTTTGGTCTTCATCTTTCATCCACCATAGCTTGTGTCATGCTCTAGATCCACAGCTGTACATATTTACTTCATTTCAATGTTCATTCACTTTGCAGATTTCTATGTTCTATTGTCTCTCTCACTCTCCCTCTTCTCTCAGTGTTCATTTTCTTTCAGTCTAGTCATACGTTTCCACATTTGCTGCACTTTGACATAGGCATCAAAGTAGCATAGAAGGGTTGATTGATCATGGGCATGATCATGGGCAGACCTGAACACGAGATTTCAACATGGCAAAAGACTATAATTTCAATGTTTGAGAGTGAGTAGGAGGGTTGCGCATCAATGCAAGACCGAGATGCGTGGAGAAGCATGGGAAAGGAGCAAAGTTGCTGATTTTTTGCATGTTTTTGATGTTCATGAAGGAGAAAGGCTAAATTTCAGCCTTTTGCTACAGATTTTGATTTTTATCACCTCTGACAATCGAAAAAAGTGCAAGAAAGGCAGAGAAAACCCTAGCAGGCTGCGTTTTCGGAGTTAGAGGGATACCCTTTTTTTGTATAGGTTATTCAAGTGACAATGTCTTTCGAGCTTGACATGGAGTTTCATGCTATTATTGACCACAACATCCTCGTATTACCAACTCTTTCTTAAGATCAAAAGCTCGATGGGGAGAATTACCACATTTGGTGGATAATGGTGCTTGCCATTTTGGAGTTACGATTTGGTGGAGCTCATGACTAAGGCCACATACCATCCTATAACATGTGATTCATCCAAGCTTTCTTCTAATGAGAAACTTGAGCTTGTGAACGTACAAGCGCATTGGGACAAATTGAATACCCACATCCTATCATTCCTATTTTTCTCTTGCACTCCGACTATGTAGCCCACATAGAGTATTTGGTTATTACTTGGGAGATATGGTTGGAATTGGATTAGTAATATAATCAAATGACTATGATGAACCAGGTGTCTTTGGATGTATAGATGCAAGTGTTGAACCCGATGAAGTCTGTTTCCATGTAGGAGCATATCAATAAGCTTCGACAATTGTAGATGCAGGTCGAGAATGCAAGGAAGGTGATTACCTTGGAGGACTATAAGTGATAACTGTTCTCTCACAGTTACTACCTTGGTTTAGTGCATTTTATTATGCCTCTATTGCTTTAGGGTGGATAGACACCTTAAGTGGGAGGAGTTGGTTCCGATGATCTTGGATCAGGAGGAAGAACTCGAAGGTTAGAATGATCCTAAGATGGAGGCATTGATAGACCAATTTTCTCAATAGAGGGGGAAGTGCAATATGAAGAAGAAGGACGAGAAGACTAAGAAAGACAAAGCCAAGGAGTTTACTTGTCACATTTGTGGCAAGATAGGTCATTGGAAGAAGGATGAGAAGACCAAGAGAGACAAAACAAGGAGTCTACTAGTCACATTTGTGCAAGATAGGTCATTGGAAGAAGGATTGTCTTGAAAAGTCTAAGAAGGGCACCAAGAAGGAGAAAGCTATGAAGGACTCTGGAGTAGTGGCCACTTCTTCATCAGTTGCCTTTCTCCATTTGGAGATGATTGAAGATTATACACTGGCATCTTCTATGTAGCAATGATGGCCCTAAAGCCTCATGAGTGGATTGTGGACAGTGGCGCTTCTTGCCACACGACTCCTATAAATTGTATTGCATGTATCTGTTTGATGCATGGAAAATTCTCATTGGTGATAGATCTTCGGTTCCTATCAAAGCCAAAGGTGATATGTAGTTCATTTCAAATGGACATGGTGGTGCTCATAGATTAGAGGTTCTCTATGTGTTGGGTTTAGGTTATCATCTTCTTCTAGTGAGCAAGATTTGTGCTCTTGGCCTTATGATTGAGATCAACAAGGACTCTTTTCAAGTTCTTGATGGAGATTCTCAATAGGTTCTTTGTGTAGGTCACGAAGAGAATGGAGTCTACAAGATGTAGACTTCATCGGTCTTTACTTATTTACTTCTTTCTTCACAGACTCAAACCGAGCTACGGCATGCTCATTTAGCTACCTCAACTACGAGTACCTTAGAAAGGCAGCTTGTGGTTAGCTTGTGTGGATTTCCAAAGATTGGGGGGAGCTACCTACCATGTGTGTCTTGCATTTGTGGCAAGCAACATAGAGATATGATTCCTGGCAAGGCTTTGGGAAGGGCAAAGGTGCTTCTAGAGCTTGTTTCGATGGGGACTTACATGGAATAATGAGGATAGAGTCCCTTAAGTGGAGTTTATACTTTATCCTAATTTTTGATGACTTAAGTAGGACATGGGTGTACTTCTTGGAGTTAAAGTTTGAAGCATTCTCACACTTTAAGGACTGGTTGATCTTCGAGGATAACATGTCTAGCAAGAAACTCAAGACTTTGCATTTCAATAGAGGAGGGAAGTTAGTCTTCAACAAGCTAGGTAGATGTTGTGCACATTGTGGAGCTAGCCAGATTTTGTGCATATCTTGGAATTCACGAGGAGTTTGCCAACAAGAACACACCTTAGGAGAATGGTATGTTAGAGTGGACGAATCATAGTATGATCAAGATGGTGTAGGCTATAATGGAGCATTGGTAGATACAGTAGTGTCTATGGGTTGAAGTAGTGACCACCATTGTCCACATTCTTGATCAATCACCTACATTGGTTCTAGTTGGTGTGACCCCTTTTGAGGCTTACTTTGGTCAAAGTTGGATATGTCGTATTTTAAGGTGTTTGGGTGTGAAGCCTATGTTCACATGCTAAGGAAACATAGGGATAAGTTTGAGCTGGCTTCCAAATGACAAGTGTTCATGGGTTATAGATTACAATCATAGGGATGCAAGGTTTATGATCCTGTTTCATGGGGGATATACATGAGTTGAGATGTTCTATTCGTGGAGTTTCCATCTGTAGAGGGGGGGTGACGTGCATCCCATATTTGGAGATCCAAGTGACAGTTGGGCACTTGAGCCCATGCCTTTAGAGTCTATGCCTCTTGAGGCTCCACCATCAGTGGAGGATGAGATTGTTTCACTTGTCGAGTATGTATCAATGGATATTTCAAAGATTTCATTAGAGACAGAGTGACAATGCGAGTACGGGCATTCTCCTCATTGTGAAGGGAGAAGCCCAAGTGGAAGCACGAGCAAGTAGAAGCAAGAGAGGTGTGTGCTATCGCAGATGGAGCAAGAGAAAGAGACTCAAGATGTGGGAACTCCAAAAGTCACAATGTGTGATCGGCCTTCCCTTTATTCAAATGTCATTGAAAGAATAAAAATGAAGTGATAGTGATGGGCACTTGTTGCCTACAGTGTGCAGGTGCGGGTAAGTATTGTTAGTATAGTAATGCACGGGCGGCTAGGCACATGCACCTTTACCCCCAACAACCACCCACTTAAAGGGAGGAGATGCTGTTGGTCTGATTTGCAGCCAATGGAGGACCTTTTGAGGTAGCTAGGGGCAGGAGAAGACCAATCAACAACAAGTGACATTATCTATAGGCTATTGAGATAGGGCAGCAGCAGTAAATGACTGATTTTCTTTAGTTCTTTGCATCTACAAGTTGTTGAGACAGTACAGCAACAATAAATGAAAAAAAAAAATCAGTTCTTCGCAAAGAAATTTTAAATTTTCTCTCTCCTTAGCATTCTCTCTCATCTCCTAGTCTTGCTCCAAAAATTGCAGCATTGAGATCACAAGAGGCTAAGAAATTTCAGATTTCTTTGCTGTAAACCTTAATTTTCAGCAAAAAATAGGGTTTAGTATAGTAAGCTTGGGAACTGTGCCAGAAATTGGAAGCTCCGCTTAGTCAAATTCAAATTGAGGGACCATACAATCAATGAATTTGGGGCATTTTCCATCTCTATCAAAGCGCGTGAAGGCGAATTGACTGCTCGAATCAAGGGGCAAATCAGATTGAAAACTTATTGGTCATTTTGGATAGCAAGGGAAGTTGGAATACCAAAAGGGATTGGGAGAATCCCATTGTATATCAACTTCTTCTTCAATTAAGTTAAATAAATACCGAAAGGGGCACCAGTTTTGGAGCCAATAGGGTATCCAATGTCCACGATTATATGGTAAAGTGTGCATTTCAGTTTTGTGAATTTGTTAATTGCTATAGATAGCGCTTGTTAAAATATTGAGAATGCATGGTATGGAGGATTACTGATGAGAAAATAGACAATCATAATGAGGCAGAAGCATTTACAAAGAAGAACAACTAATATTATCCAAGCATAATGCAAGTACAACTAAATGATAATGAGATAGAGTGAGTGCGGGGATTGGTGCTTTTTATAGGCTTATAGTAGGTGGTATTGGTAGGTGGAAAAAAGTGGAAAGGGACCATGGTAATCACCAACCATGTTTTTAATAAACCATGCATACATGACCTAGTCTAAGGCTTTATTTGCAATCTGTTTCTTTGCCTTGTTTGTTCCAAACAAAAAGGCTATGGTGGAAGAGATTGCGCATTTCTCAACACCCCTCCTCAATCACAACCAGAAAAGACACTGAGTTAACAGAGGTTGTCGTGAGTAGAACCTTGCTAAGTGTAGACATGGAAAAAACCAACCATACAAAGCTAGAGGCTGTTACAAGGCCTCACGAAGTGTGTAGAGGCTATAGTGTACAAAGGTTATATGAGGAGTATAGGAGCTTATGGTGGCAACATTAGGCAAGTCCACATTTTAAACTTAAAAAAGTCTATCAGAAAATGAGCTACAAAAGGGGGATTGGTGAGTCCTATCCTTTTGTTCTTGGGGTTCTTCTTCTCCTTCTTCTTCAATGTTGTCTTCATCTTCTTTGAATGTAGCAAGATATGCTCTTTGAGACCTTTTCTTAGCATAGCAAAATTTCTCAATATGCCCAGTTTTCTTACAAAAGTCATAGACTACACTCTTCTTCCCTTTCACATAGAGGAGTTGTTGGTCTCCTCTTAGGATGCTTGTTTCTCCCTTGTTCTTGATTTTATTTTCCTCTTCCAAGAGAGAGGCTTTGATGTGCTCAAGTTTTGTCTTTAGCATGTTGATTAATGTGCTAGACACATTATCAAGCTCAAGTGGAAGACTCTTGAGAAGCACTCCAATGCAAGTGTCTTCATCCATCTTCAAGTTGATTCCTGCAAGTTGTGTCAACAAGCTTTCCATATAATTCAAATGAGTTGCAAGTGAGGTATTACTTTGCATGTCAAATCTAAAAAATTCAATCAGTAAATCATATTTTGAGGATTTTGAATGAGCTCCAAATAGGGTTTCTAATCGATCCCATGTTGCATAAGAGGTTTCACAATCATCAACATGATGAATGTAGATGTCATCAAGTTTGAGCTTGATAATAGCTTGAGCCTTATCATCATTTTTATCCCATACGACTAAAAATGCAGCTTCCCTTGCTTTCTTCTCTTGACCACTTGTGATGATGCTTAAAAAAAGTGTTTGTTAGATGTTTTACATGTTCCATCCACCATTACACAAAGAATTTGGCATTTATTGGTCAAATGGTAGAGCAAGGGATACATGTTAGATTTAATGAAAAGGGCTATTTTATTGAAGACTTTAATAATAAGTGTAAGTGGATTGGAAAAGAAAGTAAAGTTAGCCACATATTTTACTTTGGATGCTAGGATTTTTGCTATAAATGTTATTATGTCATAGCCACCTGGATCAAAAGATATACCATCATAATAATGATCAAGAGGAGAAAATTTGTCATGAAACCCATAATCTTGACCACCCGGGTCAAATGGGTAGGAAGAAATATCCCCATAATCATCACCATAAGCATATCCATCATCCACCATAATATAGCCATCATGAATCTCATGTACATCCTCATTATCAGCATACCATTCATCAAAATCATTATCCAAGTTTTCATAACCATGATCATATGCATCCAACTCCTCTTCTAGTTGATGTAGTTCCTGATTGAGTGTGAGCTGATGCATATCCTCAACAACTAATCCATCATAAGCATGATCAATAACTTCAGAGTTTTCATTTTTAGCATGCTCATAACCTTCCTCAAATGGTCCATAAGACTGCAAATGATCTTCATATACATTGCCTTCTATTAGAGGATCATCCTGCTGATTAGCTTGGTTTTCTTCGTATGGTTGGTCTTCATGATCATCATCTTGGTCATTAGCCTCTTCATGCTCTTTCTCTTGCCCATCATAGAATCCATTTTCCACTTCAGCATCATCATTACCTTGAAGAAACAAAGAATTCAACACTACATTTGGTTGATTCCCATTGATTTGATGTCTAAGATCTATGGAATAATCCTCTTCATCCTAGCTTTGTACAAAGTATACTTGCTATCCATGATTTAATTCTGCAGATTTAGACATAAGACTAGCATCAAAATGTTTCAAAGAAGTAACCACATCTTGTAGAGTAAGCTGAGTAGTATCCGATAATTTTCTATGGATAATTAAGAAGGTGAAAAGCAAGTGGGCAATCACTTCATTAATGAAATGAGTGCCTTAGTCACTAACTAGTTTGATGGGGTAGTCCAATCATGAGATCACTTGCTTCTAAAGGAACTTAGCCATAGTTCTAGCATCATTCTTTCTCGTGGCTCAATCTTCAGCCCATTTTGTAAGGTAGTCCATTGCCACAATGATGTATTTGGCTTGGAAGTAATATGTCGTGGGACTAATTGGCCCAATAAACTCAATGCCCCATTTTTCAAATGGTTGATGTGCTATGATTGGGATCAACTCCATCTTGTCTTTACAAATAGGAACCTTAATTCTTTGACACTCATCACAATGCGTTACAAATTTAGCAGCATCATAGAATAGGGTGGGCCACCAAAGTTGAGATTATAGCACATTACGAGTCTAATATCTCCATTGAAGTGTCCTCCAGTAATTCCACCATGTGCTTTTAGTCAACACATCATGCATTTCATGCTCACATACACATCTCTACAACAGGCCATCTTGTCCTAACCTATAGAGTTGGTTGGCAATCAATTGATAGGGTTGAATCTTAAGTATAAGGTGCCTTAGCCTAGCCTTCTCCATAGGTCTCTCTAGTAGTCCATACTCTAGGATCTGCACTATGTCATCAGCCCAATAAGGTGTCAAGTCAGTTCTAAATAAATTCTTTTCACTGAACATGCTAAAAAGGTGTGCATCGGATAGGTCATCTATAATGCCTTGTCTAGCGGCCTCTCCTCTGGGTATGCGGGACATGTGATCTGCCATGTAATGTTGCTTGCCTAATTTGTGTACATTCACAGAAAAGTCAAACTCTAAAAGTAGAAGTAACCATCGAGCTATGCATCCAGTAGCACAAGGTTTGTTAACAAGATAAAGCAAGACTTGATGGTCAACAAAGAAGATAAAGGGCATAGCCAAAAGATAATATTAAAATTTCTTTATAGCAAACACCATGGTCAAACCCTCCCTCTCCATTGTGGAGTAGTTCATCTCCGTATCTGTGAGTTATCTGCTAGCAAAGCTCACTGGATAGTCAAGGTTATGTTCATTAGGCTGGCACAAAACGGCTCCAACGGCAAACTTTGACGTATCAATGTGCACATTGAATGTTACGCTCTAGTCTAGGGCTCGTAAAATTGGTGTGATGGTGAGAGCCATGGTGGACCTTGAGTATCCTAGGAAGCACTGAACTCCCTTCTAATTGGTTGGTGGTGGTAAGTCGATAATAACCTTGATCTTAGAGAAGTCATTGGAAATGTTGTTCTTCTTGGATAGCATGTGCCCTAATATACATCCGTGTTTCACCCAAAAGTGGCACTTTAGGGGGTTCAAAGAGAGACTATAGAGCCTATATTATTCAAAGACTGTGTGAACCTTATCCAGGTGTTCTTTCTAGCTAGATGCACGCATAGATCATCAACAAATACTTCTAACTCTTGCCTAAGCATGTCTTTGAAGAGGGTGCACATTAAACACTGAAAGTTAGTAGGTGCATTCATCAGTCCAAATGGCATGACTATGTACACAAATATACCCCATTCCATGGTGAATGTTGTCTTATGCATGTCGTTAGGGTGTACTTGATCAACTTGGTTGTAACTTGAGAAGCCGTCCAAGGAACTGTAGGCCCCTTTTCCTACTAGTCTCTCAAGCATGTGCTCCGTGTAAGACAACGGATAATTATCTCTCTTAGTCACTACATTGACTTTCTTGTAGTTCATGCACACTCAGATTTTTCCATTCTTCAAGATGATCACAATGGGTGACACTTATAATTCGTGTGCTCAAACTTGTTGATGAATCTTGCCTTCAATAGCTTATCAATCTCTTCCTTCATATGGTGTGAGCATGCTTTGGATTCATCAGGTAAGGCCACTGCTTTACTGGTGTTGTATCAAGAGTCATTGGTATGTTATGCATTATGACCCTTAGATCGACTTCTTTGAGTTTGTCTAAGGACTAGGTAAACACATCTATGTAGTCTCACAAGATAGCAATAAGATCAGCCTCTTCTTGCTTGGTCAGGTTATCAATTATAGACACAGGTCAAGGCCTCTCCCCTTCCCCTATTAAGTTAACTTCCTTGACTTTGTAGGTCCTTCTATCGGTTCACTTGTCTATCCTTGTATCTTTGCACCCAACAAGATCACTATCCTATCCCCTTTCTTGAATTTAGTGAAGCGCTTTGGCACGTCTTGGGGTTTCTTTTTATGTTCGACTTCTAACCCTTTTGGTTGTCCTCTCATTTCCTCCTTTAACTGTATGTGCATTAGGTGGACCGGCAAGTCCCCTTTGGTGCGTCTAGTTTTAGGTGGTTGGGGTATCTCTTGTAAATCACTCTCAAAGCTTACTTCCAATTCCGAGTTGATCTCACAACCCTCGCTAGAGGACCGATGGTCATAGCTTTGAGGTTGAATCTATTCTAAAGAGAGGCGCAACACTTGGCTAGACTAGCCCTACTTACTCATAGTCTATCACACCTAAGTGATCTAGCCAAGTGCGATCGCATTCAGTTTTGAAGACTCCTCTTTCAATTCTAAATGCATTGGCTCTCCATGGCTTGGAGTCTACTTTTATTTGTTCGATCACTTGGCCATCAATGTTGTACTCTATCGTCTCAACCTCTTCCTCACTACTTTCATTCGAGGAATAGCAATCCTCATACTCGTCATCTAAATTACTACATTGAACTCTCTTTTCATCCGTGATCAGTGCCCAATTGTACATAAGGTTTAGGCCGTGCACTTTAGTCCATCGCCATTTCGGTTCATCCATGAGATCTTGGAACCGCTTGAGAAGATTAGCAGCTAGGTGACCAACTAACGCCCTTGTTAAATACTCAAGAATCCCCTAGAGCTCAAGTCTGTTAGAGGGAATATGGAAAGAGATGGGTATTTATTGCCTACTAGGGCTTTTGGCCATCATATAGAGTGGCACTCATGGTAGGATCTTATCCCTTGGAATCTAAGGTGTGGTAGCTTTATGGGACTCACAGACTATTCTTGCAGCCTGCTTATAATCTTCTTTCTCATCTAAAAATGGCAGGTTGATAGTGGCTAGCATGTGCATCCAATCCCACTTGTCAATCAACCTATAAACTTGGGTAGCATGATCATTGTAGTCAATGTTATCCGCGATGAAAGTCAAAGTAACATGTGCATGGATAGGCGCTTATATTGCAACTTGCAAGTGTTTAGCATGGCTGAGTGCGAATGCTGAGTGCGAATGTATAGCCAAAAAGGTGGGAAGTCGAGCACATATGCGTAAAGTGGTACTTCCTTTTGATGAAGACCAATAACAAAAGTGCTAACAAGCTGGTTTGACGTATTGATTTCGCATCACATAGTACCAGCTAGGAGGACTCGAGGAAACCGGAAGACCCAAAAACTGACGAATGCAAACTTCACCTGTGAACCCAATACCCGTCCCACAGCATCGACTTGGCAATCAGTCCACAGAGGCGGCGGCGCTTGGACTGCGGAAATCTGTAAAAGCTTGCATGGACTACATCTTAATGATTAATGATTAATCTACATTTGTGATCCGTCTTGTGACTTGTCAACTTCTCTAAAATTAATTGAGAAAAGCACACGCCCCGATCCCCATTGGGCTATTTTGAGGTTTCTCTTTTTGTCGTCATGGATAATAACAGAATAACGTACGTTGGGTTATTGACGACGACAACTGCATGTATGTGCACAGCGCGCTGATTGGTGTTTCTACTTCTGGAAACGCAGCGGGCCGCGGGAGTGGGTCAAATTTAAAATTATGTTTACTGTTTATGTGACAAATATTCTCAACTAATGGAAAACACAATAAAGATAATGATAATGATAACGATTATATCAGTTGTGAGGATAGAATCGTCGGCGCCGCTGAACTGGATTTTTATTGAACGGAGGGGGCTTTGGGAAGCTGTTGGATGTGCGCGCCCGGTGAGTCGGCCTCACCGTCGACGCAGAAACACACACACACACGCACAGGCACAGACAGAGTATATGCAATAAATCGCCAGAGGATGGCGCGCGGGAAGATGGAGCTCCGGAGGATCGAGAATAAGACGATCCGGAATGTGACCTTCAGCAAGCGCAAGGCCGGGCTCTTCAAGAAGGCCCAGGAGCTGGCCGTGCTTTGTGACGTCTAGATGGCCCTCATCGTCCTCTCTGACGCCGGCAACATCTCCACCTTCTTCAACGGCCCGCGCAGGTACTATATCGATGGCTATACAATTCACAGTAGGAGCGTCTTATTACAAACGCGGTTATCAATCGTCAATGAACTGCAGGAGAGCCCATTGATCGTGTTATTATCACCATACCTGAATTAGGGCATTGACACAGGTGCATTCGCTCTATTCTGGAAGCGCACTTGAGCGAGAGCAGCTTGACGGAGATGCATAACAATAATAATGACGACCGTGTAGGTACTGTACCGGTCGATCATTAGAGCTTGAGTACTTATAATACTAGATCACGTGGACCGGCCAGCACCTCTCACGAGGACCTTCTACGTGATACTGTACGTACGCCTTTATCTTCCTCGTTTGATCCTAGTTTCCGACAAATTCCGGCTTAACACCAATTATATAGCGAGAGTCTCTGTTGCTAAAAGCTCTCTTTTCTCTATCACATCTTTTATATACGTATGTGCGTTTCCCGTAGAACAAAAGAGCCAATACGCAATTCGTAACATATCTACAAGTCACAATTTTGCCTGAGTGCTAGTCATGACATGCAGCTATAGTTAGAAGTACCGTTAAAGTCCACTGGTCAATTTGGCTCAACGAGGGGGCTCTTTATTGGTGCTGGCTGTAACTGGATACCACGTCACCAGAGGCAGACCCACATTTAACGTGAGCCAAGGTTCATCGATGTGAGACTATTGAAGTTGTTCAAGCCAAAGCTTGATCTTCCTTGGTTTGCATGCATTAGGCATCCAAATTATATAACATTAGCATATACATCAAGGTGTCTTTCCCCGAATCATTCCAAAATTAACATTAGCATATATATCAGGGTGTCTTTCTCCGAATCATTCCAAAATTAACATGTTGTTGTTACCAAACACGGCTTGCAAATGTTGTCCCCATCCCACATTGTGAGGGTTTCAATGGAGAGAAGATAGTGTTTTTATTTTGGGAGTACTAGTTAGAAAACTCATTCCAGAAAAAGCGACTCCACACCTGTTATTGGCAGTGATGACTAAGATAAAACTATGTGAAAACTATTAGCAATGTTATCAAATTTTTATCTTTTATCAAAAGTTTCTAGAAACACATGGGTTTCCTAAAAATGTGTAAATGCTTTTCAATGGAAAAGTGAAATATAATGGTATTTCCACCATAAAGATCACCCTAGGAAGAATCTCTAAGAGTGATTTTCTAACATGATTCACTTTCTCAACAAAAGGGGATCTCCAAAGCAATTATTATTTGGTCATTTGCATTAAGTCTAACATCAATGGAAGTTACTGTAATTCTGACATCAATGAATGTCAGTAAACTGTCCACATCAACAATGTCAATGATGTGATTCCTTAAAGCTACCATCACATACATAATGTCCCAAAATGATGCACCTAAATTAGCTCAATATCTTTTATTGATCTACAATATGATCTCCCTCTTGGTGCTTTTTTGTGATGATAAAGTTGCATCTTCTATATCTACCTTCCAATTTTCTTCTAAGCTTGCTCATAAAGTGAATAAAGTTCCAAATTTAAGTGCTTTTAATGTGTCTCCTTTTCCTAAAAGGATACCATGTGAGTAATGCATCTATATTCGGGTCAAATGTTGAGATGTCGAGCTCTACATGAGTTGGCATCCACTACGTGCCTTGGTGATCTGGCATGATATTATTCACTGGCGTGTTAGATGACTAACAAGAGGATACACCAATGATTCTACAGCAGGACTACACCCATGTAGACTAAGGTAGTCCATCCTTGGTTATTGCACATTTATTGTGCCACCTATTCTTTCCTAGTGGGTTCACACTTAGAGACTGTATATACATATATTGTGGTGCTTTCATATTAGTCTTTTATCATGTTGTAGACTAAGCTCTTTTGTGAGGAAGAAGAAGGAAGAAGGAGAAGAACATTCTCAGCCCTATCTCTTTGTGTTCTCAAGTCTCCATTGCTTCTTCTTCTTCTTGTGCTCTTGAGTGCTTCACCTCTCTCCCCTCTTGTTTGTTTTCATCAAACACATAAAGTTTCCGCTCACATTTCTAACATAACAAATCATAACTAATTATCTATTTGTAATCAAACAATCCCAAGGACTCCTTGCATGACCAAGGCTAGACAATACTCTTTGATACATGTACAAAGTCTTTATTTTAGCATGCCTCCATTTAGCATGAATAGGGCTTTCCTCCCACTTCTAGGTTTTAAATAACATCCGTTAGAATGAACCCAATAAATCTAAGTTGTTAAGATGGCCATCTTGGCAATGTGTCCTTCCTAGTTTCACATAATATATTGTTTCCATTTAATAACCAAGGTATTCATGGAAGGAGAACCTATTGTTCTTGAAATCCCTTATTGATAGAATTGAACTTAACAATTTCTCAAATCCTTAACTAAACTTGTCCAATATAACAATCTAGAAACTCCATATTGTAAGACCTCATGGAGGGGAGGATCACTTATAAATAAATATGTACATATATCACATGGATTCAAAAGGAGGGATTTTTTTTACTTATAAGTGAAGGTTCATAAACCATGAAATATTCTTACATAAGTTGACATTTGGAGCTACTCATGGTTAGCATAACAAACTCATTGATGATCACTTAGTTACCTTCTTATTGCAATCTTGATGAGAAGTTTCATCCTACAACCTAGATCTTTCAACCAACTTCTAGTTAATGGAGATCTTTTATGGTTGTACCACATATTATAGGTTGATTGACAATCTAGATATATCCTTTTTATGGAGCATTTTGAGAAGAAGTGCTATCCTTCACTACAAGATATAGACCTTATACCGACGTTAAAAGTGACGAAAATGTAAATAACAAAATTTGCCCCCGTCGTCGCAAAAAGCGTCGTTATTGACGACGGCATAGAACAGTCGGTATTAGCGTCGCTATTTGCGTCGGTATCAATGTCGCAAATAACGACGTTGATAATGACGCTCTGCGATGCTAATAACAATGCGTGCAGGTAAATTTGCGATGCTAATAGCGACGGCAACAGGGAGAAAAAAAATTTGTGGCAGAGCAGTGCTTTATTTAGGCCATACAAAATAGTTTTTGCAGTTTGTACAATGCTTGTGTAAACAAAAACAAAGTGTACTTAAATCATAACACTGATACATGAAATAAATACATGATCGCATAATGAAAGTGACTGGTACAATCATGACAAGATATCACTACTACATAGAAAATGTCTACACAGATCAGGCAACCAAAAAAGAAGGGTGTGTGAGCTCCAGGGATCCAAGGGCAAGCTACATATCCTTGCCATCCAAAAGCTCGTCCCGCCGCAAAGGAGCATCGAACAGACTCTGCAAAAAAAGAAACAACTACACATTAGTCCACCATATAATAATGCATTCTAATTAAACATGGTAACTACGAAAAATAAAGATGAGTGACTTACAGGGCCGCCGCATCCATACAATCGGTCGATCTCAATGCAGTGAGACCGTGCCTCTCTGCATATCGAGTCTCAAGGCCGGTCGGATCGCGATTTGTGATGGAGTGCTGCAAAGAAAAAAATACTAACTGCTAGAAACATGATTGTCAGTACAAAGGATATTGCAAAAAAAAAAGCAAGCAAAACAAAAAAAAAAACTTACAAAGTCCTCTAGATATGTCATGTGGCCGCCACTTCCAAGATGATGGACCACTCCGGCCTCTAGTCTTGCCCTCGCCGCCTCACACTGCTGACTCCAACGTCCTGGAGAATCTATAGCATCCTCCCTTAGTCGGTGCTAGTCATCCACGTCTAGCCACTCAGGCTTTGCAGCTCCACTCTTGAGTGCCTTGCGTGTGTCCGATCATCTATGTGACATATATGCACGCATGCAGTCCATCATCCAACCCGTAGAAAATCTATCTGCTGTGGCTGAAACCAGAAAATCCTCATGCAAGGATGCTACTATGTAGTCCTTTCTCCCCTCCGGTATGTTTTTCCAATGATCTAAGACGTTGCCAAAAAACTTGTTGGCACAATTCTCTCATGTGAGCCATCACCCTCCTCCCCTCATCATTCATGATGATGGCTCCTAACCTATCATCGACAAGATAGGCATATCCCTCTAGGGTATGCCTAAGATGGGTCCTCTCCCACCTGCATCCAGGCTTCTGGGCATATCCAGGAGACCCCTATACATCCGATGTACCGACCGAGGTAGTATCTATCGGTGTAGCACCCATAAGGGTGCCACTTATAGACGGCTGAGCAAAAGCCGGAGTAGTTGGAGTAGATGTCCCCACAGGTGTGACAAATCCTGGAGGTGACGCAACTCTAGCAGAAAGGCGATACGAAGACACCGCATTCGTGCCTCCACAGCAATCACCTGATCCACGCTCCCTAGAACTGCCACGAGAGCGAGGAGTCGCACTTGTATCCTGTGCCGACCACGGGCTCACTGCCTCCGTATCTCTACAGCATCCCCCTGACCCTGAAGCACTCCCTCTCTCTGGCCTAAGTCTTGAGCGTCGACCTCATCTGCTCGAAGCTGAAGCATCTGATCGTACCGAAGTAGATCTAATTGAGTGGCCTAACGATGTCTGAGACAGCTCCTGGTCCGCCATGTCTCTGAATCTTGCTATCTGATCTGGAGACACGTGCGTGAAGATATCCTACAACTCCTCATCGCTCATCCCTCGACTCATCTTGAAAAGGTCACTTGCACAAACAAAAATTGATGTTAGCATAATCAATTTAAATCATACAAAGTATAAGCGATTAGTCAATGAATTGAGTAAGTGGATGCTCCAAGTATGAAGTATCCTATGGTCCCATGTCAATCTCTTAACACAACTCTGCATATACTGGAAGGTCGATAGACATGTCACTTCAAAAGGATGAGTCCACCTCGTTCTCAGAGAATTCTTGGACTCCTGAATTTCCATCATTGTTAGCCGATGCTAGCTCTACTACATGCTCCAAGATTTTGGTGGCCTCCACTCCTTGCAATATTTACCCCTCTATTTGCATATTGTCCTCATCTATGCTCGGAACATCACTTTGATCATATACTCTCACACTTCGAGGAGCTAAAGGCATAACATACCACCATTGAGGTTGTCGAGGGTTTGGATAGAAGATTTTACATGTTCACAAATACGTACAAGAGAGATTAAACTATTGTGACATGTACCATGTCGTAATACAATTAATAAACAAATGAGTTCATGCACGTGTTCACAATGGGCCGGCAACACAAAGGTGTCGCGCAAATCCATCCATTTTTTTTCGAAATCTATTTCGAGAAATCCAGATAGACCTCATCGAACTGTTGCTCCACCTCCTTCAAGTACCACTTTGAACCACTGCACATCGAATAGTATCATGGAGAAGCTATGATAATCCAATGTAACAATACTTTGCAAGTTTCTAAAATACTCCATCTCATCTATTACCGTGTTTGGATCTGTTGCTCGTCGTCGGCTCTCTTGCTCGAACCTTGCCATGATACCATAGTCCATTGTGGAGTGCATTTTGTCAATATGCTCCACGCGAAAATGCCGTCCGTGTGACCACGCTACACTATATATTTTGTATTGTACATTGAAACACTCAAATTAGTTGTCGCATATAAAATATAGATATGACAAATCCTAAATATGTCATCACCTTTGGACTACATCCCTCGAGAATTCCCACTCCTCCATTGAGACCTCTGCCCCTTCGCGAGACGCTGCGGTCAAAGCTCCATGTAACCATCGCATTGACATGAACTGCATCATCTCCTCCATGCCCTCGAGATATCGAATCGGTCGATGGCACATACTAAATCTTCACGCAGCATTATATAACAATTCTCCCATAGACTTTTCACAACAAAAACTTCAACACATTCTTCATAGCGATCTGGTACCTAGCAAGCCATGTCTCCATAGAGGCATGGTGCAACATACAAAAGCGATTCACCTTCTCCTCCATTGCAGCATCCATTCTTTTTTCTACCCCATTTCCAACCACCACATCTCCAGTCAGTCTATCATCGTCCTTCAGTGACCATAGCATTTTGTTGTCTGGATCCACCGTTGGTAGCCATTGTGAAATATGCATTAGTGCCTCAAACACACCTTCTCCTCCATTGCAACATCCATTCTTTTTTCTACCCCATTTCCAACCACCACATCTTTGGTCAGTCTGTCATCATCCTTCAGCGACCATAGCATTTTGTTGTCTGGATCCACCGTTGGTAGCCATTGTGAAATATGCACTAGTGCCTCAGACACCAACCAACCTTCAACCATACTACCTTCTGGCCAAGCTCGTTGTGCCACAAAGCCTTTCAGGGTTTTCATTAAGCGCTCCAAGAAGAATATCCATTGTGTATGGACAAGTCTAGCAATCTCCACTTCATCTACAAGATACACAAGAAGGTGGATTTGTATCGTGAGCATGCTAGTAGGCAGGATTTCTCAAAGAGACAAACTGTCTCCACTGCTCTCCGCCTCGCGGATTCAATAGAGGACGTCTTAATCTCATTCTGTGAGATCCATTATACCAAAGTTGACAACCTGTAAATGGCCCCACGTATTTTTGGAGTAAGGCATCCTGCGATCGCGATCGGTAGTACAAACTTTCACAAATGAGAAAGCATTATGAACAATGGCTACACTCCAAATAGCAATATGTGCACGCCAATTACAATCTATTCGTAGTACAAACCTGACATATCTTATGCCAGTCATGGGATTTTAGCCCTGATAATTGGTCATCTTTAGAAAATGCAGACCTGAGAGAACGCATCATACCCGTCGAAGTGCAGATAGACTTGACTACTTGCTTCACAAAGCGCTCTTCTTTAGTGGACAAAACCCAAGGAGTGCGAGATAGTTGCACGCGACCATCAACACTCAACTACAGCCAAAGTGCCTCCATCTTGTCTACCTCCTTCAAATCCATTCGTACCCCTATAGTGTCTCTCTTTCTTGTGATGTGGTCTCATAGCAAGCTATCCACATTCTTGAAAATATGCATGGGATCCAACAAGTGGTTGATCTGTAAGTGGGTCCAATATGGCAACTTGTAGAAAACTGAGAACCGTCGCATTCCGTTTGGATGTGACTCCGCGTGGACCATTTTTAGCTCATAGCAGCTTGCGGCATTTATACGTGTTGGAGGTCGTCCAAGAAAACCTTCCCTGAGTTCATGACCCTCTGGCAAGAAAGCGGCGTATCCTTGATATACCATCTTCTTCATGGTTCGTGACCTTCGAGAGTCTAACTGTGGCCCGCACAATGGACATGCATGATAACCTGAGGTAACCAGACCTGTTCCAATACCTCTATCCAGTGAATACAAACTTGAACGAGATAAAATATAGATATTACCAACGAGAACGGAAGCCTATTTACCTAAGCATTCTCCAAATCCCAGAAAGTCACACATCGTCCACATGAGAATGGCTCGAATATTGGTGGACCGTCGACCATCGCGCTTGCTCATATCTTGCACGGTGACCCCCCTCCTCCCACAAAATCTTAAGCTCATCGACTAATGGACGAAGATACACATCTATATTTTTTACTTTGTAGTGACCGGGGACGAGTAAGATAAAAAAGAGATGTCCTTTCTTCGTAGAAAACCCTAGAGGGATATTGTAGTTGACAAGGACTATAAGCCACACACTGTAAAAAGTTGAGCGCAAACCGAATGGGTTCACACCATCTATTGCAAGACTAAGCCGAAGATTCTTTGGCTCTCGTCCCGGGAAAAGCCTGGGAAGGTAGAGTCAATGTGCCTCCATGCCCGTGAATCTGCTGATATTCGTTGAACTCCATATGTGGACCTATTCTACGCATGCCACGTTGTCAAGCTCGCCATACCGGACGTATGAAACATGTGGTTTAAGCGGGGGATAAATGTAAAGTGTCTAAGAACTTTTTGAGGGATGGTTTGACCCTTGCAAGTCCTATCGATACCTATGAGCACCACACTTTGGAGATGTCTCCATAGTCTCGTATTCTCCTCGAAACAGTATGCAATCATTGATACATGCATGGATGTTGTTGTAGTCCATGCCAAGCTTTCGTAAAACATGTCGTGCATCATCACAAGACTCAGGCATGGTATTTGCAAGTGGTAATATATGATATTTCAGTAACCTGAAAAAAATCATAAAACACCTTGAAAAAGCACAAATATTTTTAATGATAGTGCCGAAAAGAAATCAACAAAGCATATGTACAAGGTACCTGAACAACTCGATCACACTCGCATCGCTCCACCCGTATTTTGCTTGCACACTTAGGAGTGCAAGCAATGTCTTTAGGCGAGATACTCGGCACCCATTATATAATGGTATGGATGCTTCCTCTCTAAGCGGATCAGAAGTCTCGACATCCATGGGAATCAATGCATCGATCATTGCCTCCATCTCAAGCTCCAAGATTGTAAGTAGGTCTGGAAGGCTGTCTGACTTCTCTGGTATTGACGGTATAGATTGGGTAGTACCTTCCAAGTGGTGGATTCGCTCAGGCACTCCATCCATCGCACGCCCACGAACTCTTCTAATTGGCCGCAAAGGGTACACTCCTCCTTGGGACGAGACGTCACCTCCCTGGATAGAAAATTTGCCAGCCATACCCAACCTTCTTGTATATGGTATTCAATTAGCTTGCGAGTACAATGCATTATTGATATTAACTTTTCTTACCGTTTGCTGAAAATCCAAGATCGCCTGATCAATGATCTCAGATTGAAACTCGCCGAAGTGTCGTACGTGTTCTATAGGCAATCGGTGTTTTCATCTAATTGCCAGCTTGCATTGAGAACAAGGACATGGGACACACTGATTAAGATATGCCTCGCTATCTTGAACAACAAGACCTTTATCGTTTTCCATTTTGTCTACGTTACGACAAACAATTTGTTTTTATTATCATTCTTTTTTTCTTTCTTAAATTGTTTAAGAAGGGATTTCTTCTCTTGCAACTCAACAAAAATTAATGTATGTAAAGTCTCCACCCACCCACCCACAAATTAACATATATATGTCGAAGTATTTCCCATCTTGTCGTGTTGCATCGGACCTCGCCACCACTCTCTCTTTGTTTTTTATCCATTCATTGTCTCATCTCCTTCCATCTCTCTCTCTTTTTCTCTTTCTTTATTATGATGTATATTTATTCTCTCTCTCTTATTCCTTCCTCTTTTTTCTCTTCCTCCCCCTCTCTCATTTTCTTTAACGATCATGGCTACGACTACGATCAAGACCATGACCACGACTATGACTACGACCACGACCACGACCACGACCATGACTACGACTACGACTATGACTATGACAACCATGACTATGACGACGACCACGACTACCACTACCACTACCACTACGACTACGACTACGACCACGACCACGCCCACAACCATGACCACGACCACGACTACGACTACCACGACCACGACCACGACCACGACCACGACTACCACTACTACTACCACGACTATGACCACGACTACGACCACTACATCTACCACTACCACTACCACTACTACGACTACAACTACTATAATAAACAAGAAAAGAAAAAAAAAACTACTACTACTACTACAACAAACAATAATAATTAATTTCCTTTTCTCTCTTCCTCCCCCTCTCTCATTTCCTCACCCTCACCCTCTCTTTCTCTCTTTCCCTATCAGGTTTAATGTTGTTTCTCTCTTTTTCTCTCTTCTCTCCCTCTCTCATTTTTTCTCTCTCTCATTTCCTTTTCTCTCTTTCTCTCCCTCTCTCATTTCCTCTCCCTCCCTCACCCTCTCCCTCTCTTTCTCTCTTTTCCTATTATGTTTAGTGTATTTTCTCTCTCCTCTTCCTCTCTCATTTCCTTTTCTCTCTTCCTCTCCCTCTCTCATTTCCTCTCCCTGCCTCACCCTCTCCCTCTCTTTTTCTCTTTCCCTTTTTTCTCTCTTTTTCTCTCTCCTCTCCCTCTCTCATTTTTTTCTCTCTCCTCTCCCTCTCTCATTTCCTTTTCTCTCTTTCTCTCCCTCTCTCGTTTCCTCTCTCTCATTTCCTTTTCTCTCTTTCTCTCCCTCTCTCGTTTCCTCTCCCTCCCTCACCCTCTCCCTCTCTTTCTCTCTTTCAAGTATATGGGTTTTTTCTCTCTTTTTCTCTCTCCTCACTCTCATTTTTTTCTCTCTCCTCTCCCTCTCTCATTTCATTTTCTCTCTTTCTCTCCCTCTCTCGTATATGCTCCCTCCCTCACCCTCTCCCTCTCTTTCTCTCTTTCCCTATCAAGTTTAATGTTTTTTCTCTCTTTTTCTCTCTCCTCTCCCTCTCTCATTTTTTTCTCTCTTTCTCTCTTTTTTTATCCCTCTCTCTTTCTCTCATTTTTTTCTCTATTTCTCTCCCTCTCTCATTTCCTCTCCCTCCCTCACCCTCTCTCTCTCTCTCTCTCTCTTTCTCTCTTTCCTTATTATGTTTAATGTTTTTTCTCTCTCCTCTCCCTCTCTCATTTCCTTTTCTCTCTTCCTCTCCCTCTCTCATTTCCTCTCCCTCTGTTTCTCTCTTTCCCTATTAGGTTTAATGTTTTTTCTCTCTTTTTCTCTCTCCTCTCTCTCATTTCTTTTTCTCTCTTCCTCTCCCTCTCTCATTTCCTCTCCCTCCATCACCCTCACCCTCACCCTCTCTTTCTCTCTTTTCCTATTATGTTTAACATATTTTCTCTCTCCTCTCCTTTTCTCATTTTTTATCTCTCCTCTCCCTCTCTCATTTCCTTTTGCTCTCTTCTTCTCTCTCTCTCTCATTTCTTCTCCCTCCCTCACCCTCTCCCTCTCTTTCTCTCTTACCCTATTATGTTTAATATTTTTTCTCTCTTTTTCTCTCTCCTCTCCCTCTCTAATTTCCTTTTCTCCCTTCCTCTCCCTCTCTCATGTCCTCTCCCTCCCTCACCCTCACCGTCTCCCTCTCTTTCTCTCTTTCCCTATTATGTTTAACATCTTTTCTTTTTTTTTCTCTCTCCTCTCCCTCTCTCATTTCCTTTTGCTCTCTTCCTCTCCCTCTCTCATTTCTTCTCCCTCCCTCACCCTCTCCCTCTCTTTCACTCTTTCCCTATTATGTTTAATGTTTTTTCTCTCCCTCCCCCTCTCTTTCTCTCTCCTCCCTCTCCCTCTCCCTCTCTTTCTCTCTTTCAATGTTTCCCTCTCCCTCTCTCATTTCCTCTCCCTCTCCCTCTCCCTCTCCCTCCCTCTTCCTTTCCCATTTCCTCCCTCTCTCATTTCCTCTCCCTCTCTCAATACACACGAATTATACAAAAAAAAAGTAAAAGAGAGAGAAAACTCCCTCTCCCTCTCTCATTTTCTCTCCCTCCCCCTCTCCCTCTCCCTCTCTTTCTCTCTCCCTCCCTCTCCCTCTCCCTCTCCCTCTCCCTCTCCCTCTCCCTCTCCCTCTGCATCTCTCATTTCCTCTCCCTCCCTCTCCCTCTCCCTCTCCCTCTCTTTCTCTCTCATTTCCTCTCCCTCTCTCAATACACACGAATTATACCAAAAACGAGTAAAAGAGAGAGAGAAAACACAAAAGCAAAGCAAGAATGGACAATGCACTCACTGTAAATGCTCGAAGAAGCATTTGGCGGCTCCTCTTCACCCTCCGTACACCTCCTTCTCTTCTTTGCGAACAGCGGCGGCGGTGGTGAGAAGCCTTCTTTCTCCTTCTTTCTCTCTTTCTCTCCCTCTCAGCAAGATGCTCACACTCCCTCTCGCTCTCCCTTTCACTCTCTCTTTCGTGAATGTGCAAAAAATGACATGCTCGGGTTTCGGCCCGCGTTTTTTTCCTCTAGGTATTGTCACTATTTGTGTCGCTATTAGCGTCGCAAATGCGACGCAAATAGTGACGCCACTATTTCTCATCGCTAATGGGCGTCGCTATACACTCATATCCTTGTAGTGCTTCCATGATTAATTCAAATCTTCAATAATATCCTTGTTCTTAATATTCAAATCACTTAATATTGATCCAAAGCTTCCATGCTCTAACTAGTTGTATATATTCACATAAAGAGGCCCAGCATAAATGGTTGTGCTCAGTGATAGGCTCTTGGAGTGACTCCTAAGGATGATAATCCAACAAAATGGAGCTCAATCTAGCTACTAAAGGGCTAGTAATTGAAGACATTATCTTCTTTATTTAGATCAATGAGAATGTGCGCTCTCCATTACATATATATCTTGCATGGAATAATCATGAATATAAATTGTTAAAGCTCAATTCAAAATGTTCTTTTCACATTTGCATTAATGAAATATATTTTTCCAATGATTAAAAACATTACCTAAAATGGCAACCTTAAGAGAAGCCCAAGTTTCAAAATATGGTGTAGAGGCACTTATAAGCTTTTAAATATGGATATTAGCACATTGTCAAACTTACAAGTAGAAACTTTCTAAGTTCTCTTAAATGGAAATACTAGGTACAAAGTCCTCTTAATAGTAGCTTGAAGAGTATAAAGCATAGTTTTTTCATCCATTCATATCAAATCAAGAGCAATATTACCATATCTTGATTCTTTAGAATCCCACATCTATCAATAAGACCCTCTAGAAACATTATACTCTCCTTAAGGCAAGAATATATTTCATGGGAGGAGCATGGAATGGTCCAAGTCAAGAGCCCACTCAAAGAGAATACTCATCTCTAATGGCAAGCAATGATGGTTCGGATTTGTTGAAGGTAAGGACATCAAGCATGGTGACAAGGTGTTGGGTACCATGCTGTATAGAATGTGCCTACCTAGTGTACTGTGACCCCTCTAACTCGTGGATTGGTGTGGCAGTGCTTGATAGTGGTAGTGTCTAGTGAGCTAGCTCTAGAGTTAGCATTAAATAAATATAAGAACCCAATGGCTTATTGGCTTTATCTTTGAAGTTTTTCTTGCTTCTCAAAAGTTTCCCTCTATGTGCTCAAATCTCCAATAATATTATTCTTATGTATCTTTGATCCTCGCACTCCATCACCTTGTGGAGGGGCCCAAACTTCTCCTAAAAAAGATAATGAAATCTCCCTCTAATCTCATAATATGCAATACATCTACAAATAAGATGTTTCTCTGACTGAACATCCTATTAGTATAACTAGCAAATGTGTGCATACTTAGATGTATGTGTATACCATCCTCTCTCAATCTTGAGTTGGTGTGATGAAGTATGTAAATATCCAATATCACCATATATCCCATGGGAAAGGTCAATATGTGTATCTATCCAATAGCACCATGTATCCCATGGGAGATGTGGACATCCATGTACATTGGCCTAACAATGAATCCATCTACCAACACATGTAAGAAATGGTGCTAATATTGTGCCATCTTTGTACCAAGGGGCTCTATGCAATGCGCCCATGTACAATCTATATCAATCTTCACAATATCTTACATGATAACTTGATTCCACTTTGTATGGGTGAGATCTAAAGTATGGGTAATCCACATTGTACTGTATTTATTGGATTGCATCCATCTCCAATTCGTGTCTTGATCCATCTATACTAGCTATTTGGAGGATGTCAATGCCTAGTGGATATATGTCCTAGGAGCTCTCATATCCTCCATGAGAAAGTTACTGATTGAAATAATGCTTTCATGACCTCAAGTATTTCTTGAACCTTTGCTCTAATGATATCATGGGGTACTAATGGTTTTTCCCATATGATTTGAGCAATCATCATCACTAGTGTCCTCTCAATACTCTTCTTGATCTGTTTGTAGATACCTAGGCCCCATTTGGGGATCTATATAGTAAAGATGGGGTAACCAATATATCAAACATCCATAATATAGTTCAAGGTTCCTATAATTGAGCATTTGGACATTTTTCCTCAAGTGCTCCAAGTGCTAGATAAGCTCTATTCAACCTAGTAGTTGTTGCATCTCATAATGAAAAGACATCCACATATACATATATCTATATATATATAGGATCTAGCATACTTAACTATATCCGCTCCAAGAGTATATTAAACACCATCACATTGGTCTTTTGAAGGTTCACTATTAATCCTTTATCTATGTAAATTCTTAGAGTGCATCCATGTGTCTCTAAAAGCCCTTGAGAGAACTAGTGATCAATATCACATCATTTGTGTACAACAAAATGAGTATCAATGTCCTAGCCCAATCTTGCACCTACTCCCTCTAATACATCCATATTAGCTGAGATCTCATCGACATAAGTCTAAAAAAGAGCAAGTGAAGTTGGGCCTCCCTACTTCATCTTGATGGTACTATCCCCATTAGACCTAAAATCCCCCTTGGAGTGCATTGCCTACCCATCATTGACTCATGCAAGTCATAAATCCCCAGATGTAGATCCTATGGAGTGTGAATATCCTATAGTTTCTACATGATCCTAGCATGGAGCACCATGTTGAATGCTTTGTGGAAATCCACAAAGCAATAATAGATCCTCTTTATATGTGCCCTACCCTCCTCTATGGTAGCTGTAAGGGTCACTATAGTATCAAGTGCCATGAACCCTCTTCTAAAGCCTACCTATTTCATGTGCTTCATACCCCTTTCTCTCTATCCATGTACTAAGCTCATGTTCTAAAATGCATCCATATAACTTGGCCAAGTAGTGACCAATCATGATCATCTTGTAGTTCTTCGATACCATGAGATCTCCACTCTTAATGAGTGGTACAATGTTCTAAAATGTAGCCATATATATTGGCCAAATACATAGTGACCAATCATCATCATCTTGTAGTTTTTCAATACAATGAGATCCCCACCCTTAATGAGTGGTACAATGGTATGCTCTTTCCAACTCACCAGAAAACTATCACACATAGCTCCATTTAAATGCACCTCAACAAAAGAGCAAGGATCTCACATGCATGCATAAAATGTTCACCAAGCCATCATGATCTTGTGCCTCCCCAAAAGTCTAATATTTGGTAACAAAGAGGGTGACCCATCAAATAGTCTACTATACTCAACCCCCCCTTAGGGTTCCAGCATGTAATTCCTCCTAAATCTAACCAACATGACATGTCATTAAAGATCACCATCTTGTGTGCACTCCCCAATGTGATTGATGTCTACCATACCCTGTGTGCACTCTCCAAATGAGATTGATGTCTACCATACCCTATGTGCACTTCCCAATGTGATTCAATGTTTACCATACCTTGTGTGCACTCCCTAATGTGATTGAATGTCTATCATACCTATGTAATCCCAATGTGATTGAGTGTCTATCATACTTTTTTTTCTCCCCAGTATCACATGATGACTTTTGCTTTCTCAAATCTATTAGGGCAATCTCTCAATACATGGAGTCACCTCTGTCTCAAGCGTATGTCATACATCACTATTTCGGCAATACTTGTACATGCATTAAAATCTCTTATTAGCCATATGTCATCCATACTAGCAAATCATAAAATACTAATTATTGCATCTCTTGATGGTCCATACCTAGAACCAACTAGTGGGAAATAGCACATTGCTATGTAAAACTCTCTAAGTCCATCTTTGCATACTTGGATCCATAGGTATCATGCCTCAGTTTCTTAGTTTATTACATGTAGTACACAAGTATCTTAATATCCAACCTACTCAAAGTTTAAAAAATCATGTAAATGTGGGGATAATGATTTCCCCTTGGGATGAGAAAACCTAAAGTGCAAAGTATCACTCAAGTAAAGAAAGACTCACTTCATTACATACCAATGCTCAGTATGTGGGGTATGCCTAAGCCCACTTATTTGTGAGACTATAAACTGAATGTTAGTCCAACAACATGTTGATAGAGAAAGATATCAAAGCAATTTTTGGTATCATGAAGGCTCAACTTTAAACCTATTTCCATAGGAGTAGTAATAGGTTTATAGTCTTCAAGGCCAAATCTTTGCAATAATGTCTCAACATAATTTTTTAAATGCAAAGCAATACCTTCATTACACTACTTAAACGAAATGCCCAAATAATGGCAATAATAGACCCAAATTTGGCATGTCAAAAGTTGAATTCAACTCAACCTTAAAATCAACAATATATGTCTCATTTGGGCTAGTGTGAGCAATGTCATTATGACATAAACCATAATTATCAAAGGCACATCATCCTCATGTTTGACATATGAGGTGCATTTAGTTGGACCAATCTAAAAAACCACATGCAATTAAGTATGCATGTATCTTCTCATACCAAGTTTGAGATACTTGCTTCAAACCACATCCAATTAAGTATGCATGTATCTTCTCATACCAAGCCTAAGATACGTGCTCCAAACAAAACAATGTCTTTTTCAATCTACATACTTTCTTTCTTTCCCTTTTTGTACAAAATCACAAGGCTAGAAAAAATACATTTCCTCATGTAAATCACCATTTAGAAATGCATTTTTTATGTCCAACCTATATTCCAACCATTACGAGATGCTAATGCATAAATGCTACAAATACGTATAATACGTCAAATGAAAGAAAATATCTCCTCAAAATCAACTCCCCTTTGTTGAGGCGCTACCAATAGTTATTATATGGCAAGTGAGAGCAAGGGTCTCATCAAAATCAACTCTAAGGTACTTCCTTAATGTTGGGGGTAAAGGCGCCTCTGCCTAGCCGTCCTTGTATTATTACACTTTCCTACACTGACAGTACCTGCCACTGCACACTGTAGGTGGCAGGCACCCGTCACAATCACTTATTCTTTATTCTTTTAGTGACAGTTTGAATAAAGGAAGGCCCGGCCACACATTGTGTTTGTTGGAGTTCCCACTTTGAGTTTTCTCTCTCTCTCTTTCTCTTGCTCTCCATCCGCCATAACTCTCACCGCCAAGCTTCTTCCTCTTGGGTTCTACTTCCCTTTCACTTAAGACCATACAATGCATTTTTTAATTTGCATACTTTGTTTTCTTGCCCTTTCCACACAAAACCATAGGGCTACAAAGTATATACTTCCTCATGTAAATCACCATTCAAAAATGTGTTTTAGATGTTTGGCTTATCTTCATTCTAACCATTTTGAGATACTAATGCAAATTTTGTTGCCTCTTTTTAGTAGTGTGTAATCACATACAATGCTAAATAAGGTAGTTCTTCCGCCTACACACATCTCTCATATTTGAGTCTATAGATAGCCTTGTCCCTACCTTTACCAATTCCAATTGTTAAGATTTGGTCTTGTTAGTTTTTATAGATTTTTAATTGTTGTATTCAAGTGTCCTACATTTGTAGATTATCCTCTCTAGATACTTTTATTTGACATGATGGTCCCATGCATAATGTACTACAAGTATACATATTTTAATCAAGCCACTTTCTATAGACAGCCAGCAACATATAGTCATTTGAATGTTATTGAGATCTTCTATCCTCCAGCCTACTCCAGAAATCTGTCAGAAAGGGCTGATTACACCACCTTAGTAGGTGACTAGAATATGGCTGAAGGCCTAGTTGATAAGTTACATGTGAGTTTGTACATGTCAACAAGAAATGAACATTTGGAATACTATGGTATTGCAATATCAATGATTGATCTTGCAGCTTTTATCAATGATAAGAAAACACCCCCTCATACATGTCACAAATAAACAAATGGGCCTAAAGCGGCACGTTGCTAAACTTGATAAAATCTACCCTTCATAGAAGGATACATTACTTTTATAAATTTTTCAATTTTATATACCCCTAATGTTAGAAACTACAGTTTTAATTGAGGACTCTTTATGCATACACCTCTCTCTTCAAATTTAGCCACCTCCTTATAGAAGGACATGTATAAATGTATCCCTTATGTTATAATAAGTCACAAAAGCTACATATGAGCTACACATATGATGCTAGCCCAAATATTGTCTACCTTGGGTGTAGTGATGGCAAAGTCAAAGACGAAGGAAAAGTCCCTAAGGAAATGGAACATGAGAACATAAAATTGTTGAGGGAGAGGAACATGTGTTCCATGTGCCAACAAGAAAATTATCAAGAAGAGGGCTGAGAGGTGAGAAAAAGGAGAGCAAAAGAGAGAGGAAAGAGGAGAGATAATGAGTGACAAGGAGAGAAAAAAACTAGAAAGATAGGAAAGAAGAGCCATGGAAGCTGAGCAAGGAGGTGAGATGAGAGACATTATTGTATTATTATCAAATGGTATCAAAAATTACATGTCTCACACCTTTTATACCTATGTCACTGTAACAAGGTATTATCAATAATCTCTCACTAAAGCATGTGTCTTCCCAGCTTCTTACAATCCATTCTTTCCCAAAGGTTTTAACCCACAAAATCAAACTTACAATGGTTGAGAAGGATGGAAGAAACAAAGTATTACTCTAATTTTAGCCATACAAACGATGGGAAATGAATGAAGAGATTGAGATTTATTGACTAAACTGATGACATTAAGGAAAGCCTTTGCCATATACATAATTTGAATGTCTTCAAAACAAGATTTGAGCCTTTATAACTTCAAGAAACAAAGTCTGTAAAATCAATAGATAGCTTGTTGTAAGAAAAGGCCCTATTGAACAAAATTTGTCATAACTTCTGATATAATTATCCAAATAAAGTGTGTTACATGTCAAAACATAGCTACTATTAAAGAGTACATTGACCCTATGTAGGTGGTGTATTTCTAAAAATTAGGCATAATGAAAATTGTTCTTAAACAGAATATTATCTACAGCATGCATCATAATTGGCTCCATTGTTAACTATGCCTCAGCCACACTAATGCTTCCTCTAGGTAGGAAAACTCATCTAATATAGGATCTAGCCTACAAGAAGCTTCCTCAAGTGTGGTAAATCTCTCCATTTGATCAAATACTCAATGATAGAATGAGAGCAAAGCTTCTTCTCGCATTGGCCTATGATCTCCTCAAGGATGTACTAAATAAGACCTTCTTCATCCATAAGAGGCAAGTCATCAACTGTTTCCACCTAAGTACCATAAAAGGGTTTGACATGGTTGACATGAAACACGTTATGAATCTTAGTAGAAGATGTTAATTCATGTCTATATGCTAAGTCTCCAATATGCTTCAAGTTCCTATAGGGTCCACAAAACCTATAAGCAAGTTTATTATTAGATCCATCCTTCAAAGTAGAGTAATGAGACTTGGATAATTTCAGCAAAACTAACACTCCTTCCTAAAACTCCAAAGGTCACATCTTCTCATCAACATACATCTTCATTTGATATTGGACCTTTTTAAGATTTATCTTACACTACTAAAGAAGGGTCTGCATTCTTTCAAATGCTTCTTTTCAATGAGGGTTGAGCATCTCACTGAAAATGACTGTGGATAAGGACACCTGGTAACCATACATAGCCTCAAAGGGTAAATAATACTAGCATGGGTAGAGTTATTATAAGAAAACTTAGCCAAATGCAACCATGATTCCCACGCATGATGCACATCATGACAAAAATGGTGAAGGTAAGTCTTGAATGACTTATTTATCATTTCTGTCTAATCATCAGTCTATGGATGATAGGCTATAGAAGGAGCCAACTTGGTACCCATGGAGCTGAATATCACTACCAAAAGTTAATCATGAACTTGGTATCCTTATCATGCACAATCACCTGCAGTAATCCATGTAATCTAAATATCTGCTCCATGAATTGACTAGCTCCCCATGAAGTAGTAAATTGTATCTTGGTAGGAATAAAATGGGCTACCTTGGTAAGTCTATCCACTACTAAATAGATGCTATTCCATCCCTTTTTGGTAGTAGGTAAGCTAGTGATGAAATCCATGGTAATATGTGTCCATTTGTCTTTAGGGGTAGGAAATGGCTACAACAAACCACCTAGCTTATGGGTGCTATCTTTATTATGTTGACAAGGTATACACTTCATGACATTAATCATTTACATCTCTCCGTAATCCTTTTGAGTAAAAGTGTTATGGCTTATCAAGACTATAACATAAAATACAGGAAACATCAAATTGCCTGAAATAACTATGTTACTGCAAGAAAATCCCTGATATGATTTAAAATCATTTCATACATTTATTCTTCAGAAACACTATGCAAACACGAACTACATATTGCATTCATCAACGAAAAACTATTGTCCTAAAAACTATCACACAGCTCTCTGTCATCACGACCACTCCTGATCATATTACTTGAAATAGACATTGTAAATATTCAGGACACAAGTACACAGCAATAGAACCATATATGAGCAACCAAAATCTGGCACTGTCCTAAAGAAGATAGCATTACTCATCACTGAGGATCTCAAAAGATACAATTTCCTAAACATCAGGAAGGTGCGTGAATGTCAGGTAAAAACTTCATATGACATTTTAAGTCACTTTACATATGCTGGTTCTATATGTATACTAGTACTAAGGTATTAAATAGTAAATATATGGTGGAATTCAAGCCCTAACACCTGGCACAACGCAGTGGAGGAACAGTCATGACTCGAACCCACAAGCATGTAACTAACAATAGAAAATATAAACAACTGACTATGATGAAGACCAACTCAAAGAACACAATTATACCCTTCCAAAGGCCTTGCACCTCTTAACAAGCCACACTAAGCTACCATGAGTAGAGTCCCTCTAGGATACTCATAGTCCTCTTGTGTAGTTGCGTAATTGGTCCTAAGTGTCAGTGAAATTAAAATAGTAGCTAAGTAAACATGCCAAGGCTAAGCAACCTCCTTTTGCAATGATGGAGTCTTCAACCTATAATACTCAGGGTACTTTTGCAATTCTAGTAGTTCAGGTTGCATGAAATACTCCCTTATAGGTACTTCTTGCAAATTCTTGAAAACTCTTTTATTGACCAAACTTCTCAACTTTATCAAGTTATCTCCAATATTTGCTGCAATTCAGATTATGCCTATCATTTTTACAGCCCTTTGACACTATTGTACTTCAGGTTCTACCTGAAACTCTTGCAATTCAAGTAATCTGTCTAAAAATTTCTGCAATTCAGGTAATTGCCTGAAATTTTTGCAATTCAAGTAACTGCCTGAAGTTCTTGCACTTCTAGTTATACCCAAAAATTCAAGACATCTTGAGATTTCTCCATTCTTGCACTAGCAAGTCTAAGTCTGAGGACTCTTGAAATATTCAGAATGTAGCATACCACTCTTTGAATAAAAGAAAAACCATTAACTACATATAATTTTGAGGAATGCCAATTATACTTACAGCAGACATCATAATTGGCTGTATGCATGCACGATCATGAATATTATAGCCCATCATAATTGTTCATAACAATATGATGTCCTAAAAATCGCAAATCAATATTTTCCATCTTTGAACTTCATAACCTTCTTTCTCTATGAATATACCATCATGAAATCTTGATATGATGACTCCATCTCGAAACTCCCAAAATAATCAAAGATCTAAAATTTTAGCCCGAATTGAAAATAAGATCTTCAAGAAGAAAGATAAAACCTGAATAATATGCCTCAAATCCACATGATTGAGAACTTTTGAAGTGATTGAATTCTTCAAGAACAATAACTTCAAGATATCCTCCTTCAAACAATTTGACTACAGGGTATTTCTCATGCAGGGATATGCTAATACCTACAACTTGTAGAAGTGCAGAAAAATGGTTGAAAATGCAGAAACTCCTTGAATTCTTGAAAGATCTTGAAACTTTCATTTATGAAAATATTGGTTCAAGGCCTAGTGCCTAAATCATGAGAGTTTTTCCCACGAAACCAACAGGATCACCAAAGTTTTATGGCCTATCAAGACCATAACAGAAAATATAGGAAACATCAAACTGCCTGAAACAACTATGTTGCTGCAGGAAACTCCCTGACATGATTTACCGCCATTTCATACATTTATTCTTCAGGAACACTATGCAAACACGAACTACATATTACATTCATCAACGTAAAACTACTATCCTGAAAACTATCACATAATTCTCTGTCATCATGACCACTCCTGATTAGATAACTTGAAATAGACATTGTAAATATTCAAGACACAAATACATAGTAATAGAACCAGATATGAACGACCAAAATCTAGTGCTATCCTAAAGAAGATAGCATTACTCATCATGCAGGATCTCAAAAGATACAATTTCTTGAACGTCAGGAAGGCATCTGAATGTGAGGTAAGAACTTCATATGACATTTTAAGCCACTTTACATATGCTAGTTCTACATGTATACTAGTACTAAGGTATAAAATAGAAAATATATGGTGGAATTTGAGCCCTAACAAAAAGCTTTTGTTGATCTTATTATAGGTCTTAACACTCCAAAATGTCTAGCTAAAGCAAAGAATGCAACTCCTTATAATTTTTAGCTTGAAAGAAGAAGTAGAGGGAATACCAATCTTGTCATTAAGCTAGATTAGGCCATTTTTAAGCTAATAATGTGAGTTTTCATCCATAATACCTTATTGTAATTTTTGAAATACATGGATGAGCTCATCATCCAAAAGTGAGGCCTCCTATAACTCCTCAATCCAATCACTATGTAGCTCAGTCATAGCTAAAACCTTGCATGCCCACATTCTGGAAAGGGAAATAGCTATCGCATTGTCCTTCTTATATGAGTGATGTCAAAGTCATAATTTTGCAAGGTAGCTATCCACCTATGCTACTTTTAGGAGTGAGATTTGACTGACTAAGGAAGTACTTTAGGACCTTATGATCACTTTGAACTCTAAATTGGCTGCCATATAGATAATGGTGTCACTTCTTTATCTCATGAAGAATAGCTAACATCTCTTGGTTATAGATATTCATAGCCATCACTTTATTTGTAAGCTTGCGACTCTCCAAGATAATCACTCCATGCTCCTATAGCTATACAACCCCTATGCCACAACCACCGGCATCACACTGTATGGTAATAAGAACATCTAACTAGTTGAAGCTGGAATCGACAAGTATATCCCAAAACAAGGCTTCCTTCTTCAACTTGTCAACAGTCAAAGAGCTGCTACACCTACATAATGCTTAATAAACCTATGATAGAATGAAAATAGACCAAAAAATCTGCTAAGTGAAGTGGTGTTGGTAGATGTTGGCCAATCTCTAGCACACTACACCTTCTTAGGATCAGCCTATATCCCTTTCTCACTAACAATATGGCCTAAGTACTCCACCTCTATCTACATTAACCCTTCTCATATGTAACAAATGATCTTATAGTGTCCTGTTGTAAATAAGAATATCATTTTTTAAAAAAAGGATAAACTGAAATATGAAAGGCTATAAAATCTTATTTATCAAACTCTAAAAGGTAGATGGAGCATTGGAAAGCCCAAATGGCATCACCAAGAAATGGTATAACCCATGATTAGTTCTAAAGGCTATTTTATTTTCGTCACTCTTTCGCATATAAATCTAATGATATCCTAATCTCAAATCAATTTTGGTAAAGAACCTAGTCCCCCTTGAGCTCATTAAGCAAATCATCTACTCTTGCAATATGATACCTCTTCTTCACTGTGATCTTGTTTAGATCCCTATAATTAGTACACATCCTAAAGGATCCATATTTCTTCTTCTTCACTAACAAGACTGAAGAAGCATACAATGAAGAACTAGGCTCAATGAACCCCATCTCTTTGAATGTAACTTCAAATCTATAGGGTGATATACTTTTCACTTGGGAGGTAATGAACTAGGCACTTTAAACAAATCCATATACTCCTCAAGTAGAGCTTTCAAAGTTGGATACTCAACTAAATTCTTGGACGACTGATCTTCAACCTCTTTATTTAAGTGTAAAACAAAAATGTAAAAGCATTTTTTAACTCCTTCTTGAGTTGCTTTATGGTAATAAGCTAAGAATCATATTTACTAGGAACTCCCTATAGATGGATAGGATATCCATCCATGACAAACTCCATGTACAATTGTGAGAAATCAATTTTGGTAAAAAACCTAGCCCCCTTGAGCTTATTAAGCAAATCATCTACTCTCGAAATATGATACCTCTTCTTCCGTGTGATCTTTTTTAGATCCCTATAATCAATACACATCCTACATGATCCATATTTCTTCTTCACTAACAAGATTGAAGAAGCGCACGATGAAGGACTAGGCTCAATGAACTCCATCTCTTTGAATGTGACTCCAAATCTATAGGGTGATCTACTTCTCTCTTGGGACGTAATGAACTAGGCACTTCAAACAAATCCATATACTCCTCAAGTAGAGCCTTCAAAGTCAGATGCTCAACTGAATTCTTGGACTGATCTTCAACCTCTTTATTTAAATGTAAAACAAAAATGTAAGAGCACTTTTTATACTCCTTCTTGAGTTGCTTTATGGTAATAAGCTAAGAATCAGATTTACTAGGGACTCCCTATAGATGGATAGGATGTCCATCAATGACAAACTCCATGTACAACTATGAGAAATCCAAATCAATTTTGGTAAAGAACCTAACCCCCTTGAGCTCATTAAGCAAATCATCTACTCTCAAAATATGATACCTCTTCTTCCCTGTGATCTTGTTTAGATCCCTATAATCAATACACGTCCTACAGGATCCATATTTCTTCATCACTAACAAGACTGAAGATTTACGATGAAGAACTAGGCTCAATGAACCCCATCTCTTTGAATCTGACTCCAAATCTATAGGGTGATCTACTTCTCTCTTAAGAGGTAAATGAACTAGGCACTTCAAACAAATCTATATTCTCCTCAAGTGGAGCTTTCAAAGTTGGATCTCGAGTAAGTTACTCATGAATATGTGTGTGCATCACATGGATTCAAAATAAGGTATTTTTAAAATACCATTTTTATATATTTTTTACATACAGAAGGGGGTAACATAAAGGAGTTATTTACAGATTGAATAGGAAAGGGTTATGTTTTATTCATGAAAAAATTACAGATAAGGATATTTATAAATAAGCCTTGAACGCACGTGATGTAGAGGATATACATATAGTAACTTCCCCGAGATTTGGATGCTCAACTGAATTCTTGGACTGATCTTCAACCTCTTTATTTAGGTCTAAAACAAAAATGTAAGAGCACTTTTTATACTCCTTCTTAAGTACCTTTATAGTAATAAGCTAAGAATTAAATTTACTAGGGACTCCCTATAGATGGATAGGATGTCCATCAATGACAAACTCCATGTACAACTATGAGAAATCCATACACAATTGACTTATTTACAAAACTATGAGTACTACCACTTTCTATCAGGATAAACACATCCTACCCATGAATTGTATTCTTAATACAAAGTGTGTTAGGGCCCTTAGGACTTATCCAAGCATCCATTGAAATGAAACATATAGTAGTAGCATGTGCCTCATCATGGATCCCTCCCAGATTGAAAGGAATACTACCACTAGAATCAAAAGGAAAAGTGTCAACAGGATCATAGAATTGTTATTGCCCAACATCCTTCTCAATATCCTCATTTTTAGTGGTAGCCATAAGTGCATTTGCCCCATCATTATCATCTTCAAAACTAGCATGATATGGACCTTGTCTTTTGCATTCTTATGCATTTACTTTATTGCATGGTCAACTTTATACTTCTCACCACATTTGAGACATAAGCCTTTTTCCTTTCTTTCTTTGTATAGGTCCATAGGGATAGACTTTGGATTACCATTGGCTAAAATAACTCTTGACTTGTTGTCCCCTTGTTTATAATCCACTCTTGGACTATTTGCTATCCTAAAATTCTTTAAGGTCTTGAAGCATTAAATGATGGATAAGTTGGTACTCTAGAGCCCCCAATTAAAGCATGATTATTGTCATAAACATTATCAACCTGCCCATGTTTTAAAATAGTCATTGGCTATCCAAAAATAGGCTAAATTGTAGATTCTCTTTTATACTTCCTTCCATACTTTTCAGCAAGCTCAATGGGCTTGAACCTTAGTGTATAGAAAAAAAAAGGGGGGTGGCCACCTTTCCATCATCCAAGTAGACTCAGATGATGGGGGGTTGCCACCCCCATTTTTCTATACACCTTGATAGCTTCTAATGAGCCTTACTGTGTACAAAAAAAGAGGGTGGTAGCCCCCCCATCATCTGGGTACACTTGGACACACTTGCATAGCTTCTAATGAACCTTAGTGTGTGGAAAAGAAGTGGAGTGGCAACCTCCCCCCCCCCCCCCCCCCATCGTCTACGTACATACAAAGGATGGTGGGGCTATTGCACCCTTTTTTCTACACACCACTCATTAGATGCTATCATGGTGTGTAGAAAAAAAGGGGTGTGGAAGCCCCTCCATTGCTCACATGCATGTGGCCGATTGGGGGGCTACCACACCCTTTTTTCTACACATTAAGGTTCGTTAGAAGCTATCAAGGTGTGTAGAAAAGAAGGGGGTGTAAGGCCCCCCCCCCCATCATCTAAGCGCACGTGGATGATGGGGGGCGGTGGATTTTGCTCCATGACATCAGTCTATAATGAATGTTGTAGACCATACATAGATGTGGAGTTTGGTTTTATCACTTATATTCTCTACATACATAGTGAGATTGAGAAATTGTATACTCCTGCGCACTTAGGTCTCTTTGCTCTAATCCATACATCTTCGTGCCAATTTCTCTTTTTCAAGAAAGGATACAAAACCTTACCCATAAGTGTCTTAAATGCATCCCAATTCTCCACTAGTATGTTCCCCTTCTTAATGTATCTCCACCAAATATGTGCAAACCCTTCCAAATCTAGTGAAGCAAGGTGAATCTTCATGCCATCAATCATAAGGAATATGTCAAAATAGAACTCCAACTTTAAAATCCATTCCTCTAGGTCAGATGATGAAGATGACTATCCAATGTACTTTGCTAAAACTATTTTATCTTTCAACTCCCTTTCATGAAAAGATTGTTCTCTCAAAATAGGCTAATGATGATTTCTAGGCATTGGACTTCCAAAATGTGATAATTCTCTTCCATAAGGTGGCTGAGAATTAGTTTGGAAGCTTCCTGCTGGTAAAGTACCCTTAAAAACTTGAGGATTCAACCCATGAATTTGTGGATTAACACCATTTATGGTGCCCAAATAGCCATCATTCCTTCATGAAGCTTCTTCCACTTCGTATTGACTGTTTGGAATGCTCCTTTATCTAATAATAACCTGACTTTAAATATTAAGATTGGATGGTAAAAGTGGAACTAATGGGCTCACTATTTGATTGTGCTTTTTCCCTAGCATCCTTAATACCCATTTGCATTTTCATCCATTGAGAAAATTGAGCCATAATTTTTGCATTGGACTCTACCAATTTGTTGAATGAAGCCTTTTTTTGGGTAATGGAATCCACCAACCTTTCAATAGAAGACTTTGTTTTATGGCTAGACAAGACCATTTGCTCAACTCTTGATAAAAGCCTTGCATACCTATGAGCATGTCTATTTTCATGTTCACATAGTATAATTGAGAGTGCTAAGTTCTCCTTGAAATTGAGTCTCTTTAAGGATCTCTTGGGATTTGTTTTCTAGCAAAGTATCTCCAATTTATTTGGCATATTCATCCCAGGCCCTTATTCTTCCCCTTTGTGACATGCCATATAGTGCAGCCCTACAGGACCCCTTGTCGGTAAATCGGCTATTACTTGAGCTAGGAAACTCTACTTACCAAAATTTTTAGTTAAAATAAAGGTCAACAGTGCCCTCTTTGAGGTGAGTAGTAGCACATTATAACAAACCTAAAACTGAAAATTATGTAATCCAATATATGTGATTGAACTGTCTAGTCCTACACCCTTTCTCAACCTATAAGTGCCTTGTTTCCAACCAATGGAACCAAAATTGGTGTACCTAAAGGCTACCGAACCCTCTGAGGAGCTAGATAGGACTTTTGGACAACATATAGTACTTGCATCTGTACCCCAATGATGAGGGTGGTACCTATAATGGCATGTTTATACCTTGTAGTGTCCTCTAATGGCCATGTTTTACTCTATTTTGATCTTCGATCAAGAGGCTTGAATCTTTGTGAGGACTTGAATCTTCAACACTCTATGTGTGGTACCTGTATGATGAGGGATAAAACAACATAATAGGCTCCCTACACCACATGCTCGGAATCACTTAGAGAGGTGTGCAACGTTCCCTAAGGTTGATTGGTTGCACCCCTTCAAGATCTTTAATAGTTGGGGAGGGTCATCTCTCTATTGTCCCACTATATACCTCAGTATCCACCTTTTCCTTGGTGGGAATGTCAACATGGAAATGACATTATATTCTAATCAATCATTATGATATGCATAATTGGAAATATCAATTCAGCTCATTCAATGTGATGCAATAATGAAATTGAAGTGGATAAAATGAATAGGAAGAGGATCTTACCATGCAGTGACTTATTGCTTGACTTCCCTTTTACAATGGATTTTACATATTTTTTTCATGAGTCAATCAAACATCAGCAAGGTATATGATTAGAGTGAGGAATCCAACCAATCAATTGATTCTTCAATAAATAGAATTGATTATAATGCCAAAAGACTAAGTAAAAGCTTCTAGTTCATTGTTTGAATCAAAGGAGCAATGAATCCATAAATGGATTGATCTAACCAATGAAGTGATGAATTTTGATGGAAACTTTTCAATTCTTAAATCTCTCAATCAAGTGGATGAAGCTCAACAAATGGATAGGTGAGAGTAGCTCTTGTAATACTTGATGAAGACTTGAATATTCCTCAATGCTTAAATAAGCTTCTAATTGTTTCATGTTGATGAAATAATCTTCAATCCTTGTTCTATTTATACTTGAGAGCAACCTTGAAGCCTCAGTAGCTTGAGATTGAAGCTTTGAATCCGATTGCCCCAAATCTTGACTCCATGGAAGCTCTTGAGGTTGAATGTTAATCAATCTTGCTCAATCCTTGCAATTTTTTTCAAGGAATCTTTACAAAAATAAATCCAAGGCTGAAGTGATGAGAAATCTTCAAGAAAATTGAGAAGATTCAAATCTTGGACTCAAGATTTCATGGATTTCATACCTAGGGTTTGCAGATGTTGGAGAACAAGAGAATGCCACCAATGTTCATGGTTTGTTGAGGCTTTTACTTGGCAAAGACTAGCTGAAGCCCCACAAGCAAGATAGAAGTCATCAAGACCAAGAATCAAGCCTAGATCAGCCTAAAAATTATGCCAAAATTTTTGGGGATATTGATGGTTGCATCTTGCTTAGTTATGGCTCAAGGTTGTAATGATCTTGTTGAGGATGAAGATTAGAAGAAGATTCAAGTGTCAAACACCTGCAACAAGCTAGGATTTGTGTAGGAAGAGATCTTGGCTAGAAAATCAATGAAACTTATAGAAAAGCTTGAGGAAAGGGAAGAGAGAACCCTCTCTTTGAAAAGTAACCAAGATTGCTCCTCTAGCCCAGTTAGCCATAGACCTCGAAAATGCTATTCAAAATAGGAAAAATTTGATCCATGACCTGCTATTTTAGCCACAGTTGGCTAAATCTCTCTAATATCTTTGTCAGAGCCCCAAGATTAGCCTCTACACCAAGTAGATAGCATGTAAGTACCTATCATGTGGCTCATGTACTTGTTGTCCAAGATTTAATGGTGAAAAAAGAGAAAATATGTCTGAAAATGAGAAAGTCAAATGGATCAAAAGCCTATGCTCTAAAAGGACTTATCAAGAAGAGGGTGCACCGAAAGAAGAACCATCGTGTATTTTGAATTGGTTGGTGTCAAAGAATCAAAAACAATCACGCATAGCAAGTGAGGAGGACGAAGATAAGACTTTTGATGGTAGGTGGATATGCCATCTTCTCCAACATAAGGGGGGTACATCTAGATGATGGGCATGCTTATAGGGATAAACATGGATAGATGCATAGACTTGAGAGACATGGACAAACATGAATGGATAGAGGAGAGAAAGAGAGAGAAGGAGGGAAGGTGTCAAAGTTTGTTTTCGATTTTTAAATGGAGAAGAGACACAAACACTCGTCAAGTTCAAGTCTTTTTGCATGGAAAAGTGAGAGAAGTGATGATAAACACATGCACCCTCAAAAAGCAAAAAGAAAAAAACCCACCAAGGTAAAACAAGATAAACAAGTTCAAAAAGTGGGCCACTAGACTCAAGTCTCAATCAAGTTAACTATGAGTAAAGTTTTTGGGGAAGGCACCACCTTGCCAATGCGTCATTGTAATAGCATATGCCCTAATAACGGGCATCACTACTAAACAAAGAATGATGTTTTCTTGTACTTAATGGAATGCATGGAGTTGTTCATGCAAGACTTCTCATTTGGAAACTATTTTCAAATTAATTGTAAAAGGTAGCCCCTTGACAGTCTTCGGATGACTAATCGGATCACATCTCGGATATAACACCCACTATCCGTGTATTAGATTCAAAAGATGGCTTCAATTTGTTTGGCTTCTTCTTCTCTTTCTTTTGCTTGGATTTTTCTTACCCAATGGCTTTGTGCACTAGCTTGTGAGAATCTCCCTCCTTAAATTTGGAATTAATGCATGTTAACTTTATGGATCTAAATTTGAACTTAACGCATGATAATTTTGTGTAAATGCTTTCATATTCTGTCACTCAATAGGTGGGTTTGAATGTCATTCTCCCCTCTCTCATGAGAGTCCCCATCTGGTGGTGGACCTCAAGTAAGAACAATCCTTGGCACCTCTAGGCCTTCTCCTAGTTGAATCTATTTAATCATTGAAAACCCTCTAATAGGTAGCGGTATCTCCCTTTGATCTCAGAATAGATAGTGCAATGGCACATGCAACGCTCCTCTTGCTACAAATTTGATCATCCCTTGGATGGGCACTATCATGCTACTACGCGGACACAGTGTGAAAAACCCTGGAGTGCATCATCATCTAACTTTCTTATTGATCTAGAGAGTCAATGTTATCTGAGTCATTAGTGCTAGTCTCAATAGCATGGATGATTCAAAAATACTAGATTTTTGGACAATTTTAGCTTATTTTTGATATTTTGGACATTATTTATTGTAAATATCCTAAAAAGCTAGGGAAATGTCTAGAATAGGGTGGCAAGCAAAAAGCAAGTGAATTTTTCAGTCAGCTTTTTATTTTTCATGAAAAAGAAAAGATGGGTGAAGTCGCACGCGTCGCAATCGCAATTAATAGACAGCAAATAGTACTTTCAAGAAGAAGAAGAAGAATAAGTGAACTGGCAAATTTTTGACCAGGTGTCTTAGGGTTTTACTCCCCTTTTGGAGCCAACGGAACCATCGAATTTGGGTTCCGAGTAGCAGAGAGAAAACTCTTGTTTGATACACATTTTTGGTCTATGAGGGAGCTCCAAGAGATCTAATGTTTGGAGATTGTTTCTATGCAGTGCCAAATAAGGGATTCTAGGTTCCTTTCAATACATAGTGACTTGATTCATTGTGCTTTGTGTTTATCGTGTTTGCCTCTTGTCTATTCTTTTTATTCTCTTCCATCTTCTATCTCTACTTCCTTTTATCTCTGATCCCTGATGGATATGACCTTTCGACTAAAACCCCTCCGACATTAGTGAACTTGACGTGAAAGGTCGTCAGAAGGAAAGACAAGATGGGAGAACCTTCGAGCACAATTTTCAGTGACGTTTTGCAGCAGTTAGTACAGAATATAAATATGCTTATGCAAATACAACAACAACAACAAGTGATGTAGGCTTCTGCTCAAACAGAAATTGTTGTGATGAATGCTCTGCAGGCAGTTGAGAGTGAGATGAATTTGTTCAATGGCAGAAATGTATCTGCATATGTACATACCTATGCTCAAAAGATGGAATTATTTGGAGTGTCTCAACTTGCATGGAGCTGGTATTTTGTACGGATTACTGTACATGAACTGAAAGCACGAATTACTGAACTATACATGCAGGATGTTGACTAGGTATCTTTCAAGAAGATACTCAAGGAAGAATTTTACATTGAAGACACCAATTTGATTACGCACAAGACTTTTTAGGAGTGGGTTTTACAACCCAATAAGGGTCTTGTGGCTATAGAATTGTTAAGAGAATTTGAAAGTCGATTTGAGCAATCAGATCTTGCAGAACAACAAGCTCTTGCAAGTCAAAAAATTGAATTGTTTCTACAAGCAGCAAATCCTAAGCTTCAAGAGAAGCTTGATGATTTGCTAGAGGATCAAACTTCAGAGACAGGTCTTGAAATAGAGTGGAGACATGTCAAGAAAGTTGTTACTGCACTTGTGAAAAATCATAGAAGAAGAGAAAGATTGCATGTCTCCAGCTTGCCCACTATTATGGGCAAAACAATTAATGTATCTAGTAAGCCACCCACTTCTATGGCTAAAACTATGGTTGTACCTACTGTTCCGAATGTTAGGGAAGATGTATTAGATGAATTGGTCAAAGGCATGTGAGATCTTCAATTGAAGGTCATAAAATTGGATGAAAAAGGACAAGAGGAAAGGGGACGGGCAGTAGCCCCTAAGCCATGAAAAAGATGTATGTGGTGTGATAGTTTGCAACATGAGAGAAAGTATTGTGTTGCCTATCAAGAGGCCTTGGCATGGCAGCTCATCTTTTGGAAAGATGGTAAGTTCCATGCACAAGAAAGGGGATTGCCTCTTGCTTAGAAATTTGGAAAGGGAGGTATGTAGAAGTTGTTGGAAGACTTGGCTATCCGAAATGCTTATGCAGTTGTACATGCTTCTACTTTTGGTCTACAGTTTGATAGAATGCATGTCCAAAGACTACAATATGGACACATGCTTTGCATGCAGCTAAAAAGAGAAAAGTTATTAATAGTGAAATGTCTCATGCAAGGCAAGACATTTGTGACATAACTGGTTGGGAATCACCGATAGATGCATATTCAGTTGATGGCAAATGCATAATCAGCAAAAGGGAAAAACAGGATGTACTTGTGGAAGAGAAACAGAAGAGAGATGAAGATAATACATGGATATCTAAGAGAGCAATGAGAAGAAGTGAGGATCCTCCTAAAATTGCAAATCAATCATCTCCCGAGCATGTTATGGAAGAAATTGGAAAGGAGCAAAAATAGGATAATAAGCAAGAGGGCAAACAGTTGGGATATAAGTTGCAGTCTAATATTGAGACAACTATGGATACCTTGGAAGATCCTGTAGTCGAAGAGTCAACCATTGCATTTGTAGATTTTCTTAATGCATCTAAAGAGGTTTATGAAGCTCATGTTTTACTGGATGTAGGGACTCAGAGGGAGATTGATGAAGTGTTGGATGCACATGATTTGCGGAATAAAGTTATTATCTCTAAGACAATTCATGAGCTCGAGGATATGTCTTTAAAGGATGTTAGATGTGATGCTCCACAGTTGGAAAATGTTTCGAATGCTTTGTCAGAGGCCTTGATAGGCAGCTCTAAGATGCTTCAAGATATAGATTGCTTCACTGTTTTTGGTTATGGTGAGCATGGGTCGGACATAAGTGAGGCTCAGTTTATGTTTGATGTGGTACACAATTGCCAATATAAGTAGATTTCTATGTGCTTGACTTTGAAAGAGCAGGCATGTTACTATGTATTTGTTGACGGATGCATTAATAGCATGTATATGGAGATTCAACAGCCTCTAGTGTATGTTACACATCCAAGGCCTTATGACCCTAGAGGGGGTACTAGGTATGGCTCAAGAGTTATGTAGATGGTGAGTATTTTGATCTATGATCCAAGGAGATGCCTTCTTATATGCATGATAAGTGACAAGTTGATGGTATGGGTGTTTGACCTGGGTGGTGCATCGATGGCACATACGAGAAGATGTACAGGTTCAGAGGGAGTGGATGTCGTGCCACTATGCAAACACAGTGTGAAAAACTTTGGAGTGCATCATCATCCAACTTTCTTATTGATCTAGAGAGTCAATGTTAACTAAGTCATTAGTGCTAGTGTCAGTGGCATGGATGGTTCAAAAATACTAGATTTTTGGACAATTTTAGCCTATTTCTGATCTTTTGGATATTATTTATTGTAAATATCCTAAAAAGCTAGGGAATTTTCTAGAATAGGGTGGCAAGCAAAAAGCAAGTGTCTTTTTCAGTCAGTTTTGGATTTTTCATGAAAAATAAAGATGGGCGAAATGGGGCGCATAGCAATTGCAGTTGATAGGCAGTAAATAGCACTTTGAACAGGGAGAAGGAGTGGTCTGGGAGTATCTTGAGCAGGTTTCCTACAGTTTTACTCCCCTTTTGGAGCCAACGGAACCATCAAATTTGGATTCCGAGGAGCAGAGAGGAAGATGTTGTTTTGATGCATGTTTTTTGTTTACGAGGGAGCTCCAGGGGATCTAATGCTTGGAGATTTTTTCTCAGTAACGCCAGACAAGGGATTCTAGGTTCTATCAATACATATTTATTTGATTCATTGTGCTTTGTCTTTATCATGTTTACCTCTTGTCTATTATTTTTCTTCTTTTCCATCTCCTATCATCTAGTTCCTTCTATCTTTGATCGCGAGTGGATACGACCTTTCAACAAAAACCGCTTCGACAGTGCACAAGCAGTGTATTGTTGTACATTTATTACTATCGGATATATTTACACATTTTCTAGATTACATCGGACAATTCCATGCAATTGCTAGGTCATTTTGAGTAGTTCTGTGCAGTTGGGTAGGCCATACATGTTGAGTATGATGCAGTGTGTTATGCATATTATTTTTGCAACATTTTTTATTGCCTTTTATTGTTGCAATTGTTTTATCTAGGGATCGACCAGTTTCTACTAGCCAACTTAGTCATCCTATTTTTTATTGCATGTATATTGCTTGGCCCGCCTTAGTCATTCTCACTTGGTATTTTTAAGTGGAGAGAGATCCTCAGTGGTGGAGATACATTCCATAGCCCACTGTACATATTTACTTCATTTCAATGTTCATTCACTTTGTAAATTTCTATGTTCTATTGTCTCTTTCACTCTCCCTCCTCTCTTAGTGTTCATTTTCTTTCAGTCTAGTCATATGTTTCCACATTTGTTGCACTTTGACATAGGCATCAAAGTAGCATAGAAGGGTTGATTGATCATGGGTAGCAGACCTGAACAGGAGATTTCAACATGGCAAAAGGATATATTTTCAGTTTCGAGGGTGAGCAAGAGGGCTGTGCATCAATGCAAGATCGAGATGCGTGGAGAAGCACGGGAAAGGAGCAAAGTTGCTGATTTTTTGCATGTTTTTATTGTTCATGAAGGAGAAAGGCTGAATTTTCAACCTTTTGCTGCAAATTTTGATTTTTATCACCTTGACAATTGAAACAAGTGCAAGACGAGCGGAGAAAACCCTAGCAGGCTGCATTTTCACAGTTAGAGGGGGATACTCTTTTTTTGTGTAGGTTATTCAAGTGACAATGTCTTTCAAGCTTGACATGGAGTTTCATGCTATTATTGACCATAACATCCTCGTGTTACCAACTCTTTCTCAATATCAAAAGCTCAATGGGGAGAATTACCACATCTGGCAGATAATGGTGCTTGCCATTTTGGAGTTACAATTTGGTGGAGCTCATGGCTAAGGCCACAGACCATCCTATAACATGTGATTCATCCAAGCTTTCTTCTAATGAGAAACCTAAGCTTGTGAACGTACAAGCACATTGGGACAAATTGAATACCTAGATCCTATCATTCCTATTTTTCTCTTGCACTCTGACTCTGTAGCCCACATAGAGCATTTGGATGTTGCTTGGGAGATATGGTTTGAATTGGATTAGTTATATAATCGGATGACTATGATGAACCAGGTGTCTTTGGAGGTATAGCTACAAGAGTTGAACCTGATGAAGTCTTTTTCCATATAGGAGCATATCAATAAGCTTCAGCAATTGTAGATGCAGGTCCAAAATGCAAGGAAGGTGACCTTGGAGGACTATAGGTGATAACTTTTCTCTCGCAGTTACTACCTTGGTTTAGTGCATTTTATTATGCCTCGATTGCTTTAGGGTGGATAGATACCCTTAAGTGGGAGGAGTTGGTTCCAATGATCTTGGATCAGGAGGAAGAACTCGAAGGTCACAATGATCCCAAGATGGAGGCATTGATAGACCAATTTTCTCAATAGAGGGGGAAGTGCAATATGAAGAAGAAGGACAAGAAGACTAATAAAGACAAAGCCAAGGAGTTTACTTGTCATATTTGTGGCAAGATAGGTCATTGGAAGAAGGATGAGAAGACTAAGAGAGACAAAGCCAAGGAGTCTACTTGTCATATTTGTGCAAGATAGGTCATTGGAAGAAGGATTGTCCTGACAAGTATAAGAAGGGCACCAAGAAGGAGAAAGCTACAAAGGACTCTAGAGTAGTGGCCACTCCTTCATCAGTTGCCTTTCTCCATTTGGAGATGATTGAAGATTCTACACCGGCATCTTCTATGTAGCAATGATGGCCCAATAGCCTCATGAGTGGATTGTGGACAACGGCACTTCTTGCTACATGACTCCTATAAATGCTATTGCATGTATATGTTTCATGCATGGGAAAATTATCATTGGTGATAGATCTTCAGTTCCTATCAAAGGCAAAGGTGATATGCAGTTCATTTCAAAATGGACATGGTGGTGCTCATAGATCAGAGGTTCTCTATGTGTTGGGTTTAGGTTATCATCTTCTTCTAGTGAGCAAGATTTGTGCTCTTGGACTTATGATTGAGATAGACAATGACTCTTTTCAAGTTCTTGATGGAGATTCTCAATAGGTTCTTTGTGTAGGTCACAAGGAGAATGGAGTCTACAAGATGTAGACTTCATCGGCTTTTACTTATTTATTTCTTTCTTCACAGCTACAGCATTCTCATTTAGCTACCTCAACTACGAGTACCTTAGGAAGGAAACTCATGGTTAGCTTGTGTGGATTGCCAAAGATTGGGGGAGCTACCTGCCGTGTGTGTCTTGCATTTGTGGCAAGAAACATAGAGATGTGATTCTTGGCAAGGCTTCAGGAAGGGCAAAGGTGCTCTTAGAGCTTGTTTCGATGGACTTACGTAGACTAATGAGGATCGAGTCCCTTAAGGGGAGTTTATACTTTATGTTAATTGTTGATGACTTAAATAGGACATGGGTGTACTTCTTGGAGTTAAAGTCTGAAGCATTCTCACACCTTAAGGATTGGTTGATCTTCAAGGAGAACATGTCTAGAAAGAAACTCAAGACTTTGCATTTCAACAGAGGAGGGAAGTTAGTCTCCAACAAGCTTGCTAGATTTTGTGCACATTGTGGAGCTAGCTAGATTTTGTGTATATCTTGGCATTCATGAGGAGTTTGTCGACAAGAACACACCTTAGGAAGATGGTATATTAGAGTGGAAGAATCATAGTATGATCAAGATGGTGTAGACTATAATGGAGCATTGGTAGATACCGCAGTTTCTATGGGTTGAAGTAGTGGCCACCATTTTCCACATTCTTGATCGATCACCTACATTGGTTGTGGTTAGTGTGACCCCTTTTGAGGCTAAATTTGGTCAAAGTTGGATATGTCATATTTCAAGGTGTTTGGGTGTGAAGGCTATGTTCACATCCTAAGGAAACAAAGGGATAAGTTTGAGATGGCTTCCAAATGACAAGTGTTCGTGGGTTATAGCTTACAATCATAGGGATGCAAGCTTTATGATCCTATTTCATGGGGGATATACATGAGTTGAGATGTTCCATTCGTGGAGTTTCCAGCTGTAGAGAGGGGTGATGTGTATCCCGTATTTGGAGATCCAAGTGACAGTTGGGCACTTGAGCCCGTGCCTTTAGAGTCTGCCTCTTGAGGCTCCACCATCGGTTGAGGATGAGATTGTTTCACTTGTTGAGTTTGTATCAATGGATATTTCAGAGACTTCATTAGAGACAGAATGACAATGGGAGTATAGACCTTCTTCTCGTTGTGAAGGGAGAAGCCCAAGTGGAAGCACGAGCAAGCGAAAGCAAGAGAGGTGTATGCTATGACGGATGGAGCAAGAGAGAGAGACTCAAGATGTGGGAACTCCAACAATCACAATGTGTGATCAGCCTTCCCTTTATTCAAATGTCATTGAAAGAATAAGAATGAAGTGATAGTGATGGGCACATGTTGCCTACAATGTGTAGGTGCGGGTAAGTACTGTCAATGTAATAATACACGGGTAGCTAGGCACAAGCACCTTTACCCCCAACAACCTCCCACTTTAAGGGAGGAGATGTTGTTGGTCTAATTTGCAGCCAATGGAGGACCTTCTAAGGGCAGCTAGGGGCAGGAGAAGACCAATCAATAGCAAGTGACAGCATCTACAGGCTCTTGAGACAAGGGAGCAACAGTAAATGATTGATTTTCTTCAGTTCTTTGCATATACAAGCTGTTGAGACAGTACATCAGCAGTAAATGACAGATTTTTTTCAGTTCTTTGCAAAGAAAGTTTAAATTTTCTCTCTCCTTAGCATTCTCTCTCATCTCCTAGCCTTTCTATAGCCTTCCTCCAAAAATTACAACATTGAGATCACCAGAGGCTAATAAATTTCAAATTTCTTTGCTGTAAACCCTAATTTGCAGCAAAAATTAGGGTTTAGCAGCAACCTTGGGAAGTGTGCCAGAAATTGGAAGCTCCGTTTAGTCAAATTCAAGTCAAGGGACCATACAATCAACGAATTTGGGGCATTTTTCATCTCCATCAAAGCATGTGAAGGCCAATTGATTGCCCGAATCAAGGGGCAAATATGATTGAAGACATGTTGATCATTTTGGATAGCAAGGAAAGTTGGAATACCAAAAGGGATTGGGAGAATCCCATTGTATATCAACTTCTTCTTCAGTTAAGTTAAATAAATACCAAAAGGGGCACCAATTTTGGAGCTAGCAAGGTATCCAATGTCCAAGATTATATGGTAAAGTGTGCATTTCAATTTTGTGAATTTGTTAATTGGTGTAAATAGTGCTTGTTAAAATATTGAGAATGCATGCTATGGAGGATCACTGATGAGCAAATAGACAATCATAATGAGGCAGAAGCATTAACAAAGAAGAACAACTAATATTATCCAAGCATAATGCAAGTACAACTAAATGATAATGACTGATAGAATGAGTGTGGGGATTATTACCTTTTATAGGCTTACAGTAGGTGGTATTGGTAGGTGGAAAAAAGTGGAAAGGGACCATGGTAATCACCAACCGTGGTTTTAATAAACCATGCATACATGACCTAGTCTAAGGCTTTATTTGCAGTCTGTTTCTTTGCCTTGTTTGTTCCAAACAAAGAGGCTATGGTGGATGTGATTGCACATTTCTCAACACCCCTCCTCAATCACAACCAGAAAAGACGCTAAGTATACAGAGGCTGTCTTGAGTAGAACCTTGTTAAGTGTAGACATGGAAAAACCCAACCATACAAAGCTAGAGGCTGTTACAAGGCCTCACATGTAGAGGCTGTAGTGTGCAGAGGTTACATGAGGAGTATAGGAGCTTATGGTGGGAACATTAGGCAAGTCCACATTTTAAACTTAAAAAAGTCTATGAGAAAATGAGCTACAAAAGAGGGACTAGTGAGTCTTATTCTTTTGTTCTTGGGGTTCTTCTTCTCCTTCTTCTTCAATGTTGTCTTCATCTTCTTTGACTATAGCAAGATATGATCTTTGAGACCTTTTCTTAGAATAGCAAAATTTCTCAATATACCCAGTTTTCTTACAAAAGTCATAGACTACACTCTTCCTCCCTTTCACATAGAGGAGTTGTTGGTCTCCTCTTGGGATGCTTATTTCTCCCTTGTTCTTGATCTTCTTTTCCTCTTCCAGGAGAGAGGCTTTGATGTCCACAAGTTTTAGCTTTAGCATGTTGATTAATGTGGTAAACACATTATCAAACTCAAGTGGAAAACTCTTGAGAAGCACTCCAATAATGCAAATGTCTTCATCCATCTTCAAGTTGATTCCTGCAAGTTGTGTCACCAAGCTTTCCATATAATTCAAATGAGTTGTAAGTGAGGTATTACTTTGCATGTCAAGCGTAAAAATTTCAATCAATAAAACATATTTTGAGGATTTTGAACGAGCTCCAAATAGGATTGCTAATTGATCCCATGTTGTATAAGAGGTTTCACAATCATCAACGTGATGAATGTAGCTGTCATCAAGTTCGAGCTTGATATTAGCTTGAGCCTTATCATCATTTTCATCCCATACAACTGAAAGTGTAGCTTCCCTTAGTTTCTTCTCTTGACCACTTGTGATTGACCATTAGCCTTTCTTCATTAGGATCAGTATCCTAGTTTGCCATGTATGAAGTCCAACACCATTAGCTTTTCTTCATTAGGATCAGTTTGCCATGTATGAAGTCCAACACCACTGAATCGGGATGTCGGTGAGTCCTTGCCCATTTTGAGATTGCAAGATCAGCAGCAAATCAGCTCGAAAAAATTCAAATTTCAGTTGAGCACAGTGCCAAGAAGCACGAGGTGATTAGTATCAAGAGATACTAGGTGATTTGGTGACTATTATGCCCTTGAACTTGGAATCTTCAAGATATTGCAAGTCCGAGTCTTCGTCAGCATCGTGGCGTTGTCATAGCGTGTAGGGTTGAAGGTCACCACAGGGGTTTGGCAAGAGAAGAATGTATGGGGGTTCAAGAGCTTAGACTTCGGAGATGGTAGAGATAAGAGAAGGGTTGAAGGTTTCAAGCCAAGTTCTTGAAGATAAGAGACAGGAGGGTATAGGTAGATTCAAGGAGAGGAGTAGATGGAAGAGAAGGGGTTCGAAGAGATTGAAGATGTAGAAGAATACTCTCAAAAAGAATTAGAAAATATAGAAGAATACTAACAAAGATGAAGCATGTCAGTTTCTTTCAGCATTATGAGAAAATATAGCTCTAATAATAGCCAGATTTTGTGTATATCTTGGCATTCATGAGGAGTTTTCCAACAAGAACACACCTTAGGAAAATGGTATATTATAGTGGAAGAATCATAGTATGATCAAGATGGTGTAGACTATAATGGAGCATTTGTAGATACCGCAGTGTCTATGGGTTGAAGTAGTGGCCACCATTGTCCACATTCTTGATCGATCACCTACATTGGTTCTGGTTGGTGTGACCCCTTTTGAGGCTTACTTTGGTCGAATTTGGATGTGTCATATTTCAAGGTGTTTGGGTGTGAAGGCTATGTTCACATCCTAAGGAAACAAAGAGATAAGTTTGAGATGGCTTCCAAATGACAAGTGTTCGTGGGTTATAGCTTACAATCATAGGGATGAAAGCTTTATGATCCTATTTCATGGGGGATATACATGAGTTGAGATGTTCCATTCGTGGAGTTTCCAGCTGTAGAGAGGGGTGATGTGTATCCCGTATTTGGAGATCCAAGTGACAGTTGGTGGGCACTTGAGCCCATGCCTTTAGAGTCTATGCCTCTTGAGGCTCCACCATCATGGAGGATGAGATTGTTTCACTTGTTGAGTCTGTATCAATGGATATTTTAGGGACTTCATTAGAGATAGAGTGACAATGAGAGTACAGACCTTTTCCTCATTGTGAAGGGAGAAGCCCAAGTGGAAGCACGAGCAAGCGAAAGCAAGAGAGGTGTGCGCTATGGTGGATAGAGCAAGAGAGAGAGAGAGAGAGAGAGAGAGAGAGAGAGAGAGAGAGAGAGAGAGAGAGAGAGAGAGAGAGAGAGAGAGAGAGAGAGAGAGAGAGAGACTCGAGATGTGGGAACTCCAACAATCTCAATGTGTGATCGGCCTTCCCTTTATTCAAATGTCTAAAAGAATAGGAATGAAGTCATAGTGATGGGCACCTATTGTCTACAATGTGTAGGTGTAGGTAAGTGTTGTCAGTGTAGTAATACATGTAGTAATACACGGGCGGCCAAGCACATGCACCTTTACCCCCAACAACCTCCCACTTAAAGGGAGGAGATGTTGTTGGTCTAATTTGCAGCCAATGGAGGACCTTCTAAGGGCAGCTAGGGGCAGGAGAAGACCAATCAATAGCAAGTGATAGCATCTACAGGCTCTTGAGACAAGGGAGCAGCAGTAAATGATTGATTTTCTTCAGTTCTTTGCATATACAAGCTGTTGAGACAGTACATCAGCAGTAAATGACAGATTTTTTTCAGTTCTTTGCAAAGAAAGTTTAAATTTTCTCTCTCCTTAGCATTCTCTCTCATCTCCTAGCCTTTCTATAGCCTTCCTCCAAAAATTACAACATTGAGATGACCAGAGGCTAATAAATTTCAAATTTCTTTGCTGTAAACCCTAATTTGCAGCAAAAATTAGGGTTTAGAAGCAACCTTGGGAAGTGTGCCAGAAATTGGAAGCTCCGTTTAGTCAAATTCAAGTCAAGGGACCATACAATCAATGAATTTGGGGCATTTTCCATCTCCATCAAAGCGGGTGAAGGCCAATTGATTGCCCGAATCAAGAGGCAAATATGATTGAAGACATGCTGGTCATTTTGGATAGCAAGGGAAGTTGGAATACCAAAAGGGATTGGGAGAATCCCATTGTATATCAACTTCTTCTTCAATTAAGTTAAATCAATACCAAAAGGGGCACAACTAATAGGGTATCCAATGTCCAAGATTATATGGTAAAGTGTGCATTTCAATTTTGTGAATTTGTTAATTGTTGTAAATAGTGCTTGTTAAAATATTGAGAATGCATGTTATGGAGGATGATTGATGAGCAAATAGACAATCATAATGAGGCAGAAGCATTGACAAAGAAGAACAACTAATATTATCCAAGCATAATGCAAGTACAACTAAATGATAATGACTGATAGAATGAGTGTGGGGATTAGTACCTTTTATAGGCTTACAATAGGTGGTATTGGTAGGTGGAAAAAAGTGGAAAGGGACCATGGTAATCACCAACCGTGGTTTTAATAAACCATGCATACATGACCTAGTCTAAGGCTTTATTTGCAGTCTGTTTCTTTGCCTTGTTTGTTCCAAACAAAGAGGCTATGGTGGATGTGATTGCACATTTCTCAACACCCCTCCTCAATCACAACCAGAAAAGACGCTGAGTATATAGAGGCTATCGTGAGTAGAACCTTGCTAAGTGTAGACATGGAAAAAACCAACCATACAAAGCTAGAGGCTGTTATAAGGCCTCACAAAGTGTGTAGAGGCTGTAGTGTGTAGAGGTTACATGAAGAGTATAGGAGCTTATGGTGGGAACATTAGGCAAGTCCACATTTTAAACTTAAAAAAAGTCTATGAGAAAATGAGCTACAAAAGAGGGACTAGTGAGTCCTAGTCCTTTTGTTCTTGGGGTTCTTCTTCTCCTTCTTCTTCAATGTTGTCTTCATCTTCTTTGACTGTAGCAAGATATGCTCTTTGAGACCTTTTCTTAGAATAGCAAAATTTCTCAATATGCCCAGTTTTCTTACAAAAGTCACAGACTATACTCTTCCTCCCTTCACATAGAGGAGTTGTTGGTCTCCTCTTGGGATGCTTGTTTCTCCCTTGTTCTTGATCTTCTTTTCCTCTTCCAGGAGAGAGGCTTTGATGTCCACAAGTTTCAGCTTTAGCATGTTGATTAATGTGGTAAACACATTATCAAACTCAGGTGGAAGACTCTTGAGAAGCACTCCAATGCAAATGTCTTCATCCATCTTCAAGTTAATTCGTGCAAGTTGTGTCAACAAGCTTTCCATATAATTCAAATGAGTTGTAAGTGAGGTATTACTTTGCATGTCAAGCCTAAAAAATTCAATCAATAAACCATATTTTGAGGATTTTTAATGAGCTCCAAATAGGGTTTCTAATCGATCCCATGTTGCATAAGAGGTTTCACAATCATCAACGTGATGAATGTAGCTGTCATCAAGTTCGAGCTTGATAATAGCTTGAGCCTTATCATCATTTTCATCCCATACAACTGAAAGTGTAGCTTCCCTTGGTTTCTTCTCTTGACCACTTGTGATTGACCATTATCCTTTCTTCATTAGGATCAGTTTGATCCTAGTTTGCCATGTATGAAGTCCAACACCATTGAATCGAGATGTCGGTGAGTCCTTGCCCATTTTGAGATTGCAAGATCAGCATCAAATTAGCTCCAAAAAATTCAAATTTCAGTTGAGAACAGTGCCAAGAAGCACTAGGTGATTAGTATCAAGAGTTACTAGGTGATTTGGTTACTATTATGCCCTTGAACTTGGAATCTTCCAGATCTTGCAAGTCTGAGTCTTCATTAGCATCGCGGCATATGCAGGCGGACTGAGCAGTACGAACAACAGAGGCGCAAATTTGACTAGCGATTCATTGTAGGTGTAAAGTTGAGGTTAATAGGTGACAATGTCAAGCTCTGATATGACAAGGAGGAGCGCCCTGAGTTAGGGAAGATTTTTCCAGAATAAGGTACGAGCTGAAATGGCCTGGGAAGAGAGATTTAGGTCCTCCACTGAAGATGGGTAGCTATGGAAGTAGGTGGGAGATTTATGGGAAAGTGGAGGGAGCCAGAAATTCAAACTAGAATGACTCAATTAGTGGCCTAATGACTTACTAACTTGAAACCCGCTCTGATACCATGTTAAAATATTGAGAATGCATGCTATGGAGGATCACTAATGAGCAAATAGACAATCATAATGAGTTAGAAGCATTGACAAAGAAGAACAACTTATATTATCCAAGCATAATGCAAGTACGACTGAATGATAATGACGGATAGAATGAGTGTGGGGATGAGTGCCTTTTATAGATTTACAGTAGGTGGTATTGGTAGATGGAAGAAAGTGGAAAGGGACCATGGTAATCACCAACCATGGTTTTAATAAACCATGCACACATGACCTAATCTAAGGCTTTATTTGCAGTCTATTTCTTTGCCTTGTTTGTTCCAAACAAAGAGGATATGGTGGATGTGATTGCACATATCTCAATAGTGCTTAATCAGGTTATTTACCACTCTATCATAGGAGGAAGGCTGGCTTCATATACTCCTTTTGTGACATGTAAAGAAGCCCCTAAGAGCAATCACACGTAATGCATATCCCAAAAATATGTGAGGCTTATCCCATATCTTTCATCTCAAAGCTTTTCTTGAGCTACATTTTCAAAACATCCAACTCATCAAGAGCTCTCCCAACAATCAACATGTCATCCACATAGAGTGCTAAAATTAAAAGGTTGCCACCACAAGCCTTCTTCGTGTATAAACACGGATCCATATCACTGCGTGTATAGCCCTATGAATGCATAAAAGCATCCAACTTGTGGTACCATTCCCTAGGTGCCTACTTAAGGCCATAAAGACTCTTTCTCGATCTGCACACTAGGTGTTCCTTGTCTTTTTCCTCAAAGCCCTTACGTTGCTACATATAAATCTCCTCATGCAAGTTCCCATGTAAGAAAGTTGTGTTAACATCCATATGATAAAGGTCGAGATCTAACTAAGTAACCAACGCTAGTATCAAACATAGAGTAGTCATGTTAACTACATGAGAAAAGACTTCCTCGAAGTCAACACCATGCTCTTGTTTAAAACCCTTAGCAACCAATCTCGCCTTATAGGCAAGCTTGGGGGGTCCACAGGGCTGCTCTTCAATTTGTACACCCACTTACATGGCAATGCATGCTTTTCACCAGGCAAAGGAACCAACTCCCATGTATGATTTTTTTGTAAAGAGTTAAACTCTGACTGCATGGCCCTCTCCCTAGAGCTACTTTCACCATGGTGCGTGGCCTCTTCATAAGTGAGAGGCTCACCTGCATCTGTCACTGTCACATAATCAACGGAGGGCTCAAACCACTCAGGAGGACATCTGGCTCTAATAGAGCGTCTCAAGGAAGGCTAAGGAGCCTACACATTCTGGCTAACATCATGGTCATGGGCCACATGGAGCATTAGTTGCTACTGCAGGATGTCTAGTTGGCTATATGGGAGTAGGAGGCTCCTCTTGAAAGATAACCCTACGTATCTTGACTATCCGCTCAGCTTGCTTATACATCTTTTCCTCATAGAAAACTACATCATGGCTACGGATGACTTTTTGATCCTACAATAGCCCATCTCACCTGCATCCCCATAACCAAGAAAGATGCATTTTACGGACTTAGGATCCAGCTTTGTGCATTTGTCCTTAGGTACATGGCAAAACACCTCACAACTAAAGGCACACAAATGATCATACGAGGAAGGTTTTCCAAACCACATCTCCTCTACAACTTGAAAGTTAATAGAACTGCAAGGAGATCGATTGATCAAGTGTACGACAATAGTCACTGACTCGGCCCAAAACTATTGTGATAAGCTTGCCTAGCTAAGCATACTATGGACTCTTTCCTTTATTGTCATGTTTATGCACTGAGCCATACCATTCTGGGGTGGGGTATACGAGGTCAACTGAAATTTAATACCCCATTGATCGTAAAATTACTCAAAGGCTTTAGAGACATACTCACCCCTATTATCTAACCGTAGGCATTTCAGCCTATACCCAGACTGGTTCTCAACCAATGCAAGGCAACTTTGAAAGGTAGCCAAAACATCAGATTTCAGCTTTATGGGATATGCCCAGACCTATGTGAGTAATCATCAATGAATGTGACAAATTACTTCGCACCTCCTAATGATTGAGACAGGGCATAGGTCCATAGACATCAGAATGAACAAGAGCCAAAGGCTTACCCATGCACATAGTGCCTGACTTCTTATGTGTACTACGTGTTTTCTTACCATATAAACAATAATCACATGACTCAAAACACTTATAGTCAAGGGGCGGAAGACAATACAAATAAGTAATCATTTTCATTCCCTTTAAAGACATATGTCACCCAAGCCAACAATGCCAAAGAGATATATGTGGAACTGTAGCCATAGACAAAACATGATCTACAAATCTAGATACAATCAAGGGATATAAAGTGCCAGACTTGGCACCACGTGCCAAAACAAGGTTCGCACGGGTGATCTTGCAAGAAGAACCCCCAAAGAAAACAAATTAACCCTCATCATACAGTGTGCCAGCAGAGATAAGACTCTTTGTGGGAGCCTGTATATGTCGAACATTATGCAAAGTAAACTCTTCGTGGAAGCCGGTACATGTTGAACATTATGCAAAGTAAACATACTACCTAAACCAAACTACAGCCAAATATCACCAATACCAACTATCTGCAATGCCAAGTCATTCCCCAAACAGACAAGCCCCTGAATCCATCAACCAACACGGAGTAAAACTAAGCAAGGCATCGGACATCTATGACTCATCCAAAGAAGAAGTTGCAAGTATGTAATCATCATTAGAGTCAGGTTGATGCACTACATTGATCTCTTCGATCTTAACGCTGGACTTAGTAAGGACAATGCTAGACTTGTCCTATGCTTTCCCTTTGCTCTTTTCCTTGTGCTTGTCATTGCGCATTTTATGGCACTACGGCATAATATGTCCTTATGGCATGTTAAATCGGACTTACGTCCATGGGACTTACTACAAGACTATCCACGAGACTTAGAGTAAGACTTCTGCGAGTCTATACAACAGTGGTCATTCTCGCTCTTACCATCATGGCGACCCTGAACTATCAAAGCATGAGAAATATGAGAAACATCCATATTCTTTCTATTGATCTGCTCTGTCAAGAATGCACCTCTCTACATTAGACAATTTTAGCCTATTCTCAAGCATATTTGCACACGTAGTAGTACAGAATGTGTCCCAAGACTCAGGCAGTGTGAGCAACAAGAACAAAGGTGGATGATTTTCCTTGAAGTCAATACCCTGCGATGAGAGGTAGCCAATGATAGCATGAAACTCGCTCAAATGTTGAGAAACATTGGTACCTTCCTTCATATAAAGGTTCATAAGCTGCTTTAGCCAATGCATCTAAGAAGCAAAGCTCTGCTTACCATAGAGATTACAGATTTTCTCCCAAAGATCCCATGCAGACTGCACATTTGTGACAACATTATAATAAACTTGCTTATTGAGGGACAAGATAATCGTGGACCTGCAAAGTTCATCTAAGTTAGTCCATACATCATGATCATGACCTTTAGAATTAATGCTTTTACATTTGATCAGCCTAATTTTAGATTTCTACACCAAAACTTACCAAATTTGGGTCTTCCAATACCCATAATTACTGCCATCAAACTTTTCAATGTTGAAGATAGCACTATCATTTGAATGACTAGCTATACTATAGTACAATAGTCTACAATTACAGCATGCTGAAAATGAGGTACAACATACTCAAGCTCATTGCAAATAAAATCCAAAGCTCAATGTAACATCCAAGTGTCAAGTAAGTGGCTTCCACTGGAACAAGATTCAGATGCCAGATGAGAAAACAAAGCTCAAATCCTCATGTGTGGCATCCAAGCATCTAAGATACATCAAGTACATAGCCGAGAGCATAAGACCCAATAAAAGCTTCAAGCCTGTAAGGCCATAAACCTCTGAAGCATCCAATGAAGTAATTGAAAACAAACGTCAAATGTCATAAGCTCAAATCAAAGCTCAAATGCATTCAATAGCATAATCAAGCATAGGCCTTCAATGTCATGCACCAATACATCCCATAGAATGCCCGGATAGCTTGCAATTGGCTAAGCCAATTTGTCACCCAAGCATTATTAAGCTATTATTAGTCTTTGAACCAGCATTAATTGATTCATTAATGCATAGTTTCTAATATCGCCGTTGACATTAGTAGCTAATAAAATTATCTAAGCCAAAATTTGTCACTAGACCACCTAGTACCTATCAAGTACAACTTGTTACAACTTTTTCCTTCAACATCCACTAACATCTCGAGGTCCTTGGTCTATCATTGTGACTTAACTGACTTACACAATACATGTATATCACATTTGCACTTTTATCAATAACTTAATCAAATGCTACACAAAGCATCAAAATTTGATGTCCTTGTGACACTAATCTTGTGATTTGAAAGCACAATAATGTCCTACTTGGAGAAAGGGGAAAATTGTTTACTTGTCCAAGTGTCCTTTACAATCATAGTCATCCAAAGTATGCATATGGTGATATAATATATAAAAAATAAGTGTTTGTGAAGCCAAAAATCAACCAGAATCCTGTCACCCTCAAGAGAAGAAAGCCTTCCCCTCTCAAAGTGGATAGGAAAGCCACAAGGAATCCCCTCTCCCCATCAAGCTGAAGTAGTAGGAGAGGGTGCACCCAGCCAATCTTGGGTTGACAATATTGAAGAATCGGACGGTTGACTGGTTTGGTCAAGATATTTGCAAAAATTTCTGATGAAGGCACAAGCTATAGGCAAATTGTACCTAACTCGCCTACTCTCTAGTAAAGTGATAGTGTACACCAACGTGTCGCATTTGTTGATTGATGATGGGGTTACCGACTAGTGCAATTGTGCTTTGGTTATCAGAATAGAGGACAATCAAAGAAGCACATGGAAAGTGAAGTGTTGCAAGAACACAGCCTTTTGGTGCAATCAAAGAGGGCCCGATATTCTAGCTCGATCGTGGAAGCAATCACCATCTCCTACTTATAGCTTGATGAAACTAGCCTTCGTTCTTGGATAGGTGGCAAATAACTTGATTAATCACTAACTACAACAAGCATAGAATTCACATAAACTGAAAATACGAATGTTACCACTTAATCTTGGACATTGGACACTTGGTTGGCCCCAAAACTAGCACTCCTTGTAGCGTTTCTTTAACTTGTATTGTAAAGGTTAAAGTACACAGATCCATTCTGATCTCTTTCAATCTTCAATACATGGGGCTATCCATAGCAACAAGTGATCCTTCAAACCAATTTGCCTCTTGGTTTTCTTGAGGATAAGCCTTCAATTTGCTCCTTGGAAGCTTTTTTTTTGCCCCAAACTTAATGTTAGGTAGCTAGCCTCTTGAAATTCTGTGAAATCCCCATATTTCAGCTACTGAATTTCAAGTATCACACTTTGAGTTCTGAGCACTCTCCCCAATATAGCTGGGAGCAAAGATTCTTTAATTGCACCCATTGGGGACTGAATTTGACTGGGATCGCTTGAGGGAAGTTGTGAATTGCCTGAGAGAATAGAGAGGAAGCTGGAGAGAGAATTTTTAGAGGTTCATGGCCAGATGCCCTGCTATGAATGGTTGATTGACAGTAGCCCACCATCAACAAGAGCCCCACATGTAGTCACATGCCCTTGTGGACCCCAAACTTGCTGTCACCTGCCTAGCTCCTATGAATTACCCATGTGCCTTATAGGTCAGTGACTAAATAGTGATGGGCTTTGGGCTCCTACTTATTACCCATCTGCCCGCTGTAAGTAGACCTGTTGAAAGGCTTTTAGGAAGGTCTGATGGAAAGACTGGCTGAGTAAGGAATCCTCCGTGAATGGACAGGATCCTAAAGGGCATCATGGAGCCAGTAGAGACAACGATTCTATCCAACAGACATCAAGAGGGCCCTCATTGATTGTATCAACAAAGGTATAGTCCCTCTGGATGACATGGCTGAACTTGCTACAAATCTCTGAGAAGAAGGGGGTGAAGTCCTCATCAAGTCGTCCAGGGGAAAAAATAGTGATGGCCATGCCATCATCTAATGAAGAATAGTCCCTACCCTCGATCCACCTGTCAAAGTAAGCCACAAACCGCCTCACGTCAAGGCGGGCCGATGGCAAGTGCTGCCTCCATCTGCTCTAGTGAGCTAAACTGCTTCCTTGAAGCAACCCTGTCCCAAAGGTGCCACTTGAGTAACCCTCGCTAGGATGCTGGTAAGGGCTGCCTGGATGGAGTCTTTTAGGGTGTGAAGAGGAGGGCAATATCCAACCAACTGATAGCCCAAAGATGATGCCTTGAGAACCATCACCCTGTCCGCAGCAAACTGGACAGGTGGGAAAACACAGGCTGAGGGTGTGAGGCCAAGGGTGCCCATGTGAGACTAGACAACTGGGTGGTGGGAGAAGAAGGCAGGATAGCACTGTTTGGGCAGGAGTAGACAGCAGGATGGCAAGAGAAGATAGGCAGGGCAGGCGGATGATTAAAGCAGGGACAGGTGTTGCTTGGTAGTCATGGCAAGGTTCAGATGGTTTGCTGGCCATTCAACCATGAATTCAAGAGTTCTACTCTGGAGATCAGCAGACCGGGGAAAATTCTCTACATATGCATGATGACTGTAGCTCAGTCTAGCAGCAGATGTCATTGAGGAATAGCAGAAGTTTGAACCTTTGCTTGGCACATTGCAAATTTTGCTGGTCTACCATCAGGACTATCCATGCTGTGAGATAAATGCAATGACAGCTCATTTCTTGCTCTGGGTCCTGTGCTGCTGCTAGATTGGGATTTTGTACTGGTTGCTAGTTCTCAACAAACTTGTTGAATAGCAAGCCTGAGATATCACACTTTAGCTATATGATTAACATTCTCGGAGGAATTCTCATGGCCTCTTACTGGTAGTTAAAATGTACATGGCTTATGCTTTTTCAACCAATTGAGGTGCTTTATTCTCTCTCTCTCTCTCTCTCTCTCTCTCTCTCTCTCTCTCTCTCTCTCTCTTTCCGCTCCCTTTTCTTCTCCTCCCATTTCTTTTGATTTTTTTTCTCTTTGAAATTTTATATTTTTCTTTTCTCCCTCTCTCTTTTAAAATTTATCTTTTCTCTCTTCTCAAAGAATATTTAAATTAAAAAGACTTTTCTATTCTCTCTTTTTTTCCATATCTTCCTCTTTTCCTTTCTTCATCATCTTCTTCTCTCTTTTTCTCTCTCTTTCCTTGCTTTTCTTCTCTCTCCTTCCTCCTATCTTTTCCTTCTTTAATTTTTTCATTTCCTTTTTTTAATGTTATTTTTCCTCTCTATAATTCTGTATTCAATTTTTCTTTCTTTTTTTTCTATGTCTCTTCCTCCTCTCTTCTCTCTTTTCCTTTCTTCTTTTCATCTCTCTCTCTTAAAAATTTTCCCGATTTCTAAAAACACGCATTCTTCATACGAACCGCCTCTTAGGAGGCCAAAAGGATAATTTATGGGAAATAATGGCAAATTTTTTTATCCCTCTCTCCCCCAGCTGACTATCGTGCTGGAGGATGGCGGAATAGCAAGGGTGATTGAGCATCCTTGCTGGATGCCATGGAGGGGTAAGGCCATGTGTAAGGCCGCGTGGGGGAGGGAGGATCCCCTCCCCTCACCTTAATAAGCCTTATGGGGGGGAAGTGATGGTAAAGGTTGAAGCCATCACACTGCTCTTGAGCAGGGGAGAGGGTCGTGAGCAATCAGCGTCGCTGTCGTCGTAGAAGGGGAGAGGAGAACCGCCAGCTGCCGCTGCCATTCATCAGCTCACCCTGCCGCCATCGGACCGCCAGTTGCCGCTATACTCCTTCCTCTACATGGGCTTCCACATTTTCCATCTAAAGCTTCTTAGGAAGCTTCTAAAGCCTTCTTGGAAGCCCCCCTTCTTGTGGGCTTCCTTGAAGGGCCTTCATGTGGGTTTAATAACTCCCCGGAACCCAAAAGCCCCTATTGTGGTTCTTATCCCCCCTGCCCTCGGGATTTTTCCACCCATTTCCTTGCAAATTCCACCTAAGCCCCTTTCCGTGAGGTTCCTCACAAGTCCTCAAATCACTTCTTGTGGATTTTCCCTCCCCTAGCCGGTTTTAAGGCCTTTCATAGCATTCCCCTAAGGCTATTTAACCCGGGTTCCTCTTAAATCCTCTCCACAAAAATAGCCATTTTAGCAATTCCTGTGGATTTTTCTTCCCCCCTCACACGTCATCCTAAAGGCCCTTCCTAGGGACTTTTATAAACCCTTTCAAAAGGGGTCTTTATAACCCAGATTTCTAAGCTACATTTTCCCCCTTTTGCATACCACAAAGCTATTTTCCTTTCCCCCTTTCCGTGTAGACAATTTGCACCCTCGGAGCTCCTACGTAAGGAAGGAAAAATTCATAAGTTCCATTTCTAAGGATCGATTCTGAAAGACCGTGGACTCACAAAGGGAGATTCGCGCGCAAAGGAGACGGCCAACATCATAAATCTGCGTCTAAGGCAGAAAGGCCGAATTCGCGATGGCTCCTAAGAAAGCACAAGGCGCAACCGCAGGAGGATCGTCTCCTAATATCCATGTGGACATTTCACCACAAGTCCAAGTTCTTCTTCCTAAATTTGATTAACGTCGTGATATTTCAATTATGCATGGATCATTTGAGGAATTAGGATGCATGTTTTTTCGATTGAAAATACTTTGGCTAATAGCTCACAATTGAGGGATTCGGTCATTAGTATTTTTCAATAAAACGAACAAAATAAAGTGAGCATAAGATTTCTATGCTTTTCTAGCAAGTGGGTTTTATGCATTAATTAGATTAATTAATGCCCATCTTTACAAAACGGAATTATGATAGTACACTTCAGCATGGAAGGAATAAACCGCATATCACATTATTAAACATCTTTTCTTCGAAATGATTCGTTATAGAAAGTTGCTAGCAACCGTAGGAAATTGCTAGGGCTGCATGAAGAAGATTTAACTCTAGACAAGTGGCCTAAAAACTCAAATCAACGAAAGGTTGTGTAAGTTCTGCATACGACAAATTCATTCGGAAATGAAAGTAGAAAAAGGTTGCATGTTTAAACATAAAATCCTAAAGCCTAGTAGCATGAATCTTGTTTGCATGTTATAGGATGATCAATTGGAATTATGCTATAACTTAACCTATACTTTGATCTTAACCCAAAAAGTTAGGGTTTGTAAATCAACTTATACGTAGGCAATGAATCATGTGGTTACCGAAATGGTGGCGTAATTATCTTCAAGAATAGACAAGTTAAATTGGTTTAAACCTAAACACCTAAAAACTGCGAGAGATTTGTTTAGGAAGGGTTAATTCAATGCAACCTATCCCAAAGAGCTAACTAGGATTTAACACGTTGAGGACGGGACCTAGTTGCTCTTATTGCCAAAGTTGAAACTCCTATACCCTAAAGGCTTGCCCACATTCCCGGAATGTAGGAACAGTAGGGCATACTTGCGAGAAATGATCTAGGGTTTTTATCCTAAGGATCTCTCGCTAAAAAGATGAAACTCGGTTTGACTTGGAACCCTAGGACCGACAATGTCGGCCTAATGCAATCAGGAATGGATTGTTATATCTAATCATGATTTTGTGATTATAAGACTCCATTCGATGGGTAAATAGTCCCATAGTTTTGATGCGACATGTGCAACAAGTTGCAGAGCCGCATGATCTTGTGATTTGATCACAAGGGAATGGCCAATTCCTCGGAATGAGATTGGCAGATTCTTACGCAAGTTATCTTGCAAGAGGATTAATAATTGTCCTAATATAGTACCTTTCTTGGGTAAAGTGACCAAGAATACGGGGATTAGATATTTGCTTGGAAGCAAAAGACCAAACAGTAAATTGAAATAACATATTTACTGCTAATAGCACTTAAGGTATTGGTTAAATCGGGTTAATAGGGTACGGCCCTAACCCAAGGATAAGGGTTAACAAACAAACCCTCGGGGATCTTGCCAAGTCGCAATTGACACCAGATTGAGTGCTGGATGCATTCGGAAAGAAGGATTCACTCCTTAGCAGCTGGCCAAAATAACGACCACCAGAAATGATTGTGCTTGTAACAGTTTAGAGAGCACTATTTTGCTTTGTTTACTCAAGGAATTAAAGGATGAAAAGATATCTAATGCTTCAGGTTGAAGGCCTAAAGGGAGAGGCAACTTCAGTTACCCCCGACTGTCTGCCTGACCCTAACCAAGGGGGTTGTTAATAGCGCCGGGAAGGTGGACAGAACCCGCCGCGAGAGGTCTCTTCGTTGAGCGCTACTTGAAGCAAGAGGACGCTTGGGTGCCAAAGGGGGCTCTGGTCGTAAATCCCTCGCCTTCCGGGCCCTGCACAAGAGGCCAACGTGACTCGGGATTGGATCTCGAGGCCCGCATACTAGTCTACAGGCAAAATATTGGATTAGTAATCCCTGTGGATTGCTGGATAGCCTTCGGGTGGATTATGGATAAGCCTACGGGCTGGACTTTATGTATTTCAAAGATAAATATGATAACCTATTGAAAAGGAACTTGTTTGACATTGCTTTTCTAGGTCAAGTGCTATGATTACGTGAAGGAACCAGTGCCTAACGGGCTAATTAAGGAAGCATATTGATACATGTCCAACTAAATGTGTTAGGTAATTAAATAACTAAGACAACCTGAGGAAAGTGCTGAGGATGTGGCCATAGGTCCGTCCTACGGATGGATGGTCTCGGTTGGCCGAGAACTTTTCTCAATCATGATAGACAGCAAGAAGATCGTTCAAAGGACACGAACAGCAAGGGCACTGACCTAGAATCTAAGTTATAATTATCCCGATTTATGTTGTTTTAGGGGAACGGAATGGGACTATGCCTTATGGCAGAGAGTTCAAACCTTGCATCCCTCTCGTTTCCCATTCTCCTTGAACCAAGTGCAGCGTGAATCCGCTTCGGACCTGGCGTTTCTCTATAAAGTAGTTCGCTTGGGGTTCAATGCTAGTTGCCGTTTAGGAAATGACCATTAGGGAAAAACCCTGATTTAGGTCGGTGCTAAGTGGAAACGGTCAGAATACTTCTGCTACATGGCAGACACGGAAAGGCCTAGATTGCAAACCCCGTGACATTCCATGGGAGTGTCGGGCGGAGCTTTCTAGACATTCTTTCTGATGGACTGCTAAGACGTATCCTGAAGATTACAGGTGGACACGGTACAGTTGGTATTAGAGCGAACCAAAGACGGATTTGTTTTTTTTATGAAATCTTAATAAGATGAAGTAAAGAAATGTTGTTGTTCCGAACATTTCCTTACTTTTAATACTGTCTTGTAGAATTATGAAGCATGGAATAGGTTCTTAGTGTTCCGAGTCATGTTTATGACTGCGATGCATTCCCCGGATTATCGACAAAGGGTTGAGATGATGAACATCCTAGAGCGTATTTATAACCCATCGCCTTTGTACATGGAACAAAGATGGATGGGTGCCTCAGGAATCTACTATATAGCTGCCCACCGGTTTGCATGCCTTCAAACCAACCTAAAGAGGATCAAGTGGTTGGAAGACCTGAAAGTCATGAAGCTATTCATTTTTGTGGAGGCTTACGTAAACTCAACTTTACATATTCGAGGTCGGAGGGTTGAGCTGAACTCATATGTATATGAGGAAGTGACCCGTGTAATCCCCGGCAACAGGATCAAGGTGTTGGGGCGCCATGAGAAAAATGGGTTCCAAAGGAAAGGATACCCTGATCTTCCAATGACTTACCGATTCCCCAAGATCCATGACCCAAAACCATACTATTATTCAGGTCATGTAAATAAATGTAATACAACATTATTCTCCCCAAACTAAATGTAAACAGTTGCCCTATCATCCCAAGAAATGTTGTATTCTAAAAGGGCTATGCCCATATAAATACAATAAGACTTCTTTTTATCAATGTTTGTTTGTTCATGAGAGTTGATAAGAAGTTTAGTGGTTAGATTACTTCGTTGATTAGCTGAAATGGAGATGAAATATAAATCGTAACGATTAACGAGTAATAACGTTAAGAAACCTTTATCCACGCACAACCCCAGGTACAAATCCCCAGTTCGCCTCCTACATCAAGTACTGTTGTAATCCAGGAGAAGAAGTTTCTTCTCAAGCAGATTAAGCCGCCCGAATTTGACAAAAAGAGAGGCAGGTCCGTCCAAGCAAATGCTGAAATTTCGATTGAATCCATGGAGGATTACTTTGAAGCAGTCGTTACTGTACCTGCCAACCAGGCTATGCTCGCTAAGCTGAAGCTCACCGGCGAAGCCAGGCTTTGGTGGAAGCAATGGTGCAGAGATCAAGGGATTGCAGAAGGATCCATTATCTAGGAGAAGCTGAAGAAAGCCGTGCAGGGAAGATACTTACCACCTGCGTATCGCCCGCAAAAAATGAATGAGTTCTACGAGCTAAAACAACTGGGGCTCACTCTTGACGCATACTACTCTAAATTCATCTCACTTCTGAAATATGCGCCACAGATGGACATGACACAGCAGGTGTCAAAATTTTGTGCTGGTTTAAATCCACCAATGAATACCCATCTCGAATCTGTGTGCCCATCAGATCTTCAGGACACACTCATTCGAGCTGCCCCTATGATTCAGGAGGTCCAGGCTAGACCAAGAGGTAACAAAACTTGGTCTTATAATGACACGAACAGAGGAGCATTTAGGCCTCAAATGAAGAGAGTTCAAGGTCAGAATCAGGGACAAAGAAAGAAAGCATGGAGTAATAATGTCAACAACTTTGTTCCTACTCAAAGCAATGGCCGAAACCTTCGTTGTTTCCACTACAACGAGCCCGGTCATTTCAAAAGGCAATGTCCCAAGCTTGGAGGAGGACATCGCCAAGCACCTTTCCAAGGAACTAGCCGTGGTCAGGGAGCTGCTACCTGAGGCAGAGGAAGAACCGCCTGCGTTGCCAATAGGCAAATGTGCGGAAGAAGAAGATTCGACCATGGAAGCAGAGTTTGAAAGGGCAACAGTCCATGCCGCTCTACACAAGAAAGGCCCAAATCGCCAGTTCTCGGTGATTCAAACACCGTCGGACTACCAAGGTAAAGGTTTAAAGACCTTGATTGATTGTGGCAGTACATATTCATTTATCTCACCAGCTTGTGCAAAAAGATTAGGAATAGCCACAGTAGAAGCACCTATCTTGCTTGTGGAATTGGCAAATGGTCGTGAGGTTACTTGTACCAGGCAAACTGCTAAGGTGGAATTCTTTCTGGGTGGAAAGACGACTTCGGTCAAATTCAGAGTCATGAGCCTAGGTATCCATGAGTGTCTACTCGGAATGGATTGGCTTAAACCTAATGATGCCCACATTCATTGTGGAAAGGACCGAATTTCCTTTCGGAACTCTGAAGGGGAATTAGTCACAACTCAAGGTGAGGCTGGAGTGCCAAAACTTCATTTGGCCAAGGCATCTCGGATTATAAAGGGAGTCAGAAAGGGACTACCTGTCTACTTGATTAAGCTCAACAAGTTAGATCAGAAGCAGGAGTCTAATGAAGGACCTTCATGGCTAAAGGAATACGCAGACGTATTTCCTGAAGAGTTGATAGAACTTCCGCCTCAAAGAGAAGTGGATCATGAGATCAAGCTAGTACTAAGAGCTGCGCCAATTGCAAAGAGACCTTATAGAATATCCATACCGGAAGCAATTGAGCTGAAGAAACAACTCAAGCAATTGCTAGATCAGGGCTACATCCATCCTAGCAGTTCATCATGGGGAGCTCCAGTACTGTTCCAGAAAAAGAAAGATGGAACGCTTCGACTGTGTATTGATTACAGAGGGTTGAATCAATCAACTGTCAAGAACAAGTACCCTATTCCTAGAATAGATGAGCTTCTTGATCGTCTTTAGGGTGCAAAGATCTTCTCCAAGATTGATCTCAGGTCTGGTTACTATCAGATAAGAATCAAGGAAGAAGATATCCCAAAGACGGCCTTCAACACAAGATATGGGCAATTTGAGTTCTTAGTTATGTCATTCGGGCTTACGAATGTGCTTGCCACCTTCAACAAGTTAATGCAGGATATCTTTAGGCCATATCTTGATGACTTCGTACTCGTCTTCTTCAACGACACTTTAGTCTATTCTAAACAAGAATAAGATCATGAGACCCAACTCCGGATTGTCCTTGAGACAATGAGGTCACATAAGCTGTATGCTAAGATGAAGAAGTGTGCATTCTTCAAACGTCAGATTGAATATCTGGGATTCATCATATCAGTGGAAGGAATCTTAGTGGACCTAGCCAAGGTCAGAGATGTGCTAGAATGGCCAATACCAACAACTGTCAAAGAAATACACAGTTTTCTTGGATTGACAGGATAGTATAGGGTCTTCATCAAAAACTATGCTTTGATAGCAGTACCTCTGACGGACTTACTGAAGAAGCAAACATCCATTGCATGGTCAACTCCTGAACAAACCAACTTTGATAGATTGAAGCAAAGTTTGGTATCAGCACCTATCCTAAAACTTCCAGACCTCAATAAGGAGTTCGAGGTAGTAACAGATGCTAGCACACGTGCCTTAGGTTGTGTGCTCATGAAGGAAGGTCATCTTGTAGCATACTCTTCAAGGAAACTGAAGAGTCATGAAAAGAATTATGCTACCCATGATCTGGAATTATTAGCTGTCATCAATGCTCTAAAGCTTTGGAGCTGTTTTAGCACAGCTTACCATCCCCAAACGGATGGCCAAACAGAGTGAGTCAATCAAGTCATCAAGGACATGCTTAGGGCACACTACTGTCATGAGCCAAAAAGGTGGATTCAATACTTGCCTTTGGTTGAATTTGACTACAATGCTTCTTACCAACAAAGCATTCAGATGACCCCTTTTCAAGCATTGTATGGTCATGACTGTCGAAGTCCCCTAAACTTCTCAGATCCAACCTTGAGGGTTGAGGCTTCAAGGCAGATGTTGGAAGAGATGGATGACCAAATGAAGTCAATAAGACAGGACATCCAAGCTGCCAAGGATAGACAGAAAGCATACGCGGATTTAAAGCGTCAAGATAGAATCTTCAAGGAGACATGGTCTTCATTCGCGTACACCCAAAGAAGAATTCTCTATCCTTAGGGAATTGCAAAAAGCTAAGTCCAAGGTATTGTGGACCATACAAGATCCTTAAGTGCCTAGGACCTAATGCATATAGACAGCAACTCCCTGAGAACCTAAAGGTTCATAATGTATTCCATATCAGCCTATTGAAGAAGTATGTACCTACCAACAAGTTGTAATGCCTAGTCAAGGAGTCCTTGAACTAAAGCCTGACAGGATCTTAGATGTTAGGGAGAGACAACTGAGATCCAGAACCTTGAGAGAATGCCTCGTCTAGTGGAAAGATTATCCCGAGCATGATGCCACTTGGGTAGATGAAAGCACTCTCAACCATCAAGATCCCCAGTTTATCTCGAGATGAGGACATCTCGATTCCTCCAAGGGGGAGAGAATGTAACATTCCCGATTTCTAAAAACACGCATTCTTCATGCGAACCGCCTCTTAGGAGGCCAAAAGGATAATTTATGGGAAATAATGGCAAATTTTTTTATCCCTCTCTCCCCCAGCCGACTATCATGCTAGAGGAGGGGGAAATAGCAAGGGTGATTGAGCATCCCTGCTGGATGCCATGGAGGGGGTAAGGCCATGCGTAAGGCCGCATGGGGGAGGGAGGATCCCCTCCCCTCACCTTTATAAGCCTTGTGGGGGAGAAGTGATGGTAAAGGCTGAAGCCGTCACACTGTTGTTGAGGAGGGGAGAGGGTAATGAGCAATCAGCATCGCTGTCGTCGTTAAAGGGGAGAGGAGAACCTCCAGCTACCATTGCCATTCGTCAGCTCGCCCTGCCGCCATCAAACCGCTAGCTGCCGCCATACTCCTTCCTCTAGGTGGGCTTCCACATTTTCCAAAAGCTTTAGGAGCTTCTTTGGAAGCTTCTAAAGCCTCCTTGAAGCCCCCCTTCTTGTGGGCTTCCTTGAAGGGCCTTCATGTGGGTTTAATAACCCCCCAAAATCCAAAAGCCCCTATTGTGGTTCTTATACCCCCTACCCCCGGGATTTTTCCACCCATTTCCTTGCAAATTCCACCTAACCCCCTTTCTGTGAGGTTCCCCACAAGTCCTCAAATCACTTCTTGTGGATTTTCCCTCCCCTACCGGTTTTAAGGCCTTTCATAGCATTCCCCTTAGGCTATTTAACCCGGGTTCCTCTTAAATCCTCTCCACACAAATAGCCATTTTAGCAATTCCCGTGGATTTTTTTCCCCCCCTCACATGTCATCCTAAAGTAATGCCAAGAGGCATATTTCACGGTGGATTCCGTGCCACGGTGGATTCCGTGAGGTTTTACGGTGGATTCCGTAAACTTTGTTGACCGGGGCTCATACACAAAGTGGATTCTTTGTGCAAGAAGTTGATGGGGATGCCTATCCTTTTCGAGCGTTTCATTAATTTAGTGTGTACATGGGTGATTCCATAGCGGGTGATTTTGCAAAATACATATTAAATTAATAAACGTTTATGAGTTTAGAGTGCGCACTCGTGATAAATTAAGGTTAGGATTGATTTCTAACCAGTTGATTTATTTATGTAGCTGAAGACTGCTAGGTATTCACTTTTGTCAGTTTAATTGTATTATTTTACTAACGATTGTGAATGCTTCAATTGATGTGTAGAGATAGCAGCAGTGGCGGAGGAAAGCATTAGAGGATAGTGTGTATTCAAGTTATCACTTATATTTTGATGGACACATACCTTAGGCATGGCGCCTATATTTGTCGCGCTTGTTTATTGAGGCGTTGGATATTTATTTATTATTTTGTATACGCATGGGTGCACGATTATGATATTTGTATTTGCACATTGTATTGGGTATGCCTGACTCTTTGGGCGCCCGCCCATTATCTTAATTTCTATTTTGAGACTCAAAAGCCAAAAACATGCTATTTTGTAATTTGGGCTATTATTTGAGCTTGAAGATGATTAATACATAAAATACATGATTTGTGGAGCGCTCACACAAGGCATGGAGGGAGATTGCACCAATTGGTCTCTTGTTCTTGTCGTGCATGCTTTCTACCTTGAGTTTTGTGCAAAAAGTAGAGTTCTTTTGTTCTTGGGGACCTTCCGGTGTTCACTACGCAAGCATACAGCATTCGATCTGTGCACCAGTGGTATCAGAGCGAAGCTGAGATCAAGAGCTTCCAATCACTGCCCATCTTGTGCGAAGGCGGAGCTCCTGGAACGATCGAGCTCTATGGTCAGTCTCATTGCGAACGGTCGATACGGCTGGATTCCTGGCGGTCAAGAACCTCTGCTAACAGCCTCTGATCGCGAAGGACCGGCCTGTAACGGCGGAGGACCACTCCTACATCCCTCTCTCCAAGTCGCTTTCTACAGAGAAAACAGTAATCTCCATATCTTTCATAAAGCTTAAAAGCTTAAGTTTAAAGGTTAGAAAGCTTAGTGTTAAGCTTTAAGAAGCTTAACTCCACAAATTCGTCATCGGGCGGCGTCAGTATACCGTCGTCGCGTTCAAATCCGTCACCAACATATTTCGTTACTTGAAAATCACATAGGCTTCATAAAGCCTTAAACTACTAAGTAATTCCTAAGTTCTGCAAGTCTTCAAAGTCTACAAGTTCTGCAAGTTCAAATTTACTTACCCAGCAAATCAGTCAAGTCACTAGAAGTCAGAACTAACTTGTGTCAAAAACTCCCATAAGGACTGTTCCTGCACAGAAGCACCGAACTGCAAAGTTGTTCCTTGGAAGACTCTGTTCGCATATGCAGACTTGCTGAGCCAGTTTCAGCATATGCAGAGGGTCAAACGCAGATTTTAAAAAGGTTTCAAATCCCGCAATTTCCAAAGACGAAGATCGTGAGCCAAACAAAAAAATCTATAAGTCTTGTACACCCGATCTTGAGGTATGCTCATCCCGCTAATTGGATTTTGAGAGTGTGAGGTCTTTTGAAGTTTTACAGGATGACGGAACCAAATATGGATGATTTAATGACTGAAGGCGATCTTCCTGAACCTACAGTGGAATAAAAGTTGGATTTAATTATGATGCAGTTGGATGAAGAACAAAGAGCCCGGCAAGCATTGCAAGTTCAATTGGCCAATTTACAAAGATCGACTATCGACAAAGAGGAACCACAACCTGAAGATCTTATCCGACGAACCATTGATGCGACTCTTGAAGCTCAATCCATCCGCAAAGAAACAAAGATAAGTAAAAGAAATTTCAAATTCCGTACTTTCAATGGCACTCGATATGGAAAAACTGTTCTTACATTCATTAGTCAGTTTGATGATTAGTTTCATGAGAAAACATACGCTGAAAAAGATAAAATCAAGTGTGTCACTAATCATTTAGTGGATAGAGCATCTCTTTGGTGGACCGTGGTTCGTAAGAGTATAGACTGTCCCACTACCTAGGAGAGTTTCAAAAAGAAGTTTATGCAGAATTTCCTTCCTCCACAATTCCATGAAAAAGCCATAAAGCAATGGGACCTTCTTCAGCAAAGAGATCGTGAGCCTATTTCTCAGTACACCGAACGCTTTTGGAATGCCTTACTTCAATTATGCATGCTTGAAGACGTACCTGAAGCGACTCATAAACGCAAGTATATGTCTGGATTACTTGGTCATTACTACGCTGAAGTCAATATGTTCAAGCCTGCAACTCTTGAAGATGCAATTTCTTTAGCTCATGACACTGAAGACAAGATTCGAGGAAGAGACAAGCGTCCACAACAATTTCAAACAAATGGTAACTATGGTTCTAAGCAATTCACTTCAAATTTTAGAAGATTCAATCAAAGTCGATTTCCTTCATCATCTTTCCATAAGTCTTGGACAAAACCACCTCCTTTACCATCAAATACCAATCAAAACCCTAAGCCATCTTCACAGCCAAATCCTAATATTCCTAGACTTCCTGCCATTGCAAACAATGTATCTAAAGCCAAACCTATAGTGTGTTACAAATGCCATCAACCTGGACATCTAGCAGCCAATTGCCAATCGAAGAAGCCACCTGTCCATATCAACTATCTTGGAGCAATGGAAGATGAAGAACATGAGGAAATGCCCGACTTTATGGAACATGATGATGGTAGTACACATGATTTTATTTCTGCAAAGTTAGTAAAAGAATTGAAATTACAAACTGTTCTTGTGCATTATCGCATTAAAGCAGCATTCTTAGGCACAAGGTATAATGGAACACAAGAGGTGCATGATCTAGAAATTCAAATTGGTGAATATACTGAAAGAAGGAATTTTCTAGTTGTACCATTACAGTCTAGTGATATCATTTTAGGTATGCCTTGGCGTCATCAGCATAATCCTGACATAGATTATTCTACGCATTCAATTAATATTCATTTTCAAGGAAAACACATTACATTGTATGGTATGCATGCATCTAATGCTTTTCCACTGCTTACTCATACTCAAGCTAAACGTGAATTACGCAAAAGTAGTAAATCTTATCTAATTTGGGTGAATGAACTGCAAGCTAAAGAAAAACATATGCACCCCAGGCATAAAGAATTCCTTGCACAATTTAAAGATTGTTTTGTTGAAGATTTCCCACCTGGATTACTCCTTCACGTCCTGAAGACCACAAAATAGATTTAATTCCTGGTACACAACCACCTTGTAAAGCACCATATAGGCATAACCAGATAGAGCAAAAAGAAATTCAAAATCAAGTTGAGGAATTATTAAACAGAGGATTGATTAGCCCTAGTAGTTCTCCATTTGGCGCACCTATTTTGTTGGTAAAGAAGAATAATAATACTTATCGTATGTGCATTGATTATCATACCCTAAACAAGATTACTATAAAGAATAGATATCCAATTCCTAGGGTAGATGATCTTATGGATAAACTACAAGGTTCTGCCATATTTAGTAAAATAGATCTTAAATCTGGTTATCATCAGGTGAGATTAGATAAATCTGGCATATTCAAGACTGCATTTAGAACACAATTTGGTCATTATGAATTTCTAGTGATGCCTTTTGGATTGACTAACGCACCTGCTACATTTAGAAGAATGATGAATCGCATATTTTTGAAATACCAGCATTGCGTTATAGTATTCTTTGATGATATCTTGGTATTCAGTAAAAATGAGAAAGAACATTATGAACATCTGTCTTTGGTTTTCAAGTTGTTGAAAGATAATCAATTGTATGCTAATCCGGAAAAGAGTGAGTTCTTTCAAATAGAAATTGAATATCTAGGTCATATTGTGTCATCAGAAGGTATTAAAGTTGACCCCAAGAAGATAGAAGCAATATTGAACTGGCCAATACCTAAAAATGCGCATGAGTTATGTTCTTTTCTAGGTCTTGCTAGTTTTTACAGAAAATTTGTGCGAAATTTTTCATTACTTGCTTTGCCTTTGACTAAACTTTTAAAGAAAGGTATTGTTTATCATTGGTCTGATAATCAACAGAAATCTTTTGATTTATTGAAACATGCATTAACCCATGTTCCTATATTACAACTACCTGATTTTAATAGACCATTCTTTTTAGTAGTTACTGATGCTAGCGAATCTGGAATAGGAGCCGTACTTATGCAAGATAATCATCCCATAGCCTATTCTAACTGTAAATTGAAACCATCCGAACTTAAATATTCCACATATGATAAAGAATTGTTAGCTATTGTACAAGCTCTAAAACAATGGAAATATTATTTAATGGGTTCTGAGTTTATGATTAAGACTGATCAACAAAGTATTAGACATTTACTTAGTCAACCTCAAATATATGACCGACATATCAAATGGGCAGCTTTTATTCAGAGTTTTCATCCCCTTATTCAATATCAACCAGGTAAAGAAAATGTAGTGGCCGATGCATTAAGTAGAAGACCGACCATTCATAATATCTCTATTATATCATTTGATTCTCTAACTCCTATGAAAGATACTTATTATCAGGACATTACTTTTCATGCTGATTGGAATAAATTAGTTGGAAATAACTGGATTCCTATTGATTCATTGTCTTACAATGATGGATTCATGTTTTATGAAAAGAGATTATGTGTTACAGTTCCATTTAGATCTTTTGTTCTGAATGAGATTCATTGTCCTCCATATCAAGGTCATAGAGGTATTATATCTACTTTACGTACATTAACTGAAGATTTTTATTGGCCACATATGGACACTGATGTATCTAACTTTGTTTCTGAATGTTTGGTTTGTCAAAGAGTTAAGAGACATCATGGTAAACAGTATGGTTTACTTATGCCTTTATCTATTCCATCAAAACCATGGGAACAGATTTCTATGGATTTTATTACTGGTTTACCTAATACTAAAGCTAACCATGACATGATTTGGACTGTAGTAGAAAAGTTTAGTAAACAAGCATATTTCATTCCATGTAAGAAAACTTTAACAACATCTCAGGCAGCACAATTGTTTTTTAAAACTGTTTTCACTAATCATGGATTACCAAAAGTTATTATTTCTGACCGTGATTCTAGATTTTGTAACAACTTTTGGATTACTTTGTTTGCTAACCTAGGAACAAAGATTGATTTCTCATCTACATTTCATCCTGAAACTAATGGACAAACAGAAGCCACTAACAGTACTATTTTAGATATTTTACGTGCTTACACTATTTCTAAACCACAGACATAGGACACACACTTACATTTATTGCAGTTTGCATATAACAATACACCACACATATCTACAAAGAAAGCACCATTTGAAGTGATTTATGGTTATAGATTGTCTACACATGTTGCATCTTTATCAAATAGAATTTAGAGTGTTGATGATATTGCTAACATGCACGCTACTATTTTTGATGAGGTTAAAGACATGATTGCCAAAGCCTAGCAATCGTATACAAAACAAGCCAATAAGAAAAGACAGGCCATGAATTTCAAAGTTGATGACTATGTTTGGTTGAGAATAGAAAAACGTAGATTACAAAGTGTAGATAAACACCCAGTTGTGAAATTAGCACCTAGATTCTATGGACCATTTAAGATCATTCACAAAATCAATGACAATGCATTCAAGTTAGAACTACCACCTCACTGGAAAATTCACAACACATTTCACATTAGTTTATTACAACCCTTTAGAGGCCAATTACCTGTACACCCTGTTTATGAAAACCCACCTTTGTTAGATGAAGAGACTAAAATACTTGAACCTGAAGCTATCATAGATACTGATTTTATGACCACTAGAACTGGCCGTAGATATTCTAGATATTTGGTCAAGTTTAAAAACCATCCTGTTGAAGAGACCCAATGGATGCACGCTAGAGGTTTAAATGCTTTTCCCACTCTATTAGCTCCACATTGAGCTAATAGCAATTGAGGACAATTGCTATCCCACCCCGGGGGTATGATGCCATGAGGCATATTTCACGGTGGATTCCGTGCCACGGTGGATTCCGTGAGGTTTTACGGTGGATTCCGTAAACTTTGTTGACTAGGGCTCATACACAAAGTGGATTCTTTGTGTGAGAAGTTGATGGGGACGCCTATCCTTTTCGGGCGTTTCATTAATTTAGTGTATACATAGGTGATTCCATAGCAGGTAATTCCGCAAAATACATTTTAAATTAATAAACGTTTATGAGTTTAGAGTGCGCACTCGTGATAAATTAAGGTTAGGATTGATTTCTAACCAGTTGATTTATTTATGTAGCTGAAGACTGCTAGGTATTCACTTTTGTCGGTTTAATTGTATTATTTTACTAACGATTGTGAATGCTTCAATTGATGTGTAGAGATAGCAGCAGTGGCAGAGAAAAGCATTGGAGGATAGCGTGTATTCGAGTTATCAATTATATTTTGATGGGCACATACCTTAGGCATGGCACCTATATTTTGTCGCGCCTGTTTATTGAGGCGTTGGATATTTATTTATTAGTTTGTATGCGCATGGACGCACGATTATGATATTTGTATTTGGACATTGTATTGGGTATGCCTAACTCTTTGGGCACCCGCCCATTAGCTTTATTTCTATTTTGAGCTAAAGCAAACTCAAAAGCCAAAAGCGTGCTATTTTGTAATTTGGGCTATTATTTGAGCTTGAAGATGATTAATACATCAAATACATGCTTTGTGGAGCGCTCACACAAGGCATGGGGGAGATTGCACCCAATTGGTCTCTTGTTCATGTCGTGCATGCTTTCTACCTTGAGTTTTGTGCAAAAAGTTGAGTTCTTTTGTTCTTGGGGACCTTCCGGCGTTCACTACGCGAGCATACATCATCCGATCTATGCACCATAAAGGCCCTTCCTAGGGACTTTTATAAACCCTTTCAAAAGGGGTCTTTATAACCCGGATTCCTAAGCTACCTTTTCCCCCTTTTGCATACCACAAAGCTATTTTCTTTTTCCCCTTTCCGTGTAGACAATTTGCACCCTCGAAGCTCCTATGTAAGGAAGGAAAATTTCATCAGTTCCATTTCTAAGGATCGATTCTGAAGGACGGTGGAATCACAAAGGGAGATTCATGTGCAAAGGAGACGGCCAACATCATAAATCTGCATCCAAGGCGAAAAGGCCGAATTCGCGATGGCTCCTAAGAAAGCACAAGGCGCAACCGCAGGAGGATCGTCTCCTAATATCCATGTGGACATTTCACCACAAGTCCAAGTTCTTCTTCCTAAATTTGATTAACGTCGTAATATTTCAATTATGCATGGATCATTTGAGGAATTAGGATGCATGTTTTTTCGATTGAAAATACTTTGGCTAATAGCTCACAATTGAGAGATTCGGTCATTAGTATTTTTCAATAAAACGAACAAAATAAAGTGAGCATAAGATTTCTATGCATTTCTAGCAAGTGGGTTTTATGCATTAATTAGATTAATTAATGCCCATCTTTACAAAACGGAATTATGATAGTACACTTCAGCATGGAAGGAATAAACCGCATATCACATTATTAAACATCTTTTCTTTGAAATGATTCGTTATAGAAAGTTGCTAGCAAACGTAGGAAATTGCTAGGGCTCCATGAAGAAGATTTAACTCTAGACAAGTGGCCTAAAAACTCAAATCAACGAAAGGTTGTGTAAGTTCTACATACGACAAATTCATTCGGAAATGAAAGTAGAAAAAGGCTGCATGTTTAAACATAAAATCCTAAAGCCTAGTAGCATGAATCTTGTTTGCATGTTATAGGATGATCAATTGGAATTATGCTATAACTTAACCTATGCTTTGATCTTAACCCGAAAAGTTAGGGTTTGTAAATCAACTTATATGTAGGCAATGAATCATGTGGTTACCGAAATGGTGGCGTAATTATCTTCAAGAATAGACAAGTTAAATTGGTTTAAACCTAAACACCTAAAAACCGTGAGAGATTCGTTTAGGAAGGGTTAATTCAATGCAACCTATCCCAAAGAGCTAACTAGGATTTAACATGTTGAGGACGTGTCCTAGTCACTCTTATTGCCAAAGTTGAAACTCCTATACCCTAAAGACTTGCCCACATTCCCGGAATGTAGGAACAATAGGACATACTTGCGAGAAATGATCTAGGGTTTTTATCCTAAGGATCTCTCGCTAAAAAGATGAAACTTGGTTTGACTTGGAACCCTAGGACTGACAATGTCGGCCTAATGCAATCAGGAATGGATTATTATATCTAATCATGATTTCGAGATTATAAGACTCCATTCGATGGGTAAATAGTCCCATAGTTTTGGTGCGACACTTGTGCAACAAGTTGCAGAGTCGCATGATCTTGTGATTTGATCACAAGGGAATGGCCAATTCCTCGGAATGAGATTGGTAGATTCTTATGCAAGTTATCTTGCAAGAGGATGAATAATCATCCTAATATAGTACCTTTCTTGGGTAAAGTGACCAAGAATACGGGGATTAGATATTTGCTTGGAACCAAAAGACCAATCAATAAATTGAAATAACATATTTACTGCTAATAACACTTAAGGTATTGGTTAAATCAGGTTAATAGGGTACGGCCCTAACCCAAGGATAAGGGTTAACAAACAAACCCTCGGGGATCTTGCCAAGTCACAATTGACCCCAGATCGAGTGTTGGATGCATTCGAAAAGAAGGATTCACTCCTTAGCAGTTAGCCAAAATAACGACCAGTGGAAATGATTGTGCTTGTAACAGTTTAGAGAGCACTGTTTTGCTTTGTAACAGTTTAGAGAGCGCTACTTGGAGCAAGAGGATACTTGGGTGCCACAGGGGACTCTGGCTGTAAATCTCCGCTTTCGGGCCCTACACAAGAGGCCAACGTGACTCAAGATTGGATCTCAAGGCCCGCATACTAGTCTACAGGAAGAATCTTGGATTAGTAATCCCTATGGATTGCTGGATAGCCTTCGAGTGGATTATGGATAAGCCTACGGGCTGGACTTTATGTATTTCATGTAAAATATTACACGGCGCAGCGAACAGAATCTGAGAAAGAGATAGAGAGTACACAACAGATAAGAGGAGAATCAGTAAAATTCTTTAACTCCAAACAACTGATACAAAGATGGCTCTGTCCACCCGTGCGCTTCCACTGTGTGAAGCTTAGATGGCGATCTAGACAGAAGATAGGTGAAGAGCTTAAGGCTAGCTGGAACAACAACTCTGACTGGGTGAAAGATGAGTGTAAGATGGCTGCGAAGGGGTTTAGCTTTTATAGCCCGCGAAGGTCGTTAGGTCGGCCTGCTGACCGACCTACCATATGAGCCTCCACTAGTCGGCCAGGGAATATTCCAGGGAATATTCCCTTTACCATCGGGCCGGGGGCGCTGCCCCCGGACCCCCGCCAGGGGGGCCGCTGGCCCCCCTGGGACCCCCCAGCCAGGGGCCGCTTCCGCGGCCCCCGGACCCCACAATAGGGGCCCCTTTTAACTCCCTTACCACGCAACTCAATGCAATGTGCCTCGAGTTGCTACCAGCTTAACCACTCCGTCTAACCCAAAGATTAGACCCACAATGGTCACCTTTTTGCCATCCGGTCACATAGACCTCATCTGATATACAAGTCAGGACTCCACCAATGTCCGGGCTCACACTTGGCTTCTCCTCATAATGGGGGCCTTACAACTTTGAGCACCATGGATCATTGGTAGTACCTAATGAGGGTGGGGCATTGATCATATCTAACACCCCCCCTCAATGTCCACCCATAGGTGAACTATCTCCTCGGCCCAATGCCGAGTCTCTGAAGATGAACTTGAAGCAGATCCTTCGTAAGTGCTTTGGTGAAGATATCTGCTCCATTCTCCTCTGTTGGACAGTAGACCAATTCCACTATCCCATCCTCCATCAAATCACGCACATAGTGATACTGGATCTCTATATGTTTGGTGCGTGCATGAAACACTGGATTTTTGGCAATGGCGATGCAACTCTGATTGTCACATCTCAGCACAGTTGGTTCTTCATCCTGCACTCCCATATGCCATAGAATCCTTCTCAACCATACGGCCTCACATGCAGCAAAACAAGCTGCCTTGTACTCTGCTTCGGTAGAAGACAATGCCACTGTTGGTTGCTTCTTACTAATCCAAGAGAAAATTCCTGAACCCAAAGAGAAACAATAACCAGAAACTGACTTCCTGGAATCAATGTCTCCTGCCCAATCTGAGTCACAGTTCCCCACAAGAGAAGTTCCGAAACTGTATGTGATACCATAGTCAAGAGTTTTCTTCAAGTATCTGAGCACCCGCATCCCAGCCTTCCAATGACTCTCATGAGGTTTGTTTGAGAACCTGCTCAAAACACCAACAGCAAAACTGATATCTGGTCTGGTGTTACACAAGTAGATTAGACTGCCGACCAACCTCCTATACCTCCCAATGTCTGCTAGTGCTGATGTATCCTCAACGGATAACTTTACATTCACCTCCATAGGTGTAGCTATCTCCTTGCACTCGGTCATACCAAATGCCTTCAAGATCTCCCATGCATACTTCTTCTGAGAGATGAAGATCTTTCCTGGCTCTTGCCAGACTTCAATCCCCAAACAATAGTGCAGCAAGCCCAAGTCTGTCATTTCAAACTCAAAACTCAAAGCCTTTCGAGTTTGGTTGATCATATCTTCATAGTCACCTGTAATAAGAAGGTCGTCCACATATAGGACAATCACTACAGACTTTTTACCATCCCTGTAAACATACAAGTTAGCATCTGAGGCACATCTTTTGAAGTTTAGGTTTAAAAAGAACCTATCTATCCGCTGGTACCATGCTCTGGGGGCTTGTTTCAGCCCATACAATGCCTTCTTCAGTTTACACACTTTGTTCTCAGAATGGGGGGCCTCAAACCCTGGTGGCTGAGCCACGTACACCTCCTCCTTGAGGTCACCATTTAAGAACGCTGACTTAACATCCATTTGGTACACTGGCCACTTCTTGTGGGCAGCCACTGCAAGTACCGTGCGAATAGTGGCCATTCTGGCAGTTGGGGCAAATGACTCTTGAAAATCAAACCCTTCAACTTGTGAAAATCCTTGGGCAACCAGTCTAGCTTTGTACTTTTCTAAGGTACCATCAGCCTTGTACTTTACCTTCCAGATCCACTTGGTGCCAATAATCTTCCGCTTTGCTGGCCGATCCACTAGCACCCAAGTGTCATTCTTCATTATGCTGTCATACTCCGCCTGCATAGCAGCCTTCCATGATGGATCTGCAAGTGCTTCTTCTAAGTCAGTTGGCTCCTTTACTTCTCTCATAATCTCAACCATCAAGGCCATGTTGACTATGTGAGCAGAAGCCCTCCTTTGCTCCTCTATTCTCTGAGACCTCCTTGGTCCGTCTGCCTTCTCCTCAACAGATGCAGGCATAGGATTATTGTGGTCATAGAGCTGCTTCACCCAGCGCGGCAATGGCTTTTCCGGTGGGGTGATGTCAGTTTGGTGAACTTTTTCCTCATCATCTGAAGATGATGCTTCCTCCTCCTTAAGGATAGGGATAGCTCTCGGGACAGGTTCATAGTGGACTACTTCTTCGCTTGATGATAAAGTGGAAGACCTTGCCTTCTCCTCCTCCACTGTATGCGGCTCCTCCTTGAACACCACATCACGGCTCGCGATGATCTTCTTTGCCTCTTGGTCATATAACTTGTAAGCCTTCTGCTCATCACTATAACCCAAGAAGATACATTTTCTGCTTTTTGGTTGTAACTTGTTTCTCTTCTCATCTGGAACATGTGCATAACATTCACATCCAAAAATTCTGAAATGTGAAACAGATGGTTTCTTACCAGTGTAAGCCTCATGAGGTGTTTTTCCCTTGAGAGCCTTTGTGTAGCTCCGATTTAGAATGTAGACTGCAGTATTAACAGCTTCAGCCCAAAAATGGTTAGGCAATCCCTTGCCCTTTAGCATGCATCTTGCCATCTCCACAATGGTACGATTCCTGCGTTCCACAACACCATTCTGCTGAGGTGTGTGAGGCGTCGTCAATTGACGCTTGATCCCTTTGCTCTTGCAAAAGCCTTCAAACTCCTTTGAGTTGAACTCACCACCACCATCTGTTCTAAATTTCTTCACACTTTTCCCTGTTTCATTCTCAACAAGTATTAGCCATTCTTTAAACTTACCAAAAGCTTGAGCCTTATCACGAAGGAAGTACACCCACATCTTCCTACTGTAGTCGTCGACAATCAACATAAAATAAGAAGATCCCCCCAAGGCCTGTGTAGGCATCTTACCACACAAGTCAGCATGCACCAACTCTAGAGGAGCATGTGCTCTATTCTTGCTTTCTTGTGGAAATGCCTTTCTCTGTTGCTTGCCCATCATACAAGCTTCACATGGTTCCTTCAATTCAGTTATTGTAGGTAGGTGAGCAACCATACCTTGCTTTTGCATCTCCTTCAATACTGCAAATCCGATGTGTCCAAACCTTTCATGCCAAAGCTTACTTGTGCCCACTCCAGCGGTGGCTGTAAGAGCACTTAGCTCATACAGGTTGTTCCTCCTTTCTCCTTTGCCAACAATTGTGCCAGCACTATCAATAATTTCTGCACCTGTCTTCTTGAACCTCACTTCATGACCAAGATCAGTTATGGCAGCAACTGATAAGAGATTTCTTCTGATTTCGGGAACATACAACACATTTGAAAGCTTTTTGACTTCACCATTTGCAGCAACAAAAGAAATAGTACCTGTGCCCGCAGCAGGGCATTTAGCATCATTTCCAACCGTCACCGTGATGGATTCTTGTAGAGGCTGCATAGAACTGTATAGACCTTTCTTGTTGGTCATGTGACGGGAGGCCCCACTATCCAACACCCAAGAGTCAGTGGTAGATTCTTCTTGCGCCGAGGAGCACACTTCCTCAATGGTCGCCATGAATAATTCCAACTCTGCTTCAGCCGTATTGGCTGTCTCTTTCCCTTTAGTTTTAAGGGTACCATTCTTTTCATCTGCCTTCTTGACACGACAATCTGCAATTGCATGTCCTTTCTTCTTACAGTAGAAGCACTCTCCTTGAAACTTCTTCTTGCCGCCCTTTTTCTTTTTGTCACCATCATTTTTGGTGGAGGAAACACCTTTGCCTTTTGCATTGGCAGAGAATGCAGCATCTCCATTGTTGCTTCCTTCTCGGGCTTTCAGCCTCAACTCCTCCTCCATTAATAATGCACAAAACTCCTCAAAAGTCAAAGCTTGAGGTCTCACCTGAGTATTAAGGGCAGTTACTAGTCCATCAAACTTTTGTGGACAAATCCGAAGACACCTCCGAGCTAGCTCTTCGCTAGTCTTTTGTATCCCAGCGCCAGCCATCTGGTCGCGCAGATTCTTAATCCGAGTGATGAATGCTTCAACCGTCTCTCCTTCAGCAAACTTCTCCGCTGCTAGTTGATTCTCCAAGTTTTGAATCCTTGTTTGGTTTCGTGTTTCATACTGACTCCTTAGTACATTCCAAGCCTCTGACGCTTTGGTTGTATGCTGAATCAGAGTCAAAACACTGTCAGAACAGCTTGTAACTAAGGCACACAATGCATCTGCATTCCTTCGTTTCCAAGCTCGTAGAAGATCTGCATTCGGAGGAATCATCACACTAGGATTTGATGGGTCGGGGGTAGGCTGTGGTTCTGCGTCAGTCCCCAGCACAGTCTCCAGAAGCTCAGAAGAATCAAGGATAGTAGTAATTTTGAACTTCCACAAGGTGTAGTTTGTACCATCTAACTTGCCTTCGCTGAAGGTTGGTGGACGAATCCTCAGTGTTTGAATAGCCGGTACAGCAGCACCACCTCCTGCACCGCTTCCTGATGCGCCAGAACTGCTTCCCGGAGTCGACATCGTTTCTCTTTGCTGTTGAAGCCTTTGCCTCTTGCACTCTCTCCGATCTCTAGAGCCCCCTGGGCTCTGATACCATGTAAAATATTACACGGCGCAGCGAACAGAATCTGAGAAAGAGATAGAGAGTACACAACAGATAAGAGGAGAATCAGTAAAATTCTTTAACTCCAAACAACTGATACAAAGATGGCTCTGTCCACCCGTGCGCTTCCACTGTGTGAAGCTTAGATGGCGATCTAGACAGAAGATAGGTGAAGAGCTTAAGGCTAGCTGGAACAACAACTCTGACTGGGTGAAAGATGAGTGTAAGATGGCTGCGAAGGGGTTTAGCTTTTATAGCCCGCGAAGGTCGTTAGGTCGGCCTGCTGACCGACCTACCATATGAGCCTCCACTAGTCGGCCAGGGAATATTCCAGGGAATATTCCCTTTACCATCGGGCCGGGGGCGCTGCCCCCGGACCCCCGCCAGGGGGGCCGCTGGCCCCCCTGGGACCCCCCAGCCAGGGGCCGCTTCCGCGGCCCCCGGACCCCACAATAGGGGCCCCTTTTAACTCCCTTACCACGCAACTCAATGCAATGTGCCTCGAGTTGCTACCAGCTTAACCACTCCGTCTAACCCAAAGATTAGACCCACAATGGTCACCTTTTTGCCATCCGGTCACATAGACCTCATCTGATATACAAGTCAGGACTCCACCAATGTCCGGGCTCACACTTGGCTTCTCCTCATAATGGGGGCCTTACAACTTTGAGCACCATGGATCATTGGTAGTACCTAATGAGGGTGGGGCATTGATCATATCTAACATTTCAAAGATAAATATGATAACCTATTGAAAAGGAACTTGTTTGACATTGCTTTTCTATGTCAAGTGGTATGATTACGTGAAGGAACCAGTGCCTAACGGGCTAATTAATGAAGTTGATTGATACATGTCCAACTAAATGTGTTAGGTAATTAAATAACTAAAACAACCTGAGGAAAGTGCGGAGGATGTGACCATAGGTCCGTCCTACGGATGGGTGGTCCTGGTTGGCCGGGAACTTTTCTCAATCATGATAGACAGCAATAAGATCGTTCAAAGGACACAAATAGCAAGGGCGCTGACCGAGAATCTAAGTTATAATAATCCCGATTTTTACACTGTTTTAGGGGAACGGAATGGGACTATGCCTTATGCAGAGAGGTCGAGCCTTGCATCCCTCTCATTTCCCATTCTCCTTGAACCAAGTGCAGCGTGAATCTACTTCGGACTTGGCGTTTCTGCGTAAAGTAGTTCGCTTGGGGTTCGAGGCTAGTTGCCGTTTAGGAAATGACCATTAGGAAAAAACCCTGATTCAGGTCGGGTCCTAAGTGGGAACGGCCAGAATACTTCCGCTACGTGGCAGATGCAGAAAGGCCTAGACCGCAAACCCCGTGACATTCCATGGGAGTGCTAGGCAGAGGTTTCTAGACATCCTTTCCGATGGACTGCTAAGACGTGTCCTGAAGATTACAGGTGGATATGTTACATTTATATTCCTCGATAATTTGCTTTTTCTCTGTTCTCCTTCTCTCTCTCCCTCTCTTTTTTCTTTTTTACTATGTATATTTCTCTTGGTTTTTTTCCTTATTTTTTCTTCTCTTTCAAGTTTTTTTCTCGCTCTCTTTTTTTAATATATTTTTTATTCTCTATTTTTCTCTTTTCTCTTTTCCTTTCTCTTCCTCTATTTATTTTTTCTTTCAAATTATATATTCTCTCTAAGTCAAAAACTATATTAAAAAAGGTTGAATTTAAAAAATCTTTTTTTTTCCTCTCTCCATCTCTTTCTTTTTTAAAAAATCATTCATTCTTCTTCTTCTTCTCTCTCTTCTTCTATCTCCCTTTCAAAGTGTGTGAGAAACTATATTCGAAAGACTTTACATTTAAAAAAGATTTTAAAAATGTTTAATTAAAAAAGTTTAATCTGAGAGAGAGAGAGAGAGAGAGAGAGAGAGAGAGAGAGAGAGAGAGAGAGAGAGAGAGAACTTAGGCCCTATAAATGAGAGAGAGAGGGAGAGGGAGGGGGGAGAGGAATTATAAGTGAGAGAGGGGGGGGGTTATTTAAAAAAGCAAGGTGAGGGGGGTTTTAATGAAAAAAGGAAGGGGGAAGAGAAAAAGAAAGATTACATTTGAGAAACAGGGGAGGGGAGGGGAGGGGTAGGGGATTTGATTGAAAAAGAGAGGTTTGGAAAAGGGGGTAGGTTTGGGAAGCCCTCTAGAGTTTTGGGTCTTTTCGAATCTACATCGAAAATAATATAATAGTAAGATTTTGTGGGGTCCTGCAAAGAAAATACAATATATGCCACAAAGCTTGGGATATTTTGCAATAAAAATTTGAAGCTCAATACAAAGCTACTAGATTTACTTTGTGGACAATGATTATGAATATAAATTTGGATCAGGATATTATGGGTTGTTAGCTGAAGTACATGGAACTTAGCTTGTATGTATTGGTAAGGAAATAAAGGACCTCTTAGTGATAGTTATCCTCTTAGACAATTTTATTAGATTAATATATTACTATCATAACTACCTTATGATCCCCACCTCTTATCTATTAAGAAAATCCAAAAAACAAAAAGATGAATACTTCTAGAAAAAACATCTCTCATCAGTTATAAGTTGAAAAGGAAGGTCATTCGCACATGCACTTATTAATAGTTGGTTGCATCAAAACTACACAATAAGAAAACATATTGATAAGAAAAATGTGATGGTCACTATAAGGAAGGTACCTCTCACGAGAGTCTCTATAGAAAAATAATAGTGATTGCCAATGAACATTTTACTTGGATATGTTCATTTCAATCTTATTGATTTCAACTCAAAGGGGGTTTTTTTTATTGTAGGTATGAAAAATGTAACTCATGATAAAAAGTTTCAAGGTTATTTTGAGTAGATTTTGCCATAAGAATGAGGGACTATCTAGTAGACATTAGTTAAGGAACAAACGATGAATCTTAGTAGACTAGAGGGATTAATCATAAGATTAATAAGTGAACAACTACTTAATGTGATAGTCAACCATTGAATCTAAACAAACCGACGGTATTCTTCGTAAGGAAATATAGGACCTCTAAGTGATAATTGTCCTCTTAGATAAGCTTATAAGATGAATGCATTACTATCATACCTAACTTATGCTCTCCACCTCTTATGTATTAAGAAAATCCAAAAAACAAAAAGATAAATACTTCTAGAAAAGAGCATCTCTCATCAATTATAAGTTGAAAAGGAAGGTCATTCGCACATGCACTTATTAATAGTTTGATGCATTGAAATTGCATAATAAGAAAACATATTGATAAGAAAAATGTGATGGTCACTATAAGGAAGGTACATCTCATGAGACTCTCTATAGAAAAATAATGGTGATTGTCAATGAGTATTTTACTTGGATATGTTAATTCCAACCTTATTGATTTCAACTCAAAGGGGGTTTGTTTGATTGTAGGCATGAAAAATGTAAATCATCATCATAAAAACTTTCAAGGTTATTTTGAGTAGATTTTTCCATAAGAATGAGGGACTCTCTAGTAGACATTTGGTAAGGATATTTGCTACATTGATCGAACGGTGAATCTTAGTAGATTATAAGGATTAATCATAAGATCAATAAGTGATCAACTACTTAATGTAATAGTCAAATTTTGAATCTAAATAAACCGATGGTATTATTCATATGGTCATGAACTAAACTTCCGAATCGCAAAATCTAAATACTTTATCAGGCTCTCTGGTTCTCTCCTAACCACCTAGTCTATGTAGCAAATGATCACACATTGAAGTATTTGTTCATTAAATCTTTTTGTGAATAACTAGTAGGTTACATATGTGACTTACCAATTTCAAACTTCTCAAACCAAATCTCTCCTTCCACACACATTGTACACACACTTGGATTTTCAAAAAAAGAATAATAGTCATTATTGAAATAAATAAATATTCAAGAATATTTTTGCTCACAAACATGAAGAATATTTCCTTTACAAAGACATACAAGTTGCAGTTCAACCCAAAAAATTTCCAATCATGTAAATTAGCCTTATATCCATGGGTTCTAGTTGGGGAAGAGCACAAGGGTGACCAAAAAAAAGGTGGCAACTCTAACAACTGCTTCTTGAGGTGAAAAGTGAACAAAACAATTGTGGGTAGTTCTATAGAAGAAAAAGACATGTAGGACATTAATGTGGCCATCCCTTATTCAAGAGCCCTTCAACTAGCACTAGCACCTCTTTGCCTCATGTAGATTATGTGGTAGAGGTTGAGGTAATGAAAATAAAAGTTTTAATAGAAGATATTGAGAGAAAACTAATCCTATGTCTTGAGGATTCCATCACAATAGACACTCTCAATTTGTAGGTACCCTACAAGGAGTCAATGCTAGCTGTGGTTGGAGTAGGGGAAGGAGGTGTAGACCTTAATTCAGATGAATTAGAATAAGTTTGTTAAATTCTTGCATGAGAAGAGTTTTGAGGTTTCAAAAATTCCCTATAAGAGATCCTAGAGAGAGAAAATATTTCAAAGAAAAAAATTTGTTTTTCAAACATTTATATTTTGACAAATAAATATATTTTAAATTGTTAAGAAGTTTTTATCACTAATATTCTCATGGCTCGTTTAAAACTTAGAAATCTAGGTTGCCATAAAGGTGACAATGATTGACAATGGGCTGTTAGCTGAAGTACACAGAACTTAGCTTGTATGTATTGGGAAGGAAATACAAAACCTCTTAGTGATAATTGTCCTCTTAGATAAGCTTATTAGATCAATGCATTACTATCATAACTAACTTTGTGGAAAGTGAACAAAACAATTGTGGGTAGTACTATAGAAGAAAAAGACATGTAGGGCATTAATGTGGCCATCCCTTATTCAAAAGCCCTTCAACTAGCACTAGCACCTTTTTGCCTCATGTAGATTATGTGGTAGAGTTTGAGGTAATGAAAATAAAATTTTTGATAGAAGATATTGAGAGGAAACTAACCCTATGTCTTGAGGATTCCATCACAAGAGACACTCTCAAATTGTAGGTAGCCTACAAGGAGTCAATGCTAGTTGTGGTTGGAGTAGGGGAAGGAGGTGTACACCTTCATTCAGGTGAATTAGAATAAGTTCATTAAATTCTTGCGTTAGGAGAGTTTTGAGATTTCAAAATTTCCCTATAAGAGATCCTAGAGAGAGAAAATATTTTAGAGAAAAAATCATTTTTTGGTTTTTCAAATATTTATATTTTGACAAATAAACATATCTAAAGTCATTAAGAATTCATTATCACTAATATTCTCATGGCTGGTTTAAAACTTAGAAATCTAGGTTGCCATAAAGGTGACAATGATTGACAATCGGCTGTTAGCTGGAGTACACAAAACTTAGCTTGTATGTATTGGAAAGGAAATAGAGGAACTCCTAGTGATAATTGTCATCTTAGATAAGCTTATTAGATCAATGCATTACTATCATAACTAATTTATGCTCTCCACCTCTTATCTATTAAGAAAATCCAAAAAACAAAAAGATGAATACTTTTAGAAAAGAGCATCTCTCATAAATTATAGGTTGAAAAGGAAGGTCATTCGCACACGCACTTATTAATAGTTGGATACATCAAAATTGCATAATAAGAAAACATATTGATAAGAAAAATGTGATGGTCACTATAAGGAAGGTACCTCTCACAAGTCTTTGCATGCATCGAAAAATAATGGTGATTGTCAATGAACATTTTACTTGGATCTGTTAATTCCAACCTGATTGATTTCAACTCAAGGGGGGTTTGTTTGATTGTAGGTATGAAAAATGTAACTCATGTCATGATAAAAACTTTCAAGGTTCTTTTGAGTAGATTTTGCCATAAGAATGATGGACTATCTAGTAGACATTAGTTAAGGACATTTGCTACATTGATCAAACAGTGAATCTTAGTAGATTATAGGGATTAATCATAAGATCAATAAGTGAACAACTATTTGATATAACAGTAAACCATTGAATCTAAATAAACCAAGGGTATTCTTCATAAGGTCATGAACTAAACTTCCAAATCACAAAATTTAAATAATTTACCAAGCTTTGGTTCTCTCCTAACTACCTAGTCTAGGTAGCAAATGTTCTCCAACCAAATCTTGCCTTCCACACACATTATACACACTCTTGTATTTTCAAAAAAAGAAGAATAGCCATTATTTGAAATAAATAAATATTCATGAACTAAAAAAAGGTGGCTACTCTGACAACTGCTTCTTGAGGTGGAAAGTGAACAAAACAATTATGGATAGTGCTATAGAAGAAAAAGACATGGAGGACATTAATGTGGCCATCCCTCACTTTAAGAGCCCTTCAACTAGCACTAGCACCTCTTTGGCTCATGTAGATTATGTGGTAGAGGTTGAGGTAACGAAAATAAAAGTTTTGATAGAAGATATTGAGAGGAAACTAACCCTATGTCTTGAGGATTCCATCACAAGAGACACTGTCAATTTGTAGGTAGCCTATTAGGAGTCAATGCTAGCGGTGGTTGGAGTAGGGGAAGGAGGTGTAGACCTTCATTCAGGTGAATTATAATAAGTTTGTTAAATTATTTCATTCACAAAGTGTAGGTGAGTTGGTTTGATTGCTAATCCCATATTGTTTGATCCTGGAGCTTGCCAAGGACTAGGAGGATGCATTAAGAGTGTTGCGCTAAAAATTTGTCAGGTCTGTGCCTATTTTTGTTGTCACAGTCGATGAACTTTTGGCTTCTTAGAATCACGCCATCTGATTTTCCAAAGGTTGTCCAATTTTCATAATCGAACACATCAGATTGTCCAATCGGACAACACTTGGCCAGTCATAAAACAAACAGCTTTGCCTGTTCGATTTAGATAAATTGGACTCGAATAGGACTTAGCTTAGAATCAGACGGTTGATTCTGGGAATTGAACCAAAACTTGCAAATCGAAGAAGGAAACAGAACATGCCTTGTATAATAAGGAACACACTAACAAGGTCTAAGTAAGGAATGAACCCACTAATAGGAGCAAACTCCAAAAAAGCTAGACACAGCCTGAGAACCAAAATCTGAAGCGAACAACTGAGAGCTGACACGATTAGGGATGTAGCTTTGTCTGATATGATCAATCTGATCGACACCCTAGGTTCTCAGGAAACCAATGACATGTGTGAGCTAGCACCAACCTTGTAGACAAAGGGAGAGAGTGCTAGAGGCCAATATTACACTAAGAAAGCTTCTCACGAAATGACTCTTAGACAATATATTTGTTGAGAAAAACAAAGCTACCCTAGCGACTAAATTGCTAGTAGGACTAGGAATAACGCTAAAATCTAAGAGCCAAACCAAAATACCTATGGTTGCTAAGTAACTTAACAAGTATTAGCCCGACACGGTACAAATTCATGGAGTAGTTCAAGCAAGTTCAAGCTCAACAATGATCAAACAAGGAAGAGGGTATTGACTAGAGCCACGAGTTCGTGGACATGAAGCTAGAGTTGGCCAAGCTTCAAGAGATGATGAGGAGCCCACACGACCTCATGTGCAATGTGCATTGTAGAGGAAATCACCTCCTAGTTGAGTGCTTGGATCCTAGGTCAAGATCACACACTATTTGCGGTAGGTTTGGCCACGATGTGATGCATTGCAAATTTCCAAGACAATTTCCATACCTGCAACCATACAATTAGCCATACTACCTAGGGAATAGGTTGGTGAACTTCAAGAGGGGAGCTCCATTAGCTCTCAAGCACCCAATGACTCAAAGCCAGCCATCCCTAGGATGGACATTAATCCTACAGGGATACCTAAACCACTTGGACACATCATGACCCATACACCCACTAATGAGCCACACTCTGATACATCATGTAGAGGAGTCAAACAATGAGGAGGATGAAGCATACATGAACCCTTACATCTCGTATGACAAAGAGGGTAACCCCATACACAGAGTGCCCTAGGTGAAAACCTTCCAGTAGTTCAGCAATTGTGCCATCCATACCATTGGGGCTATTAGGGGTTGTGAGACACTTGATGGTGAGGCCCCCCCAATTCCATTGAACATCATGACTTGAGCACAAATGAAGCAAGTCGGAATCGCATTACCCAAACCTAGCAACCTTAAAGCAACTTTAATAGGAAAGAAGAGTCATATGAGAAGGAGGAAGAGAGCTGAGAGGAAGATAATTCTTAAGATAGATAGTGCCAGCACATTACCCAAGGGGAAGCAAGTCATGGACACAGAAGCGGAAACATCTACTCCTAAGACAACAGGAAAGGGGATTGCCAAGATTGGGGAGTATCCCAACTCGAGGAGGCACCAATTAGAAGTAGTGGATAAGGTCAAGGAGTGGGTGAGAGAAATCCCAAGAGCACCTAAAAGATATTGAATCTATCATAGAAGACATGATCGATGAGCTCTCTAGCATGAGCACATTAGTCTCGCCTATGTAGTTAAGATCGAGAAATGCATTCGCGCCCCATTTATTGCTATATAGATCAGCCAAGATCAGCAGCAAAAGGGCATAGAGCCTAATGGAAAGCAAGTGGTTAGCAACATGGCCGTGATGACATTGGTATCAGCCCCCCTATGACTCTACCTCTAGGAGAGTTGCTGCAGAATCCAACACTACGATAAGGGTTGAATCAGTGGTGGGTAGAAATACCTAATGAGCTTGGAGCGATCGACTTGCCTCACCTTAATGCAATAATTAACATACCAAGCTTAACCTTGAACTCTGTGCCTAAGTCTTTGCACGTGAATGCTTTTTGGGAAGGCATAGAGATACACGAGGTCTTGCCTATCAATGCATTAGGAGATGCTACAAGGAACAGAATTGTAGATACAGGAGCAGGAGTCAATGTGCTCAGCCATACAATCTTGTAGGCTTGGGCTAACCTACTTTTGGAGACCACTAGGTTTAACATCACGTTGGCTAACAAAATGAAGGTTAGACCATTTGGAGTACTAAAATACTAGCCCTTAAAGATAGTTGGACGTCAATTCTCAGTGAATAGTCATGAAGGGAGTGGACTACGACATCCTGCTGGGCCGTCGACCCTGGATGCAAAGTGCACGAGTGATAGAAGACCGAGAAAACAGTCGAATATTCTTGGGAAACAGATCGAAATCTGTAAGAGTTGAGATGCACACGTGGAGGACCACATTGGTGGTCAATCTAGATGCCATCTCTGTCATCTTGAAAGGACACTCACAAGTCAACAATTCCTATAAGCCACTAACAAAGTATATCCCTTGCCCCGAGGATGAGCAAGATTGGATACATGTGCTAGCTACCATCAATCTTTTGTTCTCACATGATGAGGAAAATTATAAGCAGCCTGCCACCCCACTAGAGTAGTCAGTGAGTCCCACAAAATCACACCATCTATGCTGTCGAAGAGTAGGATCTCACCATTAGTACCACTCTTCATGATGGCCAAGAGCTCTAATAGTCAACCAACACCTATCCCCTTCCACGTCCCATCTAATAAACTTAAACTCTAGGGGATTCTTGAATACTTGACAAGAAAGTTCGCTAGTAGCTGCCAATCTCAAACTGCTCAAGGACCTCATGAATGAGCCGAAGTGGCAATGAACCAAAGTGCATGATTGGAGCCTATTGTACAATTGGACACTAAAATCATGGACAAAAATAAGGCTGAGAGCAGGAACCTAGGAGATGACAAGCAGTCAGAATATGATGATCAAATGATGAGTATGAAGATTGCTACTCTACAAATTAGGAAAGTGAGGAAGAGGCCGATACAATAGAGTATGATATGGACATCCAAGTGATTGCAACAAATACGAGTAAACTCCAAGCCACAGAAAGCCAATGACTCTAGGATTGAAAGAGGAGTCATTAGGACTGAATGTGATCATAGTTGGTTGGACCACCTTGGTGTAATGGAATATGAATAAGCTAGATTAGTTCAACCAAGTACCGCACCACTCTTTAGAACTAAATTGGCCTCAGAGCTACGAGATCACTAGGGGAAACTCCTTATAGCGAGGGTTGTGAGTTTAACTTTGAATTGGAAGTGAGCTCTAAGATCAATCCAGAGATACCTTGAGCACCTAAGGCGAAATGCACCAAAGGGGACCTACTGGTCCTAAGGCGTGCAGGCGGTTGAAGGAGAAAAAGAGGAGGCAATCAAAGGGGTCAGAAGTCGAAGAGGAAAGGAAGTCCTAGGACCTATTGAAGTGCTTCATGAAGTTCAAAAAGGGCGATAGGGTGGTGATCTTGTTGGGAGCTAACAAGCAAGGAAAGGCAAGTGAACCAATAGAGGGGCCAGCTAAGATCAAGAAAGTCAACTTAGCAGGGGAAGGTGCAAAGCCTCGATCCATATTCATAGTTGAGGACCTAGCTGAAAAAGAGAAGGCTGATCTTGCCGCTCTCCTACGAGAGTACATAAATGTGTTTGCTTGGTCCTTAGAAGAACAAAAAGGAGTAGATCTAAGGGTCATGACTCATAACATCCCTATGACTCTCCTGATGATGCAATGCTAGTCAAGCAGCAACCATACCCGATGAACCTAAAGCATGCACATGCTGGAGGAGATAGATAAGCTTTTGAAGGCTAGATTCATTCACAAAATTGAGCACATAGATTGGGTGTCACCTATAGTGATTGTCCTAAAGAAGAATGGGAATATTTGAGTGTGTGAGTTATAAAAATGTCAATGTTGTAACTGAGGAACAACTATCCATTACCCTACACAGAGCACATCGTTGGGGAAGGAAGCCTACAGTTTTCTAGATGGCTGCTCAGGCTACAACCAATTGTAGGTACATCTTGATGGCATGCATAAGATAGCATTCATGACCGAATGGGGCATATTTGCCTACATAGTCATACCATTTGGACTAACGAGCGCATCAGTTACCTTTCAATGCCTCATGTATGCCATCTTCAAAGATATGCTTAGGCAAGAATTGGAGGTATTTGTTGACGATCTATGTGTCCACTCTAGTTGGAGGGCATACTTAGATAAACTTCGCATAGTCTTTGAGTGGTGTAGGCTGTATAATCTCTTCTTGAACCCCCCCTGAAGTGCTAGTTCTGGGTAAAACATGGATGTATCCTAGGGTATGTGGTGTCTAAGAACCGCATCGCCACCTACTTCTCCAAAGTTAGGGTTGTTGTCGATTTACCACCACACCCACGAACTATAAGGGAGTTTAATGCTTCTTGGGAAAGAGGGTACTATCGGCAATGCGTTCTAAATTATGCATTGATTGCTAGAACCCTTTATAAATTGCTGATTGTATTTGACTAGACGATGATTGAGGAATGCCAATTCACTTATGAGGAACTAAAGAAGACTCTTGCGACCGCACCAATCATATGAACCCCAAATTGAAATATAACATTCCATGTGCACATTGATGCATCAAAGTTCACCGTGGGAGCTGTTTTGTGCCAACCTAGAGAACATAATCTCTATTATCCTATGAACTTTGCGAGCAGACAAATAAAACATATGGAAATGCTCCACGATGGAGAGGGAAGGCCTAGCTATGGTATTCGGTATGAAGAAGTTCCATCATTATCTTTTAGCTATGCCCTTCACCTTGTTCATTGAACATCAGGCTTTGCTTTATTTAGTAAACAAACCTTGCACTATAGGATGCATAGCTAGATGGTTACTTGTGCTTCTAGAGTTTGACTTCTCTATGGTTGTACGCAAGGGTAAGCAGCACTACATTGTAGATCATATGTTCCACATACCCACATGAGAAGATGTTGACCAAGGAATTGTCGACGACCTACCAAATACACACCTTTTTAGCATGTCTAGTGGGAGAGACCTATTCAGGGCCAATCTAATGCCATATTGGATAGATGACATAGTCCAAATCCTAGAGCATGGATTGTCTGATAGACCTATAGAGAAGGCTAGGCTAAAGAGCCTCATCCTCAAGGTTCATCCCTATTAGTTAAACGGATGGCCAGCTCTATAGACTAGGACATGATGGGTTACCATGAAGATGTGTGTGTGAGCACAAGATGCATGATGCACTTGCTGAAGCACATGGTGGAATTACTGGAGGATACTTCAGCGGAGACACTACATAATGCAAGATGCTACAATCCCGATTTTGGTGGCCCACTCTATTTCATGACATAGCTAAGTTCATGAAGCATTGTGACAAGTGCCAAAGAACCAAAGTCCCCATCCATAAGGACAAGATGGAGTTGATTCTTGGTAATAGCACAACAACCCTTTGAAAAGTGGAGAATTAACTTCATTGGGCTTATAAGTCCCGCAGCACAGTACTCATAGGTGAAGTACATAATTGTGGCTATGGATTATCTCAAGAAGTGGGCTGAAGCTCAAGCCACTAGAAAGAATGACACTAGAACCACGACTAATTTCCTTTCAAAGCAGGTAATCTTGCAATTTGACTGCCCCATCAAACCAGTTAGTGATCAAGGCACACGCTTCATTAATGAAGTGATTGTCCATTTGCTATCCACCTTCTTGATCATCCATCAGAAATCCTCACCATATTACCCTCAAGCTAACGATTAGGTGAAAACTATGAATAAGATCCTAGTGAATGTCCTAACTAAGGTAGTCTCCACCTCGTGCACTAACTAGGACAATAAGCTCATGATAGCACTATGGGCCTATAGGACAGCTTACAAGATGGCCATAGGGCATAGGGCTGACACCATTCAAGCTTACCTATGGGACTGAAGCAATCCTACCAGTGGAGTTCTTCGTTCTTTCCAAGCTTGAGAGTGGCAATGTAAGAGAGGTGGGATGGAAAGGAAGCATAGACAGAACGCTTGGTGGAGTTAGAATGGCTCTTTGAAACCCAACTTCTAGTAGCCCATGCACTGATTTGTGAAAAGATGAGACACAAGAGTTGGTTTGACAAACATATCAAGCATCGCGACTTCGAGCAGAGCGACCTCATGCTTCTATACTATGTGAAGGGCCATAAGCAAAAGATGATGTTCAGGGTATTGGGACCTTTCAAGGTCCGCAAAATTAATCGAACCAGCAACCTAGAGCTCAAGACTCTAGTGGGAGAGAGCATAGGCTTCTTTAGTGGCACTGGCCTCAAGAAGTGCTGCTCTCCAATGCACCCACCACTGCATAAGCCTCCAATGCCTGACCCCACCCGCATGGAAATGTAAAAGTAGCCTCCATCACTAAGATAAAGGACAAGGACGAGGAAGCAGTGGCCCCTGGATACTTGTGCATATCGGTCATTGACCATGTCTGAGGAAGAATTGCCTCCAATGCTGGACCCCACCCGCATGTGAACGTAAGAGTAGCCTCCATCACTGAGATAGAGGAAAAGGACGAGGAAGCAGTGGCACCTGCATACTTATGCATATCGGTCACTAGCCATGATTGAGGAAGAATTGCACATCGCTATAGTAGGATAAACTCTAGTGACTTCCTAACCGATGTCCTAACCTACATTACACACATAGGCATTAGGCCTTAAAACATGGACTGTCACATCCACTTAGAGTATAACCCACAGTTCTATGCTTGGCCCATGAAGAAATGAAGCACAACAAGCATGTGCTTAATGCCCTTAACCCTTCATCCTCCAATCCTAGGAAGAATCTTCATCATACTTGGGGGGGGGGGGGGGGGGGGGGGGGGGGGGGGGGTGGGGTTAAGTTGGAAAAGAAAACATGACTTGAACTTCAGAACTTCAAATCAAACTTCAAAAGAAAAAAATGATGAATAAAGTGAACTTGTACTTGAGAAATTTTTTAATGGAATTCGTGCTTGGAATGTGTGGATTGCTTGTTCTTAATATTTGCCTTTTCACTGAGTGTAAGCTATTGTGCCATAACAAGAACTTGAGATGGAAGGACAACTTCTATTCTAAGAGGAAGAGTACAATAGGTACCGATTGGCCATTGAGACACAAGTATATAACCAACTAAAGTACCACAGTGTCAGCAATTTGGAAGAGCTAGTGAATAAGGAAGGCATGGTGAAGCAAATTGTCGATCAATGCAATCTCCACAAATACAAAAAGAAGGTTGGCCACAAAATCAACCACGGTGGATGCACAGAGTTCTTGAGAACTTTAGATGCAAGAAAGAATAGTGGTATGGTAACCCTTAAACAAGGAGGCTCACCAAAAGGATGACAACGGTGCACACCAATGGTGGTATTAGTCTAGCTAGCAGACATCCCTAGCCCTGCCATCCCATTACATGCAAAGATGGTGCATGCCCTTTTCTCTAGTTACCAATACAACACCCTCACGGCTCGAATACTAGTGCTAATGCTTGAAAGCATCACAACAAGGGCCCTAGATGAAGTAAATATGAATGTCTACATCTATAAAATGATTGAATCATCAGCCAAGGCATTATCATCGAGCCAAAGACCTATAGGAGGTGAGTCACTAACCACCATGACTAAATCGGATAAGAAAATGCCCACGTCAAAAGCATCCATGATAGGGTTTGAAGGGGTGCTGAATGGCCATCATCCAAGAAGTTGTGAGAGAGATGGAAAGGAAAGAAGAAATAGGAGACTCTAGAGAGATCTCCTATTCAAGAGCAGCATCTATCCATGGTCACAAAAATCCCATCAATGTCTCCAAATGTGAGAAATGTGGGAGATGAAAAAGCTAGCAAACCACAAAAAGAAAAAGCAGAGTGAGCTGCAAGGAAGGAAGGAGCTCAACCCCAACCACAACGGCAATAGAAGGGTTCCAGTGAAAGGACCATTACCGAGCAAGGTGGTGAGTGTTTGATAACATCATGCCAAGGGGAGTGAGGAAAAATCATGCTAAAAATCTCGGGCAAGAAGAAGGAAACTACAATAGGAGAGGATAAATCCCTAGCGACCATGCAGAGGAAACCAAGGAAGCTAGAGAAGGAACAGAAGAAGAAGTAGGAAGAAGAGGAGAAACGCTTGGGAAAGGTAGAAGAAGAGTCCAGAAGGTTGGAGGAAGAACGAAGGAAGAAGAAACAAGAGAAGGAGGAAAGACTAAGGAGAGAAGAGAATGAGCAAATGGTTCTCGCCATTAGGCTGTTAGTCGAGCAACCCTTTTGAGCAAAAGAATTGGCTAGGGGAAGCCTAGAAGAGTTGGCTATCCTGTAAACGAGCAATGGGAGAACAAATGCCAACCATTCAACTTCTTCTTCTAGTACCCTCGCTTCTTAGACAAGGTCTTGTCTCCAAGAGTGGTGGAGCAGGTGATCAGGTTTGCCCAAAGAGTAGGGAACATGTGGATAGGGGAAAGAGCAAGACACCCTACACAGTGGCAAAGGGAGCTCGTGGACTATTGGCAAGACAAGGTTTGGGAGATTCCAAAGACCATTAGCTGTGTTGATACGACGCCCAACCAAAATGGCAGCAATGCATCTAGGACTCCAACCTTAATGCTTGGATGGCCTTCTGTAGCACCGTACCAAACGAGCGCAATGATGCCCTGCATACCATATCCACGGAGAGAATAGGGGTAGATTATAACCTGGATATGCATGATAGGTACAATTTCCCAACGATCCACGACATGAATACAGGGAGTCCAAAGGAGTGCCTAATCTTCATTGAGTGAGACATTCACCTCGTGCTATCTCTGATTATGGTTTAAAAATCTTAAATGCAATAGGGTAACTATATTTGGATTGCCCCGAGCCCTTGCAGTTTCGACTACAAGAATTGCCATGAATCGCAAGATTCCACATGTTTTTGGAGATTTCATTCACATCAAAAGGTTTATGTCCTATGAAAAACAAAAAAAGGTAATTTTTTATTACAATGCATTTAACAATATATAGGTTGATCTAAAAAAGGTGCAAATTGCAATGGTTCACATGTATAAAATCACAGTAGAAGAAAGTTATGGTGTTCTAAAGTTTGCCTTGAAGTTGGATGAAGCACAGATTCAAAAGGGACAAAAGATGGAAAGAATTAGCATTTGCCTCATGAACATGGCATTGGACCATAGCAATGGTGAGGGCCAAGCTCCATTGCATAAGATCCAATCCGAGATGGAGATTTGGTGGATTGGTGTAGCCCAGGTACCAATTGAAAATCATCAAACGTTGAAATGGTTGTTCAACCATACAGGTATTCCAAATATCATTAAGTCTCAAAGTGAAGGTGAAATGTTGGTAATTGATGGAATTGGTAATTTTAATGTGGAATGGCATATGAGTGCTGATTTAAAAACTATCAAATGTATGCATGAAATATGTAATGGTGCAAATGCAAAATATCCTTGCATTTATTGCATGGAAAGTATTGGATCCAAAGATTGGAGTAGTTTGCGACCAGTAAGAAGAGCCCCAAATAGAGACTCTATAGATTTGAGTAAATTTAAAAACATAGAAGACATCTGGGATCCCATTCTTTCAATCTCTCTTAAGAGTTCATATTTGTACTTTGCATGCAGAGATTAGAATAATCGATAAGCTTCTCAGGTTGCATCTTGACTACGCATATTCCATTAAGACATTATCTTTATCAGATGAGTGTATTGATAAATCGAGGCATTACTATCAAAAATGGGATTTCATGGAGGCCAAGTTCACTTGAGAAAGGATACAATACTTTCACAAAAAACAAGAGATATCTTGGCGAGATGTCTCTATGGGAGGCTCAAAAGCTAGATGATTCTTAGGAAACCATTCAGGAAAGCAGGTGAATGTGGCTTGGGAGTGTTGGAGAGAGCTATGTGAGATCACAACAAATGTTGCAAGCACGCCAAGGCTTGCGTTTCTTAGAATGGAGGTTTGGATACACCTTGATGTTTTTCTGAAACTCCTCAGGCAACATAAGACAACATATACATATGCGAAAGAGTTCAAAAGATCAATCACAAATCTTGTTCAGACGATAAAAGAGGCATGGGGAGAAAAAGATATCACTTTTTATCTGGTAAAGTAATAATTATTTAATATGGATTTATTTTGACAAGTTTTTCAATTGGTATAAAATAAGTGTTACTTTGTATTGCAGTATATTCTTCATATTCATGGGCCTTACTTTGTGGAGGAGCATGGCCCCTTAGCAACTTATAGTAACCAAGGCATGGAAAAATCCCACTATCAAGCATGCACAAGTTATTTTCGAATCACAAGGCATGGGGGAGGAGTTACAAAAAGCAATGCTTTGGAGGAGCTATTCAATTGGTTTTTTCGACGACAACTTCAAAGAATGCAGATAAAAGATGGCAATGACACATGAGCAGTCGCCCTTTTATATATAAGAAAGAATATATACAAAGCTAGCTTTCCAAAACTCTCACATTCTCTTCCTCCTCAGGAATCTTTCCTCTATAACGTAGAAATTTTCTTCTCTTATAGCCAGCTATAGATTTTACATTAGTTCGGTTTGCAGCCAAGGCGTAGGATGTGAACGCCAAAAAGTATCCTGCTCTAGAAGCAGAGTAACTTGGACCATAGCCAAAAATCCTAATTGCTGCAGTCTTTTCCAAAAACATTACTTTGTGGGCATTATATTGTAATCCTGAGAAACCTAGAAGCCTTGTAAGAGCTTTAATACAAAGTATGGGCCATGCTACATCCTCTGAGAAACTACTATGAAGTACTAAAAAGGAATTAGGGTCAATCCTAGCCAAGTAGTGGCCAAGTGCAATGTCTTTCAATGTACTACCACTAGCTCTCGATCCTTTGCCATGTCCCAAGAAATTATCTGAATCAGTAATCTCCAACTGCAAATAAAACCCATACCGAATGAGCGTGAAACTCAAACCTATCAATGTGTAAAAGTAAATTCAAAATTATCTTACCACTTGGTTTTCATTGTACTCCAATTTAACTGGATTCCATAAATTTATTGATGATGATGTCTCATTGGTGTTAATCAATTCTTTAACGTATTCAGAATCCTCTCTTCCAAAATTGGAAATCCCAAGTTGGCAAAAGACAAGAATAGGTAAGCCCGAAACGACGCGAACAGGCAAAAGCGCAAAACAAGAACACTCGCTCTCGCACTGTATCAGGAGAAGAATGATAAGTCCACAAAGAAAACCGAAAAAGCCGTACAGATGAGGGACACCCCCTTATGTAGGGCGTGCAATAATGCCACGTGGCACTAGCCGTTGGACACCGACACATGGCACTAGCCATTGGGTGGTGACACGTGGCCGAGAAACATGTGGCAAACACGTGGACCGATCGCTAGTCGACATGTGGCATATGGACGTTATGCGGACACATGGCACAATCAATGCGAGACACGTGTTTGACACGTGGCATGGTTGACGAGGGTATATAAGGGATTATTTTGCTTACGTGTACACTTTACATTCTCTCCAGCTCTCGCACCTTACTTGCCCAATACTACGGAGCGATCCCAGTGTTGCGTCTACTACATAATTGTCCTCTCGCGTCGTATCGATTCCTGTCGCTCGATTCAGAGGGAGTGTGCTTTTGCCTCTTTTCTGATTTCCTCATTTCGCATCATTTGGTGGCCATTTTCCTTGGTACTCGCTGCGTTTTTGTGCATGCTTGATCGATATGGAGCGAGGGCGTCCTTCGGTGGTCTTCCTAATTGCCATCTCGCATCATATCGGGCTTTTTTATCTCGCTGTCCTCGTCTCCGATATAGCGCGAACGTGACCATCCGTCTTGTTCGTTTGTTCCTTCTCGCATTGTATCATGCCTGCTGCGTTCTTGTCAATTTTTTGAGAAAATTCCTATATCATTTTTGTCTTTCTGGCTCTTCTATTTTCTCCTCTATATGGCGAGGACAAAGCAAACTGCATGTGGATAGGAAGAACAGTGGGGGTAGAAGAAAGTTACAATTTGATGAATCTGAGGAGGAACCCTCTTCAAATATTGCTGAGGCTGGGCCATCAGAGGCCCAAAACAATTTGCCACAGAGATCCCCCCTACACCAAGTGTTGGCCTAGCATCTTCCATGGAGTTAAAGCATTTCAGTGCAGAGAATGTTTCTTCTCCTGAAGTTGAAGAAGCAAAGGGTGAGACTTGCCCTGTGAAGGATTCATCCCCTCTAATTGCACCTGAGCCTACTTCTGCTGGAGCCAGTGAGCCTCCCAAGCCACAAAAGAAAAAGATGAAGTCCCGGTTCTTCTACATGCAGAGGTGTTTCAGTGAGATTAGAAAATCCCAGAGAGCTACAGAGCACGTGATTCCAAAGGTTGCTTTCGTAAGAGTTGTTAAAGATATCTCTGACAGATTGTCTAGAGTGGCAACTGTCTCTGGTCTAAATAAGAAGTGGAAACTCTCAGCAATTCTTGCTCTACAAGAGGTTGCTGAAGATTTTCTTATTGATTTCATGAACGATGCTTACATTGCTAAAGCGCATGCTCATAGAATTACCCTTATGAATAAAGATTTCAGCATGATCAGCAGAATCAGGTATAGGTTCGATAAAGTGTTGAGGCCCTTGCCTTCCAACGATCAAAAAGCCCTTGAAATCCTTAACATTCCCCCGAAATTGTCCAGGAAAGGGAAAAAGCTAAAGGTTGAGGATGTAACTCACCTTTACTCTACAAGGGGTGCCACTCAGTAGGAGTCTATCTTGAGTGAAAAAATTCAGGAGGTATTGGAAACTGAAGATGAAGTTTACAAGAGGAAAGCCGCATCACTTACTCCCGTCAACAATGAGAGGATGGGTAAAGTGTATGGGCAAATAGTTGTGAATGTTTCTGCAGAACCTGAGGAGGATTACCTTAGTATATCTCCCGAGGATAAGCCCATGTTGGAGAAAAGGGATGTCCAACTATTTGACTCCGTTGTTTTTTGTTGCATAAGGTAAGGCTTATAGGTTCAAGTATATTATATATGTAATTTGTATTGATTTTGATCAATTCAAATAGCTTTTGCTATTGACTACAGGGCATTCGTCTCCTCTCTCACTCTCGATATCCGTAGAGCCATATATGTTGTTGATCCACTTCTTTCAGTGGAACTATTTGCAAGATCTAGGTCTAATATTGCACCATTCTTTCGTGCTTTTGATAGTGTGACAAATTACCACATATTTTTCCCTTATGTAGAAAGGTATTTTTCTTTTTTGTAGAGGAAAATTTATATTCATTTGCTTTCACCCTTCTACTCACCTCTATTTTGAATTTGCAGAGGGCATTGGAGTCTTATCTATATTAACTGTCTTACTAGAGAAATTATCTTTATGAACTCTCTCAGCAGTGTTCATGGCCAAGCACGAATGTATGTTGAAAGAAAATTACTTGCTTTGAAATATTTGCAGAACAGTGGATTCAAAGTTGTTACAAATAGAAGGAGTGAATGTAAGTTAATTTCATTTGATTTTTGTGTAACCCTTATCATGATGTCTTTTCTCTAACTTATAACATTTATTCTTACAGTGTAGAGACTATTCTGATGCGTACGTTTGGTGGATAAGGGAGAGATGCATTGAGCTGATTTTGGACAAGGCAATCACACCATATGATCCTGACTCCCCTCTTCCTCCCAAAACTTCAATGGCCAAGGGCACAAGCAAGGGCAAGGGCAAGGGAAAGGGTAAAGGCAATGGTAAGGGAAATGGCAATGGCAAGGGCAAGGGCAAGGGCAAGGGCAAGGGCAAGGGCAATGGCAATGGCAATGGCAATGGCAATGGCAATGGCAATGGCAATGGCAATGGCAATGGCAATGGCAATGGCAATGGTAAGTGAGCCACAAAGACCACTGCTGCAGAGTCTAAAAGAAAAGGAATACCAATGCTTTCTCCTCTGAAATTTGATCCATCCCCTCTTAAACCCCAAGAAAAGAGAGTACCTGTAAAGGTGAAATTCTTTCAACAATCAAAGAAAGGCCTTGTGAGAAAAAACATCTTTGAAGAAATCGATAAAGAAGCCACAAAGCCAACAAAGGAGAAGGCAGCAGATAAAGAATCAAAAGAGCAAACATAAGCATACACAAGCCTTATTATTTTGGCTTTGTACATTTATATGACATTTTTTTACCTCATGATGTAATGAACTTTTTCACATATAAATCGAATGTAATGTACATTTATTTCTATACATTCGAAAGGCAACTTGCTTCATGATAGCTTATGAGTTCCCACTAAGAAATATCTTAAGGACAGTCAATTAACATAAACTCCTGCAAAGTTTTCATTCTCAAGGCTCAAAACTCACAATTGTGGGAGACAAACAACTCGTACAAGAGAAAGAGCGCTCGGCTCTTTTACCAATTGTTATGCCATTCACTTTGAACTTATATCTAGGGGATGTATTGTCTAGCAATTACAAGGTATCCCTCACATCTTTCAGACTCCAATTGGAAGTAACATTCACCTTCTTTACTTCTTCATGCGGCAAAACGTGCACCGCAAGTTTATATGGTGTGCAATCTGTATCGGAATCCAAGGGAACCCAAATACCCAATCTTAGTTTGTATCTCCTGTAATCAAAGCGCGAAGCAATAGTTTGGCGAGGGATACTGTAAGCCAAAGCCAAGGATTGAGGGCATGCACTGCACCTCAAGATATCACTCTTATGGTCGCACTCTCTAGATTTCCAAAGCGTCCCTATAGTGTTGTCCAAATCCTCTTCCGAAAAGTTTCTACTTAGTCAGGATACCTTCGTTCTTTGTAAATTTGTTGTTTTGAAGCAAGCCACGAAGATATGGAGGGTACAAACCATGATAAACGTATTCTTCTTGAGATCCTTCCAGCTGTCATGGACTTTTGAATATCCTGAGATATTTTGAATTTGAAACTCTGCACCGTTACCTTGTCAGGAATCTCCCAGTTCAGAGATGAAAGGCTTGGCAATGGCAAATCTTCGATATTCCCATACCTATCCACTTTACAGGGAACCACATACTGTGCATAATATATAAAAACCTTGCATTCACTAAAAAAAACACAATTTGATCGGCATAAATAATGTCTGCCAATATCTTATGAATGGCATGGAAAGTCCCACTTAGGCTTTCCACAGGTTGCCATTCAATACTTGTTGACAGAAAGATATCTGCAATGACGAATCGGTTGTTAGTACTTGCCTAAATGGAAAATAATTACATACGTTATTCAACTAATAACTTGCAATGTGTTTGTTGGGGAACACGTTCGCTTGGAGGCAAGTGCATATCCTTGGCCATGTAAACATGTTGCACCTTGACAGACCACCCTTCGGGCATAATTTTGAAGGCAATGATACGCCCCTTCCAGTGATGTTTTATATCATCTCGTTTTCTTCTTTTCACCTTATGAGAGCCCCTGCAAGATGGCAGCATGGTAACCCAATCATTTACAGTAAAGGTTTTGGGCTCCCAATTTCCATCTGCTCCCTGGCTATAGACAGTGCAAGAATGTATTAAACGAGAAGGGTGCCTAGAGGAAGCCATGAAAAGAATGAAAGCGCAGAGAAAGAAGCTCAAAGAGGGGTGAATGAACTAAAAAGTAGCACCAAGAACACAAATGAGTATGTATTGGGCGCCAAAAAGAATATTGAAAGATCTCTCGACTTTCAAAAAACTCATTATTAATTTCATCACATCTCTATCACGTATTTTGTTAGATTTGTGAGTAAATAACGTCTTTGGGACTCCAAAACATGTCAGAATTTAGGGATTTTGGCTAAAAAAGAAGAGAGATTCACGAAATGGACTCCACTATCTCTAAAAAAGAGGAGACAAGAATACCATATTTTTGCACATGTGGCAAACTCTCTTTGGCCTATTTCTTAATCCCGTGATTAACAAAAGTGCATTTTTGGAAGTGTTTTTGGCCCTAATGAAAAGTAAGAGAACATCAAATTTGAAATTTTTGACATTTGATTGCCTCCATCCATCCTCATTCTCTTCTTCCTTCCTTCTCCTCCTTACTAATTGCCTCTTCATTCTTCTTATTTTTGAAATTCACACAATATTCCCAATCAAAGTTGCAAATCAGATCCTTAGCCATGGATCAATCATCCAATAGACTTTTTAGCACCAGTAAAAGATCTCTCTATCCTCTTTATGCTAGAATAGGAGTATGAACCAATCAAGAAAAGAATAAAATCAAACACTATTTCAAAGTCCATGAAACATGTGTTTAGATTTGAAGGAAAGAAAATTCTTGATCTTTGGTTGGATAGAAGGTTATACCTAAAGACTATAAAAAATTGTACTCCTCCTTTTTACAACAACTCTTCATTCATGAGGTTTATTGGTGATCATTATAATGGGTTTTTAGCTATATGTTTTATCTTGTTGCAAAGAAGGATGTTCTTGGATTGGAGAATCACTTATTACCAAAATATAGAGATGAGTTGTTGCAAAAACTACATGACTGTCAACAAAAAATTTGTCCATGAGAGAAATGTATCAAAGCATTCCAATGACAGCAAACTTTTTTAGACCTTTGAAATCGACAAACAACTCTCAAGAATATTAAGAATCTCAAATGAGGAGGAAGTGATTGTAGTAAAAAAAAGCTAAGTAGCAAGCTACACCTTTTTACTTAAGAAATGTTGAATATGACTTTGTTCATAATTTTATTTGATTTGTGATATTGATTTTGTTAATGTCTCTTCTTCAGCCAACTGCAAGTGAGAGGGATGCTTTCATTAAGCATCGTTCTTTGGATTTTGAGCTAGTGTATAAGGATTTGGATATTATTGGTATTAGTGAAGATGCAATATTGAAAAAAGGTTAGATACGCAATTGTTTTCCTTCCAAGGTCATCTGTGGTGAATACTATCATGCAAAGAGTTAATGTTAAAGTGATGGAATTTTTGAGTGAGCTAAGGACTTACCCACATTATCTTTAGGTTAGAAAAGAAAAGTGCACAAACAAGAGCTCTAAAGGAAAAGGGATTCCAACAAGAACTACCCCCATGAGATAGCTCACTACCAACTTCCCCACCAATTGATAACCCTGTCAAATATCAAGCTTGAATATCAACATCAAGAAAAATCCATTAGAACATTGGCAAGGAAAAATTAGTGTCTAATCAAAGAGGAGATAGCACCTAGTGGAGGATCCTCACCAAGCAAGTGCTTTTGCAAAGTTTTCAAAAGTTGTCACACTCAATAGGACAAATCAAATTCTTGCCTCAACTATGAGCAATTAAGGGTCCCTCTTAGCTTGGCCTACGTAGTAACCTAGAAAGGACTAGAGCAACAAGAAGAAGACCAGAAGAGAGGGGTAAGGGGAGTTACCTTGCAATGAGTGCATTCCTTCATCATTGAGGTAAAATCTTGAATTTCACTATGAAGACGACATTGAAAAACTAGCTAGAGTAGGAGATCCTATACAGGATTGAGCTACCTTGCACACATGGCACACATTAAGCCCTCATTCAAACTCTAGGAAACCTAATTTGTCATGTATCATTCCTACCTTGTAGGATAACTTTTTCTCATGAAGATTGGCACTCATTGGAGTGGTGCTTGGAACTTGAGAGAATGAGCTATCAACCCATAAGCAAGGGTTTTTTGTAGCATCTTGAGATCAAAAGGATGAGGCAACAAGAATGAAATTGGTACTCTTAGTAGTTACATTCCTAGTCAGAGTGATCACTTGATCCTTATGCTTAAAGACACCACAATTTGACATCATAGTAACCTTGTTTGAGACTAAAAGAGTCCAACTTGCTACTTTAGGCTCGGCAAGAAGGCCATTGTGACTTGTTAAAGGATCCTTGGGAGTTTTGATACAAACATTGACTTGAGACCAAGTGTAACTTGTGCCACCTTTGGAAACTAGTGCTATTGGGGTCAAAGGAAAAGACACAACCTCCCCATACTATCATGGGTAGTCAAAGTGCATCATCACATCAATGGTACATCTAGAAGTCACAATTCCTTTAGACCCATGCACTAGTGGAATATCTTGCAAAAGAGCCAAGCACCTCAAACCTTGATCCCCATCCATGTAAGAGCTATGGATACTACTTGAAGCAAAGTCGCACAATATATTGCTAAGGATATCTCGACTCTTATTACACTACATACTTGATCCCCTTACTTCTCAACTTTTCTTGGAAGAACTTGTGCAGGAAATACTTATGGAACTAAACACATTGCATTAAGAGGGGACAAATGCCCTTGAGTTTATAGGCTAAAGACATTGTAAGGTCAAGGCCCTAAAGCATGGGATAGTGTTGTGCTCAAATTTTGCAGGTTTCAAGCAATTCCTTGAGTTAAGACACTCGCATCAACTTGGGCTGCCTTCACCATTGACCAGTCTATAAATAGAGCTCTGGAGATGCTTAGCTAATTAAGTCCTTATTGTGATGTCTCAATCCTAAGAAGCCATATCTATCTAATGTAGAGTGAGAATCCTTGGAGCCAGGACTCTGGTGGTGCTAACATAGCATTTTGTTCTAGGGAAGAACCTCTATGAGTAATATTGTGAATTAAGCCATACTTTAGCCAACATATACCACTAAAAGCATCATCACCCAAGGATGATTGGATAGTCTATTGCTTAGCAAAGCCCTTAGCTAAGGAAACTCATTGGACTTACATTATCAACTAGGAGGGAATCTTCATGGTCATACGGATTATTGAATTTAACTAGGAGAACTAGAGCATGGGAAGAAAACCTCGATGACCTATTGGGAAGTATGCTTGAAGCTATGCTTTCAAGGAAAACTTTGCCAAAGGCCCAAAAACAACTTAAATATGAATAAGTAATTCAAGACCTGAGGCCAAAATCACCCCCTCCAAGACCATTCTCAAGTAAAGGTGGCAATATGCTTAAGATCAAAGAGGGACACCACATTGCATATGCTAAATAACTCATTTGCACACATAATATGCTAGGGTGTAGAAAAGTGGAGGGCTAGGTGGAGCATGAGTTGCACTTAGGACAATTGAATTATATTTGAGCCATTGGACAAAAATCAAAAGTCATTGTGTGCACTCTCATTGTCACAAGATTCTAGGAAAAGTAATGGGAACCTCACATATCTCACAAGAGAAATTATTGCTATAAGAAACACGAGGAGAAAAAAAAATGGTCCCTACACCTGGAAAACAAACAAGAAACACAAGAATTACACATGCAAAATGGTATGAGGAAACAACAAGCCACATCAAAATTAATATGGGCAGAAGGAGGGACAATTACATTACTAACAATAGCTGAAGGAAGATGAATCAAATTGAGAGCCTCTGGGAGATCAAAAGAATAAGAAGTGACTTGACCAAGCAATAGATCTTAGAAAGGAATTATGAGGATACAACAAGGGGAATCCACACCCAAAAAAGGAAAATGTAGAGACCATAGAATGCAAAGGGGTCATGCTAGCCATCAAGGGCAACTAGGCCATGCAGGAACACCTACACATTGCATTCAAATTGCACTCGCTTTGAATAGAATGCAATACCATCAAAAGACTAACACAAAGATGATTTAGATCAACAACCTTGATCTTTTATGTGATAAGAGTAGCACTGTCAAGAATCACATGGTGGAGGGTCTTCCTTGAGCTGTTGTGCCAAACACACACACCATACAAACAAGAGGAAGCTCACTCCCACAAACATAAGAAGAGATGGAGACCAAAACATTTTCTTGTTGGTTTCTTCTTCTTTTTCCACACATAATTCAATGTACACAAAGTATAAATAAGATACAACATAAAGGAAAGTGGCTTACTAAGTCAAATAGTGTATAACTGATTACACTAATTGATTGACACTATAACTATGCCAGTTGCAGATAGGTGCAACAAACTAAATATAATAAGTGATAAGTCAATGGCCATGTGAGGATCATAATGACCACCAACGTGCTAAGTGTAGATATGCGGACCCATCTAGCCAGGCGGTCCATCATCAATGCCTACAGGTGTTGAGCTTGCCATCTCAACACTCCCCCTCAAGGTTAAATGTATCTTTGCAACTTCAAGTAAGCTTCGAAACTTTCGAAGCTTCTTGCACCCAATGCCTTTGTGATAATATTAGCTATCTAATCCTATGCGCTGACCTATATCAAGTTAATCTCTCTCCTACAAAAGTACCTTCTCTCTCACAAAGTGGTAGTGCACCTCAATGTGTTCTCTCCTAGCATGGAACACTAGGTTCCTAGCTAGCTATATGCTGCACATGTTGTCATAGGTGAATGACAATTGGACCATCTCCCTACACATCCAAATCATCCAATAACTTTTGTAGCCATACCATCTCACATGCTACCATAGCAGCACCTCTATACTCAGCCTTTGTACTCAATAAAGCAACTGTATGTTACTTTTTGCTGCTCCATGTAACTATTTCACTACTAAGGGAAGACATGAGTCTGCTGGTAGATCTTCTATCTGACATGATACCAATCCAATTTGCATGTGTGTATCCAAACACATGTACATCATTACTACTTGCCTCATAAAAAAGTCCGTAATGTAAAGTGGACTTCACATACCTCAATATGTGCCTAACTGTATCCAAATGAGGCCTTTTAGGCATTTGCATAAACTGATTGACAAGGCTAACATCATAGCTCAAGTTTGGCCTTGTGATAGTAATGTAAATTAGACACCCTACTATCCTCTTGAACATAGCAGGGTCTTCTATCTCACCCCCAACATCAGCACTCAACTTCACATTTAGCTCTAATGGTACTGAAAGAGGCTTACATGCTATCATACCATACTTAGATAGCATATCCAAGCCATATTACCTTTGGGATAGCCATATACCATCATCACATTGATCACCTCAATAGTAAGAAAATACCTTAGCTCACCCAAATCCTTCATCTCAAATTTATTTTTCAAAAAGTCCTTAACTTTAGCAATCCCACTGTCACTGTCACTTGTAATAATAAAGTCATCCACATAGATGATTATGATGACCAAGCCTGCATCTCCATTTCTCACATAAAGTGAGTGGTCAGTATCAAAAACAAAAAAGCCAATGTTAACAAGATACTCTCTTATCTTGTCACACAAACCATGCTCTAGGTGCTTACTTCAGCCCATAGAGTGCTTTCTTTAACGTGCACATATATGTGGAATGCTCTAAATCCTTATAACCTGATGGTTGCTCCATATGCACCTCTTCTTGCAATCTCTCCTACAAAAGTACATTCTCTCTCACAAAGTGGTAGTGCACCTCAATGTGTTCTATCCTAGCATGGAACACTAGGTTCCTAGCTAGCTATATACTGCACATGTTGTCATAGGTGAATGACAATTGGACCATCTCCCTACACATCCAAATCATCCAATAACTTTTGTAGCCATACCATCTCACATGCTACCATAGCAGCACCTCTATACTCAGCCTTTGTACTCAATAAAGCAACTGTATGTTACTTTTTGCTGCTCCATGTAACTATTGCACTACTAAGGGAAGACATGAGTCTGCTGGTAGATCTTCTATCTGACATGATACCAATCCAATTTGCATGTGTGTATCCAAACACATGTACATCATTACTACTTGCCTCATAAAAAAGTCTGTAATGTAAAGTGGACTTCACATACCTCAATATGTGCCTAACTGTATCCAAATGAGGCCTTTTAGGCATTTGCATAAACTGATTGACAAGGCTAACATCATAGCTCAAGTTTGGCCTTGTGATAGTAATGTAAATTAGACACCCTACTATCCTCTTGAACATAGTAGGGTCTTCTATCTCACCCCCAACATTAGCACTCAACTTCACATTTAACTCTATCGGTACTGAAAGAGGCTTACATACTATCATACCATACTTGGATAACATATCCAAGCCATATTACCTTTGGGATAGCCATATACCATCACCACATTGATCACCTCAATAGTAAGAAAGTACCTTAGCTCACCCAAATCCTTCATCTCAAATTTATTTTTCAAAAAGTCCTTAACTTTAGCAATCCCACTATCACTGTCACTTGTAATAATAAAGTCATCCACATAGATGACTATGATGACCAAGCTTGCATCTCCATTTCTCACATAAAGTGAGTGGTCAACATCAGAAACATAAAAGCCAATGTTGACAAGTTACTCTCTGATCTTGTCACAAACCATGCTTTAGGTGCTTATTTTAGCCCATAGAGCGCTTTCTTTAACGTGCACATATATGTGGAATGCTCTAAATCCTTATAACCTGATGGCTGCTCCATATACACCTCTTCTTGCAATTCCTACTCTCATCTTTATAATGCGAAAAAGGTTGTCTTGCTTGCTTATCAAACTAACATGCTTCACACACTTTGTGAAATTCTACAACTCTAAAAGTAGGCTACCATGTAACTAATCCTTTGGACTGCACTTGCATGTCCAATACGTTTATGCTATATTTTAGTATTTACGATTGCTCCTTTCCCTTTAGTATATATAGCAACATTCATAGCAAGAATTTCAACATCTAAAGTGAACATGCAATCAATTCTACTTCTTTTGTGACCAATCTGTACTTATCATTAAAGTCTTCTATAAAACAATATTTTACGTTAAATCGAATCACTTGACCAACAAACACTAAAATCTTTGTGATTAATGGCATATCTAATGCATCTGATAGACTCTTTGTTTGGCCATCGTGCAAGGACAAGGGAACCTTTCAAATGTGTGAAATTGGGTGGCATGAATCATCACCCATCAACACACAACCTAGATTTTGTAAATCGTGCAACTCTCCAAACCATTCAACATGACTGGTCATATGATTAGATTCACTTGAATTAACATACCATATATCATCGTGTATCCCCTTTCCTATAACAACATTCATCACATGATGCTACATAACAAATAAATGCTCATTTTTGTCTTCATTCTATCGTGAAGATTATGCATAGTTTCCTTGCTACAATTTACCATTGCGCATATAATCATTCTTAGCATAACAATGAGCTGCAATATGACGTGTTTTTTCACAATAATGGCAAACAATGGTAGAATTTCCAAAACCTTTGCTTTGCCATCCACCTCTTCCTTAGAGATCCCCTTGCCTCTAAAGTTTCCACGACCTCTTGAAACCTGCATTTCACCGAATTACTAATTTAATTGTTTTGTTGGTTATCACCATCACATCCCATGTCAGATATGATCAATTCCCCACCCTCATTAGGTGCTACCAATGATCCATGGTGCTCAAAGTTGTAAGGCCCCCATTATGAGGAGAAGACAAATGTGAGCCCGGACATTGGTTGAGTCATGACTTGTATATCAGATGAGGTCTATGTGACCGAATGGCAAAAAGGTGACCTTTGTGGGTCTAATCGTTGGGTTAGACGGAGTGGTTAAGCTGGTAGCAACTCGAGGCGCATTGCATGGAGTTGCGGTGCAAGGGAGTTAAAAGGAATATTCCATGGCCGACTAGTGGAGGCTCATATGGTAGGTCAGTCAACAGGCCGACCTAACAACCTTCGCAGGCTATAAAAGCTAAACCCTTCGCAGCCATCTCTCACTCATCTTTCACCCAGTCAGAGTTGTTGTTCCAGCTAGCCTTAAGCTCTTCACCTATCTTCTGTCTAGATCGCCATCTAAGCTTCACACAGTGGAAGCGCACGGGTGGACAGAGCCATCTTTGTATCAGTTGTTTGAAGTTAAAGAATTTACTGATTCTCCTCTTATCTGTTGTGTACTCTGTATCTCTTTCTCAGATTCTGTTTTTTGCGCCGTGTAATATTTTACACCCCATACCATGGCCGCTTGAAGAGGATTAACCATGTCCCCTTCTTGAACTCGAGTAAAATGCTTGGACATGTTCACCATTTCTTTTTGAAGAGTCGCCCTGCATATTGATCTCTTTGGTAATCATGAGAGAGACCAACTCATCAAAATTTGAATATGGCTTCCATACATATACAAAAGTGATAAATGATTTCTAAGCACTCATTATTAGGGCCACCCAAAGTAAATGAAACCAAATCATCATCATTAGGCATTGCATCAATCGCTACCAAAGTATTTGCAATGCTCCTCATTGACATACATTTTTCCTTTCTTCAAAGTATTCAACTCTTGCTTAAGTTGAATCTTTCATGCCTTTGTATTTACTAAAAATATATTCTCAAAATTTGTCCAAGCTACATGTAAAGTTTATGCATTCCTGATATGCCCCAGCATAGTATTATCAATGACTGTAGATAGCCAATACATTACCTTTTTGTCCTTTCCATTCCATTCTTTCCATGGCTTTAATTTATCTGCTGTGCAATTGCAAGGTTACTTAGCTCTTGCTCCTTTTCTTCACTTGAAACAAACTCATAAAGGCCTCTTCCAATAAGGATGCTTGTCACACAAAACTTCCATGATGGATAGTTATTCTTGTCCAGCTTCTCAATGATGGGATTTCCATTGTTCTCTACCATTGTTCTCTACCATTCTCACAAAAATAATATAAAATAACAATCAAATATTCTCCAATCTTTCACAACGCATGCACATTAATACACCAAGCAGCATTATTTATTGATTGCTTAACAGTACATCTAATCTACACAACCACATGTTTTTACAAATAAAAACTTATGTTTGCTTCTTGGCAAATATCTCAAAACTTACAGATTTAAAATTAGTAACATGTACACCCACTTTCGTCAGCATAGCCAAAATTGCAATATGCTCTAAAATTGTTATCTGCAACCTTGTATGCCTAAAACAGGGCCCGAAACGGCCTTGGATGGCCAAAAAACCTGGGGATAGGCCCTTAAGGGTTTGTTTGCAGAATATACTTTGCTATACTCTACTCACACACCAAATCTCACAACAATCTGAGATTTTCACTCTGCCTTGGTTTTGGTGTCTCCATAGGTACTATCCAAGGGAAAGAGTGGAAGAATGGGAGAGCTTCTTACTCGTTGGTTGCTTGCTTGAATCCTTGCTTCTTCTCCTTTACTTCAGCCTTCAAAACCAGCCTCTCCCCAGTGGTGCCACTCTTATACCATGTCAAGAATCGTGTGGTGGGGGTCTTGCTTGAGAGTTGTTGTACCAAACACACACTATACACATATGAGGAAGCTCACTCAAGAACACAAGTAGAGAGATGAAGACCAAAATATTTTTTGTTGGTTTCTTCTTTTTTTTCCACACACATACAATGTACATAAAGTATAAATAAGATACAACATAAAGAAAAGTGGCATACTAAGTCAAAAAATACATAACTAGCTATACTAATTGATTGGTGCTATAACTATGCTAATAGTAGATAGGTGCAACAAACTTAATATAATAAGTGATAAGTTAGTGGCTATGTGAGGATCATAATGACCACCAATGTGCTAACTGTAAACGTGAGGAACCATATAACTAGGTGGTCTATCGTCAATGTCTACACGTGTTGAGCTTGCAATCTCAATAAGCTTTGCACGAAAAAGTCATAATTCTAATATGAAATTTGCATTTGGGAGTGCAGTTAGGAATCTAAGGATCCACATTTAAAAGGTTGGGTTTATAGACCTAGACCTGGAAGATGATGAGATAATACCTATTGTCTATCTTAGGGTCAAACTTATAGCAAAAAGAGAACATATTCTTGATGCTCTTATCGACAAGGGAGTGGACTTAATATTTTGACCTACGAGGCATGGACTGAAATAGGCCAACTAGATCTTACACCGACCAATGAAATCCTCGACCCCTATGGAGAAAAACCATATTCTCTCCTAAAAAAAATGTAGAATCCTCACAACTATTGAGACTAAGAACCTACCCATCTTATTCCATGTACTCCCAAATCGGTAATGATGTGGGAAAGGAAATACTTATTGGTAGAGCTTTCAAGCGAGCAGCAAAATGCAAGGTCAATTATGTAGCACAAGGGATACAACTCACGCTTTTGAATGTGAGGATAATTACAACTTTTAGCAAGGGTGATCTTCCCAATCCTCAAGGGAAAGGCAAGGAGCAAACATGTTAGCACATCCATTTGTTGTGTTTAAATTGTGTATTTTTCATTCCAACTATGTACGAGTTAGTTGTGTCATTTATGTTCCAATCGTACGAATTAATAATGTGATTTGCATTTAAATCATATAAGTTAATTGTGTTTCAATCGTATTTGCTAATTGTGTACTTTGTATTTAAATCATGTACGAGTGAGTTGCATTTCAATCATGTATTTTGTGGTTCAATTGTGCATGAGTTAATCTTATATTCTACATTAACATCATCTACAAGTTAACCATGTACTTTAACACTAAGCAATATTGTTCTTTTAAGTATAAATATGAAAGTTAATTAGACAATCACATTTTTTATCCATGTTCTTTTCTATCCTAAATAGGTCTATTTATAGAATAAATTAATCAAAATAGGGTTGTTACTATAGCCCTTTTTCTATTCTATCTTTTTCGCAGTGTTAATTTTGAAACACGCCTAAACTTGCTATTTTTTTTTAACCTTTGTAATAAAAACCAAAGTTTCAACTTACTTTTTTAACTATAAAACATTTGAATAAAATTTTAATTTAACTCAAAAAAAAAACTTCCATTTTAACACTTTATTTTAAAATCCAATGCAACTAAATTATTACAGTATATAACTTCAAAACAAATTAACAATAAAACACACTGAAAAATCCAATTATTAAACTTCAAATTTTCGTAAGACCGCATTAAAACTTGTAACTTAAATTATAAGAAACCAAAAATATATTAGAAATTTCATTTAATAATATTTACAACAATAATATTCATTGATTATTAATTAATTGGTTTTACTAAACTCAAATCATTATTCATTTGTTCCAGTTAAAACTTTCATTTGATTTTACTGAACTCAATCATGATTCATTCATTCCATTTAGAACTTTCATTTGATGCCCTTGTAGTCCCTTAGATCAAAAAACTAGTAAGACATAGAAACATATTACTCACATAACATGCTCAAAGTTTATAGGAGAATATTCTTTCATACTAAAGAATCAATCTTTCATAGGAAGGATTCTTTAGTACAAAATAATTTTACCACTGATCAATTGCTTAATCAAACATGATAATCCATGTATTTGTTGACATGTCACCATATTATACCTTGTACTTTAAAGAGTCTTTGCATAATAATCTCATTTTTTTGTATTATATGAGACCCATATTCATATAAATGCAACCCAACTAGATACATGTGTTTGCGAGATAAATATGATCATGTTTTAGCATTGGATGTGGAACTCATACAAAAGTAAGAACTTATAACATTTCATTTGCCATACGTAAATTTTATAAGGTATTCTTATGATCAACACTTGGCATGCCTCAAATTTTTTCAACGTTGCACAATTTTCATTTACAATGGAGCTATGTGAATTGTACAATTGGCATTTATAATGAAGCCACAAAAATGAATATGCCTCAGCAAAAGAAATCACCAACACCTTGTAGCATCTAAATCAAGATTTACTAGCAATGATAAGTGATGTAGATGGAGGGCCAACCTCTCATCAATGTCCTCTTATATTTTTATGCCTTGTGATGTCGCATCGAGAGAAAAATGCAGCTACTTAAAGATGCCAAGCAAGGGAGAAAAAAGGCATTGGGATTAGTCAAAACTTGGCTTCTTACAAAGTGTTCATGGTGATGCAATCAATCTACATGATGAAAAATATATTGTGTGAGACACCAATGCTCATGGTGATTCAATCAACCTATAACACGAAGCATATTATGCACAAGACATCAAAGCTCCTTTGTTGCTAACAATGATGTTATAACAGTCTTATTATAATTTAATGACACTATTAGAGCAGTTACAATGCCACGGCACTATAATCTACATGATGCCTTGTTATAACTCTCACAACCTTATGACAATGGTCTAGCATTGTACTAGTAGACCTCAAGATTTAGATGAGACTTGGGAGGGCAAACATACTAAAACATCCCCACATACTTGGATTGATTGAGAGTCATATCTAAAAGCACATTGGTTTGGCCCACCAAGGCAGCAACTATGCTTAGTGTAGTTTAACCGGTGTGGCTTATGATACAAAATGCAAAGCAACTCGTTTTTCTTGTGTGGACTTTATTTTCTTATTTGAATGGCCCACAAGAAGTGATGAACCACACGGTCATGAGAAGAACTTAGTTGACAACCACCAATCACCTTACTAAAGTTCTTGAGCTCTATTAAGGGATTTTTTGATTGATGCTCATAAGAGGATTTTCCAATCGTTTCTTTATAGTAATATTAATCCTTACTTGGCATCCAAAACATCTCACTGTAGTCCTAAGGGGGATCAAGTTGAAGTCCTTATAAGGCCTTCGATACGGCCATCTAAAGTCGCACACACAAAAGCCTACAAAGTTGTGAGACTTCATTAAAGCACCAAATGGTTTGCCAATGATCTCCATAACTACAACAGCAACCCTAAATCTTCTCGTCCCTATCTAAATAATTAGTTGTGTTGTTTGCAAACTCCAAATCAAGGAGCTCCTTGAACTCAATGATGGGCAGCCTTTATTCTTTGTATATTTCTCTTCTTGGCCTTCCATCCACAATTTTCACTATTTAAGCTTTGCTTTTACAAATTGTGGATAGGCAATCATTAATCCTCTATAGCTTCTTCCTCTTCCTCTTTGTCATCAATGATAAAGAGAGCATGCCTATACTTTTTTTTTGGCAATATCAATGAATAAAGTCATCCAATAATAGGGAGAGTTTCCATGAGCCAAGCAAAGTTGCCAATAAGCTAAAGAAAATGAAATTTTTAATAAGAAAGCTTCCATGAGTTAAACCAATGTTACATGTTTCATAATAGATGATTATTATATTTCTTGGAAATCACAATTAAAGAGTATGGATCAAGTGTGCAATGGACTTGAAGAAAACTATATGGCTCCCTTTTGTCAAGGTTTGTCCAATTAAAAACACAAGCTAAAGAGGTTTAAATCCACCAAGGCCTCCTTATAACCGATTAATATTTTGTAATCTACAAAAAGCTTGTTATTAAGTACTAGCAATAAGCTAATGAAATTGAAAATTTAACCCAAAAATTACGCAAAATATGCATCTCTTTTATGCACTTAAATCCCCAACAAAATTTCTTACGTATTAAGAACAAGTTATGTGAGATTAGCAAAAGTGATCCATGTGGATGTTCAATATATGGAATTCTATGAAACCTTAAGACAATGCATTCTCAAGCATCGATAAATGTGAGGTAAGCAGCACGAGTTCAGATAGCATTTTCAGCACCCATGCCTCGCTCCAAATCAAAACTTACCCACACCGCATTTGCTAATCAATTAACTCCCTCGAAATCTCGCATTCTGGGCGACAGAGCACACTCACTGAAATGGATCTCTCAAATTTGCTTGCACATACATAAGACAGAAATGTTGCTGTTATCCACCATAATTTAATGTATCAACAAGGATATCATGCACACATTTGCAAGGACATGCTAATGATGCCAATGTAACAACAAACTCAATAGAGTATTGAGGGGGAAAAAGCCTCTGGACCATATCAATTGGGACTTGGTTAAGTACCCACAAAAAAAAAAGGCCCTGTGACGGAACCTGGATATGTGGGATAGCCACCATTTCTATCTTGCATACTTCTCTCTCTACTTGTGTGAAATACAGTGAATGACTCCCTCTGTTGGCCCGTGTAAGTGTATATGCAACAGATTCAGCTGAACAGCATACCATGAGAGATTCTTTTTTCATAGGTAACACCTTGATGACCTGGAGTAATTCCCCTTAAATGGCTACCATTGATGCAGCATCCTACATTAAATGGCTTCATGAAATGCCTTGAGTTATGCAATCGATGACACATATGTCCAACCTTTTGACCAAGGAATAGAGAAGGACTCGACATACTTGAGCAAGTCCACTCTAACATGAAGTTAGTTACGCCATTACCAATGAAGTATTGCCTTACATCAAGTCACCTACCACACCACTCAAGTTGCTCAATTCCATCTACCAAATTTGAATGTTTTGACATGCCATAGTTCTCACAAGCAAGTTCTTATGTATGTACAAAGTATGACTGCTATGGTAAATTACATTTGCACTAGGTTGTTGACTAGATCATCAGAAGCGCATGATTCTTCATCATCACTCCAATTCCCTGAGGTTCTCTCCTGGAGGTGCTCTTGTTGTCTCACACAACCATATGAGTTTAACCTGTTTTAATAGAGCTTTTGTAAATAACATTGCAGCTAAATTGAAAACATACATTAGGAAAGTCAAATAAAAGCTGGTTGTACCAGATATTAGATCTGACATCATCCCTTCCAGTTGCACACAAATTGTGTTAAAAGTTCAACTACACGCAATACATATGAGCACACATCCTATTCCTTACCTGAGTTCAAGCAGAGTTTTAGGGGAGCTGGTCTCCTGGGTCACATCATCCAAAGGCTGAGGTTGATAATAAGATACCTGAGTTAATATTTCATTAAAGGAAATCGACCTTTTGGAGTCAGAAGGCAGAGTAGTGTTCCCAAGCTCCCTGACCTGCCAGGAAAGCACATTAATTGGTTGAAAAGCAAAAGTCATATACAGCATACAGAAAATTTTAGTACCAATATGAGGTCTTAAAAGCCGATCTTATTATGTTAATCATCATAGCTGATTGTATACTCTCTTTGTACTCCCCATTCAACTTGTTACAGATGAGGACTCAGACAACACAGTGGCAACCACCACCAAATCCACCTAGCAGAAGCTTGGGACAGAGCAACAAATCAGCTCTACCATATGTTAGTTACGTGTACATGACATCATTGAAAGTCATTACAGCAGACCACTGAAATTCATGATGTGCAAAGAAGAGGTACAAACTTCCGTTATAGAATCAGATCCGAAATGGAAATATATTGAAATAGAAGGATCCCCCCCATGGACAGAAATTGAAGTATTTTGTGCTGATTTGTAATGTGAAAAACTTTCTCAATCCATCAAAACAATCCCTGCACACACAATCATCAATGCTAAAAAAAACATCCTTGTTACATGGAAAGAGATTCCTTAATGATATCTGCTGCTACACTGAGCTATGACCATGCATATGTATGACACAAATACCCAGAGCTCATGACCTAATATGTAACTCCCGAATAGTCTTCAGAACCCGGTCATAAACATGACGTGTTGGCACACAGGCTTCACTACAATAGGCTTTCACTACAGCTACAAGTTTTCGACAGCACCTCGTGACGCTTCTTTACCTGAATGGGCAATAGAGTTTTGCCACCTCATAGAGGAGTTCGGGACTACATTCAGCAGTGTTTGGCTTACCTGGGCAGATGTCTGACCATGAAGAGAATGCATTAGGGTTTGCAAGGAAGACACAAAATGTGTACAAACTCGATTAAACAACTGAACTCAACGAGAAACTCAAAACACAAAGACTAAGTTGTAGAGTGAAGAAATAACTCAACGAACTGAATAATATACTGTTTTTCCAGAGAGCAGAAAAAAACTCGAACTACTCTCTCTCTCTAGGAGCAGTCTGAGAGAGGAGAGAGTCATGGATACAACTGTCTGAAAAAACAGTAAACTGTAAATGAACAGTAAATGAAAGTAAAAGCTATAGAGCTAAAAGATAAAAGAAAGTTCTATCTGATACAAACAAGTGATAAAGCCTAATGTACATAGACCAAGACTAGTAATATCATGGTGTTACTGGGCAATAATCTCCTGTGTTCTCTCATATACATGTGTCACCAACGAATGGGTCAGAATCTAGGATGTCTGGTACAGCCAAGCTGGACCGCTCAATCAATCAATGTCCCTCATGGAGGTGCAGACCGTAGCTGTGTCAAGGCCTCCTTAATGCTTCTCCCAGACGTACACTGAGACTAGGACTGCTCCGAAGCCTCTTGGATCCTCATAAAGAAATCTGTAAGCTGCCTGTGGATAGGCCCTCGATGCACCTCAGCTCTACTCCTAAGGAGAGGCTCTCTAAGCCATTGTATCTCAAAGAGAGAGAGGCCAAGACATCATTGATCAGTGTAATCCACAACTCTCGATAGTAGCCCAAATCCATCTCTGAAGAGAGAGAATGAAAGCGGCCACGAATCTCATAGTAGGCCAATCGGCAACAACTATAGTGTTGCTCTATCTCTAGCTCCAATTGACATACCTGAAATATGCACTCCTCTTGGAGTATGGATCTATATCTGCTAGTCTCAATCTCTAGCTGCTGATGTGAAGAGGTGCACAATTGGTCACTAGCACATCTCATCTCATGGGAAAGCTGGGTATCCATGTATCTTAGATGAATAATAAAGCTATCATCTATGGTATGGAGAAGATACTCTCGATAGAGAGCAATCTTCGTCCCCAACTCATGTACTAGTGCCAACCATATTCTCTTGGTATCCAACTAAGTGAGATCCTAACATCTATGCATACCAACATGAGGCATCTCCCTCTCTAGCCCCAAACTCAGCTCCCAACTCAGCTCTAATGACCTCATGTGGGATAGAACATCATCCTAGAGATCATGGATACCAAGAATCTCTCCATCCATGCAACCTAATCAATTGCGGCGATCAAGATCTTCCATTTTCCATCACCAAAGGTGGTATGAAAGCCATCATCATCTAGCTGTCCTGTGCTAATCAAGATCTTCTTGAGCTGAGGTACATGCCGTACATGCTGAAGTGTAAAGACGGAGCCATGCTGAAACTGTAACTACACACTGCTAATACCTGCAATCTCACATGCATAGTTGTCCCCGAGATGGACAACACCATGTCGACCCCCTTTATAGGCAGAGAACCACTCACGATGAGGGGTGACATGAAAGGAAGCACCTGAATCGCGAATCTAGGTATGCATGTCATCATCTGTATCTGCAAGTAAAGCATGTGCACCAAAGTGTGAAGAGAGAAAGAGTACGTCACTCCCACTATCACTGTCATGAGTGACTACATTGACCTCTTCAATTTTTACACTACTCTTCTTAGGCTGACTGTCCTTCTCCTCTTCCTTGCTATCATCCGTCTTCTTGCATTTTCCTTTCTCTTTCTTCCATTTGTAGCAATCATGTTTAAAGTGACCCTTCTTGCCACAATGATGACATTCAACATCTTTGCCACGTGATTTACTGCGTCCCTTGCTATCATATTTGCCCTTTTGCTGTGATCTCCCCCTAGTATGCAAAGCATTGGAAGACTTAATGAATGCATTGTTTTGCTGATTCATTTCTTCCATGAGTAGAGCACTCTCTACATCAGCATACAAAAGGACATTAGAATTGCTCATGAATGTATCCCAACTCTCTGGTAGAGTGCAAAGCAAGAAAGTAGCCTTAAATTCCTCATCAATCATGAACTTCAAGGCAACCAACTGGCTGAAAATGGATTTAAACTCACTCAAGTCAGTGGACATTGCTGTACCCTCTTTCATACGCATATTCATAAGCTTTTTCAGCCAATACACTTTGCTTGGAATACTCTTCTGTGCATACAGTTCTTCCAGTCTAGTCCATATAGCATATGCAGAATCCAAATCTTCAATGTTAAATAGCAAGGCATCAGAAAACGATAGCTCGATGGTTGAGCGTGCAAGCTCATTTAACTCATCCCAATCGTCCTGTTCCATATCTGCTGGCTTTGCCCCTTGTGTTTTGATCGGCTTTGCATGCTTCTTTTGCAACAGGATATTGTAGCCTTGCTTTTGCCAAACTGCAAAGTTATGTGCTCCTTCAAGTTTCTTTATGTGCATTAGATTCTCAGCCCAAAAATGACCAAAAAACAGCAAATGCAAGGCCAAAACTGTCACCCAAGTGACCAAGGTACAAACAAGTACCAACCAGCAATAAATAACCGCGTAGAAGCACAGATTTCAGATCTGTAATTAAATTTTGAGAAGCACCAAACCATGTGCTACAGCATTATCCAACTGATTACAACTATTCCAAGGGCATATGCATCACATTACATGATAAATCCCAAATTTTAGCTGCAATTTTTGTTGTACATGTACCCACGGGCATAAGATTTGACACGAACGGTCAAAAGCCCCAAAATTTTTGTGCTCAAAGCATCAACCACACATCTACATCTTCTCTGTCATGCATAGAACAGGCCAATTTTGCCAAAATGGAGCAACTTCAGTAAAACCCCCAAATTTAACTAAGTGTTGATGTCCAAATTGCATGGAATTCAACCTACATGTACATAAACTGACCAAATGCTGCACAAATTTTGCCCAAACTGCAAAAGCCCCAAATTGCACGGGGTCCAATGTGCATCAATGTCGAGAAATTGGGTAAATTTCAGCCCAATTTGCGCTTGTACATGAAAAGCCCCAAATGTCAGAGGTAGAATGTCACAAATTTCTGCAATTTTTGAGACAAATTGTCTTGTCCTACATCACAATCCCCAAATCCGGGAAAAGCCCCAAATTTTCGGGCCAATATTGCATTTGAGAATCCCCAAAAAAAATTTGAGGCATGCGCATTCAATGTTTGCAATTTTTTGGTCTAGAGAACATTGCAATGTGTGTCGGGTACAAATTTGGGAAAATCCCTAAATTTCAAGACACAAATTTGCCTTCTGTGCTTGTACAGGTGAACACCCGTGCGTGGTTCATGGAATTGTATGTGCATACTCTCTCTCCAATGTAGTGAATGCTACATATGCTTATGCTAGTTCAGCCTTCAATATCCCTTTCTAGGAAAACTATCCTTTGAAATTGATTCCAACGTACCTATATTGTTTGAAAGCTCTGGCTCTCCACGAAAAGTAAACTAATATATATCACACAAGTGATGGAGGTGTTAGATACCATAACCTTTGTTTTCTTAAGGCTCACAAACCGGGATGTTCCCTTTCTCTACGAAAAGTAAACTAATATATATCACACAAGTGACGGAGGTGTTGAATATCATAACCTTCATTTTCTTAAGGCTCACAAACAGGGATGTTCCCTTTCTCTAACTCTACTATTTGGTGTATACATGGGATTTCATGTTATGTCTCTTAGGTAGGAGATAGAGAAGCTCTGCTAGCTTGTACTTGGGCACCTCTCTTAGCATATGCAGATGACAGTGTGTTGATAGCTGACTCTCCACAGGGGCTACAAAGATAATTGGATGCATTATACTCTATTTATTGCATAGTGGGCTTTCAATGAACCTTGGTAAAACCAAGGTTATGGTATTTAATACCACATTACAATGGGACAGGAGATCAATACCTATGTTTACCTATGGGCAGGAGGAGAAGGAGTATGTGGATCCTTGTATATATCTGGGAATTTTATTCATAGGCCCCACTTTCCCTATGAGATAGATAGTAGACACTAAATTGATAGTAGGGTACATGGCATTGTGTGGTTTAGAGAGAATGTGCCCATAGGTATAGTTCCAAGAACCTTGCACTCAGCTGTGGCTATTCAGTATATTGGGCACATCCACATTACTCTATGGAGTGCAAGGAGATCTAGGGTGATTGCCAAAGGTTGCAAGAGTGATACTTTGTATCCACTTCATGTATCTAGTGTGCATGACCATGTTGTTGCCGTGACCGAGCAGCCAAGTGTTTCTTTATGGCATGGCCGGTTGGGGGACATGAGTCAAACAGGAATGAAAGTGCTTTCTCATTTGGGTTACTGCCTTGTCTTCGTTATGCTGATTTTGAGCACAGTGATCGTTCTATTTATGGCAAACATACACAGACGTCTCATAAAAAGTCTCTTTCTTTGGAATCTTCTCCTCTAGAGTTAGTACATTCGGATGTATGTCAAATGCTAGAATTATCTTTAGGGGAAAAGAAATATTTTGTCACCTTTGTCGATGATGCTACACGGAAGGTATGGGTTTACCCTATTCGTAGCAAGGATGAAGTGCTAGACAAGTTTTAAAAATTCTTGGCATTGGCTGAAAATCAGACAGATAAGACACCAAGAAGTCAAGTGGATCACTGCTCGTACACCAAGAAGGCAATAGATGGCAGCCTAATTATCTTGGTTTTGTATGTTGATGACATGCTGATTGCTGTGGCAGGGATACTCATGCCTTGGACTCACTAAAGCAAAGTCTTCATGGCAGCTTTGACATGAAGGATCTTGGTGATGCAAATCACATTCTTGGCATGCGAATACTTCGAGATAGGTCAAAAGGATCACTCTATCTATCTCAGCAAGAGTATATCGCCAAGGTTTTGATGCGTTTCAATATGGAAGGGGAGGAAACAATCAAGATTCCACTGCCTCCATATGTGAAACTCAATGCAGAGGACAGCCCTACATCTGATGATGAGAAGGCTGAAATGGCCAAGATACCATATGCTTCAACTATTGGCAATTTGCTATGGTTGCTACATGTCCTGACATTGCCTTTGCAATGGGAGTGGTTAGCAGATACATAGCAAACCCTGGCAAAAAACATTGGGATGCAATGAAAGGTATTATGAGATACCTCAAAGGCACAAAGGAGTTGTGCATCTGCTTTGGGAAGCAGAAGGCATCTGTTGTTGGCTTTACGGATGCAGACTATGCTGGTCATGCGGATTGCATGAAGTCCACTTCTGGGTATATGTTTACTTTCATAGGAGGAGCAGTCTCTTGGATCTCCAGACTACAAAAGTGTGTTGCATTGTCTACTACAGAGACAGAGTATGTGGCTGCCATTGAGGCATGCAAGGAGACTTTATAGCTTTCATGTCTGGTGGGAGAGCTTGGTATCACAGAGTTACCTGTTCTCCACTGTGATAGTCAGAGTCTATCATGCTAGCACGGAATCCTATTTTTCATGCAAAGACAAAGCACATACAGGTGAAGTACTACTTCATTAGAGATATACTTGACAGCAAGAGCATTGAGCTTGTCAAAGTGCATACAGATGATAATCTTGCAGACCTTCTCATGAAGGGTCTTCCAGCAGAGCGGTTTGCTCATTGCCGACAGATGATGGGAGTTGGATAGATATATGTATTTCAGCTTTGTATATAGCTAGACTTAGCTGATTCTCTTCTCCTCTTAAGGCACATTGCCTTTAGGTGGGAGGTTGTTGGGAATAAAGACCTCATGCCTTTAGATGTCCTTGGGTGTGAACACACCCTTAGCACTTGTACTTATACATATATATCTATCTAAAAACCTAAAGGTACACTCGTCATTGTACCTAAAAACGTGCTCACTCTCTACTCTGCTCTATCTCACTCTCTCTATCTCTCCGTGCATAACGAACATCTACTATCTTGATCTTCGTGCATGATCCGTCACTACAGACTAGAGAGGGAGTTTTATGATGGATTGAAGCATATGGATTGACTGTTGATCATTATGATATTAAGAATAATATGAGTGAAGAGCTCAACCCCATACAAGATCATCACAATAAATACTAGGACAATGCCTATGGTAGTTGAGGCCCTATTCAGAGCAATGACTTTCAAACACAAATAATGGGAGCTCCCTCTAGATAGCTATCACTAGCATTGACATCATCTACACAATTAGCAATAGAGGGCATAGTTGTCAGGTACGAAAGGTACGATACAGTACGGTACGATAAAAATACGGTAATAAATGGTACCTTATGATTTTATAAGGTACGGTACGATATTAGTATGAAAAAAAATTAAGATGATTTTTTAAATAACAAAAATCAGAAATCATTAAATGATAGATCATAGAATACATGTTTAAAGTGGAAATAGCCATTTCATTATAGAATAAGATGAATACATGGAGTGACTATCGCGGTCGCATGGGCTGCACAAAACATGCGATACAACTATAGTCTAGTATATCTGATACAAAAAAAAAAAGAGAGACCTATGTCATATGAATCTATGATGAGGCATCACTATCATCATCATCATCATCATCATCAGAACCATCTGAGTGCTCATCAAGAGAGTCTGAAGATGACTCCCCGGCATCCGATGATGAGACATACTCATATTCATCCTCACTTATGAGGTTACCATCATCATCAAATGATGGCTCCCTAGGTGGTGGTTGTGTAGGCAAGGGGGGAATGTCATCATAAGGCACAGGATGTGAGCTACTAGAGCCCCGCCTTACATATGTCTACAAGCCACTTGAACCACCCCTCCTCAATGATGAAGGGCATCGAATGATCATGCCCCTGCTACTACCTACTCGAACTCCTCGCCCATGAGCACGCTGACTGTGAGTGTCACGAGTATCTGCTGCTATAAGCTCTGGCTTCACAAGTGACTCTCTCCTCCAACAAGTGGAGGAAGCAAAAGCCATATGCCCTTTCTGATCTACGTAGTATCCTAGCTCCTCCAACACTGCATTGTGGTCATCCACAATGCAGTCAAATAAGCAAGCTAGTCTGAAGGGAACTCTCTATCATCCATGACCGCCAGTGACTTGTAGGCCGGATGTACCAATACGGAAAAACCATGGATGGGCTTATGCAAGTTGCTACTGACAATGCATTGAATTGTCGGCGCATGGGCCGTTTGCTTGAGTCCGAGTTTCCTACGATTGTGTGGACTCCATGTGCAAGTCATTGTTTGGACTTGCTTATGGAGGACATTGGGAAACTCAAGTTGGTAAAGAGGATGGTCCAGAAAGCTAGATCAATTGTCACATTCTTCACGGTAAAGATAAAGGTGCTTGCGATGTATCGTGAGCATAGCATACTAAAGTTGAAGAAGCCTTTTTCAACTCGCTTTGCTTACATGTGGTTATTTCTGGAGCGCCTTTATGAGGTGCGGTTAGATAGTGGTGTCCACTCTATGGAATGAGTGGGATGAGCATGAAACAGAGGAGGTCAAAGCCATGCAGCGCTTGTGCCTTAATGAGCAGTTTTGGCAAGAAGCCCATGCTGTCATCATTGTTATGACTTCCTTTTATAGGATATTATGTATGAGTGATTGCGAGGGGTCCACCATAGGCCTTCTCGTTCACTTCTTTAGAGCGGCATTGGTGGAGGCATGTGCTTGTATAGTGATCACAGAGACAGAGTGTGCACATGTTTTAGAGATAGTAGAGAGGAGATGGGCGTGGCTTGGCAAGAATCTCCTTTGCAATGTTTTGAGGAATCTCCTTGCATGGAGCAACTTGTCCCCCTCCCCCCGGCGTCTTGGAAAGATGTTGGAGAAGCTGAGTTGCACCACTTGTATAGCGCTTCCCACAATACTTGCATGTCCAATGGTGGGAGTTGGACTTCTTTGTGTCCCTCTCCACATGGATTGCATGTAAATTGAAGGCCTCATGTTTCTCACAAGTCATGGTGCCGATGATGGATAAAGAGGCCCGAGAGAGAGAGAGAGAGAGAGAGAGAGATGCTTGAGTCTCGACTCTTGAAACTTGAAAGTTGAGTCTTGAAAGTTAAAAGGGAGGGAGACTCCAAAGGCCCGAGGGTTGGGGTAAAGTTGAAAAAGCAAGAGTGAGAGAGAGAGGATGGGAGATGAGAATGGCAAATGCTTTGATAAGGTGCGGGATAGAGGGGATGGGAGATGAGATTTGAGAATGGCAAATGCTTTAATAGGGTGCAGGAAAGAGGGGATGGGAGGTGAGATTCGAGAATGACAAATCACTAGTCCATTCAAGAATCAAGATCAAAGAGAGGAAGATGAGAATGGTAAGTGCTTGCTGAATTGGTATGGAAGCATGGAGGAGAGGAGCACCTTTTGTAGATGAGAGAAGGGTCAAAGTTCAAACACTCAAAGAGGGATCAACGGTCAAAGAGAGGGCTGCCAGCTAGAAGGAATCCAAAGAGGGTTGGGGAGGGGAGTGCATGGTTGGAAAAGGGGATGGGATGAGGTATCGAAGGCTTCACACCCCCCAAAAAGTGCCAGCAGGCAGGCACAGTAAAAGCGGGTGCAAGAAACACATGACACGGGATGCCCAGGCGAGGTGGCCTAAATAGGCGCAAAATCACGTACGAATTGGTACGGATACGTACCGTACGGTACTGTACAAATCGTACAGTACGAACAAATCCATATGTCGTACGGAGGCAACTATGATAGAGGGTGATAGTATAGGTCTACCTATGCAAGTGCACAACAAAAAGAGAAAAGTGAACATGGAGAGAAAAAGACAAAGAGAACGCAAGAGAGAGAAGGAACAAAGTGACTACAATAGTTGAAGGCACAAGGCTGCAATAGTCAACCCCAATACGCAACTCTATGTGTTAGTGTTGATGCTAGACAGTAGTAGGGATATGAGAGAATGAGGAGGATTGGTCAATCACGAAGGATCAATGATGGATGATGAAAGTGTCAAGGCAGGACGCCTATATATAGGCAAAAAGAAGGGAAAACCCTGAATGTGGTCAAACATGTAAAAAATAGCCAAAAGTGCACAAAAAGAAATGCACTAATATGCCCTCCATCTAAAGTGTCTAAAATACATGGCAGACAGAGAATATCAGAGCTCCTAATGTCCTCATCTAACTCAAACTGCGGCTCACAAGCAGGAGATGACCACACAAGACACAAGACTGCTAACACCCCCTCTCATGTTGACGAGTCTGTGCGCGGATTGAGACTAAGAGCAATTGAGATATCCACAATGAGAGAGGGAGTGAGAGCAAAGTAGAAAGTGAGAAAGAAAGTGAAAGCACAGTACTCAATGTGTGGGTACAATGACGAAGTACCACTTAAGGTTTTTAATAATATATATAAAAAGTACAAGTGTAACGGTGCGTGCACACCCAAACATCGTAAAAGGCACGATGACCCTTTATTCCCAACAACCTCCTACCTAAAGGAAACATGCCTGAAGGTAGAGGAAAAAATCAACCAAGTCAATGTCTATATAAAGTTGAAATACACATATACTATCCAACCCCCATCATCCAACGGCCATAAGCAAACCGCTCTGCTGGAAGACCCTTTGTGAGAAAGCCTGCAAGGTTATCATCTATATGTACCTTGACAAGCTCAATGCTCATGTTATCAATTACATCCTTGATAAAATGATACTTCACTTGTATGCGCTTTGTCTTTGCATGAAAGGCAGGATTCCATGCTAGCATGATAGCACTCTGACTATCACAGTGGAGGATAGAAACCTCTATAATGCCAAGCTCTCTGACTAGACATAAAAGCCATAGAGCCTCCTTGCATACCTCACTGGAAACCACATACTCTACCGCTGTAGTGGACAATGCAACACACTTCTACAACCTGGATATCCAAGAGACTTCTCCCCCCTATAAACGTGAACACATATTCGGAAGTAGACTTCTTGCAATCAAAATGACCACCATAGTCTACATCCATGAAGCCAACAATAGATGACTTCTACTTCCTAAAGCAGATACACAATTTTCCTTTATGCCCTTAAGGTATCTCATGATACCCTTCACTGCTTCACAATGCTTTTTACCAGGATATGCCATATATTTGCTAATCACTCCCACCGCAAATGTAATATCAGGGCATCAAGCTACCAGCACAACTGAAGCATACATCAAGCTACCAACAACTGAAGCATAAGGAGTCTTGGCCATCTCAGCCTTTCCATCATCACATATAGGGCTGTCATCTATATTAAGTTTCACATATGGAGGCAACGGTACACCAATGGCTTTTCCCCCTCCATATTGAAACACTACAAAACCTTAGTAACATACTCCTACTGTGACATGGTATACGCATGCCAAGAATATGATTGGCCTCATCAAGATCCTTCAAATCAAAGCTATTGTGTAGCCTTTGTTTCAAGGAGTCCAAGGCATGAATCTCGGTCTGCAATCAACATCTCATCCACATACAAGACCAAGAGAATAAGGCTGCCATCTGCTGCCTTCTTGGTGTATAAGCACTGATTAACTCGAGATCTATGGAATCCCTAAGATTGCATAAACATATCAAATTTATGATACCACTCTCGTCGTGCCTATTTCAGCCCATATAGACTCTTGTTGACTTTACATACCATGTGCTCTTTCCCCTTTGCAACAAAACCCTCAGGCCGTTTCATACAGATCTCCTCATATAGATCACCATGTAAAAAAACTGTCTTTACATCCATTTGTATGAGTTTCATATCTTCAAATGCAACCAGGCCCAAAATGGTTTACAAAGTAGTTATTTTGACTACAGGGGAAAAATTTTCATCAAAATCAATTCCATGTTCTTGCTTGTATCCTTTAGCAACCAATCGTGCCTTGTACATTGGCAAAGAACTAGACGTGACTTACATTTTGTAAACCCATTTGCACGGTAGCACTTTCTACCCTTTAGGCAAATGCACCAAATCCCAATTGCCATTTTTCATGAGAGATTCCATCTCTGACAACATAGCCTTAAGCCATTTCTTGCTATCTTTTCTATCCATTACTTCCTTGAAGCATGGCGGCTCACCACAATCTATCAACATGATATAATCAGCCACATAATTGACACCAAAAACAAAAGGAACAAACCTATCTGGCTGTCCTTGCATTCTGGTCGACCTACGGACCCAATGATCAAGATTTGCTAGCTATTCAACTTGCAAATCTGCATTAACAGCTTGTTATTCTGTAGGTTCAGGATGGTGTACAACTGATCCTGGTTGTTCCAAAGGCATCTATTCTTCCTGCTGAATTTGTGGTAGATCATGGGCAATATCTTGCTAATTATTTTTAGCATTATTCCTTGCATTTTCAGGGACATTTACAACAGGTATTTGCTGCTATCTAACGGGCATCCTTTTTTGTCCTATTGGTACATCTTCCCCAAATACAACCCTTCTAACTTCCTCAGTCTTTTCATGTTGTTTGTGCATGCGATCTTCCCAGAAGATAACATCATTGCTGTGTATGATTTTCCTTTTTTCGGGATCCCATAACCCATACCCCATTTCAGCCTCATCACCATATCCTAGGAAAACACATTTACAAGACTTTGGCTCAAGTTTGTTGCATTCTTCCTTGCAAATGTGCACAAATGCCTCGCAGCCAAACACCCTCAAGTGAGCATACGAAGGTGGCTTGCCCGACCACGCTTCTTGAGGGACTCATCATCAGAATATAATAGCTGAGCATTTGAGTTACTCAAAGTTGTCTTGAAAGTATCCCAACTTTCAGGTAAAGTGCATAGCAAGAAAGTAGCCTTCAACTCATCATCAATGTGGAAATCCAAAGCAATCAGCTAACTGAAAATCGAGTTGAACTCGTTCAAATGTACATACATGGCTATACCTTCATGCGAAGGTTCATCAACTTTTTTAGCCAATAAACCTTGCTAGCTGCACTTTTTTTAGCTACAATTCTTCAAGTCTTTGCCACATTGCATATGCGAATTCAGCTTCTCAATGTTAAAGAGCAAGTTGTCTGACACTGAGAGCTCTATGGCAAAGCATGCAAGCTCATCCAAATCATCCCACTCTTCTTGTTCCATACCTACTGGTCTTATTCCCTTCGCTTTGATGGGCTTCACCTATTTCTTCTAAACCCAGACATTGTAGGACTATTTTTGCCATATTGCGAAATTGTGTGCACCCTCAAGCTTCTTGATGTGCAAAAGATTGCTGCTGTCACTATTCCCAGCCATGATTTGCATCACTAAATTGACTCAAAAGTCAGCAAATGCAAACCCAAATGTCACACAAATTACCACAGTACATTGCAAGTACCAACCAACAGTGAAAACCAAGAAATTGCAGAAAATTTAGATCTGCAAATTGATTTCCAGAATTAGAGAATGTCTACTACAGCACTCTACAAGCAGTTACAGCCACATTTATAGGCCAATGCACCAATTACATGTGAAACCCCCAAAATTCGACTGCAATTTCTATTCCAAAAGCATTCTCAGGCACAAATTTGACAATTGCCATCAAAAGCCCCAAATTTTCAAAGTCAAATCCGCCCAAATTGCATCAATACATGTACCCAAATGCATACACTAAGAAATTCTTGCACAAATTGATGAAATTCTGCAAAAACCCCAATTTTCTTGGGTCTAGTGTTCACAAATTTCAATGAAAGTGACAAAATTTCACTAAAATGTGAAAAGCCCCAAATTCCCTAGCAAATGTGCACCAAATCTACAATTTTTGAGTCAATTTGTCTTGTCCTGCATCGAAATCCCCAAATCTAGGAAAAGCCCCAATTTTTCGAGTCAAAAATGCACTTTGTGTAAGGACATGCGAACACCCGTCAATGGGAAGGGAACAAAATTACATGAAATTAAAAAATGACGACAAATCTGTTGAATCGTGGCACAACGTTGACCCATTGTGTCACCTTGCCCAACTCGGTCGTCACAGCCTGTCACCTATGCAGGCCTATCGCACCTAATTGTTGATATCGTTGACCTATCCCGTCGCCTGCTCACTACGCCCACGTCGACTACGGACTCTAACCTACTGCCAACATCACTTGACGTGCCAACTGTTTAGCCTTACACCTAAAAGGCACAGTGACCCTTTACTCCCAACATCTCAAATCCTGGATGTGGCAGAAGGGCAAAGGAGATGCGGATCAAAGGGTGGCAAAAAGAGTGTCAATATCAATGAAGTCTGTCAATGCAGAAAGCCAACTAAGAAGTAAGACCCCCTCTCCATATAAGCATATGAGCAAATGGAAGGCCACCAAAGGGCAAAGGAAATGGGCAGGCAAACGGATCACGCTAGAAAACTCCAATTGGGAATGGATGAGCCAAGCCGCTAACCGAACTATGAGACAATAGTAAGGAACTATCAAAGGCACCATAAGCTGCATAAAAACACCAAGGACCAAGGGCCAAGTGAAAGGGAATGGTGGCTCGATAATGAAAAAAAGGGATAGACGCATAAAAGGCAATAGACTCGAAACCGTGAAGAAACTCCTCACGAGTTTGGAAAGCCCCCTCAGAAACATAAAGGGCAAGGAAATCCACAGCCGCATCACCAATATCACCCCCCTCTGAAAGGGATGGGAGGTATGAGGGAACCATCAAAGGAGATGGTGGGAGATGGGATGGAACTTGTGGGATAAATGGTGCACAATTGGGAACGTGCAGCTATAGAAAGCTGCTTCACAGGACCCTACACAACGGAAGGGGAATGGAGCATAGATAGACCCCTCTCCAACCAATCTATCACAAAAGTAGCTCCTAGAGAAGAATCCTCGACAAAAACGGCCGGTGTCGCACAGAATTCACACAAAGTTTCGTGAAAGTCGCTCACCGCAGGGACGCTTTGCAAGATGGGAGCAAAGATGAAGTTGAATACTCAATTCAGGATAAAATTTTTATGCACATTCGATTGAATAAAAATGAAAAGGTAAAAGAAGGGAAACAAGACTTCACAATATTCCAATTCACCAAATTCTTGATTTGATGCATTCAAGAAATAAGTTTCATATATCTTTCACAAAAGGTATTCAAGGCTTCTTGATTACAAGAGAGGATGATTTTATGTGGTTAAGCATGAGGAGGGGCAAATTAAATGATGGAACTTCTGGGAAAAAGATAATTCGATGTCGTCAATATTTCATACCTTCAAAGATAAGGCTCATGATGTAACATCCTGAAATATGTCATAATGTTTAAGAAAACTGTCTCCTCTTCTGCTCCTTTGAATTCCTGAAGTGGAGGTTAAGATAAAAGGGAGTAGGGAAGTATCATTGAGATAAAGAGAAAATAAGAACCTAAGTTGCCATCAGAACCATTGCATTTAGCCACCCTATCTTATTGAGCCTTTGATTCATCACAAATAAAGAATAAACTTTTCGTTATGCCGATATCACACTTGCTGATGACGTCCTCAAGCACCAACTGTTATGATGGAATGGCACATTATAAAAAGCCTGCAAATAAGCGGATCCCCAGCCTTTGTCACAAGGTGCATTGCAAACTCTCTTTGAAACATAATAATGGCGCACCGAAAAAATTGGCCTGTAGTTGATGCACATGGAGAGTGTCCTCGACTCAGCATTGAAGCTCGAGGACCATGCAGGGGTCTGATGAAGCCAACTTGCCGAGCAAAATTGTTGTCGTTGTTGCTACCCTCTACTTCGTCTTCGGAGCTCACCCTTTCTCGTCGCAACATCAACTTCCGTCGTTACCCACATCTCGTCATCTTGCAAAGTTTCGACATTCTTCCTCTTCATCTTCATCACCCTTCGCAGCCTCGTCGTGTCACCTTCCTCCTATCGTCGACCTATGTAGACTTCGTCGAGCTCCTTCATCTTTCTAGCTTCATCTTCGTCCTGCATCGTCTTGTTCCTCCCCTTCACATGTCTTCTGCAGGCTTGTTGATCGTCGTCGACTTTCGTCCCTTCAATTACGTCGTCTTCGCCTTCTCCTCTGTCGTCGCAATGGCCTCTTTGACTGCAGGTCGGCCCCTTCAGCACGTTCGTCGTTGCTTCAGTCATCGCCTTTCACAAGACTTCCCTGATACTTGATGAAGAACATATTGACGTTTTCCAAAGCATCGTGCCCTCCTCCAATCGGCAACTCGCCTTTTAAACTAAAAAAATCCTCCCTCAATAGCACCACCTTCATGCGATTCACATAAGGCTTGCGGCTTTTTCCACAGGAAAAGCCCAAGAAAAGCTTGTATTATTGTCGATATCTTGACATCAATGTTTACGTTAGTCAGCCCATGTCTCCATTCAAGCTATTCATCATCACCGTCACCCTACAATTCTTTTGACACCAATCATCATCGCTTTCAAATCTGTACGTCAAAAATCATCGTTTTTTTATTATTATTATTTGTATACCATCGGCTTCAAACATGACCATATCGGCAACAACTTCTAAGCATCTTTTGGCTCTCCTAATAAGAGCATCTATATCTCTCTGTAGCTGCCAGGAAGAGGCATTCTTTGCATCTGAAGATTCGCATCAACCATAAGAAGTCCTCCTCGAGAAGATCTAGAGTGCTATCACTCAGCTCCATAACATCAAACCCAGCATCAGTACAATCCTTTGAACTTTAGGCGATTAACAAAATATCCAGCTATTTCTAAGATATCTTGGATGTAGCAGGGGCCTCTGTTTTCTGTTATAAGACATCGACGAGGTCTCTCAAGGCGAGCATCAATGTCCTCTAGAATCCAGAACTAGCGATGACCGTAGAGCTCTTTTAACATGAGCCGTTCATCATCATGCAAACTGCAAGGCTTTCCAATGGCTATGACAAGATCTCTGCACCTGCCTTGCTTGGGTACAGTAACAATATAAGACATAGGAGCAATACTTCCATCACCAGTGGATACTATTACGATTAGAGTTCGAAAAGTAGTGGATGGCAATGGCAGTGACAAATACAAAAAGTAATTGAGACTTTTTTTTAATAAACCGGGCATACGAGAGTAGACTTATATTGACCTTCGCAGATGTCCACAATGATGGAGTCATTACGTGCTTTCTGATTTTCCCAATTCTCATGAGCGACTACCTCCTCTGACTTCTGCTACCGCCACTGCAACTCTGTAAACATAGAATCACCAAACATGATCGGCCGTTCACACCTCTCCACCCTTCCAAACCTTGAACATATCTTTTGTGTTTCAACCATACTGAAATTTTCTTCATGTTTCTTCCATAAACTCTCTTCATAAGCTCCAATATTGCTGTGTAAACCTATGGAATCTTTAAAATGATCATTCTCTTCATATGAACCTGTTCTTCCATGCAATGTGCCCTAACAAAAATATGCCTTAGAATAGAACTTTGCTCATCCACTAATAATTTGAGATCAAATGCAATGTCGAATCCATGATATGCAACCAATCAAATGATGTTCACACCAAAATTATGAATGCACTGAGGAGAATGTGCCTAGCCTAACTACAAGTGCTCATGCATCATGCAAATGCAAACACAAAAGATACACACACAATAGAAAAGTAAATCCTAATGACGCTGACTAATATGTTCAAATTCTTGGTGAAAAACTCCACCCTCAGGTTTGCAGTGGCGGACGTGCAACATTACGACACCGGCTTGATAGAGACAACACAAGTCTCGAGTCTAGGAAGACCATAAACTAAGAAGAGAGGGAAACCAAGTCAAGAACATGGAGGGCCCAGAAATGGAGCTCAATGGACGGTCTGACAATAGAGACAAGGTGCCAACACCACTAATAGGCACTGAAGAAATGTCACTAGTAGTGACGATATCGTTTCACAGACAGAGATCCTGTAGCAAATCACCTCGGGGAGTCATAGGACTCAATGCACCACTATCAATGAGCCAAGGCTGCTCAAAAGACAAGATGGTCAAACAAGGCTTCTCCGCCTAATAAATGTGTAGAAACACTAACTTGGTGGTAATAGCAGGTGATGAAGAAGAGGTAGATAAAGGCTTTGATGTAGATCCATCCTTCGCTCCCAGACGAAGCTGAGAATATATCCTTCAACACTTCTCAAGGTGTGAGGTCTTCCCACAATGAGGACACGTGGGATATCCTCTACAGTGTACACTTCCCCACAGAAATTGTAGCAAAGTCAAAAGATGACCCCAACATCTTCCTCTTCCCTTTCTTTTGCTTGGCTTGTCATGTACCTATAGATAAAGCCGCATAAGTGCGGCCATGTGCATGGGCTCTGCAAGAATCTAGCCCACTATGATGCGCATCCTACTCAAGTACCAATGGAACTAGCTCCTCCCAAGTGAGTCTCTCATGGCTACAGGAAGTGAAAAGACTGGTGTAGAACACATAATATGTTGGTGATGACAGAAGATATGAGAGAAGTGTCACAAGGTCCTTCGAAGAAATGTCCGTGCCAAGGAATGAAAGCTCATCCTAAATCTCCTTCATCTTGTGGATGTGACCCCTCATCGTAGGGGAATCTGTGATAGAAAATTGTTAGAGCTTCAACTCAAGAGATGATCGATGCCCAAATGTTTGGATCCAGAAGAGAGATGCCAATCTCCTCCATGTTAGATATGCTCAATGCCCCAAAATCATAAGGTGCCACCAATGATCGTAATGATAGATTACAGTCATATTATTAGGTGCTCCAAGTTGTAAGGCCCCCATTATGAGAAGAAGCCATATGTGAGCACAGACATTAGTTTGGGTCTTGACTTGTATGTTAGATGAGGTCTAAGTGATCGGATGGCGAAAAAAGGGTGACCTTTGTGGATCTAGCCTTTAGGTTAGATAGAGTAGTTGTGTTGATAGCAACTCGAGACATAATGCATCAAGTTACAGGGTGTGGAAGTTATCAAGGACCCCTATTTTATGGCCCCTGCCTCGGGGGTCTCAAGGGGGCCACTGACAGGGGTCTGGAGGCAACAACCTTGACCCGACTGTAAAGGGAATATTTCCTAGAATATTCCTTGACCAACTAGGGAAGGTTTATAATATGGTCAAATGAGGCGACTAGACTACCTTCCCAAGCTATAAAAGAAAGACCCCTCCAAAGCCATTGTCAATCTATCTTTCACCCAATCAAATTTCTTCCAACTACCCTTCAACTCTTCACCTATCATTTGTCTGATCGCCATCTAAGCTTCACAATGAAAGCACACAGATAGACAAAGCCATCTTTATGTCAATTCGTTTGAAATTAAAGCAATTTCTGTTCTTCTCATATTCGCTATGTGTTCTCTAGTCCTTGCTCAGATTTTGTCTGTTGTGTAGGGTAATTTCTACACTCCAAACCTCTACAGTGGTATGGATACGTCTAACATAAACGAGCATAGAATCTGTACAAGTCAAAAGGAGAGAAGAGTGGGCTCTAGTATTCAACCAATCCATAAAGTTGTCGAATAAGCGGTCACACCATCATGAGAATCCATGGTAGGTCAGGATACAAGGATAGTAACAAAATCTCAAAGGTCACAATCGTCAGGAGAGACACTCCATGCAGCATGACTATAGAGGATAGTTTGTCCCATCTAACTTGTCAAATGCGACGAGAGAGGGTAGCACTGGCATGTGCTGAAGAGATGCCATCAATGCCAATCGGGGACTAGAAACCCTGGAATAATATAACGGGAAAGAGTAATAAGATGGTGGTTAGTCTGAATGATTCCGAACCACACGATCCCCCATAGCATAAACGTCGGCCATAGAAGTCCTTCAAGAAATACCTGCAAGAAAACAAGAAGATGCTGCAACTTGAATGTCCTCCACCTGTATGGGGTCCGTCAATATGCTGAGCAGAAAGACTAATGAATAGCAATGTAGATGGAGAGTATCCAAAGGAAGAGTGAACTCGATGCCAAGCAGAAACCAATCCATAACGTTGCCGAATAAGCGGTCACACCATCATGAGGATCGATGGTAGGTCAGAATACAAGGATAGTGACAAAATCCCAAAGGTTACAATCATCAAGAGACACTCCATGCAGCACGACTATAGAGGATAGTTTGTCCCATCCAGCTTGTCAGATGCGATGAGAGAGGGTAGGACTGGCATGTGCTCAAGAGATGCCATTAATGCCAATCAAGGACTAGAAGCCCTGGAATAATATAACGGGAAAGAGTAATAAGATGGTGGTTAGTCTGAATGATCCCGAACCACACAATCCCCCATAGCATACGTGTCGGCCATAGAAGTCCTTCAAGAAATACCTACAAGAAAACAAGAAGATGCTGCAACTTGAATGTCCTCCACCTGTATGGGGTCCGTCAATATGCTGAGCAGAAAGACTAATGAATAGCAATGTAGATGGAGAGTATCCGAGGGGAGAGTGAACTCGATGGCGAGCAGAAAGGAGGGAGCAGTAAACGCAAATGAATACAGGTTTGCAGCCTATAAACACAGCCTATCCAGGGGCTGGTAGTGCACCAAGAGGGCCCGAAGTACAATGCCTACAGTAATGCAAATCTACCCTGTGTCAGGCCTATAACAAGGAGGCTGCCCAGCACTGAAAAGAAGGTGCCCTGTTCAGCAAAGACCAGCAAGTATGAAACACAGCAATAGATGAGTCTGTCCGCCTGAAAACAAGCCAACCAGCACACAAAAGGTGTCACCCAGCTGAGAAACGGACCACCTGCCTGGAAAAAACGATCAGGTGCTAACATCCATATCTCAACACATCATCTAAGGATTGAGACGAGTATGAAGAGAGGATATAAAGATATAGGTCCACACGAGCCAACTTGATGACAAAGAGGCAAAGACGAATGTGCATTATATTTATCAATACACTGCATAACAGAGTTCTTGCCCTTTGTGATAGGTGATGCAATTTGAGGATCAAAGCTTGTTGGGATTCTTCCTTCTCAAGCTTTAGAGGCCCAAAGCAGCTATTCTACAAGATGGGAGAACCCAACAGCCAAGTCCATTCAAACAAAGGATTATTACTGACTTTCTTAGTAATTAAGTACGTCATGAGCCACTGTTGCTAACAGACAAACAGCAAGGATACATTGTAGAGAAGTTTTCATCTTCAAGGAGTATTTCCTTGGATAAAGCAATGGCACACAATTGGGTGAAAACACCCACATCCACTCAAAAGGCGATCCAAAGACCCACATCATAGACAGATCAAAGCTCTCATTGACCACCACAAGACACAGATGCCGAGGCATCTCAACGACACAAACCTACATTTCCACCCAGCATACTCCTATATAGGATATTGGGTAACATCTAGTTTCCTAGGCTTGTCTTTTACCTTTTCACATGAGAAGTACACTCCATTGTATATATTCATTTATTCTCCTTTGAGTAATCAAGATCCTCACATGCAACAATAAATTGTAGTATACACTAAGACATAATTTTGGTACAAAAACCACCTCAAAAAGGCTTCATTTGTATTTGTTGGCACTTATTGCACATGGTAGGACAAATGCACCAAAATCCCCTATGAATAGGGTATATTGTGGGCATTATGGTTATTCTCTAGTCTCTCCCTACACACTCTCATTCTTCTTCATTCAAAACAGTCTCTCTGCTCTCCAACCAGCCTGATGAACCTTCCCTCGGCCTGGTGATCACCTTCAGAATGCTGGCAACATCTCTGCAGCAGTTTATGACCTGTTGCCTGATTCACACCTGCATTCAGTTACTGTACTGGCCTCCCAGCATTGCACCTTCATTCTGCTCCATATAAGCCCTGCATTTCCATGAACAGGAAGGGGCTGCACCTGCTGCCAGACTGGCTGCATTTAATCACAAACTCGCCACTCAGCAGCTGTCCCTGTTTGGAGCCCTTCATCACCAACATTCCTCGCATTTTGCAGCTCTGAGACCCTTTGCAGCAGGCTTCTTCATTCAGCAATCATCGCTTGCATGCTAGAGGCCATCTTCCTCAGCATTCTGCCTCTCGGAGTTAGCATCCACCACCTGCATCTATCTACATGATCAAACTGCAGTCACTGTCACCTGGAGCAATTAATTTCATCATCACCAACAACTCTCGAGAACTTCATATTGCCCCCTCTACTGCTGTCCACCATCGTTGTCATAACACAACATACAAAAAAGAATCTGTATCCTTTGAATTATTTTGCACATCTAATTGTTTATATGCCCGAGGAGATACAATAGCAAGGGTGAGAGGGAGATGGAGGAGTAGATGGGGAGTCACCATTCACATATTTAGCAGATGATATTGTATGCTTCTCTGGCCTCAGAGAGATTCTTTTAGTGGGTGATTTAAACGCAAAGACACAGAGCAGTCAATGTGACACATGATTTTCAAGACCCAAGGCAACTACAGGTGATGGATGTAGAGGAGGCAAGCTCAAACACGCTATCAGCTAACACAGGAGGAGCAATCACACGATATGGTCAACGCTTATTAGAGCTCAAGTCATGACACCATCTCATTCTCTACAACAAGACGAGGAAGACTACATCCTAGGCTTCATTGAGATGATTTAGCCGATCAGATCCTTCACTATCCTCCCCTACCCGATTGGAGTAGACCATGCCTACTTAGTACTTATCCCTCACAACATCCACATCCCCATACACACAAGTTCCAACCACTGCCCATATCCAACCCACCACCTTCCATTTTACATATGAGCTAGCCGACATATAAAATCACCACATCTATAATGGTCTCACCCACTCCGAGCGCACTACTCCCCTAGGAGTACACACCTCCCAACTCATCTCCATCTCACACTCAGCTGCCCTCTAGAGCTTCTCACTCCACACTATGAAACACACCCAACCTGAGATCATATCCCAAAACCGATGGTATGATAATGATAGCAGGGAGCTATACATTTTGTCCCAAAGAGGTCATATTACAAAGAGGGCTAGGGCACATAAATGGTGAGCATACACAAAGGCACAATACTCAAATCTATACCACCTATTTATGAGCAGAGACGTGACCACGCGATGGTGTAGATTACAAGAGCCACACCGTCCCACAACCATTGCAGACCCAAAGGCATGGCACTCCCATGTAGAGGTTGTATGATGTACCACACCAGTCGCCAATTCCACGCCCTCCAAAGCCTCTCCCTAGCACATCCACCTTCTTCACACATGATATGGTGAGGAGGGCCATAGATCACCTACAACATGGACTATCCATGGACCACACATGTATATAAGGTGAGCACTCCATTTAGGCAATGGATATTTTGGCCCCTCCCCTTGCTTTCATGTTTAACAAGGCACTAGCAGAAGGCCCTCCCCTTGCTTTCATGTTTAACAAGGCACTAGCGGAAGGCTTCCTGTGACATTAATGTGACATTAAAAGTGATATTTAATGTCACGTTAAGGTCATAAATATGGAATGTGACATTAAATGTGACATTAAGGTAAATCTAGGGGAACATGCACGAGAATGACCGTCCGGGCTCTTGGGCGCCCGAACGGGGTTAAGGGGAGCCTAGAGAGTAAGAGAGTCCAAGAATAGTAGGACTCCAGAGAAGTGGACAGCTGGCAAAGGAATAAAAAAAATCCTGAGCACGAGTGATTCTTCTCCTCCCAACCACGCCTAGATAAGTGTTGGCACCTCTCACTCGTATTCCTTTGCCAGCCGTCCACTTCTCTGGAGTCCTACTATTCTTGGACTCTCTTACTCTCTAGGCTCCCCTTAACCCCATTCGGGCGCCCAAGAGCCCGGACGGTCATTCTCGTGCATGTTCCCCTAGATTTACCTTAATGTCATATTAAATGTCACATTTAATGTCACATTCCATATTTATGACCTTAACGTGACATTAAATATCACTTTTAATGTCACATTAATGTCACATTTCCTTCCCCTTAAGAACCGGTTTCGTCCTCGAAAACGATACTTGGAAGGTCTAACTGTAAATCGGGAAACCTTTTCTTTAAAGTACTTACTCGCTCCCATGTTGAGCTTTCTTCTGAACAATCTTTCCACTTAACCAAACATTCCTGATAAATAGTATTCCTAGTTTGTCGATTACGAACATTTAATATTTTTTCTGGTTCATGTGGATTAGATTGGTCATAGAATAGCTCCTCAATAGCATCATTTAAGATTAGATTATCCAAATCACCCAGCTTCTTCCTTAATTTACTTACATGAAAAACTGGATGTATTTTACTACCAACAGGTAGTTGGAGCTTGTAAGCCAATTCTCCCACCCTTTTAAGTATTATGAAAGGACCACAATACCTTGGTGAAAGCTTTGGACATTGTCCCTTTTTCATGGTTTTAGTTTGTTTAGGCACCTTAAGATAGACCAATTCTCCTTCTTCAAAGGAGATGTCTCTTCGGTGAGGATCTGCATATGCTCTAGCTCGATTTTGAGCTTTTTTAATATTTTCTTGAGCAAATTTTAACATACTATTCATATCCTCCAAAAAGTCTTTAGCTGCCTGAACCTTTTCCTTATGCAGTCCTACTGCAAAAGGAGCTCTGGGCTGAAACCCATACATTAACATAAATGGACTATATTCAGTGGAAGAGTGCTTGGCACTGTTATATGCAAACTCTGCTATCGGTAAATACTCTTCCCAATTAGTTTGCATTTTACTTACATATGCCCTAAGCATATCTTCAAGAATTTGGTTAACCCTTTCAGTTTGCCCATCTGTTTGCGGATGATCCGCCGTACTCATGCTAAGTTTAGCATCCAATTTCCTAAATACCGCACGCCAAAAATGGCTATCAAATTTTCTATCCCGATCAGAAACTAAATTTGCCGGAAGGCCATACAATCAGTATATGTTCTCTACGAACAATCTAGCCAATTCTGGTGTTTTAACATCAGTTGAAGTTGGAATAAACCTAGCCATTTTGGTTAACCTATCCACAATCACCCACACAGAGTCATGCCCCCTCTGTGTTCTAGGTAAAGCAACAATAAAGTCCATGGAGATACTCTCCCATTTTCCCGAAGGAATTTCTAATGGATGGAGAAGTCCTCCCATTTTTAATCTTTCAGCTTTATTAACCTGGCATTTATTACATTTGACCACATAGTCAAGGACGTCCTTATTCATTCCAGGCCAATAGAACTGCCTTTTAATAAGACTATAAGTCTTATTAACCCCTGGATGTCCCGCACTAGGGGTATCATGACACTCAAAGAGTATCTGGCGCCTTATTTCTGTATCTTTCGGGACACATACCCTACCCTTGTAGAGTAAATAACCATTATCAATGGTAAAATTCTTCCACTTGAATCCAGTTTGAGCAACCCCTGATGCTCCATTTCCTTGTTGAACATCCTCAGATATTCCTTCCTCAGTAGAAGCACTTTCATTTGGATCCCCATTTTTTATTGCTTCCCATATGTTGGAATATGCCGGATCAACCTGGCATTTCCCTTTTAAAGATTCAAGCAAATTGGAAGTGAACTGAGTAAAACTCAATTCATTAATGATGGGCATTCTGCTGAGTGCATCAGCTACTATATTATATTTTCCTTTTCTATATCTTATCTCATAGTCGAACTCTTGGAGGAGTTCGGCCCATCTGGCTTTACGCCCGTGTAAATCCGGTTGATCATTAAGCCACTTAATGCTTTCATGATCCGATAAAATCAAAAGTTTGGCACCATACAAATAGTGCCTCCATTTCTTCATTGCATGTACTATTGCATACAGCTCCCTCTCATAAACAGAATAATTCTGTTTTGCACGGTCTAATTTCTTGCTTTCAAAAGCAACTGGTCGACTTCTTGTAATAAGACCGCGCCTATTGCCTTATCATTGGCATCAGCTTCAACCACAAATGGTTTATTGGGATCCACTATTAATAGTACTGGAGCTGTAGCAATAGCTACCTTAAGTTTTTGAAAACTTTCATTTTGGTCTGTTCCCCAATTAAAACTTTTCCCTTTCCCTTTAAGTTGGTCTGTCATTGGAACAGCTATTTTGGCATAATCTCGAATGAATCTACGATAAAATCCAGATAAACCTAGGAAGATCTGCAGCTCTTCCAGGTTCCTTGGAGGTGGCCATTCAATAATTGCCCTTACTTTTTCTGGATCCATGTTGATTCCCTCTTTCGAGATAATATATCCCAAATATTTGATCTCTTGTGCAAAGAATTCACATTTAGTTTTCTTCGCATAAAGGGAATGTGTTGTTAACAGTTGAAATACTAATTGTAAGTGTTCCAAATGTTCTTCTCTTGATTTACTAAAGATCAAGATATCATCCAAAAAGACTACTACAAAATGTCCTAGATAGGGCCGTAAAACACTATTCATCAGCTTCATAAAGGTAGCTGGTGCATTAGTGAGGCCAAAAGGCATCACCAAAAAATCATAATGCCCATATCTAGTACGAAATGCCGTCTTGGAAACATCTTGTGCCTTAATTCTTATTTGGTGATAGCCTGATCTTAAATCTATCTTTGTGAAGAATTTTGCCCCTTGCAGTTGATCAAAAAGATCTTCCATTCTGGGCATAGGAAATTTATTCTTCACCGTTATTTTATTAAGTGCTCTATAGTCAACACAAAGTCGCATAGAACCATCTTTTTTCTTTACCAATAAAATTGGTGAAACCCAAGGTGAATTACTGGGTTGAATAAACCCTTTATCCAGGTAATCCTTAATTTGTCTTTCAACTTCTTGATGCTGTGTTTCACTTAACCTATACGGTGGTTTTGAAATTGGGTGTGTATCCTTATTTATATCAATTGGGTGATTTATATCACCCCTATCTGGTGGAAGGCCACTTGGTAAATCAGAAGGAAACACATCTTTAAAATCATCTAACAAACTATTCAATTCATTATTAACATTCAACTCACAAACATAAGAAAATTGTTGCTTTATATTACAGAAAGTAAAAGTATTTTGTACAGGAAGAGACCATAGCATATATACCTCACAAACTTCCTTCTTTATCAGCTTCTGAACTTTAGTAGAACACAGCAAAGGATTATCAGATACTTCATGTTCACCTTGAATGACAAAAGTCTTACCATCCCTTTCAAATTCCAGTGTATTATGGTGATAGCTACGTTTTAAGGATGGTTCCAATCCCCATAGCCACTCCCTCCCTAGAGCAATATCAGCTCTTTCCATGTTATTATTTGGAAATCAAGCTTATCTTTATATCCTTGAATCTCAATTTCCAAATTGGATACCATTCTATCCCATATTTTATTGTCTTGGCCTTGCATCATACGAACAACATATTGATGCTCACTGTTTTGTTGGGGGAGTTTCAATTTTTTGACAAGTGCATAATTTATAAAATTATGTGTGGCAGAGTTATCAATCATGACTCTAACCCTTTTTCCAACTATCAATCCATGTACTCTAAGTAAATCATGTGGCCCAAAAGTAGGCTGCCACATAGAAGTTGACATACAACACTTATGTTGTACATCCATGTGCAAGACCTCTAAAGATTTATACTTTTCATGGCCCTTTAATTCTAAGGTCTGCACTACATGGATTTGTTTTTCTTTTCCCTTGCCCTTGTCCTTATCCTTTCCTTTGTCTTCCCCCTTTTTCTTTTGAGGGCAATTCCAAGCAGCATGGTTAGGGGATAGGCAATTGAAACACAACTTTCCTTTTTTGGCCTTATCAAAGTCATCAGGACTTAACTTTGGCCTCATATATGGTTTCTTTTCAAAAGGTTGTTTTTTACCCTTAAAAAATGGCATTTTCCTTTTAAATTTGCCCACAAATTTTGAGGTTTCCAATTCCTTAGACTTGGGCTCCGTATCAGTGAGACTAGTAAGTGTACCTGGACGCATACTATCTTCATAAATTAATGCAAATTTAATTGCCTCTTCCAGCGTCTTAGGTAAACTCCGTTTTACTTCCTTTTTACAGGCTTTATCTAGTCCCCTAATGAATCCTCTTGTTTTTTGGAATCCATCTATTCCTTCCAGTTTGAGGATTATCTCACGATATTCCTCCAGATATGTCAGCAGGGGTCTTCCCTTTTGTCTGACATAATCCCAATCTTCCCAATTTCTTTCCATTTCATTTTCAGGAAGAAATTCTTTCAAAAAGACAGATTCAAATTGAGCCCAGGTTTCAGGTAGTTTATTCGCCTCCTTTAAAGTTCGCCACCACTTATATGCTTTGGGCCCCAAAGTTAAACTAGCCTCCAGTGCTTGGAGATGTGGTGGGGTATTTTTTAATTTATGTAAATCTTTCCATTTTTGGAGGAAATTAAAGATTGTGTCTTTATTCCTATCTTTTTCCTCCCCGTAAAATTGAGGTGGTTTCATATCCTTTAAAACTGAATTATCCCTCAATTTATGATAAGGTTGGGGTTTCTTAGGATCTCGCATAGTCACATCTAAATCTTTCGATGAAGATGGGACATCTGAGATTTCTATCTTATTTTTATCTCTTTCCAACAATAAAGTTAATTGAGATTTTATTTCAGTAAGTGTTTGAGTTAAAAATTCCATTTGAACCCCTGAGTTTGCACACGAGCAGTAAGATCATCGAATTGCTCTCGCGTAGCAAAAAATTCTTCCCATTGTTCTTCTTGTATTTCTGGTTCATGGGGATCTACCATAGGTTGGTCCCCAGAACTAGAGCTTTCCATTACCTTTTCTGCCATTAATACACTGGAATTGGAAAGAAAAAATAAGAAATTTGCATACAAAGTAAAGTATTTCCCTGATTTTAATGGCAAGCGGTGGTTGCTGGTTTGGAAAGAAGCCCGAAGAGTAATGAACAAATTTTATCTTCCCAGATTAGAGCAGTAAAGCAGTCATGCTGGAAATTCAATTTCCTGACTTCAGTCGTGTACGACATTCTTCTGTCCCTCTCACAGCAGTCGTGACAACAGTCGTGTCATGTCCATCTCACAGCAGTCGTGACAACAATCGTGTCACGTTTCACATTTCGCCTCCGTCTACTCCAGTCATGTCACGTTTCCTCGCAACCCCACGCCTGGTCCTCGCGACCCCACGCCTGGTCGTTTCGTCTGAACGTTCCTTCTGCCCTTAACGTGTCACTTTTTACGTGACGTGGCACGTTTCATTTTTTTTTTCTTCATGGCCCGTCACGCTTTCACGGCGTCTCTTTTCGGCCAGTACTCATTAATGACGAGTGACACGCGACCTTGCGAAGGACTGACGACCTGGCGGACGACTGACGACCTGGCGAACGACTGATCTGGCCGTTGAACCATAAGCTCTGATACCAATGATGGATGGCTTCGGGAAGACAGAGGGAAAACGATGATAAAAAAAATCCTGAGCACGAGTGATTCTTCTCCTCCCAACCACGCCTAGATAAGTGCTGGCACCTCTCACTCGTATTCCTTTGCCAGCCGTCCACTTATCTGGAGTCCTACTATTCTTGGACTCTCTTACTCTCTAGGCTCCCCTTAACCCCGTTCGGGCGCCCAAGAGCCCGGACGGTCATTCTCGTGCATGTTCCCCTAGATTTACCTTAATGTCACATTAAATGTCACATTCCATATTTATGACCTTAACGTGACATTAAATATCACTTTTAATGTCACATTAATGTCACACTTCCCAAGCAAGTGGACCATGCATACCATTGTGCCTATCCACAAGTCTAGATAGTAGAGACCCCCTATGTCCAACTAAGTATATGACCATCATGGTGGGCCACACTTTGGCCAAGATATATGGAGCAATAATAGAGGCAAAGCTAAGCACCTATGCAAAGAAAGGGAGACTAAGAGCTATAGGACAAGTTGGATTTTCATGGGGGTTCTCTACACTCAAATACATCTTCACTCTTAAGAGACATGATCGAGCAAGTGAAAGTAAGGAAGAAGAGACTCTACTATTGCTTTGTGGATTTGTGCAAGACCTTTGATAGAGTTCCACAAGATTAACTACTATAAAGTTTGCAAACACTTGGAATCCCATCAAACATAACTTGGGGCATCTATGCATTGTAGGAGAGGTGGTAGACCAAGTCACATACCGAGAAGGACTCTCGAATGTGGTCTCCAACACCATTGACATGAAGCAGGGATGCCTTCTCTCACCTATACTCTTTGGAGTCTTGGACTCTACATTGACAAGATAGAGTACGACATCACACGAGGAGAGGATGGGGTGGACATAGCAAGTTGCAAGTACATTGGTCTCTATTATACTTTATATTGGTGATATTTTATTGATCTCCATGCCCTACACAACTTCTAAACATATCAAGGATGAACAGTTAAATCTTGAAAAAACCAAGATCCTAATCTTCCACACATCAGCCTTAGTACAAAGGAGATGAATCTTCACCCTAGGAGTCGGATAGGCGATGGCCATAGACTCATATGTCTACTTGGGGGTCACATTTACTACATCCACTCGGAGATTCACCATGGCACAAGCACCTAGGTCCTAGAGATCAACTTACACAAAGATATTCAGCATTAGCCATGCTGAATAGAAAGTGCCATCAAGCACACTTCCACAAGCCCCACACACGGTTTATGTCACATCAATCCCACCAACCATGATGTATAGAGCACCTGTTTGGACCCCTGGCTTAGCTATATACCTATGGACAAAGGTTAAGAGACCACAAATCATTGTGCTCTCACAGATGATCCACAGCAAACTATCAATACCACATGAAATCATTAGAGTAGAGTTTGTTGTGACCCCCATGATGATGGAGGCCCTCTTCCATACCACCACCTTAATACACAAAGTACATGGGATAAACACAAATAGACTGCATAGGATCTGGGATTGACATGGACCATCTCCCCCCCTTTCAAGAATGACCGACTTCCCCTCCATACACCTCTCACATTGAGAGGGACCTAGTCATGCAACAAGATCTCTACCTAGCTATATACAACGTACGTGGATCTCACCTAGCAATCCCTTCCCCCAAAGATGTCATACTACGAGGACCACATTATGAGGGCTAAGACAGATGGTTTCATTGAAAGACCTGGACACCTAGACATATACATGCTGAATGAGATGTGAATAGCCATTGGTCAACTGCTCAAACATCTCTCATCAGCTTGAGATTGAGAAAAGGAGAGTACCCCATGTCCCTAGGGCTGAGAGGATCTAGATTCTACAAACTATGACAAAAGGAGGTGGAGAGTGAGAAGCACTACATTTGCAAGTGAAGGGCCTACAGTACAGTCCAAGCTAGATAGGCCACATTATTCAAAGGCACCACACATCACTGCTCTAGGCAAGCACCCTGTACAGGGGGGAGTAGATGGTCACAGCTCAATGATTGTTCCTAGATAGTGACTACACACACTACATATACATGGAGAGGCGTGACAGGCCAGAGGGCTGATGAGATCAGAGCAGCACACCAAACACAAGGAGTACCTACTAGAGATGAGGGATCAATCCAGATGCTAACCACACTCTATCTTGTCAGGGATGTATGACATACTATACCCACCAATCTTGACTAGATGGAGCTAGTCATCAGTGTAACATTATTCAATGACAGAGCTGGTCATGTATTTCTCCAAACATCCACCCCATCTTCTTGTTGTATCCCTATATGGACATTGTATTCTGCAACACTTTATATTTCTTTGTTTCACACACTATGTCACTTATCATCATTTAGCATGTCACACTTTGATGTCTAAGGATGATTATCATTGCATAGTCATTTTTGGCCTCAGCAAATGTTAATCTCTCCCTCTCGCGTGCGCATGCCCGCATCCACCAGCTCTCAATTTAGAAAGGGAAATGTCCAGAGAGACATGGGACGATAGGCTGTCAAAGATGCCTAATATAAGAACGGAGACCAAGGAGCCTTGCGTATGCAAATGCCTTGTCCATTATGAGAAACAAGGCCACTACCATTGCCTTTTCAAGGCAGGATTCCATTCACTAACTCACACTATGACATTCCTTGGCTGACAATGCCATTCTGTCCTGGTCATTTGGGACAAGTTTAAAGCAAGTGGTTCAGATCTTATTTGACTTCTCGTTTAAGGGCACACACAGACACACACACACACATGCGCACGTGCACAGTCACGCACAGTGCACACACGTGTGTGCACATGCGCTCGCGCGCACACACAGGTTACATCATCAAAAACATCTATGAAAAGAATGTAACAACAAAGATGGCTCATGTTTTGAGACCAACCAATTCTCTAAGGCTGTCATTTTCTTTTTGAAGCTCTTTCTCCTGCAACAAACATGTGCAAAATCAAGAAAACGATAATCTGAACTCTGTAACTGCAGCTTAACAATTTTGGGAAGTTCTTAGTGCATACCTGTTGACTCAAGAGCTCTACGCGTTCTAAGTTCATTTCATCCTAAAGAACCAAAGATCCAAAAGGTAAATCAACCAGTTTTTAGACTCTGATATTTATTGTCCTTAACATACAAATGAGAAAACATGCCTTTCGATGCTGGATATTCCTCAAAGCTGTAGATAGGTCCTCTTCAAGTCGCTTCAGTTGGTCAAGTGATAGAAGACTTAGCTGCTGCACGTCTCCCTTCACTCTTCTAAAAAATGAAAGCAACCAAAAACAGTAGAGATGAACGCCCAGATTTACAATGAGCAGTATACTCTGAATGTCTCTGTCTAAACATCAGAAGAGGACCTTTCCTCCAGTTGAAGCTGCTCAATCTCCCTCCTCAAGCACATCCTCTCCTGCAGTAGCACCACCACGGATTATACACTTCAAGATCTACCTCTGTCTGGAAAGGACTCGGTGCAATACTGTAACAGCACCTAGAAATGTTAATTAATAGATTTCTCCTGTCGATTTAGGAAAACAACATCTGGAAACGATTAGAGGTGCCCTTGCAAACCATGTGCAAACTTTAAGCAAAGGTAAACTCTCTAGTGTCAGGCAGGCTTCATAGCTCTAGTGATCGACAAGCAGGATTCCTACTTGCTTGATCTCTCACAGGATTCCGAGTTTTTTGAATATAATGTAAAAAGGAATTGGATATCAAAAAGTATCATACTCAGAAGTATTTCATGGATGCGCTTAACACAAGTTAAATGCAAAGACAAAACTGTCTGAGCAAGAAAGAAATATGGGTCAAACGTGGCATAAGCTTAGCTAGACAACAAAATGTTAGGGTGCCTATAGACAGGCATGGTGCCTATGGATAGGCATGCCAGAGACGCCATACAAGAATGCATGGTAGGCGCATGTAGGTGTACCTCGTTGATTTCTGCACCTTCTCTCAAGACCCTTGTGTTCATCATACTTCTGGAGGAACCAGGTATGCAATGTCAAAAAGTTTCTGTGAGGTTCCCTGCTTCTGATCGTCTTGCTCAGAGGTGCGGTTGTAAGCTCATAAGATTCAGGAAGAAGATCAGCTTGGGGAGTAAACAATGTCACAACAAGAAGGAAGATGTGTCCATGTGACATCAACATGTATTGGTAGACTCAGTTCTTACCCATGTAATGCTTTAATGTAGGAGGGATTACTTCCCATATTCCTTGACCAAAGTGGGTCCACATTCACCCATGTAATACTTTAATATAGGAGAGATTACCTCCCATGTCCCCTGACCAAAGTGGCTCCACATTCAAAGACTCCTAATGGTCATTGTGGTGCAATCACCATTTTTAAGGGGTGGCAAACATAAAACCACCCTACATAAAGCCTTGGAGAACTAAGTTACAAAAACTACTTGTCCATGGCCATCATCCAATCTATCCTTGTACAAAGGTTTAATGCCTCAGGACTAGTGCATGCACAATAAGGCCATAATGTCCCATACCAGTAGGCCTCCTTAAGAGACCTCGTATTACACTAGCCATATGTGCTACCTACCAACTCATACTCATGGGGGGTCTCCCTGGATAATGAGGCTTGTGTCTCCCTTTATAAGTGAGTGGCCACACTGGCTACCCACACTAGGTACCCTCACCCCTTACATTTAACTCCTAGTCCAACGTAGCCATTAGGTCAGACCTCCGCCATATGTCAATACACACTATGCTCTAGGCTTCCTTATCACATGGAAGCAACACATATATACCACCCCCCCACATTTAGGATCATCAATGTCCTCGTAAGGAAATGGGAAAATTGATACTTTATACTTCCACCTAGTTCACAAGTTGTGAACCCCTTCGGTCTACCCTTCCATTTGATCAAATAGTCATAATTTTGATAACACCTAGAATGATGAGTTCCTTATACCAACACAATCTCATGCTCTCTTTAGAAGGAAATATGTCTACATATCTTTCTAGATATAATCCTAGGAGCAATAACTTCATAAGTTCAATCTAATTTCTTTCAAAGTGACTCCCATAAGTTATAATGCCAAAATATAGCTTAAAATGCTTACCAATATGCACTATCTTGGCATATTTAGATGTCTTTAGACAAACTTCTTCTTGGAGATCTTGTTGGATTGACATAAGTGACAATCCAACCACAAGTGGTCCTCACACTATTTCTTGCATGTTATACAAGCAATCTCAAGTTTGCGCTTTTGGACTTTTTCCAAGCCTAGAACAATTGAACATGTGGCTCAAATCAAAATGTTGACATGGCTCTTAGCTTTTACTACGAATTTAGTTAGTATGAGTTTGCCAACTTAATATACTATCACTATCACAAGTAGTACATAGAAACAAGTTTCTCCTTTGAAGAAAGTAGACCAGCCTTCATAAACACTACCTCATTTATTTAGCATTGGTTTCTATGTAACTTCAAAGTTTTCCTAATAGAATAACCCCTTAACAAATTGGATGGTTTGTGGATTTTGAGGTGCCTAGTGCTAGGAACATCATACCATTTCTTTTGTTGAACATCATCAATTTTGCTCTAGTAAATAGACTTTTTAGTGGAGGACCTTTGGGCATGGTAGTTGATCATGGAAACATGCTAGCAAGATTGTTTGGGGTAATCCTACATATGTTGACGCCCATGTAGGGACAATTCTAAGGTCTAATGGTTCTTTCGGACGAAAAACAAGTTTAGTGATAGGCTTGTTGTTGGTGCTATTCAACGAAGTCATGCAAACTCAACTAAAGTAGGTGCATCATTTCACCTTCATGATGAAGGAGGAAACAAATTTCTCTCTTATCACCGCAGATTGCAATGCAAGTGCCCAATTATCCTCAATTGTGATAGGCTCGCAAAGAGTGTTTTTGGGACCCAGTACAGTGGAGTGTGAAAGCCCTTGTAATGGAGTGACAATTCTTATGGGCCCTTTGATGCCAGTGTAATGGCTTGCAAGAGTGCATGGAGTTGGATGGAATCAATGTTGGATGGTGTGGTGTTGGTTTAAGATTATCAATCCCTTAGGGTGAGGCACAATGATTGAGGTTGCTTAGGAGCTAGTCTGAGGTGGCTCAACCAAGGGAAGGCTATACAGACAACTAGGACACAAGAATTAGGTTATGCGGCAGTCAATTTGCAAGTAGCTTGGTGTTTCCACATGCATCCTAGAAGAATAGTCCCCCTTGCCTCAATGTCCTTAGGAATTCACCAACTACACTATTGGTAACTTGTGTTTCCACATGGGTCCTAGAAAGGTAGTCTCAATTCCCTCAACATCCTTAGGAAGGACTTGTAGCCATTGAGTGTATTGAAGCATCCCTTAGAATTTAAACTATGCTAACGTTGGCTCTATAAAGGCTAAGAACTTGAATTTACGTGGAAATAAGTTCAACACAACCCATCTCCTCCCTCATATATGGTAGTCTATGAGATTAACTCATGAGTCCTCGCCAATTAAACCATATGACTTTACTTTTTGTTTTTTCTTCAAACTTGTGATTGCGATCTCAACTTAGTGGTACATAAGAGCCCTAAGGCTTGGCCTTCCTCGTATTAATTCCTCTTATGATTGCTTTAATAGGATTGACTACAAGTTGGTTGCTTATCATGCTTGATTGACTAGCCTACATGGGGGGACTCGTGTAGGGGATGGCTGGGTGGATAGTAACTCTTTGTAACCGCATCGTTAGACAAAGCTTCTATTCTCCTCAAGCAATACATCTGCTACTGCCTCTATATCTACAATATCTTCAGGCAAAGAATCATCCACAATCATGGTCATTGTATCCTCTATATTCACTATCCAAGTATAATCATAAGACAAAGCACATATTATGGGAGCACAAGACTAGATGTACTCATCAAGAGACGAGACTAGATGCAAGATTTGTTACAAGAATTATGATTTCAAGATAATCCTATGAGGCAAGACATACCTAGGGAGGTAACACTCATCTATGGTTAGCTGCCTATGGTTAGACCTGTCACCCTAAGCTCCATCCCACTAGCATGCGCACAATGCACCACATGACAATGGCACACTTTTCCACCTTGTTTGTTTGAGGGTTAACATTACCCCCCTCCTAGTTAAGTACCAGTCCCATGGCACTTGTTGGGGGATGAGTCAAACTTTGTTGCTGGAGTACTCAAGTAGCTTTTTTGAGTTTGTGTATGAGTTTCGTTGGAAGGTATGTTGGAGGGATTTATGAAACTATAAGGCCCTTGAGTTTGGACTGATCCCTGGTCTTGGAGGGAATACGAACACGGAGGGGGAGAGAGAGAGAAAGCAGAAAATAAGGAAGAGAAATCTGCACTAACTGAAATGAATGCTGAATACAAACGGGAAGGCGGAAGGAGACTGATCAGTCCCTGCACGCAACCCACAGCATCAGTGAGGGCACCATATCAGGCTGATGATGATGGCAGCGCCACCACGGGGGAGAAGGAGTGTTGGAATTTGCAAGAAGACAAGTGATCAAGTGGGGAGGGGAGCTGCCTATAAATAGGCAAAAGGACAAACCCTAACCCTAACCCTAAAATGGGCGCAAACCCTAAAAATGCCCTAAAATGGGAAGGCGGAAGGAGACTGATCAGTCCCTGCACGCAACCCACAGCATCAGTGAGGGCACCATATCAGGCTGATGATGATGGCAGCGCCACCACGGGGGAGAAGGAGTGTTGGAATTTGCAAGAAGACAAGTGATCAAGTGGGGAGGGGAGCTGCCTATAAATAGGCAAAAGGACAAACCCTAACCCTAACCCTAAAATGGGCGCAAACCCTAAAAATGCCCTAAAATGGGCGCCCCACATCAGTGACCAAAAAAGTGGCCGGGTAGCCAGTGGTGGCTGCCCACTAAAAGAGGCAAAAAAGAAATACACATCCTAAGACAGCCAGTCAAGAGTGACTAGCCTCCCCCATCATAACATATGACAGACATGTCAGAGCTCCTAATGTCCTCGTCTGACTCAGACTGAGGCTCACAGGCAGGAGATGACAAGGCATGACAAACATGACTGCTAACACCCCCTCTCAGATCCTGGATGTGGCTGAAGGCCGAAGAAGAAATAGATCCTGGGGTGGCAAGAGTAATGCCAATGTCGATGAAGTCCGTCGATGTAGACTGCCGCTGAAGGAGCTCCTCACGATCCTGGGAATCCCCCTCTAAAACACTAGGGGCCAAGGAATTCATAGCCGCATCACCAAGATCGTCCCCCTCTAAAAGGGATGGGGGGTACGAGGGAACCACCGGAGGAGAAGGTGGGGGATGGGAAGGAACCTGTGGAATAGAAGGTGCACAAGCAGGAACAGGTGTAGCAATAGACTGCCGCGGAGGACCCTACATCAAAGAAGGGGAATGGAGCCTGTAAAGCCCGCTCTCCTGCCAACCTGTAGATAAGACAGCTCCTATAAAAGAATCCTCAATAACAACGGCATGCTCGGTGAAGATCGCTCGTGTGCCAAGCCTCGTAAGGCCATAAACTGAGAGGAGGGGAAGGCCCAAATTCGGAACATGTAGGGCCTGTGAAAAGGAGCTCGAAGGTCGGTCGGTAAACAAAGGCAATGTGCCAACACCACTAATAGGCACCGATAAAATGTCACCAACAATGACTGAACCCTCTGAGAGATGGAGATCCTGTAACAAATCACCTTGGGGAGTCATATGACTCGAAGCACCACTGTCCACTAACCAAGGCTGCGCAGAAGACATTGCAGCCACGGAAGAAGGATCCTCCTCCAAAGCATGGATATGAAGGAACATTGACTCATGGGTAACAGCTAGTGTAGAGGTAGAAGAAGGCTTCGATGTAGATCCACCTTTCGCTCCCGGACGAAGGCGAGGGTACTTCTTCCAGCATTTCTCCTCAGGATGTGTCCCTTTTCCACAGTGTGGGCACTTCGGTCTCTCTGAATCTGAGTCAGAGCCTGAAGAACTGTCCTTCTTCTTAGCCTTTGACTTCTTCTACTTCTTCTGTCCTCCCGAACCTGAAACAAAGGCTCTAGTGGAGTCGGATCCACTAGCACTGACTTCTCTGAGTCGCTCGTCATGCTCCAAGACAAGTGGGGATAGCTCCTCCCATAGAAGCTTGGCATGGGTCCTCGAATTAAGAAGGCTGGTGTAGAAGACATCAAACCGAGGCGATGGCAGCTGAGTCAAAAGAATCATAGCCATGTCTTCAGAAGATATCGTCCGATCGAGGGATGCAAGCTCATCCCTCATATCCTGTAATCTGTTGATGTGGTCCTTCATGGAAGGACTATCATCAATAGCGAGCATCCGCAACTTCTTTTCGAGAGATATTCGGTGGGCAAACATCTTCTGTTGATAGAGAGACGCGAGCTTTCTCCACACGTCTGCTGCAGTCTTCAACCTATGAACATGAACAAGGACAGAATCCTGCAAACTCAAAAAGAGGAAAGATCTAGCTCTAGAATTGAGCCGATCCCATAAGGCTGCACGATCCATAGATGTCCCATCTGCGGGATCCAACTTAGGCTAGGGAATAGGAACAAAAACAAGCTCCCAAAGATCAAAGAAGTCCAAGATACACTCCACCTTGCAGGACCATAGAGAAAAGTTGTAGCCATCCAACCAGTCCTCTTTGGGCAGCTGAGGAAGTACGGGTACCTATACAGGGGTACCAAAGGCTGCATCTTCGGCCCACTAGAAGGGGCTCGCCGAGATACATGAATAGAAGGGGGACGGGAAAGAGAAATAGACTCCGGACGACGGTCCTCATGATAGAAATCACGCCTCCGTTCAGATGAGTGTCGAGACAAAAGCTCGTCATCTGAGTCATCAAAGCTCGTAAATTGATAAGAAGACATCTTCCAATTTGCAAAACACCAAAGAAAACTTTGCCGATGCCAAATAATGACCAGCAGTATGGTCACCGATCACCAAAATGCAGGCAAGGGAGGCCTACAGACACCTGGAGCTGCAAAACGCAAGGTTGTCTGATGAATAGCACCAAGACAGAAGCCGCCAGCACCAAAATGCAGCCTGGGAGTAGGTCGCCAGCAGGAGAAGAGTCGCCTGGAGATGGAACGACAGCCAGATCAGCAAAATGCAGACTGGAGGAATGTTGCCCAGCTGTAGGAGTGGGTGCCCTAACTGAAAACGCAAACAAGAAGTGGTTTGTGATGACGTGGCAGCCTCTGGAGGGGGCGCCTGCAGCAAACGCAAGGATGGTGACACGTGGCAGCCTCTAGAGGGGGCGCCTGCAACAAAAGTAAGGATGGTGACCTCTTGGAAGGGCCGCCTTGGCTGTTGGGGAAGAGATGGCAGCAGCAAACACAAATTTGTGGGTGTTCTCCTACGTAAATCTCAGCTCCGTGTACTCTCCTTCGGCTCTGATACCATGTGAGAGTGCGCTGCGGAAGAGGGAATACGAACACGAAGGGAGAGAGAGAGAGAAAGTAGAAAATAAGGAAGAGAAATCTGCACTGATTGAAATGAATGTTGAATACAAACAGGAAGGCGGAAGGAGACTAATCAGTCCCTACACGCAGCCCACAGCGTCAATGAGGGCACTAGATCAGGCTGATGATGATGGTAGCACCACCACGGGGGAGGAGTGTCAGAATCTGCAAGAAGACAAGTGATCAAGTGGGGACGGGAGTTGTCTATAAATAGGCAAAAGGACAAACCCTAACCCTAATCCTAAAATGGGCGCAAACCCTAAAAATGCCCTAAAATGGGCGCCCCACATCAATGACAAAAAAAGTGGCCGGGCAGCCAGTGGCTGCCCACTAAAAGAGGCCAAAAAGAAATACACATCCTAAGACAGCCAGTCAAGAGTGACTAGCCTCCCCCATCATAACATATGACAGACATGTCAGAGCTCCTAATGCCCTCGTCTAACTCAGACTGAGGCTCACAGGCAGGAGATGACAAGGCATGACAAACATGACTGCTAACAAATCCCACGTAGGGGCACAAGGTATAATGGTAACTTAACAAAATACAGAAAATCCCACAACCCGAGACCATAGATATAGACAACAGGACTCAATATGATAAGAAGGATCCCACAACTCGGGATCATAGGTATGGATACAAGATATCAGAATTACAAGATCTCCCTCGAATGAACAAGATACAAGACAATACTAGACAAGATCTTATACTATGAGATCACAAGGTGACAAGACAACAAGAAGACAAGACAAGACTAGATACCATGACTAGACAAGAACTAGAGTTGGAACTTGAAGTTACTTACTTGGAGGTCTCGAATCCTTGAGTTCCCAAGACTAGCATTGGCAAGACTGAGGAGAACTATACGAGCCCCTCCTTTTATAGGCGTTGGAGGGCAACTAAAGATCTTCTAGAATGTTCCATGATGACATCATTGATAATGCAAGTGATGACATGGCATATCTTCTAAAAGGCTCTATGATGACAAGGCAATGCTGGGTTCACACGGTTGGCTCGCAGATGTCCTGTTAAGGGTGGGTTGCATGGGGTGTAGATTCATATGGCATGAGCAAGAATTAATCTGTACACTTGATCATGGCATGTCTGTGAAAACACATATATCATGTGCACCCTCACACAATACCGTATTTGCATGTGTGATATTTGTTTCATCTCCTTTCACAAGCATTGTAGACAAATATTTCTACTATTGAACTTAAAACTTTTGATACTATGATTCCTATGTATGTGACAAATTCTAATATTATCAAAGAAAGCTATATGTTGCTATAGCTTTTAGAATATTACAATGAATAAATGCACACACCATCTTACATGGTTTATAAAGGCATTCACCCTACTATAACTATGTGAGAGCAGGAAGTGTTGGAAGAGAGGGAGAGAGATAGAGTGGAGTGTAGGTGTATTTTCAGCATTACTAGTGCTAGTTGATCCAACAGTAGCCACTGCAACAGGATTACCATATCACGATGCTAGCTCATCAAAAACATATCTGTTAATCAATGTCTCATGTGTAGATGGTACATAACACGTGTAAGCTTTCTAGTCTTGTGCATAACCAAGGAACACACTCTTGACAGCTTTAGGATCCAATTTCTTTCTCTTTTTATCAAGAACATGCATATATGCAATGCTGCCAAATACCTTCAAGTGTGAAATGTCAGGCTTATGACCATACAACCTCTCATATGGAGTTACATCATGAATCCCTGCTGTAGGGGTTCTATTCAGCACATAGACAATAGTCACTACTACTTCAACCCAATAACCATTTGGCAAACTCTTCTCATTCAGCATAGCTCTTGCCGATTCCATTAGTACCCTATTTTTTCTTTCTGCTACACCATTTTGTTGTTGTGTATAGCTGCAAGTTAATTGTCTTTTGATCCTATGTTTAGCAAGGTACCTATCGAAGTAATTAGAGATATATTCTCCACCTCCATCTGATCTAAGACATGAAATTTTACAACTCAACTCATTTTCAGCATGCTTCTTGAAGTCCTTAAATGCATCAAACACATCATCCTTATATTTCAGTATGTAAAGCCAAGATACCTGTTAAAATCATCAATGAAGGATACATAGTAACGAGCACCACCAAACGAAGCATTATGAGACGGACCCCATACATCTGAATGTACCAATTGCAAGGGTCGTGAGCTATTCCGTACATATCTCATAAATGGGAACCCTACTTGCTTTCCAAACTGACATGCATCACATACATGTCCAAAGCCATGATACTTGAACTTTGATAGTCCAAGCAAAATCTCCTTCTACTGGATAGATTTCAGCTTTTGTACATTCACATGGCCAATCCGCTTATGCCATATCTCAACATCTCATATAGCACCATCATCATGTGCAAACATGGCTACTTTTCCAGAATTGACACATCAAGTGTAAACATTTTGCCATCTCTTCGGTCTCTAGCAATCAATTTGCAGTCATTACCATATTCTTCAACAAAGCATCCATCTCTATTAAATCTCACTTGCAGATTCTCTTTTGCCGTCTGTCCAACTGACAAAAGATTCTTGGTTATTGTAAATACATGTAGTACATCATGCAGGCTCTTTTTCTTGCCATCAGATATCATCAACGGAACAATTCCTGTGTGCAGAATGTCATGATGGGTGTCATCCTCTGTACACACATAACCATGTGAACCTGCAACCATCTCATCAAACCATTCTCCATGGGGTGCCATATCATTTGAAGCCCCTGAATCAACGTACCATCTCTCATCTCTGTTATGCCTAGATGCATTCTTAGACACATGTTGTATGGCTAACAATCTGCCAACTTGCTCATCATGAGCACCGCTAGAAGATGCATAGTGCCCATGTTGTTTTCCCTTTGCCTTCATATCTCCTTGCTTCTTGTAACAATCCTTTGCAATGTTTCCATATTTGCCGCAGTAATGACAGTCCTTATCTCTATTTCACTAATCATTTGACTACCATGAACCAGATCCACCATCTCTACCATCGGGTGATCTCCCCTTGTCTCTAAAGCTACCAAATCCACACCGGTCTTGTGTATTTGTGCCATGCCAGGCATTCTGCTGATGTTATCCATAAGCATTTCGAGTGTCTCCTCGACATCGAAAAGAGCCACGGCCTCTGCTGCCTCTACCACGCTAGCTAGAGTAAAGAACAATGTCTTTGCTTTGAGACGTACTAGAACCTGTATTCAGCCCAAGCTGAACTTCCTCATGCAGCAATAAAGCAATCAGCTCATCCCAATTCGGGGTTTCAGCTCTCACAGAAATAGACGTATCAAATGCTTTATACTCTTTGCCAAGTCCATTCAATGTCACTGCAATCATGTCATCCTTAGACACTGAAGATCCAATGGTGGCAAGCTGATCCGCTATGTTCTTGATCTCTGTAGTGTAGGCCTGAATGCTTCTATCATTCCTAGACATGTTATTGAACTGTTTCTTTAGCTGAATCTTTCTTGCATGTGTTGCATTTTCATAATTCTTCATGAGTATGTCCCATGCATCCTTTGGGGAACTGCATCTAGTAATCTGTATAACCATAACATCTGATATACATAAGGAAAACCAATGTAACACCTTGCATGCTCTCTCAGTCCATAGCTTATGAGCCCTTTTCTGATCATTTGTCAAATTTCTTTCATGCATTTCAGGTTCAGCCTCATCACCTGTACATAAGTCCCAATAACCTTTGCCAACCAAAAAATTCTTCATACGGAACTTCCATAAAGCAAAATTGTTGTTGTCCAGCTTTTCTCCCACAATTTGAGTGATATTGTCAGTGCCTTGAGCATTTGCCATAGTTGCAGCTTAGGTATTCAGTGATGTATACAACCTATAAGTATCTGACTCCTTTTCCTACAATTCAAAACCAGTTTCTTGCTATTCATGACAGTTTCTTGCAATTCATGTAAGGACCCATTAGCACGGAGATCGAGACAGATAGTTGTTACGCGCAGTGAGAGACAGAGAGAGTGCAAGAGAGCAGAGTAGAGAGTGAGCACGTTTTCAGCTACAATGACGAGTGTATACCTTTAGGTTTTTAGATAAATATATATGTGTAAGTACAAGTGCTAAGGGTATGTTCACATCCGAGCACATTTAAAAGGCACGAGACTTTTATTCCCAATAACCTTCCACCTAAAGGCAATGTGCCTTAAGGGGAGAAAAGAATCAGCTAAGTCTAGGTATGTACAAAGCTAAAATACATATAACTATCCAACTCCCATCATCTGTCAGCAATGAGCAAACCGCTCTGCTGGAAGACCCTTCGTGAGAAGGTCTGCAGGGTTATCATCCGTATGCACTTTGACAAGCTCAATGCTTTTGCTATCAAGTACATCTCGAATGAAGTGGTACTTCACTTGTATGTGCTTTGTCTTTGCATGAAAGACAGGATTCCGTGCTAGCATGATAGCACTCTGACTATCATGGAGAGCTTCTCCTCCTTGGTCCCTCACTCTCACACACTCACTCCCTCACACTCTCACACTCCCTCTCTCAAGCACAAGCTCAAGCAAGCAAAAACAAGAAGAAGAAGACGAAGAGGAGAGCCACTTTTGGCCACACACAAGAATGAGCTTCTCATTCACTTTTCAACTTTATATACAAAACCCAAAATCCCTTTTGGGCAGTCATCCCCTTTTCCCCTTTTTTACATGGCCAGCCGGCCCTTTTTCCCATTGTCCTTCTACCTTCCTAGCTTCTTTTCCACCGCCCGTCTACATTTACAAATTGCACGGGTGAGAGCCCGATGCTCCTTGAATTAAACCATGATGCGCTTGCGCTCTTTTACAAAAGTTTTGACTTGCACTTTTCCTTGTGCGCATTTCTCCCTTATTTAGGACTTGTGCATCCTTCTCTCTTATTTAGGACTCTTCTCCTTGTGCTTTGCCTTGGCCTTTGTCTTTGTCTTCTGCTTTAGCTTTTCCGAATTTTCCACCTTCGTTCATTTGAGGGTTAACATTACCCCCCTCCTAGACGAGTACCAGTCCCATGGCACTCACCGTCGTAGGTAGCAGGCGTTAGCATGCACCGAAGACGTGGGTGGCAAGAATGTCTGTGGTTGCCATGGCGGAGTGTTGGTAGTGGTGGGGAGGAAGGTCATTGGTGGGTTAAGTGGTAGGGGGTAGGGCAATGGGAGGAAGGTCGTTGGTGGGTTAAGTGGTAGGAACGTCTGTGGTTGCCATGGCGGAGTGTTGGTAGTGGTGGGGAGGAAGGTCGTTGGTGGGTTAAGTGGTAGGGGGTAGGGCAATGGGAGTTGGTGGTAGGGCTATTCTTTGGGGGGGGTTGCACTGATGGAGTACAAGTGGCAGTTTGTTGGGGATTCTGTACATGATGATTCTTGGCAAGCTTATAGGGTGATAAGGATAGGAATTTAGAGTTGAGTGTTGATGAAGAGCGAACGACACCTTTGTTGGAGTCTTCAATACTTGCAATTGAAAACCTCTCATAGGTGGTTTCTCCCTAGGGGTAGTGCTAGTCTTCTTTATCGTGCACAAGACATAGTTTAATTAGTTTGGGAGACAAGTTGAACTCTAAGCAAGCTGAGAGTATTGTCCTACACTTGAGGACCCAAACTGTGTATATACTTCTGTGTAGATATTATGTGAGTGCTCGTGCATACTTAGATATTACGTAGGTAGAAGACTGTGGGCTGGTTTCTCATAACGATGTGTGGATGAAGCAAAGTCGTCCATGGTGGGAAGAAGTACACGTGAAGGTGTATGCGACATCCTGTGCATTGTGATTGCACGACGTAACATAATAGAACACAGGGATACTACACTATCGGTAGTTGGTAGACATTGGGCTTGTGCGATGAGGACAGTGTACTTTTCATGGCCATTCGTGCAGTGCTTACCACAATTGATTGCAATGGTATTAAGGCAGAGTGCAAGAGAGAATTGTGTGAATGGGTTAGGGTGACAGGTCTAACCATAGGTGAGACAAGCTCCCTAGGTCTGTCCTGCCCTTGATGTGCCCTGAACTATTGTGGGTGATGCTAGGGGGCTAGGGGACTAGGGACGGAGCCAGCCGACCAAGGTCACTGGACGCACCTAATTTGAGGACCCCTAGGTGCGGTGCTGTGATAGTGGGTGCTTCTTATCTTTTCGTTCTTTTTTTTTTTGACTTGCCTGAGTACAACCATTGCAATATGTTGAGGCTATCAGCCTTTCAATGGGTTGGGAAATGTCAAGCTTCGAAGGCTCAGGAAATGGATATGACAGTGATGATTGTGCCCTAGCCTCGTTGTTAGAGAAGCCGTTGTTGCGATGTTGGTATAATTGAGGTAACAACCATCGTGAGCTCACTGTAGAGCTTGACCCAAGAAGAGAGCCTAGCCGAGGACTATGCTTTGGTTCGTGCGATGTGGGCACTCGCAAGGGTGATTTCTCGCGTTCGGCAGCGTGGCTTTGTTGCGGTTCTTTGTGCGGTTGGTGGTCTTGTGGTGACTTGGGCATTGAACACGTTTGCATGAAGACTTGTGTCATCCTGCATCCACTTGTCACTTCATGAGAGTATATGCAAGTCGCATGTGTCAAGTACAACGAACAAATGCAATCATGTCAAGATATAACTTTTTCAAAATGCTATGATGCTGATTGCAATGCCTATTCTAGTGCTTGTTAAAGACATGGCATATATCAACGATAGGTAAAGGAAGTGTGTACAAGTGGGGAGTATGCCCCTTTAATCATCAAAAAACAAAAAGTTATGGCAGGATGGCTTGTTAAGCTGCTTGTATATCATAGGAGCTACTCGATTTGCACAAGGCGGGGTGAGTCCGGGTGGTTGGGCGACTGAGGCTCTGCTGATGAGGGGCTCTTGTGAGGTTGGGCAGGAAAGATGTCGGTCGGGACCCAAATGGTGTAGTCTCTGGCCGCGACCGTTTCCAAGATGCTTTTGAACAATGCATCGAATTCTTCCTTGTCTCGAGCTGCCCTTTCAGCCTTTGAGCACCTGGTGCCCGAGCGCCTGTTGGGGGCTTGCACAATCGGTGTTGCCACACCTTGTGTGCTTCTTTGAGCTTCTACTCCCCTGACCTGGGGATTCTTCGGCCTACGTTCGGGGCGGTGTCGCTTGGGACCTCGTTTCTTTGCATACCTTTTGAGGGTAGGCACGTAGCGCACCGGCGGAGGGGCGTGTGCTGCATGTTTCCATCGACAGCGGAGACCGTCTTTGCAAGCCAGCTGCCCTAGGTGCTTCATGTCTTCCTCGTAGGGGAACTTGCAAGATGCGAACCAAGGATTAGGCCTTGATACAGGATAAAACCATTCGCATGTAAGGGATTATAGTGTGGGTTATCAAGCGCATATGACAAGAAGGGGAGGGGTAAGGCATGCAGTGCTTGTTGTAGAGGGATGGCCCCCATGATGATGTTCATTTAGCCTCCGGCCATTAGCAGATCTTGGCTCATGCTAAGTTACGCGGTTTGGTGATCATGGATTGGGGCAGGGCTCATCCTCGGAAGGATAGACCGGAAAGGGAAAAAGGTGTATAGAAAGGGACTACACCCTATCTACACCATCAGAGATGTTGGTCAGGGCTTCCTATGGTGGTAATGAGGGGTGCATGCCCTCCGCCCGGAGGTGGAAATGATCACACAACTTCTAAATATGTGGTGAGAGAAGGACCTGACGAGCTTAGCCTGTTGACCCCACTCTTCTCCCTGCGCTTGACTATTATTGCTTGTGTGTGTTGATAGTGTCTATACAGGGTCACAAAAGTCATTGTTTATTTACATACATATCCATGTATCCATGTCACTTCATGAGGATAAAAGCCAATTGTAGAACTCTGGATTGTACTGGAGCGTGGCACACACATCCAGTACTCGTGGCAGCTTACTCAATACCGATAGATATTTTGCCACATCGAGTAGCATGGAACCTTGTCCGAGTCTATAGGCAACATGTAACTCCTCCTAAGTGAGAACCTTATCAAACAGAGAGTTCTCTTAGCTAGGTTCAGCTAAGTCCGTACCCCAAATGGCAGTCAGCACTCGAAGGGAAGTTGGTGCCACATAGGTTGGGTCTCTTTGAGACCACCATTTGGCCAATCGCTCCTCTGAGATTGTCATGATCTGGGCTTCTAGTTCGGCCATTGCAACGCGGTTTTCACACCAACGCTGTTCAAATTGACTTTGGCCCTCTAATAGTTGCTTTGGTTGCTCTATCTCTAAGAGATTTGGTTGGCAGAGCGCATCATTGAATGTGACAGTTAAGCGCAGTTCGTCGGCTTCCTCGCCAGAGATGAGTCGCATGCGTTCATGCATAAGCCTGTTATAGTGCTCGTCAAGATGTTCTTGCTCTTCCCAAGATAAGGGAAATGGCAAGTATTCTCCGAGCTGCTCTTTAGGGAATGCGCACATGTCTGCCAGGACAGACACACGTGGAACACCTTGAGCTTAGCATCCAACTCAGTTAAGCACTCTGTGACACTTCTATGTTCAATGAGGGCTTGCTCGGTTGCTATCTCATGCAAGGTTCTAGGAGTTTGCCTGGGCTTTAGCGTAGCTGGGGGCTCAGGCCTAGATGCGCAAGTTTGGCCAATGCTAGGATTTCTTACGCTCTTGGGGTTCCATGTTTCTCCTGAGGCTTCGTTATTGCATCATGGTTCTCCTTGGATGTGACTGGTATAGGTTTGTCACCCTGTTCTGATAGCGTTATGTTCACTCTTAATTGGTCAATGCAAGTTCTATTGTCGGTGGATTGACTGTTGCCAGCAGCCATTGATGGTAACAACTGCTTTGATTTTTCAGAGCACACGGATGTGTTTGAGGTTTCACCGCTATTAGAAGAGGCATCAATGGGTTCATTGGTGGATGAACTCGATGCTTCATTCATCAGCTCTCAAGCGCTCTTCGTCTCAATGTTCTTGGGGTCCACAACCACCTGCAATTGTTGTTTTCGTTGTTTTCTCCTCTTCTTCTTGGTCAGTGAAGGTGCATCTCTCAACAACTCAGGACCCTGGACTAGGTCAACCGTGGTTGGGCCTTAGCATTTCCTTTCTCTAGTGTGTCCTCATGGGACATAGCCGTGGCCTGCAGAATAGCCTCGCCAGGTGGTGAGGGTACAACTGTCTCCCTTTTGGGAGAGTCTAGCTCTTCAGCCAATTCCCTTGTGTTTAACTCCTCCATCCTAAGCTTTAGGCACCTTGGAAGTACTAGAGTTGTCAAGGAAGTTCGTTGCGACACCTCCTTCATGGGTAAACTGCTAAGGACACGTTCCGGAAGGGGCCTTGTCACAGCTAAGGGTTGTGACTGCTATGATCCTTGATTGGAAGTAGTAGCAGCTGGTCCAGTGGGCTAGCTACTCTTGGTGGGTTGCTATGTCAGGTCCCTAGGGCGATCGGAAGTGGTCGCGTCTTTCATTGCCCTTTGAGCATTCATCTAGATCGATCTGGTCACATTGGGTTGCACAGGCATATCCTTGGGCCGAGAGCCACAGCTAGTGTCATGTCCCCCTTCTTGGATATTCGGAAGCTTTGATGGAGATAGAGATTGGGAGTGAGCAACCGCCATTGACAACCACTATTGTGCTTCCTGTGACCGTTTGGAAAAAGAGGATGTAGGAGATCTAGGACTCTTAGGTGGACCTGGCACTGGTTGAATGATTTGCTCGAGGCTATTAGCCGATTGTGCCATTTACTTTGTTGAGCGATCAACCTTGCCATGAGCAATGTTGTGCCTATGATGCTTGTTATCCTCTTGGAAAATCAAAGGCTCTTTGGGCACTGGTGGCTTTTGTGCACGCTCAATGGCTACATACGACACCTGCTTATTACGCATGCTAGGCTGAGGCTCTTTCCTTCGAACACTCATGTCTGGTTTCTTGCCTCGAGACCTAGAGTTTCTCTTAGACTTCCTCCTGTGCTTTGTTGCTTTTGATGCAATCTTGCCTTTAGATGATAGAGATGGCTTAATAGGGGATTTTGGTACCCAAATCCATCGGTTACCTGCGTAATACCCTTGAGTACGTAGCAATGCTTTGGATATCCACCGCGGCGTTGTGCTGACCCCCCATCAATGCCTTCGCCTATAAGGCTTGGGCTTCTTTTGGGGTTGTCTACGATATTTGTAAGTCCAAATCCCGTCCTTGGCATTGTCTTTTGACCTTATTGTTTCAACCATGGCCTCATTCTTCACTGGTTCTCGTTGTTCGACATGTGCTTGTATCAACTCTTCCAACAAGTCCTTGCTCTCGTTAGTAGGCTTGACTGTTATGCCAGCACCTTCCTTGCCTTTCCCTTGAGGTTTGATGAGGTCACCCTTGCTAAAGGTTGTGACTATCCTCACACCCGGTAGTGTCAAGTGTATCCTTTGTGCTACATATTCAGCCTCACATTTTGTCGCCCTTTTGAAGGGTCTTCCCAGGAGGGTTTCCTTACCATATTTAGCACTATTTGGAGGAACATGAAATAGGATAGGCAAGCATTCAGTTTCAATTGTTGCAAGGATATTGCACTTCCCTATGAGTGCTTGTGGAGGTCCCCCATAAGGGCTAAGAGTTGCATTAGTCGGTGTTAGCTCTGGTTGGCCTAGTAGGGTCCATGCCTCATAGGTCAAGACATTAAAATCTGCTCCTTCATCAATCAGAGCATCGATAGTATGCTCTCTTTTCGCGGTGAGTTTGACCCTAAGATAAGCAGGTGGTACTATGTCTTTATCTTCCGGGTCTTGGCTTGTAAATTTAAGCCTTCTGACAAATGCCCTTGAGTCCCCAACTGCACGACCAGATGTGGATTCTCCACTGATGTCTTGGCTCGTCAGTGCAGTGCTATTCAAGGAGCATCTATTGTCAGGACTGTCATATCCAGTCATTCTCGCTATTGTAGCTTGATGTTATTGCTTTCCGCTTTGACTAGATGTAGTCCGAATGCAACACGTATGTGTTTTTGTAGTGTGGTCTTTTTGCCCTTGTTGGCTAGTTTGGCCTGTTGAGGTTCTAGGGTCTTTGTTTGTCTTTGTTTGAGTATGGGCTTCTGTTTGCTGCGTTGCAAGTGAAGATCTATGCTTGCGTAGAGCCATTACTACACTAGGGTCTAATCTGTAGGACCTGTTGAGGCGCGCGTTTTCTCTCCAGCCTATCGAGGGAGGTGTAGAGGGAGTAGAGTCCCCTCTGCGGGGGTCGCCGGGGGGGGGGGGGGGGGCAGTTCCCCCCCCAGCCCGAAGGGCCTTTACGGTAAACACCATGCGCAATTTGGAGGACTGTTTAGCCAAATTTTGAACTACTTGCTCTAAGTTTCAGCCCAGTGATGGATCTGTGATGTGCCTTTAGCTCTACGTAGCCTTTGGGATCAATTTCGGGGTTTAGAGTTTTTCTAAATTGTTGCCTCGTTTGTTTTTGGCCAATCAGGTTTTAGCTGCTCCTCGCTTTGAGTCTAGGTCCCTGGGTCTCGATGCTGCCTACTTCAAGCTGCTAAGCGGTTGCTCCCTACGATTTCGTCTATTCCGTGAGCCAGAATCAAGTTCTGAGCGTCGGAAGGGCTTTTGACAGTTTGCACTGCTGAGCTCTAGCCGGGTCAGGTCAAAGTTCTGAGAATTTGATAAAAATTTTCACTCGGCCCAGCTGGTCCGAGTGGGTCACTTGGACGGGCCGAGGCACTTGGGCCGAGGGCCAAATTCGTGACTCGGACAGGGTAGACTCGGACGGGCCGAGGCAGTTTGGCCAAGGGCCGAATATGACACGTGGCCGAGGGCCGAATTGGTTGATGGTCCGAATGGTCGACTCGAACAGTAGGTCTGAGCCGAGGGCCAATTCTGGGACTCGGCCCAGAAGCGGCAGCTCGGACGGGCCGAACGTGGCACAACAACAACAGCGAGATGTCGATCTTGCTCCGTTCTTGCGATTTAACCAATCATAGCCAGCATAAAACTCTAGATCCTATCTAGGGGGATAGGGCAAGGGATTCATATACCTGAATAGAGCAGTAGGCTCGTCGATGGCGAGATCGGAGCGAATCATGTGATGGCTCTCTCTCTCTCTCTCTCTCTCTCTCTCACTGAAATGGTCACAAATGAGCTCTCCCTTGGCCTCTTGGCTCTTATGCCCCTTCTCAGATATGGTGTTGATGCCCCCCAATCACTCACTTGCCGATCTTAGGCATCACAAGCGAGCTTTTTACCATTTTTTGCACGATTTTTGCCCTGTTTTACCCTGTTTTGCAACAGTAAACCCTAATGCTTATTTTCTTTGTTTTTCTTTGTTTTCTCCTACTCTAATGCATCCAATTCACAAAGTAAATACCTACACTACTCCATCTCACAACATAAATCTCAAAAAAGCAAAAAACCTACTTGCTAAGGAGATCGAATACCATCTTCAACCCCCTCACTTTCTACCTATCTCAAGCACCGGTTCCGGGAAAACCCTACTTCAATGCTCGATTCGAAGCGCGTAAGCGCTCAAGACCCATGGACCGCTTATTGTTTCAAGCGTTCCAAGTCGAGCACTAATGGCTACCTCTCACATAGCCGACGCGCCATCCATATCTACGGGTGTAGTGAGCTTACCTCCATGCCGATCGAGTTACCTCCTCTCCCGCGCACTTCGGTAGCTCCACGATCCAAGTGCCAGCTTCAAGCAAGCTCCATCCTAAAGCTCCATGCTCCAAGCTCCATCACCGCGAGTAAGACAAGAGAAGAGAAGAAGAGAGGAGAAGATGTAGAGCTTCTTCTCCTCGGTCCCTCACTCTCACGCACTCACTCCCTTACACTCTCACACTCCCTCTCTCAAGCACAAGCTCAAGCAAGCAAGAACAAGAAGAAGAAGAAGAAGAAGAGGAGAGCCACTTTTGGCCACACACAAGAATGAGCTTCTCATTCACTTTTCAACTTTATATACAAAACCCAAAATCCCTTTTGGGCGGTTATCCCCTTTTCCCCTTTTTTACATGGCCGGCCGTAGCCTAGGCCCTTTTTCCCATTGTCCTTCTATCTTCCTAGCTTCCTTTCCACTGCCCGTCTACATTTACAAATTGCACGGGTGAGAGCCCGGTGCTCCTTGAATTAAACCATGATGCGCTTAGGCTCTTTTACAAAAGTTTTGACTTGCGCTTTTCCTTGTGCGCCTTTCTCCCTTATTTAGGACTTGTGCGTCTTTCTCCCTTATTTAGAACTCTTCTCCTTGTGCGTCTTTGTCTTCCGTTTCTCTTTGCCTTGGCCTTTGTCTTTGTCTTTTGCTTTAGCTTTTCCGGATTTTCCACCTTCATTCGTTTGAGGGTTAACATGCATAAAGCCTCCTTGCATGCCTCAATGCTAGCCACGTACTTTGCCTCTATAGTAGACAATGCAATATATTTTTGTAGCCTGGAGATCCAAGAGACTGCTCCTCCTGTGAAAGTAAACACATACCCAGAAGTGGACTTCCTACAGTCCGCATGACCAGCATAGTCTGCATCCTTAAAGCCAACAATAGATGCCTTCTGCTTTCCAAAGTAGATACACAACTTCTTTGTGCCATTGAGGTATCTCATAATACCTTTCACTGCATCCCAATGCTTCTTGCCAGGGATTGTCATGCATCTGCTAACCACTCCCACTACAAAGGCAATGTCAGGACGTGTAGCAACCATAGCATACATTAAACTGCCAACAGTTGAAGCATATGGTATCTTGGCCATTTCAGCCTTCTCATCATCAGATGTATCAGCGGATGAGTTGTGGTTAAGGGGTGAAATGCCACTCGAACCCAGAGCTAACTGGTTCTTCTCGAAATGCGTTGAGGCGCAGTAGTTGACTGGACTATCTAAGGGTAAAGCATTGTTCCGGTGCGGGCTGCGAGAGTGGTACCAAATCGAGGCAAACTCTAAGGCTGTCCTCTGCACTAAGTTTCACATATGGAGGCAATGGAACCCCAATTGTTTTCCCTCCCTTCATATTGAAACGCTGCAAAACTTTAGAGATATACTCTTGTTGAGATAGATAGAGTAAGCCTTTCGATCTATCTCTGAGTATTCGCATGCCAAGAATGTGATTTGCATCACCAAGATCCTTCATGTCAAAGCTGCCATAAAGACTTTTCTTCAATGAATCCAAGGCATGAGTATCCCTGCTAGCAATCAGCATGTCATCAACATACAAAACCAAGATAATCAGGCTGCCATTTGTTGTCTTCTTGGTGTACAAGCAATGATCCACTTGACTTCTATGAAAGTCTTGGGACTACATGAATGTATTAAACTTATGATACCATTCTCTTAATGCTTGTTATAGCCCATACAAACTCCTTTTGAGTTTACATACCATTTTTTCTTTCCCTTGTTCAACAAACCCTTTAGGTTGCTGCATATATATGTCTTCGTGCAGATCACCATGTAAAAACACAGTCTTTACATCCATCTGTATGAGCTCCATATCCTCAACTGCAACCAAGCCCAAAATGGTTCTTAATGTAGTCATCTTGACTATAGGAGAGAAAATCTCATCAAAGTCAATGTCATGCTCCTGTTTGTACCCCTTTGCAACTAATCTTGCTTTTACTTTGGTGAGGAACTAGAAGTGACCTTCATCTTGTAAACCCATTTGCATGGAAGGGTTTTCTGCCCTTAGGCAACTGCACCAATTCCCAAGTGCCATTTTTCACAAGAGATTACATCTCTAACAACATGGCTTTATACAATTTCTTGCTGTCATGTCTGTCCATTGCTTCCTTGAAGCAAGACGGTTCACCACAGTCTGTCAAAAATGATATAATCAGCCACATTAATTGCACCAAGAAAAAACTTGTCAGGTTGTCTAGTAGCCCTAGACAATCTCCTAACCCAATGGCCATTGTTTGCTAGCTGTTCCTACAAATTTCCATTTTTAGCATGCTGTCCTAGTATTTTAGCCTACAAATCAGCATTAACAGCTTCCTGTCCTCACTATTCCTGCACATGTAATGGCTCATTTTCATGGGCAATACCTAGCTAATCATTTCCAGCATCATTTCCTGCATTTACAAGTTCATTTACAGTAGGTATTTGTTGCTGTACAGCGGGCATGTTTTGCTGTCCAAAAGGTATTTCTTCCCGGGATACAACGTTATAGACCTCCTCAATCTTTTCGGGTTGTTTGTGCATGCGATCTTCCCAAAAGATAATATCGTTGCTGCATACTACTTTCCATTTCTCGAGATCCCACAATCTATACCCCATTTCACCCTCATTACCATATCTTAGGAAAATGCATTTACAGGAATTTGGCTCAAGTTTGTTGTGTTTTTCTTTACGAATGTGCACAAAAGCCTCATAGCCAAACACTTTCAATTGAGCACATGAAGGTGGCTTGCCTGACCACGTGCTTGGGGAAACCCCCCCTACAAAGATATATTTGGTGACCAATTAATTAAGTGAACGGCTGTCATAACAGCCTCTATCCAAAAACCATAGGTAATGCAGCATGAGAGAGCATCGTACGGACCTTATCTTGTATGGTCCGATTCATACACTTTGCAACTCCATTTTGGGGCGGATTATGAGGGGCAGTGAGCTCCCTCTTTATCCCTTTGTTGTCACAAAATGCCTGAAAGGCCTTGGACACATATTCCCCACCATTGTCAGAGTGAAGACACTTAAGTGTCTTATCTGTCTAATTTTCAGCCAATGCTAAGAATTTTTTAAACTTGTTAAGCACTTCATCCTTACTATAAATAGGGTAAACCCATACTTTTCGTATAGCATCATCGACAAAGGTGACAAAATATTTCATTTGACATACATCCGAATGTACTGACTCTACAGGAGAAGATTTCAAAGAAAGAGACTTTTTGTGAGACATCTGTGCATGTTTGCCATAAATGCAATGATCACAATGCTCAAAATCAGCATAACGAAGACAAGGCAAGTAACCCAAATGAGAAAGCACTTTCATTCCTGTTTGACTCATGTGTCCCAACCGGCCATGCCACAAAGAAATGCTTGGCTGCTCGGTCACGCAACAACATGGTAACGCACACTAGATACATGAAGTGGATACAAAGTATCACTCTTGCAACCTCTGGCAATAACCTTAAATCCCTTATAGATCTTTCATTTTCCATCACCAAAGATGGTATGAAAACCATCATCATCTAGCTACCCTGTGCTAATCAAGCTCTTCTTGAGCTGAGGTACATGCCATACATGTTGAAGTGTAAAGACAGAGCCATGATGAAATTGTAACTGCATACTACCAATACTTGCAATCTCACATGCATAGTTGTCCCCAAGATGGACAACACCATGTCGACCCCCTGTATAGGCGAAAAACCACTCACAATGAGGGGTGACATGAAAGGAAGCAATTGAATCAAGAATCCATGTATGCATGTCATCATCTGTATTTGCAAGTAAAGCATGTGCACCAAAGAGTGAAGAGACAAAGAGTACATCACTCCCACTGTCACTGTCATGAGTGACTACATTCACCTCTTCAATTTTTACACTATCTTCTTAGGTTGACTGTCCTTCTTCTCTTCCTTGCTATCATCTATCTTCTTGTCTTTTCCTTTCTCTTTCTTCCATTTGTAGCGGTCACTTTTAAAGTGACCCTTCTTGCCACAATGATGGCATTCAACATCTTTGTAACGTGATTTACTGCGCCCCTTGCCATCATATTTTCCCTTTTGCTATATTCTGCCCCCTAGTATGCAAAGCACTAGAAGACTTATTGGATGCATTGTTCTGCCGATCCATCTCTTCCATAAGAGAAGCACTCTTTACATTAGCATACAAAAGGATCACATTCGAATTGCTCATAGCAGTCCTGAATGTATCCCAACTCTCTGGTAGAGTGCAAAGCAAGAAAGTAGCCTTAAATTCCTCATCAATCATGAACTTCAAGGCAACCAGCTGGCTGAAAATGGAGTTAAACTCACTCAAGTGAGTAGACATTGCTGTACCCTCTTCCATACGCAAATCCATAAGCTTTTTCAGCCAATACACTTTGCTTGCAACACTCTTTTGTGCATACAGTTCTTCTAGTCTAGTCCATATAGCATATGTAGAATCCAAACCTTTAATGTTGAAGAGCAAGGGCATCACAAATCGATAGCTCTATGGTTGAGCATGCAAGCTCATTTAACTCATCCCAATCATCTTGATCCATGTTCACGGGTTTTTTTTTTAGTAATATAATCAACCACATTTTACTTGCAAAAAAAAAAGAGGATAGATGAAATGTTCCAGCGCTATTCTTCTAAAGTGGCTACTTGCCCTATCACTTTATGACATTCAATGATTGATTTTGTAGTCCTGAACCAACGACGTAATAAAGCCTCTACTCATGTGCAGAACACTAAGTGAGGGTGGATCTTTTAGCTTATCTTTTTAAGAACCATCCATTTGATTCATCCTTCTTTGATGCCTACCATCAACGATCTGTTTTAGGTTTCCCTTTGTTCCTAGCTTATTTTATTATCAACAAATGGCCCATCGCTATGATGCTTATTTTTCCCTTTATCAATTGAACTGAGCAACCATCTTACCTCTCCTTTTCCAACCTCAGGGTGCTCCTTAAATTCCAATCTTTACCTATTGTTCTTTCATTGAAGATCGAGTCTTTTTTCCTTCTCCGTCTTGTCCTTCACCATCTATCCATATACCTTCCACTTTTCATGCTTATTAATTAACACCTTTTTTAACTGATTCGCCTAAATTCTCAACTAATTCTTCTTTAGCTTATTTCTCATTTTATGATTTTGCCTACCCATCTCTTCATCCTCTTTTACTCATTCCTCTTCCATCTCCTACCACTTCTATTTCTCAACCCCCTCAGTTGGTTAGTGGGTATGAAGGATTTGATTAGCAGATTCCCAGAAGAAGAAATGGAGCTCAATTGATTCTCTTACGGGACCACAGATTAATTGGCCATTAATTCCAGGGGACTAGATAATTGCTAGTCAAGCGTACCAAAATTATCTCCATTTTGCCCAACAATATTCACAATCTCTAGATCCTTCGGTGAGATTGATAGCCCATTTTGCTTGGTACCTAGCATATATGCATAGGCATTCCCATAACGATCAAAAGGCCATTTCCAAGCTTTGTATGAATGTCAATGTGAACATTGATTTCCAACAGCTGGATGTCCTATATTTTCATGCCCTTTGTCTACCTAGCAAATACCTTGTTTTGCTAGAAAGGATGTGCTGTCTTTAATTCTTTCAGAATCCTCCAAAATCTTTTGTAGATGAATCCTTATCCATGGATCATTTTCGTAATCATCAAGATTTCAAGAGAGATCATATTCACTAATACCCTTGGATGTATCTTCTATACTTCCTAATGATATATCTCTCTTTTGCAGGTGCCATTCAGATGGACGTTTTTGTGTATGTGCTGTATTAATTTTTATGTGATGAGTTTGTGCTGGTTGAATAATGGATTTGTTCGAGAGCTCTCTTTTCGATTATTGACACTATTGGTGATGGTGGATGGAAAGCCTAGGATGCAACACTAAGAAACCTGTTATATCCTTTACAAATTTGTCATGACTTTCTATTGTTTATAAGATGTGTTACTGGATAACAGTGTTTTCCTTTAGTTGTATTCTTTCTTAGACATAGGTGATATGTTGGGGTCGTGGTTGGGTGGATTATTGAAGATACTAAAAAAGATCGAATTGTGCTCTTTACTGAACTTATATTCTTCTTTTCCTTAGGTCGCGAGAATGCTTCCTTTCTGGACAGGCTGAAGATAATGTGGTTGTAGTTGATGATGGCTAGACAGTAGATGGAGGTGGGCTGCAGCCTGAAAACTAGGCGCCAACAACAGCAAAGGGTGTGTGGGCTGGTGTAACATGCAAACAAGGATAATGGCTGCATGGGGCAGCCTATCTATATATAGATGTGGAAGGGCGACCCCAAAAATTAGGGTTTCCACTAAACTCTCTCGAACCGCTCCCCGTTTTAGGGTTACTGAACTCTCTCGAACCGCTCCACGTTTTAGGGTTTCCACTGAACTCTCTCGAACCCCTCCTTGTTTTAGGGTTTTACTCTAAAAGAGCCTTTTTAGTGTGTTTTGGGGCTGTTTAAGAGGCTAATCAGCAAGTAATGCATATTTTAGCTCAACACCCCCTCTCAGGCCCAAAACTGAGCTAAAAGGTTAGGCTAACCATTGTGATGTTTATGTACCCCAAGTCGTCCCACCCCAAAGTAGCCAAGGCATCGGACAAAGGGTGCACGTCGGTTGCCTAGTGGCCTACCAAGACTACAAAGACGATGGTTATCTTACCAAGGGAATCCAAGCAGTCACCCCAAAGAGGACAGGGCATCGGACAAAGGGGGCACGTCGGCTACTCTCGATGGCCTACCAAGCCCGACAAAGGCGGATGGAACTACATGGAATGTTTTAAAAAAAAAAGTAAATTTGATGGGATGCGGCTGACTGAGTAAAAGTGACCCAGAAGACGGGAGTAGGAGGGTACACCCAACACATCACAAAACAATACAAGCTAACTCATCCACTCAGAGTGTCGATGACGATGAAAAATAGGTGACGAGGTATCCATGTGATGAAGAAGGAGGGTGGTGTTGCAACAATAGCCGCCAATGGAAACAACTTAGGATCCGCGCAAGTGGTGCTCTGCACAATGAGATGCAAAGTATGCTACATGTTGAAGAATGCTCATGCAGCAGGTGTAACTTGGACCATATCTCTTGTGGGAAAATTGTTCACTTACCCAAGCACCCTAGTACAAGGATGATGTAATCATGAAATGCAAAGGGTAAGGTACAACAGGCGGAAGAAGCCGATGTCGAAGACAAAGCGCTGAAACCTATAGAATACCAAGAAGGGTAGGAACCTCCTCTCAACCTGGATGTAGATGCTGAAGAAGGAAGAGGAGCCTGATGTCGGTATTCATATGGTGTCGAGAACCATAAGGAATGAAAAAAGATGAAGTGGATGAAGCACCCTGCTAGAAGAGCAAGGTAGAAGTCACCGCCATGATAGGATCGAGAGAGATACTGCACGATCCGCCTTGGGATGGGAAACTGCCATGTTGGAAGAAGAGCAAGCACTCCTAGGATGATGAAACCATGAAAGGAACACTGTGCATCCCCACGTCTCTAGCCCAAGGAGGACCAAAGCAATTTGCAAGTTAGCCCTACACTGAAAGATAAAACCCTGCAAAAGAGATGAGAATCCGCAAACACAAAGGTTAGTGGTGAGATGCTCCAAAGCAAAACAGAATAGAAAGAAAATCTGACGCAAAATAAATGCAATGAATGTGTATGTGTGTGAGTAAAATGCATCAGAAGACAAAAAAATGAAAAAACTAAGGATAATGAATCCTATGGCCCCGACTCTAAGAGTGTGAAAAATGAATGCTAGACTGGCCTAGGGTATTCAAAAGGACCTAGAGACATGCGAGTCGAAGAAGGTGGCTACCATCGCGTATGTCCAGTAGCAGGGCTTTGCTAAGGGAATGCCTGATGAGGTGGAGAGGAAGCTGAGAAGGATGCATGAAGTGCAACAAGATCGGAACCTGCAGACCAATCGGCCAATCCCTCAAAGGTAGTGAAAGAGATGGGCCGTTGAGGCTATACTCGAGCCACATGTCCAACAACAGCAGCAACGGGTGTTGAAGGAGCAGATGAAGTAGGAGCGAAGGGCCTAGCTCCACTGGATTGTGCAGTCGCAGTGGTCTGCTAAGGCTTTTTAGATGGAAGATCTTGGGCCTTGGAGCGACACTCCTCGTCCACATGGCATGCTCTCAGGAAATGTGTGCAAAACCGATTTTTCTTAGGGAGTTGCTGCCAGATAGGTCTAGATTCTTTCGTTCCATTTGAGAAAGAGGAGTCACCCTTTGATTGGCTTGCCTCCCTTCGCATCTAGGGAGTTCTTGCCACTAGTGGTTGTCCCTCTCAAAGAAGAGGCAACCAACCCCCTCTCCTCTGAATAAGACCGTGATGAGGATTTTTTGTGGGCTCGATCATACAACCTCGCGTAAAGCAAGAACTGGCACTCAAACTCGTAGAAGGTTGGCAATCTAGGTTGGGAGATGATGTGTTGAATGAAATTAAAGTACTTGTCGGACAACTTATTAAAAAAGAATGTAACCTGATTGTCATCTGACTTTGGAGAGCCAGTAGTGGGGAACTTGGCAAGTAACTGTCTATATTCAGCCAACTTGACTTTCAGATTATCCCCTTCCTTAATAGAGAACTCTTGAAGTACAAAGTCGAGATTGATGCGCCGAGTATGATCATGAGCCGCATAGTGGTCGAGAAAGTGACTCCAATGCTCTGACGCGAGCGAGAAGTGCTGCAATTGAGAGTGAAACTTAGGAAGCAATCCCTGCATTAGCTCAACATTGGATGTGGCATTGCGGGCTCTCCATTGACGTATGTAATCAGGGTGAGCTAGTCGGCATAGGCTCTAGACCAATCACGAGGTCCCAAAGACCATGAGACTCAAGCACTTGTTGCATGAAATTAGACCAAGTGGTGAAATTCGACCTATTAAAATGTGTCTTATCCGTGAAGGCATTCTTGGCCATTGCAACATGAGTGGTAGTGCTCAGAGATGGATAGTGTGAAAAAGTGTAATGTAGGGAGGATGGGGGAGTACTTCATACTCAGCATCAATTCTAATTGTTGTAGTGAGCTCTTTGCAAAGAAGCTTAGTCTGTCACCCTCTCAAGTTCTCCTCAACATGTGCAGACATAGAACAGATTTCAACACCAAAAAATGTTCATCGTCCCTTGTCGTCTTCGTCTTCTCATCCATTTGGCTTCGTCGCTGTCTGCCAGCTTCTTCTTTGACTTTGTCCTGTGTAGCCACATGAGAAACCCAAGGAGGTGGGATGGGAACACGGTCAGTAGAAGATGGGAATCCCTACGTAGGTGTAACCCAAGGAGAGTGTGAAGACGCACCATAAGCTGAGGATGGAAACCCCTGCATATGAGTGGTCATGGGAGATGTGAAGCTGGAGATAGTGAGGGGGATGCCCATCACAGTTGTCCCAGGAGTTATGGGTGTGCTCATGTGTTGAAAGGTGAGAGGCATTGTGTTAAAGAGTGGCATTCCCCCTAATGAAGTACCATGATGCAAAGAGGTAGAGAATGGGGTGGAGAAGGAAAAGGTGCTAGGAGCGAAGATGGAAGATCCAACCCCTAGGGTGTGTGATGCAGATGTGGAGTGTAATCCAAGGTTTTGGAAAGATGATGAGAGGTGTGGTATAAAAGAGGGTGGGATGGGAGGGAAATGAGAAGTGTGTGTGATATCCTCAAATGAAACAGAAGCTGTAGATGTACTTGAATTTCGTTTGCTTCGTGAGCCCCCTCTATTGAAGTTCACATACGCAAAGCCATCCGGATCCTGTACCTCAAAAGAAGAAACAGGCGAGGGTTTTGATTCATGCAAAACAAAAGAGTTGTACAAACCTGACATTGGACCTGGCTAAGATGATGAAGATGGATTGCCAGACGAAGGGGTGTGAGGGTAGTGGAGAGGTTGGAGAGAATAGGTGATGGACTGAATGAATTAGCCGTGAGGAATGAATGAGAGAGTGGCCCATAAATAGGCACAGTCAGTCTAGGATGTCAGTCTAGGATGGCGCCCCTTTTTGGGGCTACAAACCCTAAATGCAAAATGCAGAAACACAAAAACACAAATTGTAGGTGAAGGGTGAAGGGTTTCTCAACACCCCCTCTCAAGCCCAAAAAGGGAAACAAGAGAAGAGTGAGGTGGAGATGCAATGCTACATGCTCAAGAATACTCATGCAGCAAGTGCCACTTCGACAGTGTCCCTCGTGGGGACATTGTTCACTTGTCCAAGCGCCCTAGTACATAGATGATGAAAACATACAATGCATAGGAGGAATGTCGGACTTTGTGTGGTACCGAGAACCATAAGGATATGCCCATACTTGATCTCAGGAGGTGGCTCCATGCTAACCAAGTGACCAAGGCAAGAAGAGAAGAGCAGGAAGAATATGTAGAGGATCCCTAAGATCCAATATTTCCACTTGAAAGGAAACCTGTAGTAAAGAACAGTAGACAGAGTGAACTTGAGAACCCGAAACTCAACCTCGGGAGAGAAGCCACTAGCTCTCCGGGCATCCATGCTCGAAGGAATACGAAGGCCTTGTCACCAAGTCGCGGCTAGACCTGAAGATCCTGGGTATCAGTAGAAGAGATGACTGGTCGAAGATAGCCACCCTAAGAAAGTAGAGGATGGGTGAAGAACTTCATGTGGAGTAGGCTTCCTCTCTGAGGTAGGGGGTGGAGGGGCCCCTACTGAAGTCAAAGAAGAAGTAGATGCCCCCTCTGAGGGCAAAGAAATAACATCCCCCTTTGAATCCCCCTCTGAAGTAGATAGGGAATCCAAAAACTCATGGATCATGGACTCTGAAATGTTTGATGACGAAGGAAGTACCGTTGGTTGTGTCGAAGAAGGTATCTGGGGTGCTGAAGAGCTTCCAGAGGTAGCCTCTCGAACCTGAGTAGTCGAGGGTGGGGAAGGGTGGGGCTCAGAATGAGCAAGAGGTGGGCAACAGTCGCTGTCTCTTAGTGGAGCAGACTGGGTAGCCGAAGAAGAGGAAGGAGTCCAGTAGTAGCCGCTGTCTCTCGAAGAAGCAGACTGACGAGGAGACGGTATCAAACAATCGCTGTCTCTCGATGGAGCGGACTGCAGTTCCGTAGGTCGTGGAAGCCACTATATCTGAAAATAAGTGGGAGAAGACTGCCACCACTGGCATTGCGACGATCTCCAGGAGGTCATAGCGCCAATTGATCCTCCATGTGCTCAAAAGGACTTAGTGCGCATTGGATGCGTCTTATTACCTTGAGCATAGTACTTTGATAGTCGATGCAAAACGATCTCTGTGGCCCAGAAAGGAGAGGTGGCATAAGGAGTGCCTGGTGGAAGACGCATATACTCTGGAGGGGTGGGGAGCAAAGGTTGAAGTCAGCAAGCATCGGTAGTGTGTCTGGCGATGCCACAGTAGGAGCACCCAGTAGTCTGGTCATCTGTTGGTAAAGAAGCCATGGATACCAGTGTGCCTTGCTGAAGAAGGAAGAGGTTAGCCACCATGAACCACGAACTGCAATGTTCGCCTCAAGGGGTGTGAGGGCAGTGTGAAGCACGAACCGCAATGTTTGCCTCAAGGGGTGTGAGGGCTGGAAGTGAGCTGCCAGTGGGAGGAGATGTGACCAGCAATAAGAGGTTACAACCAGTAGAAAAACATAGGTGAGGAGAGAGAAAGACAAAAAACGTAGGTAGAACAGCTTGCAAGAGAGAGAGAGACTAAAAACACAGGCAGCAGGAGAGAGAAATACTAAAAACAGGCAGGACAGCCTGCAAGAGAGAGAAAGACTAAAAACGTAGGTAGCAGGTGAGAGAAAGACTAAAAACGCACGAAAAAATAGCAACATCAGTCAATATGCTGAAATAAGCTCCGAACAGTGTCTGATAGGTTGGAAACAGGTGCCAACTGTTGTAGACAGTAATGGCCAGCTCGGACCGTGATGCCCTCCACATCCGAGGTGTGGGCAGCAAGCTGAAACACCTGAAATTTGCAAAAACGAGATTGTTTTCTGAATGGAGAGTGATCAACAACAGTCGCTTTGCTGTAAACAGTTGCAAACTGCGGGTGGAAGGCTGGAAACACGCGTCAGAGTGTAGATGAAAGCAAGGGACAGCTGAGACTACAATGTCCTTCGCGAAATGGGTGTGGGCAACAAGCTGAAAACACATGAAACCTGCAAAAACGAGATGTTGATGCAACGGAAGAAGAAGAGAAGTGGATGCCGAACCCGCCACCGGTCTTTGCCTTCACGGGAGTGGAGGATATTCACTGCTAGGTGAGCAGATCCAGCTCTGATACCATGTCAAAAGATGACGTACCATCGAGACAGTAGGTTTGCGGGGAGGAACACGGAGTGAACTCGGCAAACATGGAGAAGAGAAGAGAGGAGAGAAGAAACTCTAATGAATGGAATGATGAAGTTTCGAATCATGGAGTGAATGTGATACAAGGGACCAAGGGTGCCGTAGCATAAGGAAGATGATGAAGAAGCCACGAACCATGAACCGCAATGTCCTCCTGAAGGGGTTTGAGGGTAGTGGAGAGGCTGGAGAGAAGAGGTGATGGACTGAATGAATCAGCCGTGAGGAATGAATGAGAGAGTGGCCCATAAATAGGCACAGTCAGTCTAGCATGGCACCCCTTTTTGGGGTTGCAAACCCTAAATGCAAAATGCAGAAACACAAAAACACAAATTGCAGGTGAAGGGTTTCTCAACACTTTAGAGGCTAGGAAGAGGCATTTTTATAAATTCATCCTAGAAGAGAGAGGGAGGGAATGCTATTGGTTTGATTTGCAGCCATTGGAGGACCTTCTGAGGCAGCCAAGGGTAAAAGAAGACCAATCAACAATAGGAGACATCATCTACAGGCTGTTGAGGCAAGGCAGCAACAGTAAATGACTGATTTTCTTCAATTCTTTGCATCTATATGCTGTTGTGGCAGGGCAGCAGCTGCATTTGACTGATTTTTCAGTAATTCTTTGTGATAAAAATCTGAATTTTCTCTCTCTACAGTTTTCCCTCTCATCTCCTAGCCATTTCACAGCCTTGCTTCGAAGATTTGAGCATTTGGACCCTTGGAGGCTGAGAAATTGCAAATTTCTCTACTATAAACCCTATAAATTAGGGTTTAGCAGCAGCCTTGGAAAGTGTGCCAAAAACTTGGAAGCTCCAAGACTTGGATTCAACAAGGTTGAAGGTGAATTTCAGCTGAATTTAGGTGGAGGACTAGCCAGCCATTGAATTTGGGGCATTGCCATCGTCTATGAATTGGGTGAAGGCCAATTGAGTGCCCGAAGAAAGGGGGAAAATAGATTGAAGACTTGCCGGACACTTTGGACAGCAAGGGGAGTAGAAATACCGAAAGGGATTGTAAATCAACTTTTTCTTTAATAAAGCTAAAGAAATACTGAAAGGGGCGCCAATTTTGGGGCCAATCGAGTGTGCATTGTCCAAGATCAGTAGGTAAATTTGTATTTTTAAATTTGCATTTATTGTTTGTTGCTGCAATTAAGTTGTAATCAAGGATTTACCACCCTATCCGAGGAGGAAGGTTGGCTTCACGGTTCCATTACCGGGATACCACTCAATCCCTTGATTTGGTGGGCTCGCCCAAGGCACCTAATTGTAAGCCAAAGCTTTGTGCTAGTGCTAATTTTTACTCTCAACTAAGAAATTATAGCAATATGTCTTCATACAGTGAGATGGACTCGAGTAGTGATGATGCCTCTCAATACAAACGTTCACATGGGACAATGCCTAACCTTGGACAAGGCTTAGACCATGGACAACAAGCTGAAAATATTGTTATTGGGGAAGATGCATGGTCTTCAGGGCATATGGAGGCTAATGACCAGCAACGTGAAGAGGAATTTGATAACCACTTCAAGAATTGGATGTGGACAACAGCAAATCTCTTTGCTGAATTGGCAAAGGATCCTCAATTTACCTGATTTTTGAATGCTCCAAAGAAGGACAAGAAGGGCAAGAAGAAGAAGACGTCTTCTACACCTTTGGGATAGCAAGATGCATCGAAAATAATGCAAAACCCTTCATTTGAAGCTCCCAAAGATTTTAATAAAACAGTTGGCACCTACGGGGCAAGAAATACAAATGCAAGGCCATCGCAGAAGTGTCAATCCAATGGATTTTGGACACCTAGGTGTACATGCTAGGATGGGGCAGCTGGGATATTTTGGTGGAAGCACAATTTTTCATGCTATGGTTGGACAAGGACCTCATATAGGAATGTATGGCACAAATCCCTATAGTATGTAGCAACCAATGCATGAGGTGCGAGGCCCAATGTATTCGTGTATGACTAGAAATATGCAAAACCCTATGTATGGCATCATTGGTTTGATGCATGGGGCACAAAGTAGCATGTTTGGTACTGCATCTGGACCCCCGAATGCTTATGGGGCTCAAGGAATGAATGTTGGTCATATAAATGCTCCGTTTGGCATTGGTTTTGATGTAAATTCAGCAAATGCACCCTTTTGCAACAGCCAGTGTATGACAGCTTAACACCGAAAGGGGTAGCAAAAGACTATGATGAGGGTGGAAAAGGAGTGAAGTTTGAGTCCTTCAATGGTGTACAAGATAGGCTGAAAGCTTTGACTTTCATTCAACAATTTGATGTAGCCTATTCAAGGAGGAACTTTGTAGAGTCCTCAAAGATTCAAAAGGCAGCCACTTTCTTGAAAGGAAATGCATTAAAGTGGTGGTCCACTCTTTTGATGCAAGGTAGAGCACCGTCAACGTGGGTACAATTCAAGAAAATGTTTGCATCAAATTGGTTGACAAGTACCTTTGAGATGGACATCATGACAGCTTGGAATAAGCTGGATGCTAAGGAATGTAAGAATTTGGAGCAATATAATAAGAAATTTTGGGATGCATTGTTGCCTATTACTTCTTATCACTTCGTACCTCTTCATGAGCAAGTGGAAAAATATGTCTATGGGCTGCCCAAAGGAACCATGGATCTTTGCATTAAATCCAGCATGCCTAGCATGTCTCAGCTTATAGAGACTGTTGCTATAGTTGATGCTTTGCTACGTGGGAAGGATTTGGGCTTCCTAAAGAGTGGGAAGAAGCCGAATAAAAAGTTGTTTAAGGTTGAGAAAAGGGGCAGATATGAAAATCAACGTGAAAAGAGGCCAAAACAACAAAAAAAGGGCTCGAAAACATTGGCACAATGTAGGGAATTGATGGCTGCAAATAAATGTTTTATTTGTGAACAGGAGGGCCACATTGCAAGGGACTGTCCCAATAGGCAGCAAGCCGAAAAATCAGAAAATCAGGGAGATTCTAAAGGAAAGAAGCCCAAAACATTAGCGGAATTGGTGTTTGATGCTAACAACCCAATGATGATGCTATTGAGTTGTGCAAAGCATGGGGCAAAATTAGGGATTAGCATGTATTGATTTTCTTTGATAATGGTGCACGAGCCAACTTCATCTCTGTTGACATGGCCGCCTGTCTAGGCATCAGAGAGGATGAGATGGGACCCATGGGGGAAGTTGGAAAGGCATGTAAAGGCCATGCAGAGCCTATCACACCGCTCGTTGGAAAGCTTCGGTTGCACATACAACGATATGTGTACAGCGAAGAGTTCTTCATTGCTCCACTTGAGGGTTGTGATGTATTGCTTGGTATGCCATGGTGTCACCGTATGCATGCAGTGATTGATTCTCGTGCAAAAAAGATCACTATATTCAACATAAGGGAAAGGTACTCACACTTGATGTAAAGTTGAAAGGTAAATTTGTCCCTGTTGTATCTGCAGCTGCCATTTCTAAAGTAATGAAAAATCATCTTTTAGTGTACTTGGTTTTTACTAAGGATAAAGATGATAGTGAGAATGTTAGGAACATGTCTAAGTTAGAGAAGGATCGCATATCATTTTTGAAAATGTATGTTGACTGCTTCTCTCAGTCACTTCCAGGGCAGCTACCTCCTAAAAGGTTAGAAGATCATGGCATAGATCTTATCCCTAGAAGTAGCCCACCTGATAAGCCACCCTACAGAGTCAATGCAGCCCAACAGGAGGAGATTATGACTCACGTAAATGAGCTATTAGAAAAAGGGTTGATTCAGCCCAGCTCATCTCCTTTTTGTTCTCCAGTGCTTTTGGTGTAGAAAAAGGATGGTTCATGGCATATGTGCATTGATTATCCTGCTTTGAACAAGATCACAATAAAGAATCGCTTTCCAATTCCTTGGATCGATGATGTTATGGATATATTGCAAGGGGTAGCCATATTCAGCTGTATAGATTTGAAAAGCGGGTATCATCAAATACACATTAGTCCAGAAAATGTGTAAGACAGCTTTTAGGACATCTTTTGGATTGTATGAGTTTCTTGTTATGCCTTTCAGACTTACGAATGTTCCTACCACTTTTAATCGGATGATGGATCGTATCTTCAAACCACAAGGCACAGTGGGAGCAGTATTTGCCCTTGGTTGAGTTTGCTTACAACATATTGTATAGTTCTACGAGCAAAGCTCAATTTGAGGTGGTTGAGGGTGGCAAGAAGATACCACCTATTTAGCAAAAAGCTATCAGTTCATGACTGTTTGCATCAATCATCAGAGAAATAAGGATTCTTTGAGGGATTCTCGTATTCCAGCAGGAGAGCCAGATTTTTGCTAGGTACCACTGTATTGCGAGATGATGGTGGTACGAGTCAGGGAAAGCTCTCGCCTCCTGGCAGTGGCAGTTTTTCCTCTTGTGTTTATGGTGTATCCATTGAAAGTACCTTGTGTTTTCAGCATATTTGTGATTGCCTAGAGTTGTCAAGCAGTATGTAAAAAGAAAAGAAAAAGAATTGATGATTGCAGGTGTTTTGCAGGAAGAAGACCGGATAGATGGTCTCTATGATTTCCTTTCATGCTTAGATACCATGGAAGAACTTTTGGTATTGCTAAATGCTAACAATCAAGAGTTGTCATATGTCTTACAGGTTCATTCTCTAATGATATATTGTGAGATTGTTGATTTCATACTTCAAAAGAATTTGGGTGTTGAGGATTCTCAACAAAAAGTATTCCTTGCCGACATATTTCAGCAAAAAGATTTGGGTGTTAATGTTAATACATAGCAAAATTTGTGTTTATCATGTTATTTTCAACAAGGGTTGAAATCTGCAGTTTGTAGCAATGAAGCCAGAGTTCAGACAAAATATAAGACAAACACTAAGAATAAGATCTTTGAGGCTGATCACTATGTGGAAAACTTGGATGTAGCCTATGCAAAGATAAAATATGCACTTCAGAGATCACAAGAAAAGCAAAAGAGGGCAGCTGATCGCCACAGACATGCTTTGCAGTTTGCAGAGGCTGATTATGTATTGCTGTGTTTCGAAAAGGCAAGGCTGAAAAAGATGAAAGGAAGAGAAAGATTGTATTCGAAGTTGAGTATGAGATACTAAGGGCCCTTCCAGGTGTTGGAGAAGATCAATGATGTGGCATATCGGTTGAAATTGCCTCCACATTGGTGGATACACAATGCCTCTCATGTCAGTTTGTTGAGGCCTTTTCATGGTGATGTGCCGGAGGATGTCTGTTGAAATTCAGCCTGAGGTTGAGGAGCTAGATGAGATTTTGGTACTCGAGAAGATTTTGGCACATAAGGAAAAAAAGATCAAAGATAAAGTTTCCAGGAGATACTTTGTGAAATTTCAAAATTATTCACCAATGGATGCCAAATGGATGGAAGAGGATGACTTGGTAGACCATCCTCAGTTGTTGCAGCTTTACCTAGATGCCTTATAGTTAGAGCTGGGCTCTAGCAAGTTCAGCAGAGCAAGGGTTCAGAGTATTGCCTGTGATGCTCAAGGGGGAGATAGCGCTTCCCCTCCTCTAGTTATGGACAACTCTCGTTTTGCATTAGATTATGATCAATTTAGCATGAATTTTGCCTCAATTTTGAGACAAAAATTCTGATCAATTTCAGCTCATTTTTTGATCAGCTTGAGAATCGTTTATTGTCACTTTTTGGATCAATTGTGCATCAGTTTTTGCACTGATTGCTGGTTAGTTTTTTGCAATGAGTTTTTGATTAGTTTGGGGTCACATTCACAACAGTTTGTGATCAATTCTCAGATCAGCAGGTGATCATTTTATGATCAAATTATGCTCAATTTTCAATGGTTTACATCTAGTTTCATGGACAATAGCATATGTTATGATGCCATTGATGTTTTAGCTATGGTTTATGCTTACTTATGTTATGCTATGGTTTGGTTTTGCTAGATGAGTAGAGCTCATGAGAAATAGACATGTCACATGATAATCTGACAATGCTTTTGAGATTCTTTGTGAGTATTATGTTAAGTTATGTTTGCTGGTAATTTTCAGCATATGTTGGGCATATGGAATGGTTGAACAGAAGTGTGCAATGTTGTGTTGACTATGATGCCCTATGAAAAATTCCAATGTAGTACTTTACTTTTGACTATGATGCCCTATGAGGACATGTATTTTTGAAACCTCACTTAACATGTGGATCAATTTTTAATCACATGATTAAGTAAATGATCCACATGTGAGGTGCAACTGGGGTTAAAGTAAATTTATAAGCCCAGGACCCGAAGAAATCATAGGATGTCAAAGGCAAAAGTTTCTATAAGTTATGTCGCATAGGTACTTGGTGGTATCTAGTGCCAGCTGTTGGTCTAGGTCATCCATTTGGCCATAAGTGTCACTTGGTGACACTAGAGAAGTGGCGTTTAATGGTACCTAACGCCAATCTGATGGTCAAAGATAGTGCAAAGACACCTAGGAATGGAAGTTACCTAGTCAATTTAATTATTGGCTAGTCATATTATTTTTCAGGGCATCGAAATAATTATAAGATTAATTTTCAGTATTTAAAGACTAAAAATTCATATTTAATTATGAAAAATGTTGGAAAAAACCATTTGGGAAGGCTGTCACTTGTCAAAAATGCCCATGCAAGACTGAAAAACGTCTTTAGAGGCTAGGGAGAGGCATTTTTATAAATTCATCCTGCAAGAGAGAGGGAGGGGAGGCTGCTAGTCTGATTTGCAGCCATTGGAGAACCTTTTAGGGCAGCCAAGGGCAAAAGAAGACCAACCAACAGCACGAGATAGCATCTACAGGCTGCTGAGGCAAGGTAGTAACAGTAAATGACTAATTTTCTTCAGTTATTTGCATCTACATATTCTTACGGCAGGGCAACAACTGCACTTGACTGATTTTCAGTCATTCTTCGTGACAAAACTTTGAATTTTCTGTCTCTACAGCTTTCCCTCTCATCTTCAGCCATTTCATAGCCTTGCTCCGAAGATCTAAGTATTTGGACCCTTGGAGGCTGAGAAATTACAAATTTCTCTACTATAGACCCTAATCTACAACATAAATTAGGGTTTAGAAGCAGCCTTGGAAAGCGTGGTAGAAATTGGAAGCTCCAAGACTTGGATTCAACAAGGCTGAAGGAGAACTTCAGCTGAATTCACGTGGAGGACTAGCCAACCATTGAATTTGGGGCATTTCCATCGTCTATGAATTGGGTGAAGGCTAATTGAGTGCCCGAAGCAAGGGGCAAAATAGATTGAAGACTTGCTGGTCACTTTGGATAGGAAGGAGAGTTGAAATACCAAAAGGGATTGGGAGAATCCCATTGTGAATCAACTTTTTCTTCAATAAAGCTAAAGAAATATCGAAAGGGGCACCAATTTTGGGGCCAATCGGGTGCGCATTGTCCAAGATCAATAGGTAAATTTGTATTTTAAAATTTACATATATTGTTTGCTATTGTAATTAAGTTGTAATAAGGGATTTACCACCCTATTCGAGGAGAAAGACTGGTAATTGATAGTATGATGATTAGTTCATGGAGGAAAGAGATTACAAATACTTGGGATCCCATCGAACATGATTTGGGGCATCTATGCATTGTACAAGAGGGTGGTAGGATAAGTTAGATGCCTAATAGGACTTTTAGATATGGTTTTTAGCACCATTGGCATGAAGTAGGGATGCCATATCTCCCCTATGCTTTGGACTCTACATCAATTAGATAGTCAGTGAGATGACACGAGCATAAGGAGATGGAATAGACATAGCGGTGTCAGAGCGTTTGGGGTCGAAAGTCTACTGCGGGGGGTAAGAGACAGCAGGGTGAAAGGGAGATTCAGGGAGAGGAGTAGATGAAAGAGAAGGGGTTCAAAGAAATAGAAGATATAGAAGAATACTCACAGAAAGGAATAGAAGATGTAGAAGAATACTCACAGAGGTGAAGCCTGTCAATTTATTTCTGCATTATGAAAAGGTAAATCTCTTGTAGATAAAAACGTGCATAAAATAATACATTCCTCTATGTTGCTCAGATTGCCAATCTGATGCTTCCATTAGCTTTGAAAGGGGGGGTAAAATACTAGCACACTTGACGAGCAGATCAGTCCTTCTTCATCTCCCACTTTGGAGTGTTGTTCACTACTTGAAAACTGCGATCGATTTTGCCAATCCTTATTTTTACATAAAATCCTCCCAAAATGGCTAAAAGCTATATGCTTTCTTTTATATGTCATTCTATTCTAGAAGTTGCCTACCGTTTTTGGATTTTTACAAGAGATAAGATCTAAAATATCAAAAATTGGCTAAACTTGTCCAAAAATCTAGTATTTTTGAACCATCCACACTACAAACACTGACATTAATGACTAACATGGCATTTGCTCTCTAGATCAATAAGAAAGCCACACACTAGAGTTTTTCACAATGTGTTCGCATAGCGGCACGACAGCGGGTACATTGATTTCAATCATAGTTGATATTCATGATATTGTCCTGGTATTTGAGTTATAGGAGGGTCTATGACATCACTATGCCTTGCACAAAACCTTGATTGAGTTTAATCTTGGGAAAATCAAGATTCCAACCATCAATACATTAGCCCTAGTATGGAAAATATCAATCTTCATGTGAGGAGATGAATAGTGGAGTTAGTGGATTCATACATGCTACATGAGATATCACTAGCCATTAGAAGCTTAGACTTTGCTCTCATCAGCTTAAGATCGAGACAAGGAGAGTAGCTTGGGTCCCTAGAGTAGAGAGGATTTGTAAACTATGATGGAATGGGGTGTAGAGCAAGGAGCACTACATTTGTAGATATAAGGCTTACAATACAGTCTAAGAAAGATACCCCATATTATTGAGAGAAGAATCCCCCCTTAGATTGGCCATGAAGTCTCCAACTAGTGATACCTAAGCCAATTCCTCCTTGAGATCCAAAGGCTCTACACATCATTACACTAAGCATGCACCCTATAGAGAGGAGATTAGAGAGGAGGCAAAGAGTCCAAACTTATCAACCTTTTTATAGATAGTGACTATACACACTACACCTACACAAAGAGGGATGAGAGTCCAGAGAGTTGATGAGAAGATCAACATGGTATATCTACTAAGGGTTCAAGGATACTAGACATAGAGGCTACACCAAAGAGAAAAGAGGGAGATCTAGTGATGACATAAGCAATACTTAACAGGGTTGAGGGATCAGCCCAAATGCTACATGTATCCTATCTCATCATAGATGTATGATATACAATACCCCTAACTAGATGGAGCTAGTTATCAATGTATCATTATTCAATCACACCCCTAGCCATGTATTGCTTCATATATCCACCCCACCTTCTTGTTTATATAAGTCTCAAAGCTCATTCATCACAAAAGACAAAATGGTGCAACAAACCCAATAGCTTCATTCAAGCAATGAAAATTCTTTACAGAGGTATCCACATCTTGTCTCAAAGTTAGCAAAAGAATGTCCCTAAATTGCTTTCTTAGTTAGCATCAGTACATGGATGCTCTATGACTATAGACTACAATCCATATTAGTTGTGTATCATGATCAAAGCTCAAACTTACGATTGATAGATCACGTGTACAATAACAACCAACCAATATATGCAAAATCCCTCAATACAAGTCTACAACTAAAGCTTGCAAGGTCACGAACATAAAGGCTTTGGAAAGTTGTAACTTTTTTAAATGACAATAGTTCATGTCATAATGCTATTGGTTTATTTTGTGGCTATCCCAAAGCTATACACTAGGTAACCATGCATTTTCCAACAACACAAATGGAAGCAATATCCTCAAGTGCATTCCATAGAGCATAACAATGACAAAAGTGTCACCTCACATGACTTGCATCTCTACCAAAAATGACCAAAAGCAACACATGTTGCCATAAAGATGTTCTTTTACATATCCACAATTTTCCAAAAAGTATGACACTTGGTGCTCAAGTAAGCATCCATGTCCACTTTTACAAAAATGTGGTGAATTAGATTATGTCCCAAAGTGACCATTAGATGGCTTAATCTGTCCTTATCGAAGGATAGTATTGATTGCAATTGCATTTATGTCACTGTCCCATGTCAACATGATTCTCCTTAGACCCTATGCTTATGTAATGTGTGTCTCTTCGCCACTCCGGACAATGATTCATCACTACATCTATCATGTTCCCTTAATGACATCTTTCCTTAAAAAAAAAAAACACTATTGTTCATTGATTACATCACTTGAGAAAATGCGTGCTCACTGCGAGACAATCACAAGGTCACCTCCTTGAAGAAGATGATATACATGTTATCAACTCATGCTCCATGGCTAAAAACTATGATTGCTGCAGCAAAGAAGGGAAGAATAGTTGTCTTCAAACTTGTGCTACTTCAATGAGAGATAAAGAGAGACTTGAAATAGCCGTGATCAGCTTTTTAAATGATGAGTAACTAGTTGCTCTTTAATCCAATCTAGTTTTTGATTAAGGGCTAATTCATGACTTGGTCATTGATCATACGTAAGCTACTCATTGGATCAATGCGGCTTGCTTTATAACTTATGTGAGTGTTTATTAGGCGAAACTGTCAAATGATCATTAAATCTAAGAAGTAAACTTTCAGTTAATGAAAGTTTCACATTGCATTTGGTCCTTTTTGCCCTATCCTTATACCATATAGTTTGTACCCTTGTCCACTTCATACCTTGGTGTGGAATCCTTCATTATCAGTGCAATGGTCACCGTGCCAAGAGCTGGGTACCAAAATTAGATTTAATTTTTGCATCTAACTATCTGGACTTATCTTTTCTCCATCCCTAATCAATACTTCAATGTATAAAAGGCATCCCATTGGAATAGCTATACGCATGTTTTAAGGTATATTCATGGTTCTTATACTTATGACTTGTATTTCAATCAAATACTAATGTTGCAAGGCTACACAAGCTAAATATTTGCATATTTAATGCTCTCATGGTGGCTCCATGTTTTTTCTTTGTTCAACTTCCATTACAAAGCATCAACAATGAGAAGGGGGCAATTCCTTCTCTTGGTACTTCTAGGATGTGGTTATTAATCTTATTTCATGATCTCCTAGTATCATCTCTTGTTTCTGTTTGTGATCATCATTATAAAAGAAACTTAAGTGAATATTCACCTATGAGAGCACCACTCAAGTGACATTATTTTCATGCTTCCCATTTTGAATTACCTCTTGTGTCGCATTATGTTTTGTGAAATAGAGTGCCCCCTCCTCTAAAAACTCATTACATACTCCAATGAAAGGCTATATTGAATTAATACCTTCAAAAGGCTATCTACCTAACATGGACATGACTACCTAACATGGAGTGCTATCATGAAAGCTTGGTTTTTGCAAAAATAGTTATGGTACATTGTTTGTGGAGCTATTCTCCATCCTCAACATCCTTTTCCACTTCCTAAAGATTTTGATGAGGACAACCATGAGGAAGTTGTGCTTACATGGGATATGGATGATGTGCATGTCTATTATGCGCTTTTTTGATGTATTTCTAAAGAAGTTCTATGGGTGGTTACATCCTATAGGATATCTTGCGAAGTATTGTTGATGCTTTAGATGTTGTATAAGGCACCTTCCACCATGTGTGTATAGACCCTTTATGGTGAGCTTCAATAGATGAAGTTTGAGCCTAAGGACACCATTCAATCATTTTTGCTTCATGTTACACAGGTACATGACCAACTTTAACATGCGCACTCTGTCTTCTAGAGGCACATATTGTGGGAACAGTACTCTACAAGCTCCCCTTGGAGTTTCATGGAGCGGCAAATGATTTGAGGACACAAACATCTACACCTATGAGCTTCACATATATGTCATCGATGCTACTTGACCATGAGGTATCTTTGTGTTTATAGGGGAGGCTTCCATCTCATTATGGAGGTTCCAATGAGCCCTTTATTGCTTCAAAGAGATGGATGACAAGAAGAAGAAGTGAAAGGCCTAGTGTTATGTTGTACCTTATTTGATATATAGAGTGGAGGGCACTAAATATATGTTTGTTTGCCTTGATTGGAATCTTTTTATGCTTAAGATGTATCACTAGGATGGATTTCTTACAATGGCGGTGGTCGTAAGTCTTGTGAAGCAACATGGATCTCTAGGGGTGGCTATAGGCATGAGTCTTGTGAAGCAGCCATGGCCATGGCATAAGTGTTGTCAAGCATCCATTACGGGTGATTAAGGCATGAGTCTTGTAAATCAGTCATGGCTATGACATAAGTATTGTGAAGCAGCAATGGCTATGCATAAGTCTTGTGAAGCAACCACGGCCATGACATAAGTACTGTGAAGTTGCCATTATGGGTAATTAAGGCAACTAGTGAAGTAGTGTTTGACAAAGCATTATAGCATGGCATGTGGATTCATTTAGAGTTTTCTCCTTAGTTTTTGAAGAACAATCAAGAGATGTGAGTCACATTGAGGTGACACTTTTGTCATATATGAGGTGTCTTTGATCATGTATCATTGCTATGCTCTTTGGAATGCACTTGAGGATATTGTTTTCATTTGTGTTTTGGAAAATGCGTGTTTACCTAGAGTATAGCTTTAGGATAGCCACAAAATAAACCAATAGCATTATGATATGAACTATTGTTATTTAAAAAGTTACACCTTTCCAGAGCCTTTGTGTTCATGATCTTATAGGCTTTAGTCATAGACTTGTATTGAGGGCTTTTTCATATGTTGGTTGGCTATTATTGTATGCCTAATCTATCAATCATAAGTTTGAGCTTTGATCATGATACACAACTAATATGGATTGTAGTCTATAGTCATAGAGCATCAATATACTAATGCTATTGAGAAAGCAACTTCGGGACATTCTTTTGCCAACTTTGAGATGAGAGATGGATACCTTTGTAAATAATTTTCATTGCTTGAATGAAGCTATTGCGTTTGTTGCACCATTTTGTCTTTTGTGATGAATGAGCTTTGATACTTATATGAACAAAAAGTGGGGTGGATATATGAAGCAATACATGGCTAGGTGTGTGATTGAATAATGATACATTGATAACTACCTCCACCTAGTTAGGGATATAGTATGTCATACATCTATGATGAGATAGGGTACATCTAGGTTGATGAGATTCTTGAAACATCTTTAGCTAAGGCTAAGCATCAAGCATTGTATGATGCTTCCATAGAGAGAATCTATTTGAGGAGCTTAATGATTTTCCTCCAGTTTCCTTGTAAAGCTATTGCACTTCTTGGTCATTCTACTTTCTCCAACAAGACAAAGCACATGGGAATTCATTCTACTTTCTCCAACAAGACAAAGCACATGGGAATTCATTTCCATTTGATCCACAAGAAGGTAGAGCATGGCATCATCATCTTGTTTTTGTGCCATGTTTTAACAATCATGGTGATCTACTTATGAGCTAGTCAGCCATTAAATCTTAAAGTATCTTCACCATGACGGATTGGTCTTGGTTTTACTCTCCCTTTGCATCACCATGATAGGGAGAGGGTGGTTATTGATCTTATTTCATCATCTCCTAGTGTCATCTCTTGTTTGTGTTTGTGATCATCATTATAAAATAAACTTGAGTGACAATTCCCTTATGAGGGCACCACTCAAGTGACACATTATATTTATGCTTCCCATTTTGTGTTACCTATTATGTCACATTATGTTTTGTGAAATAGAGTGCCCCCTTCTCTAAAAACTCATCTCACACTCACGTAGAAGGCCATATTGAGCCAGCACCTTTGAATAGAAGTTACAAATTCAAGCTTAATGACATTTCTCGGACATGATCTCACAGTTTTTTGGTGGATATTTTTGTAAGATATGTCCAAAAACATTTTGCTACTGCGATTTACAACTCCAAAGATAACTCGAGAAACTTTTCGGAGATCAAGGAGTGGGTTGAACTACAAAAGAGCAAAGAATACATACAAATATCTATCAATAAAATGAGCATTTTCTTGTACTATGAATTCATATTATAGTCCTCAAAATGTCTTTATGGGATACGTAGATACAGGCTTAACAAGTACCACAATGTTTTATTGAGGACGATGCTTTTTTCTCTATGGTAATTGTCTCATTGTCGCGACTAGAGCATGCGGATCTAGTTGCCTTATGCTAACCCAATCGGAACCCGAATATCCTCCAATAATTCATTAGTTGCTGGATTAGCTCTCCCTTCCTACTTTCATGGCTGCGGGCCGGATAACTCACAAAGTGGGGAGGCGGGGTGAGTCATAAGATGGCTGCCGTATGCAGGGATAATTAGGGAAATATGGACTTGAAAAGAGCCTTTCAGATTAGGGTTTAACCTCTCGTTTAATTAAAAAAAGGGGAAGAGGATGGATGGTCAGGAGTACTTACAGTAGCACGTTGAAGGTCGTTCGTGCCAGTGGCAGAGGGGGAGGCGGAGCTGGCTGAAGCTCCTGCACAGCTAGACCTAGTGAATTTCAAGCCCCGCTGAATACCATTGAAGAAACAGCAGTCGCTGCTGCTGCTGCTGCTGCTGCTGTTGCTCTGGCTCAGGTAGGCTTCCAGAATGGAACGCATGCACCTAAGTGCCCATGTATTTGCTTAGCCACCACAAGCATGCGTGTAAGTACACCTCTCCCGCGGCGTACATCTAACATGCGATGATAGCTCAGGGTGTGGCCGTACCTGCGCGGGCTGTTGAAGGTGAAGAGCTTGCCGGCGGCGGAGAGCACGACGAGGGCCACGTCGACGTCGCAGAGCACTGCCAGCTCCCGGGCCTTCTTGAAGAGCCCGGCCTTGCGCTTGCAGAAGGTCACGTTCCGCGTCGTCCCATTCTCGATCCTCCTCAGCTCCACCTTCCCGCGCCCCATTAGTATGTTACTCTACCCTCCTCCTGATCTCTGTCAGTGTATGTCGCCAGCGATCATCAGCTGCCCTGCGATCGCTCCCTTCCCCTCCCCTGCCCTCTATTTACTGTATTCTGTCCGATGGTCGATCCGACAAATCTCGCCCGCCTTTTATTACCCGGCCGCCTTGCTATCAATATCGTTAACTTTACCTTTATCATTATTGTACTTGATCAGTTCACGTTTGTCACCTTCCGAAACCCCATTCCATAAATAGAAACACCAATCCGCTGCAAGGACAGCACTTGTCGTGACTCGTCATGTAAGTGCTTTGTCGTCTTACTCGCGTCCTAAGAGCACCTTTACATGGGATCAAATATCCGGATAAAACAGCAACACTGCTCCTTCTACGAGGACACTAGTGTGAGTTCTTTCCTTCTGTGAACCGCTTCTAAGAAGTTAGCTTTGTATTTATGGTTTCTTCATTTAATTGGCCTAGTAGTTCCCCCAAAAAAATCATGTAAACCCAATGTGCATGAGCACTTCTCGAGAATGTATCAAGTCCTGCTAAAAACAATCTTAGAGAACATGGGTAATGTCAAGTTGCTTTGACCTAACCTATTTCAAAACAACCTTCATAATCCATTCTTACACATTGGAACTGGAGGCTAGAGCCCTCTCCTTGACCTTAAGGCTTAGGGTGATGCTAAGCATGGCTCTTACTAGACTTTGAGGAAGTCTTAAAAGCAGAGTGAACGTGATGCGGATATAATAACCTCACATCTAGGATATACTAATCACATCCTACTAATATTAAGGATACATTATCTTATTAGGTTGGCGGTAGTAAAATCTGAGTGCATGAAACTTCTTATATGGAGAAAGGTTGCAAGCCATTCTATATACAACTCAACTCAACTTGATGACAGGCCTCTAGAGATGTTAGAGACTCTCCAAAGCTTTACAAAGAGCTAACTCAACTTGTCTGCATCTTTGCCGAGAGACATGCAGGGTGATATTTTAGAGTGTGTAGATATGTTTCGTCTTGTAGGTTGAGCTAGATAGGGTCCATAGAAATGCCTTTTTCCATTAGAATTGTGTCGCTATAGGTGTCATTGTATCTCCTCACTCAGGCCAATGTATTAGGAGTCCACCTTCCTACCTACTCATGAGACTTCATGGCACCACAATGGGTCACCAATACAATTCCATCGAACATCCAATAAAAGGTTTAGAATACCTTGGATGCATTGATTTTGATGCATCTCTTCTAGTACTTCCCATGATATTGTTGCATAATAATTGTAGGCCTTAAAAATGGAGAAAAATTAGAGTGTGCAAGAGAGGTATTTATGAAAGAAATTGAGGAGCTCACGAGAGCACAGTTGCCTCTAGCACAACTATTATCACTCCTTCATGTACCCATTGCCAACTACAAGGGCATGTGCCAAAGTGAGTACCCTAGGTGGAAATTTTGTAAATTTTGTGGCAAGGTGGACTATGAGGACTATGAATGCTACTATATTGTCAGGGGCTTCAAACCACTCCCACATGTACATCCCTTGCACCTCCTCTCCTTCCTCATTCCACTCCCTCCCAAGTTCCCCAAATCCCTCAATGCCATGCTAGTTTTTCTTCACAAACCCATGGTTCCTATATTTAGTATCCCATCAAACTTTCATATCCTCTTCCACTAGTTGAGGAGAGTATAAGCTTTACTGAAATAGGTGCACCCTTCTAGCCGAAAGTTCTCCTTCATGATGGTTTTGTCCTAGTTCTTCAAATAATTATTCTTGAGACCACTCTAATAATAAAAATACCTTCATGATGGTTTTGTCCTAGTTCTTGAGATAATTATTTTTGAGACTACCCTAATAATAAACATACTAAAACTTCTTAGATCATGAAACTCTTTGATATCACTTCACTTAGGCCGTTAATGCACCCTCCACCTTGGTGGCTATGCTCACGTGAGTGTAAGCCCAAGTTGAAGCCTATACAAGTTCTTATACATTTCTAAAAAATTTATCTAGAAATTCTTTAATAGTCAAGGTGCCCCAACCTCCATGGATAATATGTTAGCTATGGAAAAGTGATCTCTACCCTTTGCAATAAGATCTCATTCCTAATGGAGATTCCAAATCATCCATCCTTTGCAACAATGATAGCCAAAGCTCTTGACGATGGGCCACCAAGTTGAGGCTATCATGCCTATCCAACCAAATAACTCGCAATGCTTAGATGACTTAGTTCTTTTAGATTGGCTAGGATATTTCTCATGCAATGTGATACAAATAAGTGAACTCTTGCTATTTAGTCTACCAACTAAAGGAAATCAATAAACTTAGGTCTATGACAAGACAATTAAGAAACAACTTGAATTGTAAAATCCTATGCTTTCAACAACAAAATCAAAATTGAAAAACCTATTTAGAAAATCAAAGTTTTTTGAATTACTAAATGTCTCTAGTAAACTAGAGTCATGAATGAAAAACTAAAAATACTTAGGAAAATTCTATAGGGACTCTCAAAACCTTACAACAATAGGGTTCACCCTCTTGATTTTACAACCAACATGGATTACCCCATCTATTATGACACTTGATTACTTGATAAATTCAAATGCAGACTTCAAAATTAACGTGAGACATTAGCCATTTTTTATGGTTGCATGAAATCTCACCATTGTCTTTTGGGTACTAATTCTATCATTATTATTACAAGGATATAGGGGAATAGCGACAGGCAGTTTCAACACATATTAGCGGCATAGCGATGGTACTTAGACAAAAAAAGGGGCCAAAATCTGAGTGCAACATTTTGTCGCAAAGAGCAAAAGAGAGAGCAAAATAGATCGTGTGTTTGGAAGGGAGAGGGAGAGAAAGAGAGAAGGAGAGCTTCTCACCGCCGTCACCGCCGTTTGTGAAGAAGAGGAGGAAGTGCACGAAGGGCGAAGAGGAGCTGCCGTCGCCAAGAGGAGATGAAGAATCCATCCTCGGGCTTTTGCAGTGAGTGCATTGCTCCCTCTTGGTTTGTTCTTGTTCTTTCTCCTTTTCTTTTGTTTGTTTTTGTTGAGAATGAGGTGTATTGAGGGAGAAAGAGAGGAAATGAGAGAGGGAAAATAAGAAACAAAAAAGGAAAAAAGAACGAGAGAGAGAGAGAGGGAATAAACATGAAACATAATAACGAAAGAGAGAAAGAGAGAGAGAGAGGGAGGAAAAGAGGAGAATGAATGAGAAAACATGAGGGGGTAGAGAAAAACAAAGAGAGGATTTTTTTAATTATTTAATTTCTTCTTTTTTGTTTGTTTTTTTTTTTACAATGATGTTTAGCTGCATACCTTTGTCTTTGCCTCACCATAGCTAAAACCCTTATAGATGATGCATTGCTAGATGAGGACTTTGATTATAACATTCTTTCTTACTGTTGCTATTGGAGCAACCTAGGGCAACCACAATTGACACCAATAGATCCAAAGCTGGGGATGCTGTAACATGCCCGTGCTCCCCCCCATAGGAACTCCCCCCCTCTTAATTTCAAAAAAAAAAAAGGTTAGTTCAAAAAAAAAATCCCCTCTCTCTCTCCCTGCCGACAACATGTCTGGGAGGGAGAGAGAGAGGGAGTGATGTGGTGGTGCTGGGGGGCATGCAGCCCCCCAGGTGGGAGGGGTGACCATGCCACCCACCTCCTCCCCCTCCTATATAAGGGGAGGCTCCTCCTCTCCCTCGTTCAAGGAGACTGCGCCCCCTCTACGTCGCCACCTCCTCCTTGCGGCAGCAGTAGCAGCAACCCTGAGGGCTCCGATGAAAACTTCCCCCCCCCTCTGGTTGGCAGCAACTGCGCGGGCCCCTGGGCCTTTGACTGAAGAACACCCCCCCTCCGTTCGCAGTAACAACGCCCCCCCTAGGGCTTTCGACTGTAGCCACCCCCTGATCGTTAGTTGCCGCGGGCCCTCATGAGAATAGAGAGAAGAGGAGGAAGAGGGAGAGAAGGAGAAGGAGAGAAGAAGAAGGAGAGAGACAGAGAAGAGAAGAAGAGGGAGAGAAGGAGAAGGAGAAGGAGAGAAAAGAAGCAGAAGGAGAGAAGAAGAAGGAGAGGGAGAGAGAAGAGAAGAAGAGGAAGAGAAGGAGAAGGAGAGAAGAAGGAGAGGGAGAGAGAAGAGACGAAGAGAGGAAGAGGGAGAGGAGAAGAGGTAGAAGAGGAAGAGGAGAGGGAGAGAAGAAGAGAAGGAGAGATAGAAGGGAGAAGAAGAAGAAGAAGAGAAGAAGGAGAAGAGGAGAGAGAGAGAAGAGGAGAAGGAGAGAGAGAGAGAGTAGGAGAAGAAGAGAAAAGGGAGAGAAGAAGAGAAGGAGAGAGAGAAGAGAGGAAGGGAATGAGAGAAAGAGGAGAGAGAAAGAAGGAGAAGAAGAAGTGAAGAAGAAGTAGAAGAGGTAGAAGGAGAGAAGAGAGAAGTAGAAAAAGAAGAAGAAGAGGAAGGAGAGAGAGAAAGAAGGAGAAGAGAAGAGGAAGAAGAGAGGGAGAGAGAGAGAAGGAGAAAGAGAAAGGAAGAGAGTTGGAGACAAAGTCACCTCCTCATTGACAAAGGATTCCCTTCCCGTGACCTTTCCCTCCCGAACCGGTCATCCTGAAGGCCACTAAGGCCCGGACTACCCAAACCCCGAGTAGAAATGGCTCCCAAGAAGAAAATCACAGGAAGCGTAGGTGCCAAAGCTACCGTTGGTACTGGTAATGCGAGAGAGGCGAGCGGAGCGACCAATGCAATAAACGCCCCTACAAACACTATAATCAAACCCATGTTCTTTAAGCATTATAACTAACTATGTATTATTTCTCGTGGAAGAGATGAAAGGGTTAGCTATGTGCATGGAACAAGAACGAGTCTTATGGTTTTTGTTTACTCTAAGTGCTAAGTTGCATGCGTGAAACGGTAGAGTATGGAATTCACATAAGTTTATATGCATGAAATGATAGCTTTTATACACATAAAATGATAAGGTTATTGCCTTACTTCACATAAAATGATAGCTTTTTAACCAGTTCAGTGCATGAATAGTAATTTAGAATTCATGTTTCGCAATCATGATTAAAAGAAACACATGAAATGTTAGTTTCCGTTCATGAGATACACTTGCACCATTGGACAAAAACCTAGACTTTCATATATGCAAGTCATATGTGATCCGGTGCATCAGGAATAAGTACTCGTTGCCAGGAATGAAGAGAGATAAAGGTCGTTTAGGATGTACAACTATACTAAATGCACCATGTGCATGATGGATAAGGTTGATTGGAAAATTCTGCATAGAACCGCACTAAGAGAAATGGAAGGAACACATGCATCTAGACTGTATCTTGAAGGCCTAAATGAAGAGTCCTGTGTTGCCAAGTGTATTAACAGAACTTAGTTAGAATTGGAAGAATAAAAGACCTTTGGTTGGGTTGTGAATGAAGGCATGTCCGTTGCCTTGATTGTCCAGTTAATGCTTGGGTTAGGTTAGGATACCATAAGGTAAAACCCAAGGAAAAAGAGCAAGCCAAAATAAGTTAATTTACCAAGAACATTTGCTTTTGTAATCTTGTTTGAGATTATCGGGATCTCGCCAAGTCGCGAACAATCCATGATCGGATGCTGGGAGCATCCGGGAAAAAGACCCAGGATTAGATGCTGGGAGCATCCGAAAAAAAAGGAGTCACACCTTAGCAGTTGGTCGTGCAAACGGGCTCCGAAATGCTTGTGATTGTACAATTAGGTACATTATTTGATCCCCTTTGCTTAAGAAACTAATTCAAGGAAAAACACTTAATGCTTCAGGTTAAAGGCTTGGAGGGAGAGGCAAGAACAGTTATCTCCGACTGTTTGCTTGGCCCTATCCAAGGGGGTTGTTAGCCGCGCCGGGTACATGGACCTAACCTGCCGCGAGAGGTCTTTCCGTGGGTGTTGCTTGGAGCGAGTGGACACTTGGGTGTCAGAGGAGGCTCTGGTTGTAAATCCCTTACCTCGGGGTCTTGCACAAGAGGCCGACGTGACTCGAAATGGGATCTCGAGACCCGTGTACTAGTCAACGGGCGGAACTTGGAGCAGCAATCCTGTAGATTGCTGGGATAGCCTTCGGGCGTGATATTGGATGTACTCCAGGATTTTGATAAATAAAGAGTAGATAAATTGGAGAAAAAGGAACTTGCTTGACATTGTTTTTGTGTCAGTGCCTAAGTTGGGTGAAGGAACCCGTGATTAATTTGATTAATTAAGGAAGCTGCTTTTGCATGTCAAAACATAATGTGGTAGGTAATTAGATAACTAAAGCAAACTAAAGAAAGTGCAGTGGATGTGACTTAGGTCCGTCCTATGGAAGGGTGGTCCCGGTTAGCTAGGAACTTTTCTCAAATGGCGAGATAACAAGACTATGAAGACCTAGTATTAGTAGGGTTAGAGTCCCAGTTTATTCTATTTTAGGGGAAAGGAATGGGACTATGCCGTATGGTAGAGAGGTTGAGCTTCGCATCCCTCTCGTTTCCCATTCTCCATGAACCAAGTGCAACATGAATCCGCTTCGACTCTGTTGTTTCTACGCAAAGTGGTTCATTTGGAGCACGACGCTAGCTCTTTCGTAGAGACTTTGCTGATAGGAAAGGAATCCTGACCTCAGGTTGATCCCAAGTGGGAACAGCCGGACACTTCTGCTCGGGGCAGACTCGAGAAGACCTAGATTGCAAACCCTGTGTCATTCCTTGCGAGTGCCAGGTAGAGCCTTCTAGACCCTCCTCCCGATGGGCTGCTAAGACGTATCCCACAAGCGAACGAGCGGACACGTCACAGTTGGTATCAGAGCAAACCAACGAGATTCAAAGATTATAAGGGAACTAAATGGGAGAAAATAAAGGGAATAAGGGGATAGTCAGGGGAAGGTGAGTGGAATAGAGTAGTGTTTTCTGTTGAAAACATTCCTTTACTCACTTATGGATGCTGGGTTGTAGAGTCACATAGCATGGAGCAAGTTCTTGATGTTCCAGGTCATGTTCATGACTGCAATACGTGCTTCGGATTATCGTCAGAGGCTTGGCATGATGAATATTCTGGACCGCATCTTTAATCCTTTACCTCTATATGCGGAATGGAGATGGACGGGAGAATTAGAAATATACTACATAGTAGCCCACCGACTCGCGTACCTTCAGACCAACTTGAAGAGAATCAAGTGGATGGAGGATTTAAAGATCGTGAAGCTGTTCATCTTTGTCGAAGCTCACATGAAAGCAACTTTGCATGTTGGCGATCGGCAAGTCAAGCAGAACAAGTATGTCTATGAAGAAGTGACTCGGGTAATCCCTGCCAAGAGGATCAAAGTGTTAGGGCGCTATGAGAAGAACGGGTATCAAAGGAAGGGATACCCCAAGCTTCCTATGGCTTATCGTTTCCTGAAAATCCATGACCCCACTCCATATTATTATTCCATCCCTGTAGCCGATTGTAGCACAATCCTATTTCCCCCAAACTGATGTATCAATCAGCTTGTCCTACTTACCCAAAATAAATGCACACAAAGGGTTATGCCCTCATGAATAAATAAGACTTTTTACTATTATCTATCTTGATCGTAAATGTTAACAAAGGTGTTAAGTGATTAAGCCACTTGGCTAAAAGCTGTGCTAGTCATATTAACATAATATGGGGAAACGTTTGATAAGTTGTTAACATAAAGAATCTTATTGTCCAGACGCAACCCCAAGCGCAGGTTCCAAGTCCGACTCCTGCACTAAGTACAGCTGTGATTCAAGAGAAGAAGTTTTTCCTCAAACAAATTAAGCCATCTGAGTTTGATGGCAAGGGAAGGACTGTTCAAGCTGACGCCAAGATCTGGATCGAGTCCATGGAGGACTATTTTGAGGCAGCAGGGACTGCACCTACTAACCAAGCCATGCTCGCCAAACTTAAGATTACAGGCGAAGCAAGACTTTGGTGGAAACAGTGGTGCAGAGACCAAGCGATCTCGGAGGGGATAGCCACTTGGGAAAAGCTTAAGGAAGCTGTGCGAGGGAGGTATCTGCCACCTCCTTACCGCACACAAAAGATGAATGAATTCTATGACTTGAAGCAGTTAGGACTATCCCTTGATGCATATTATTCAAAGTTCCTTTCTCTCCTAAAGTACGTGCCTCCAATGGATATGATACAACAGGTGTCAAAGTTCTGTGCTGGGTTGAATCCACACATAAACACTCGATTGGAATCAATGCGCCCAACGAACCTACATGATGCACTCATTCGAGCTACTCCAATAATACAGGAAGTGCAGACCAAACCAAGGAACAACAGGACTTGGCCTTACAAAGATCAGAACAAGGGTACGTCTAAGGCTTAGACCAAGAGAGTGCAGGGTCAGAATCAGGGCCAAAGGAAGAAAGCTAGGGCCAATGCTGTCAACAACTTTGTTCCTACACAAGGTAATGACCGCAATCTACGTTGCTTCCATTGCAACGAGCCCGGACACTTCGAGGCAGTGCCCCAAGCTTAGCAGAGGACATCGCCAAGGACAATTCCACGGAGCCGCCCATGGCCAAGAAACCATCGTCATGGCCAGAGGGAGAACCTCTAGTGTTTCCAACAGGGAGCTGGGCGATGAAGAAGATCCATCCATGGATGCTGACATTGAGAGGGTAACGGTCCACGCCGCACTTCACAAGAAGGGTCCGAATCGCCAATTCTCAGTGATTCAAACTCCATCAAATTATGAAGGTAAAAGCTTCAAAACCCTAATTGATTATGGCAGTACACATTCCTTCATTTCACCGATCTGTGCAAAAAGGTTAGGGATAGCCACAATAGACGCATCTACTTTACTTGTGGAATTGGAAAATGGTCGTGAGGTCTCTTGTACTAGGCAAATTGCTAAGGTGAGGTCTCTTGTACTAGGCAAATGGTCATGAGGTCTCTTGTACTAGGCAAACTGCTAAGGTGAAATTCCTACTAGGTGGGAAGCCGACTTCGGTGAGATTCAGGGTAATGAACCTAGGTATCCATGAATGTTTACTCGGAACAGATTGGCTAATACCCAATGATACCCACATCCATTGTGGAAAGGGCCAAGTCTCCTTTCGAAATTCTGAAGGGAAACTATTCACGACTCAAGGAGAGGCTGGTAAGCCAAAAATACAGCTGGCAAAAGCAACACGGATAATAAAAGGAGTTAGAAAGAGCCTACATGTCTATCTGATTAAACTGAATAAGCTAGATCAGAATCAAGAATCTGGGGAAGAACCTTCATGGTTAAAGGAATACACACACGTATTTCCTGAAGATCTGACAGAACTTCCTCCTCAAAGAGAAGTCGACCATGAAATGAAGCTGGCACTAGGAGCTGCACCAGTCGCAAAGAGGCCATATAAGATGTCCATCCCGGAAGCTATTGAAGTGACAGAGAAACTCAAGCAACTGTTGGACCAAGTGTTTACCATGTTTACCGCAGCACAGAGAAGCGGGAAAATGGAGCAGAGAAGCGGGAAAATGGAAAAAAGGAAATAGCAAAAAAGGCGCAAGATAAAAAAAGGAAAAGGTGCCTTGACCGGTAACCAGACCCTGAAAAATTTAAATGTTCGGGCACGACCCCCAAAAAGTCTCAGTGTCGCCCCGAGACAGCAAAAGAGTAAAAGGCGCACCATTAAATGTGAAAGCGCTCTCGAATCCTTGTAAAACAGTGCTAGGCTCGCTCCTGTGCAAATTGTATGCATTACTTGGGAATAGGATAAATTAGAATGGTGGGAAATGAGAAATGGGCTTAGGCCAATGGCTGGCCTTGTAAAAAAGGGGATGACCGCCCAAAGAAGGGAGGGCATGTATATAAAGTTCAAAAGTGAATGAGAAGCTCATTCTTGTGTGTGGCAAAAAGTGGCTCTCTTCTTCTCTTCTTCTTGCTTGTGGGTGCTCTTGAGAGAGGGAGTGTGAGAGTGTGAGGGAGTGAGTGTGTGGGAGTGAGGGATCAAGAGAGTGAAGCTCTTCACCATCTCCTCTTCCTCTTCTTCTCTTCTCTTCTCTTCTCTTTTCTCGCGCGCACGGCTATGGAGGATGGAGCTCATGGGAGAGGGATTGAGGTTGCTTGAGCTTGCCAGAAGGATCGTGGAGCTACCGGTATGCAAGAGAGAGGAGGGTACTCGATCGAGCATCAAGGTAAGCTCACTACACTCGTAAGGTAGGCATGGCGCGTCGGCTATGTGAGAGGTAGCCATGGCCGCTCGGCTTGAAACGCTTGATCAATAAGCGGTCCGTAGGTCTCGGGGTAGACCTAGTAGCTCCCCTTCATTTTGGTTCCGTTGCCGGGACCGACGGGATCGAGCCTTGAGCGCCGCGCGCATCAAATCGAGCATAGGAGTAGGGCCTTTGCCCGAAACGGTGCTTGAGATAGATAGGAGATTTAGGAGGTTTAATCGTTGGAACAAGTAAGTATTTTGAGTTTTTGATGATGAGTGCTTGAGTAGCTAAATACAATCCATGCTTGGTTTTGCGATTTTTTGTTAGCATTAGGTAGGATAGGATTAAGATTCAAAACTGAAATGGTAGGGTTTTTGCTGCTGTAAATCTGGTTGTAATAAGGAAAAGAAGGCAAAAATCGTGTTTTTAAAGGGGAAATCGCAATAGGGGAAGGCTCTAAGGTTAGAGAGTGGTTGAGCAATGCTATGTAAGGCTGGGGTAAGGGAAGAAGAGCTCATTTGCATTCTGACTTAGTTGAGAGAGAGCAAGAGAGAGTGAGAGAGCTACAGGCACAGGAGAGGAGCAGACGCCCTTCGATCACACTTTCGGGGTGTTACAGGTATACAAATCTCTTCCCCGGTATGCCCTTGTGTGTATTTAACCCTAGAATAGCTAATCATCAACATAACACTAGATTCGGTATCATTTTCATTGTTGGAAGTGCGCCGACCTCGACGCGTTCAGACGTCCGAACCCCAGAATCGGGCAGTTGGCTGTGCCAAACCTAGGGTTTGGCGTTCGGCCTTCGGGCATTCGGCCAGGTGCCGTTCGGGCTTCGGGCTTCGGCCGCTCGAACGAAGGCCTTCGGGCTTCTGAGTTCGGCCTTTGGGCCGGCCTTCGGGCCATCTAGCCATTCGGACCTTATCATTCGGGCTTCGACGGTTCCGCCCCTCCAAATTCGGGATTTGGCCATTTGGTGTTCGGAAGGTCGAATCGGCCCGCTCGAACCCGGCCATTCAACCCAAATCGACTTCGGCCCTCGGACTCGACCATTCGGCCTTCGACCCAGCCGAACGAGACATTCGGACTTCGGCGGTTCGGACGCCGGTTCTAGGATTCGGACCCTGCCATTCGGGCCAAATTTGGCCGAATGCATTTTTGTCATCATTTTAATGATTTAAGTCCAGACCCGCGTTGCCGACACTAGTGCGACCCTGTAGGTGCAAGAAAATCATAGAAAACTTGGCCGTGTGGCTAGGAAACCTAGCAGAGTGTGTTTTTGCAGCCTAGTCGCAACAACAGACCAGAGATTAGACCCCCACATACCTGAAAGACGCAGCAGAGACCCAGATTTTAACCAAGCAACCGTGTGCTGACCTCATACCCAGTGGTGGCCAAGAGCTGAAGGTAGCATTGACATCGCACTTGAGTGCCGTAATCCCGCACACACAGTAGGCCACATTGGTTGTGCACTGAAAGAGCAGAAAGCCTGATTTTGCACTGAACGCACAGACACCACACCGAGTGTACATAATTTGAGGATTGGTTGTAATAACAAGGAATACACTCGAACATAATCATTCAAAGAACCCACCAATAGGAGTGAACCCCAAGACTTAGCAGACAAACAAGGTTAGGACCCAGGAGGACGTTAAGTGGATGCGAGGATCCAGAAGATGAAAACATAGAGGATCGGGCACTGCCTCGAACTGATCGACGGCCTTGTGGAATTGGAGGCAGAAACAATGTCAGGATCAAGAGGCGACCAAGAAGAGGACTGGCTAGACCTAGGAGAATTCCCAGTCTCTATACGGGAACTAGTCCATGACTACGATTTACTTACTAGGACCGTGATCCAGGGCAGACCTGCAGAAGAAGTGGTAGCAAGCCTCGAAGAAGAGAGAAGAGCAATCAGGAGAGCACTAGAAGGCATACTTGCCTACAACCACGAGCAAAGGGCTAGAAAACTACAACAAGACGTAGATATGTACGAGGCTAGAAGGGTGCTAGACCTAGCTGGGGCAGCCAAATCTGGACCGAATGAAGAGATGAAACGGGTAGCAAAGGCTGACATGACATTGAGCGAACTTGTAGCCAAGCGACTCATGGACAATACGTCTGTTGAGCAGAGTGCTACAACCCTAGCCACTGCACTACTCTCGGGATTGGGAGTCACGCAAGGGGCTAAAGGGCAGGCTAGAATCCCTATTGTAGCAAAATAGCTAGCGAAGTATGAGCCTAGCAGTGACCCACACAACTTCATGGAGCAGTTCGAGCAAGTATGCGAAGCAAACGGTCTTACTGACCTTGCGCAATGCTCTCAAACTTTTGGCCTGTGCTTAGGCGATAAGGGGAGAATCTGGTATTCTAGCCTCGATGACGCAGAACGTACAAACTTTGCTCACCTTAAGGGCCTCTTCATCAAGAGATTCTCGGAGGCAGGGTATTCTGACAACCTCATCATCCGGTTGATGAATATCAGCCAAATGGAGAAGGAAGACGTCAGGGACTATGTCACTCATGTACGTAGCCTCTTCAAAAGGATCCCTGCCAATGAACGACCTACTGAGAGGGTAGTGTCTATAGTATTCATGAATGGAATTCGGAGTGAGGAGCTCTACAAGGCTTTGGCCAGTAGCTCTACCTTGCAACAAGATGGGCTAGCTAGAGTTTTCGAAGAGGCAATACGTGTAGATGATCAGCTTAGGGAACGAAGCATGAGGACTACCAGCCGAGAAAGTGCAAATCAGAGGGATCCAGAGAGATCAACTATTTCGGGAGAAAAAGCAATCGCTAGTGTGCAGGAAAAGGGAAAGAGTGTGGACCAAGGCCAGGAGATGACGGAGATGAGAATGGAGATTGCACGACTACAGGAATTGATAAGGAAGCCTACACGATCGCATGTACAGTGTATATACTGTGGCGGCAATCACCTCCCAGCTGAATGCCAATATCCTAGATCTAGGCCATGCTCAAATTGTGGTAGATTCAGGCATGATGCATTGCATTGTGGGATACCGAGGAGATTCTCATACGCACAGTAGTACAATCCTCCGTACTTAGGTAATAGACCACCCAATTTCTTTAGAAGGGGAGCCCAATTGGCACTCCCTGCACCAAATGACTCAAGACCTGCCGTACCTAGGCTGGAGATGAACCCAACAGGTATACCAAGACCACCAGGGCCTTTTGTAACCCACCCACCGAGCGATGCTCCAGTTCACTATGTGGAAGAGCCTAGTGAAGAGGAGACATATGTCAACCCGTACATATCCTATGATGAGGAGGGCAACCCAGTCCTGATGGACTATCGGCCGGTGCCGGTGATGGCATTAGGTAGAGGAAGAGACAGAGGCTTTGGAGGACCAAGCCAAGATCGCATGTTGGACCCGCGGCCATCCAGGCCACATTTCATCACATTGCCCAGGCTAACAAGGACAAAGCGGATCTCCGATGCACAGAATGTGGGATCACTCACCTGTTTCCAGATTGTCCTAGGCGAAAACCATCAACTAGCTCTGCCAACATACCGTCAGTACCTCTGGGGCTGTTTGGAGTGGAAACCTTTGATAGTGAGGACACACCTATCCCACTACAGGTTATGACGTGAGCTCAAACAAGGCAGGCAGGCATCTCTCTGCCAGGACCTAGCAATCTTGACGCAGCCTCGATAGGGAAGAAAAGCCGCAGGCGGAAGAAGAAGAGATCGGAAGCTAAAGTGGCACTAAAAACCGAGAGTGCTACGACTCTGCCTGCTGGAAAGAAGTTCTCAGATGTAGAGGCAGAGACCTCAGCCCCGAAGACAACTGAGCTAGGGAGTGCCAAGGTAGGGGAATATCCCCATCCCAAACGACAACTCGAAGCTATAGCCAAAGTCAAGGAGTGGGTCAAGGATGCCCAGGAGCACCTCAAGGATGCTGAACCCATACTAGAAGATCCAATGGACGATTTTTCCAGCGTGAGCACACCAGTCTCACCCACAAAACCACAAACTAAAAGTGTATCCTTGCCACAGGGGGCAACTCAGCAGCAAGGCCAAAGGGGGACTTACCAGGGCAGATAGAATGCATGGCCCAGGAGTGCTAGCCTTAGAGGAAGACAAGAGCCCAGTAGTCTCCTTGCAACCTTGTTGTCCACCCCAGCAACTCTAAGCGTAGAAGACCTGCTTAGGCAGAATCCTTCTTTATGGTAGGAGTTAAAAGATTTGGTGGAGGGACACACAGGACTTACGGGTGATGATCAGCAAGATCAGGATGCAGTTACGCAAATCCCAAGTCTAACTCTACACTCAACTCCTAAGTCATTGCACATCAATGCTTTTTGGGAAGGCACTGAAATGCATGCAGTCCTACCTGTTCTAGCCTTAGGAGATATGGCACGGAAAGGAATTGTGGACACAAGCGCTGGTGTTAGCGTACCGAGCCATGCAATTTTAGAGGCATGGGGAAACCCTCCTATAGAGACTACCAGGTTCAATGTCACGTTAGCAAATGGAATGAAGATAAGGCCATTCGGAGTCTTAAAGAACTGGCTAGTAAAGATTGCAGGTGTGCAGTTTTCCGTGAGCTTCATTGTCATGAAGGGAGTGGACTACGACATACTGCTAGGCCGACCTTGGATGAGAAACGCTCGAGTCATTGAAGATTGGGGGAATGGTTTGATCTTCCTAGGGAGCAGAACTGAAGCAGTAAGAGTAGAGATGGACACTTGGAAAACAACCGTTGACCTAAATGCCATCTCAGCCATTCTGAAAGGCGATACTCAAACGACCAAACCCTATGGATCACTCACTAAATATATTCCCTGCCCTATGGATGAGCGGGATTGGATGCACGTCTTGGCAACCATTGACCTACCATTCTCAGATGAGGAAGAACTATATCGGTAGGTTGCTAAAGCCGCAACCATGCCAATAGAGGAGCCAACTGTGCCACTCTGCATGATGGCAGGAAGCTCACTCAACCCAAGGAAACCAGTCTCGTTCCATATCCCCAGCAATAAGCTAGAGCTTTGGGAAATCGTAGAGTATCTGACAGACACACTGAAGGGCAACTTGGCTGCCAACCTAAAGCCTCTACGTGATCTGTTGACTAAGCCAGAATGGAAATGGACCAAATTCCACGATTTGAATTTGTTATACAATTGGGCTTTAGTCACTGACGACAAGGAGACTGAAGAGGAAAGCTTAGGCGATGATGAACGGTCTGAAGAGCAAGACTCTGACGACGAGGAATATGAGGACTGCCGCTCTACAAGAGATGAAAGTGAGGAAGGGATAGATACAGTAGAGTATGACACAGAAGGGAGAATGATAGAACAAATCAAGGCAGACCCGGGACCCAGGAAGGAAAGGACGAATTGGAGTGAAAAAGGAGTCATGCGGATGGAGTGTGATAGATCCTGGCTAGAACACATAGGAGTCGTGGATTACGAGCAAGCCGGAGTAGCACGACCATGGGTGATCCCAGTGCTCAAGATGGATGCACCTACTGAACTATGACCCCCTGGGGAAACTCCTTCCTTGAGCGAGGGATGCGAGTTTAACTCGGAGTCGGAAGTCAGCACTGAGAGTGATCCGGAGATACCTCAACCCTCTAAGGTCAAACACATAAAAGGGGACTTGCCAGTCCACCTAAGACGCAGGAGATTAAAGGAGGAGGCCAGGATGCGAGCGAAGGGCTCAGAAGCAGAGAGGCAAAAGAAACCGCAAGATCTACCCAAACGGTTTACAAAATTTAAAAAGGGTGATAGAGTAGTGATTCTGCTAGGTGCGAAGAGGCAGGGCCAAACTAGTGAATCGATCGAAGGACCCGCCAAAGTCAAGGAAGTCAACTTGGCTGGGGAGGGCGAAAAGCCAAGACATGTATTCATTGCAGACGATTTGACTGAGGATGAGGAGGCCAAACTTGTTGTAGACTTGCAAGAGTATATTGATGTATTTGCCTAGACATTGGAATAACTTAAAGGGGTCGACCTTAGGGTTGTGACTCATAATATCCCAATGGTCCCTGATGTAGTGCCAACAAAGCAACGTCCTTACCCCATGAATCCCAAACACGCCCATGCAGTAAAAGAGGAGATTGATAAGCTCATGAAGGCGGGATTCATATATGAGATTGAGCACACGGATTGGGTATCACCGATTGTGATCGTGATGAAAAAGAACGGAAAAATCCGAGTGTGTGTTAATTACAAGAAATTTAATGCCGCTACGAAGAGGGATAACTACCCTTTACCATACACCAAGCACATGCTTGAGAGGGTAGCAGGTAAAGAGGCCTACAGTTTTCTGGACGGTTTCTCGGGCTACAATCAAGTGCAAGTGCACCCCGATGAGGCACAAGACTGCCTTCGCCACGGAATGGGGTGTATTCACCTACATTGTCATGCCCTTTGGGCTAATGAATGCACCTGTGACTTTCCAATGCTTAGTGTGCACTATCTTCAAAGATATGCTTAGGCGCGAACTAGAGGTGTTTGCAGACGACTTATGCATACACTCTAGTTGGGCCGAACACTTAGAGAAATTGAGAGCTATCTTTGAATGGTGTCGGTTATACAACCTCTCATTGAACCCCTTAAAGTGCCAGTTCTGGGTGAAACACGGATGTATCCTAGGGCATGTGGTATCAAAGAACGGCATCGCCACGGACTTTTCAAAAGTCAGAGTCATTGTCGACCTTCCGCCACCCAATAACTACAGGGGAGTTCAGTGTTTCTTAGGACATACTGGATACTATCGCCGCTTTGTACTAAATTACGCACTAATTGCTAGACCATATATTGTACAAGCTGTTGATCGTGTTCGAGTGGACTGAGGAATGCCAGCGCGCATATGAAGAGTTGAAGAAGGCTCTTACCACTGCACCAATCTTACGAGCCCCAAACTGGAACATAACATTTTATGTGTACATAGACGCCTCTAAGCTTGTTATTGGGGCCGTGTTATGCTAGCCTGGTGAACATAACTTAGACTATCCGGTGAGTTTTGCAAGTAGGCAGCTCACAGAGTCCGAGATGAATTATTCCACCACAGAAAGGGAGGGGTTGGCCATGGTATTTGTTGTAAAGAAATTTAGACATTATCTGTTGGCCACTCCCTTTGTCTTCTTTGTTGACCATCAAGCCTTGCTCTATCTTGTGAACAAGCCTTGCGCTACAGGACGCATGGCTAGATGGTTACTTCTCCTATTGGAATTTGACTTCTCTGTGGTTGTACGCAAAGGAAAGCAGCATTACATGGCTGACCATATGTCCCGCATACCCACAGGAGAAGCTGCTGGACAAAGCATACCTGACGATTTACCGGATGCTCATCTCTTTAATCTGTCTAGTGAGAGAGAATTGTTTAAAGCTGATCTGACGCCATATTGGGCCGATGATGTAGTTCAGGTGCTGGAGAACGGATTACCTGAGAGACCAATTGAGAAGGCCATGCTTAGGAGACTTATTTTGAAAATCCAACCATACCAATTGATAGCCAGCCAACTCTATAGGTTAGGACAAGACGGTTTGTTGCGCAGATGCGTGTGTGAGCATGAGATGCACGATGCATTGAAAGAAGCACACGGTGGAATTGCTGGAGGACACTTTAGCGGGCATACAATAGCCCGAAAGGTGCCGCAATCCCAACTATGGTGGCCCACCCTATTCCGTGATGTTGCTAAATTTGTGAAGCACTGCAACGAATGCCAAAGAACCAAGGTGCCTGTGCACAAAGATAAAATGGAGTTGACCCCTGTCATAGCTCGACAACCCTTTGAAAAATGGAGCATCGACTTCATTGGACCTATCAGTCCCGCGGCACAGTACTCTCAGGCTTGCTACATCATAGCGGCAACTGATTACCTGACGACATGGGCAGAGGCAAGAGCTACAAGGAAGAATGATGCTAAAACCACTGCAAAGTTCTTGTGGGAGCAGGTCATTTCACGGTTTGGGTGTCCAATAGAATTAGTTAGCGATCAGGGCACACACTTCATTAATGAGGTGATATCGCATCTGCTCTCTACTTTTCTAATCATTCACAGAAAATCCTCGCCCTATTACCCTCAGGCTAACGAACAAGTAGAATCCACCAATAAAATCCTAGTCAATGTACTCACAAAAGTGGTATCTACATCTCGGAGTGACTGGGACAACAAATTAATGGCGGCCTTGTGGGCCTATCGTACAGCTTATAAAACGGCTATAGGCCAGATGCCCTTTAGGCTGACTTATGGAACGGAGGCCATTCTACCCTTAGAGTTTTTTTGTCCCTAGCTTAAGGATAGCAATGTAGGAGCGCTGGGAGGGAAGAGACGCTTGGACAAACCGCTTGGTAGAGCTAGAACGTCTCACAGAAACCCGGCTCTTGGCCACCCATGCGCTGATTTGTGAGAAAGCACGGAGGAAAATGTGGTTTGACAAGCATGTCAACTGGGACCTTTCCGAGTACGTGCAATTAGTCGAACGGGCAACGTTGAATTAGAGATGCTCGAAGGCGAAGGAATCAGCTTTTTCAATGGCAACCGCATAAAAAAATACTATCCTCCTTCCCACCCGTTGCATGAGACACCTATGTTGGAAGCCCCTGTCAACGTCTGCGTGGCTACTATTACGGAAATAACAGATCAAGATGAAGAAGCAGTGGCACCTGCCTACTTACGAATCACCGTCACTGCAGAAAAGACATATTCTTTTGATGCTTTGATTGACGAGGGTGCCGATTACAATATCTTGACGCATGACCATTGGACACGCATTGGCCAACCTAAATTGCAGCCCACCAACGCCAAACTCACCCCATTTGGGGGCAATGCTTACACGCTCTTAAGGAAGTGCAAAGTGGTCATTTCTATTGAGTCTGAACATATACCAGCTTTCTTTCACGTGTTGCCTAACACAAAAGGGACTGGTAATATGTCACTATTAGGTTGTACTTTTAAGAAGCAGACGAATTATAATGTGGATTATAATCTAGATCGCATCCATCTTGCTATAGGCAATGTGCGCATAGTGACGACTTTCAACAAAGGTTGTTCTGACCCTTTCAACATTGTGAAGCCATCGGTAGAAATCGCTACGATCGCATTTATGCTCAAGTCTACACAGAAGGACACTAAAGTCTCACGCCAAGCTCTAGACCCTAGACCCAAACCCACTAAGAGTGCTCACAAGGCCAAGGAGTCTAAGCATATATGGGTGCCAAAGCGGCAAAGACCACCTCCGGGTAGACCACCCAAACGTGCTTCTAAATGCCAAAACAATCAGTCATCACGGCCTAAGAGGCAATTTGGACACTATCAACGTAGGCACACAACCATGCCGCGATGGATCCCCAAGGATCTCTTGCGAGCGCAAGGCTACTATGAAGGCAACCCCTAGATTTGGGTGCCTAAGAATGGCAAGTCTAAAGGCTCATCTCCAAGCAACCTCACTCCAATGAGAGAGGCTTGCAAACCTAGCGCCCGAGCCGTAGTTAGCAAACCGCTGCCGGCTGTGACCAATATGTCCCAGCTAATTTATCGACCAAGGCAATCACTAAAAGCCTCAAGCTTACCTTACTCAAAAGAGTTGAATACTTTCGTGACTGTGCACTTAGAACCCAGCACAACTTTCATGCCACCAGAGCCTCCTACAGCACTTCAAAGTGCTTCGGAGTGCAAAGCCACACCCATAACACTAGCAATGGAGCCACTGCTGTCCAGCTCAATTGCACCATCACCACTAGCAGGTCTTAGGCCTTCCTATGCGGTACGATCTTTCCTTTCCTTGGCTAAAGACCTTGCTGAAACTTCGGGAGATGACCTTGTGACTTGCATTAAGGAGTTAGACCACACTTTCACCACATTTGCTAGGAGTTATGAGCGGTTGGACCTAGGTCTTCTTGATGAACCACTTGCTTCCAATGTTCGTGCATTACCATGCATTTGGGAGGAATACGAGTTTATGACCCCGTCAAATTCCCCAAGATCACTGCTGAACTAATAGCAAATGAAGAAATCTCAAAGGAGCAAGCTGCTCTTAGGCGACTAATCACCTCATACTGTAAGCCTCCTCGTTCTGCTCCCGAACAAGAATTACATGAGCTCACGCAACTTGCAAGCTCAACTTCCTCGTTCTTACAGCAGTGGTTCACCTTGCGGACCCAATGGGAAAAGAAAGGCTGTCGTATGATGACAAATGTTGAACAAAGGAGGGCAATCAAGACCATTGAGTACGATCCTACTTATGTGGCACCTCTTTCATTTAGAGTTTTGGCCATTACCCGGAACCAACACTTAGATGACCAGGTCCTAGCCCATCCTTACATTGATCAATTCCTTACGGAAGAAGAACTACACTTGCAAGCTGCCTTAATACCGGAGATATTTTTCATGATGTCTTGACCTATATCTCCCAAGTTTCTATACAACCTTGTGAACTCAATCGTCACGCTCAACTTGAGTACAACCCTACATTTTATGAGTGGCTGTTGACCGGAACACCCCATCACAATCACCTTTGATATCCTCACCACTTCGTTCAAATCGTAGGAAGGATTTTCATCTTTCCGAGGGGGAGGAATAAGGCTAAGAAGGCATAAATAATTGTTGAAAGGTTGAACTCAGTGATCAAAAAAAAAAAAAAAAAGCAAAAATTTTCAAGTCCTTTGCATTCCTGTTTTGCATATTTTTCATGCTTAGCTTCATTTAGCCATGTTTTTCTTTTTCACTTGTGATTAATGAAAAGTATTTTTGCTGGGCAGGAACCCAAGATGGCTCATCATGATCGCGCTCATAAGCTTCCCTTCATGAAAGAAGAAAAGCAAAAATATATGCTGAATCTGGAAATTCAAGCTTACGGATGGCTGAATTTCCAAACTGTCCACAACCTATCCAGGGTCGTGGAAATGGAGGAAGCAGCTAAGTAGGTCATAGAAAAGTGCAATATGACCAAGTATGTGGAGGAGGAGGAGCAAAGTGTGGATCATGCAAGGTGTGTTGAGTTCTTGCAAACTTTCGACTCTGCCTCCAAGAGTGCCACGGTGACTGTGGGAAGGGGGGATGCTGCCAGGCAAGTTAGGGTACCCTTAAGCAAGGAACTAGTAGAAAAGGCACTGGGCCTTGAATCAAGGGCCGTAAAGAGACCAAAAAGGGATGTCTTCGCCATGCTAAAAATGGACAGGAACCAGGTGTGGTCCAACGACGGAGTCAATATCCAGGACATCCCTGATGACAAAATCCGCATGCGTGCTAAAGTCATGCACACCTTTTCTCCAGCCATCGATACACTGCCTATATGGGCAGAATAAATGTGCCTTGTGCTCGAAAGCCTCGCGGCCAATGCACCAGAAGAGATCGACTGGAATGAGTATGTAAGACACACGATTGAGAACGTTGCTGTAGCGCTGGATCTGGGAAGCCAATTTGCTAGAGGTGAATCCCCAGTAGCAAAAGACAGGAAGAAGGCCACCTCCAAAGCATCATTCATTGGATATGGAGGTGTACTAACCGCCCTCATTGAAGAAGCAATAAAGGAGGCAGGAGCAGCAGAGGAGGATCAGGAGAGACCGCCACCCTCACCACACCACGAAGAATCCTCTGGCACAGAAACTGATGAGAGTAGTGATGAAAAATAAAAGCAAGAAGAACAGCAGCAGTAGCAGCAAAGAGAGCAGTGCATAAGCGTTTCCAATAGCAAAGGGAAGAAGAAAGGAGGAAGAAAGAGAGAGAAGAACTGCAAAAAGCGCAAAGAGTGTCAAGAGCCCAGGAGAAAAGAGAGGAAAAGGAAAGAAAAAGGGGATGCACAGAGAATGGAAGAGGACTCTAGAAAGGCCGAAGAGGAGAGGAAAAGAAGGGCTGAGGAGGAGGAAGAAGCCTTGAGGAAGAAGGAACAAGAAGATGTAGAACTTGCAATTCGCCTATCTGTGGAACAACATCAACGACAAAGAAAGCAAACCCCGCCCCAGGAGGATGAGAACCCGGACACGAGCTTGAACGTGCCAGATCCCATCCCGTCTCGCCGATCGCAAAGGGCAAGGGCAAGGAGGCCATCATGCCTGTCCCTACCAGTTTTGTGCCAACTAGCCCTGCTGCTTCTGTAATAACCATCCCCGCCCCAGGAACTTCGCCAAAGGTCGATGAGAGCAATATGGTCACATGGCTACAGTTCCTGGTTGAAAGGGAGTTGGAAAGAGAAGCTGGCATAGCCACCCCAGTGTCAGGAGTGAAGAAGGCATCCACGGCTGATGTGGAGCTAAGGCCAGAGCTTAAAAGACAGAAAACAGAAGCTACTACCACCGCCGCCACCATGTCCCATCCCCCACCTCCAGCAGGCCAGTATGATGAGTACATTAAAGAGCTGCACTCGCAGCTAGAAAAAACCAAGGAAGAAAAGAGAACTGCCATGGAAGAGTTGGAAACAGAGCGAGAATCAAGAGACACTCTCCAGTTGGAGAAAACTAAACAGATAGCAGAATACCAAAGGGAGATTGCTGTGCTAAAGGAGGAAGCCAGCAATAGAGATGCAGAAGAAGCAAAAGCCCTAAAGGAACGTGATGCTGCCTGGGAGGGATGAATAAAAATCCTAATGGATCACCTCAATGGAGAGAGGGAGACCACTGCTCACTTGCGGCGCAAGAATGACCAGCTCACTGCAGTCAACCTGGAGGCACAAAACCAGCTTGAGAAGATCAAACAGGAGACTGCAAAGCTAGACCAGCTAAGAGAGGAGAAGGTGCAAAGAATGCAGGTGAAGCTGGATCAGCTCAATGCGCAGATCGCCAATGAACACCAGGAGCAGTCCCGCCTACACCGCGAGCTCAAAGACCAAGATCAACGAGTCATGACTATGACCCTCCATCAGGGGGAGAGCCTGGAAGATATGGAGAAGAGAGCAAAGGAATGGGCTGACCACAATGAAAAGAGGGTACGAGACCTTGCACGCCGATTGGCCAAAGCAGAAGGAGATAGAGTGTTGGCTGAAAATTAGGCAGAGGCTGTCCAGCTCTCTATGATAGCCCAACAACACACTTTCCTCAACACGCTGCTTCACTCCACCAAAACAGAAGAAAACGAGGCCAATGATCAGCTGCTGCAGAAGAAGCTAGCCATTGCACGCAGAGCCCTAACATCAGGCCTGCACGTACCACTGCAACTAGGAGGCTTGCCATAGAGCCTAGAGGAGCAAAGAAAATACCTTACACAGGTAGGCCTGACGGTGCAAGAAATCGACGAAATTGGCTTCACAGAAGAGAAGGTGCAAGAAGAAGTGCAAGCAGAAGGGAGTAGACCAGAGTTTGATCTGGGACCTTAGGAGGAGGACTACGTCCCACCACCCTCTCCTCCACGACAAGATGAAGTGCAACCCACTGATACATCCGCTGAGAGGAAAGTAGCCCTGGCTAAGTGCAGAAGAGAAATGGTGGAGAAGGCAAGGAAGAATTTGAACGTTAGACCTGTCCCAAGGCAAGCTGCCCCTTTCCCACCGCGCCATGAGGACCTCCCTGCTGGATTCCATGCAAATCTAATCATCTGGGAACAACAAGAATGTGCCCGCAACCCCTTCAACATGAGCTTCGAGCTTCCCACTAAACTAAATAGAGTAATGCCCATTGAAATTGTAAGTGATGTAATCGCTATGGGTGCAAGGCTCAAGGACAAGTGGCTAGCAGAGCGAGAGGCCAACCCAACTACTTGGGGAACCGAGGACCGTGAATTTTGGCATGATAAAGTCCTCCAGGTGCCTAGATCGGTGGAGGGCTATAATTGCTTACCCACCTGGAGAAGATGCATTTTTTATGTCAACCTTGACGCTTGGATGGCATTTTGTAACACCCTCCCTTGTGAGAGAAACGACCCCACTTTCATGCCGTATCCTCGAAGGGTAGGCATGGATTTTAATTCGTCCATCCACAACAGGTTCGACTTCCCTATCATCTATAACGCCAATAGCACCTCCTATAAAGATGCCCTTGTATTTACCCTCCCTAATTTGTACAATTCCATAGATAGATTCCTTAGTGAGTTCACATCCTGTCCTGACCCCGCCTTCATAACAACCTGTAATTATCTTAGACTAATTAGGGTCCTAATCCACCAAGAGCTTGCACGTCAAGAATGCCACCTTCCATCCCTTTACTTTGATCCCAATGCCATAGATAGCAACACCATGACTCGCCTCATGATGCGCGCTACTCTTTTGCCATCCTTCTGTATTGCACTGCTTGAGGATATGAGCGATAGTAAATTCACACAGTGCAACCACCCTTTCCTTTCCACCACCACTCTCAAGACCCGCCTCAATCTCAAGGGCTACTTGCTGAGCCGCAGAATCCTTAACAAAGCCCCTCGCCCTCCACCATCCCCTACCCGCCATTCGGATGACGAGGATTAAACTCCCATCATGCCCTTGTATCACATGCATCTATATATAACCTCTTTAAAAAAAAAGAAAAAAAAAGGAAAAAAAGAAAAGAAAAGCCACAAGGCAACAAAAGAAAAGGTGAACTGGAAAGAAGAGACAACAGCAAAGAATAGCAAAGTCAAGGGATGAATCTACTACTAAGCAAAGATAAGAGAGAGAAGACTTCACATGATGTGCTTGCAACTTCCCTTCGCCTTGTTGTGCACCACAATCACTGCATCTAGGGTTCTCCCTAGCCCCTTCCCCACTTCACACTTAGGGCACATCAAGGGCAGGACTTTCAGACCTATCACCCTAAGACTTGCACCGCACCTCCAACGACACACGAACTGGGTCCTCAAGTGTGGGACATTACCAAGGGCTTGCCCAAGGTTAGACCCATCTTCCAGTTCCACTGCCACGGGCACCACGCACTACACGGCGAGGCAGACACACCCCTTAGGGAGTGCACAACTTTTCTTGTAGGTTATGTTTGTGTTTCAAGAACTGGCTACTCAGCTGAAGAAGATCATCCACGGCATCCTTTAATGACCAAAACTTTTTCCATGTGCCGGACATGACACCATTGCTGCTATTTCAGGAGCTTTTCTACATTGGATTGGACGGACCAACATGCTTCATGTCGCCAACCATCTGCCTGCTTATGGCTACCATGACTGAACCAAATCAAGCAAAAGGAGTACTCAGTAATAGATCTGCCATTGGCATAGATCTTGGAACCTCATCTTCCAAAGATGCATGCCTAGTGCCTCAAGATCTACGGATCACTTATTGATTCCATAAGCCTGAAGATTTTCAATGCAAAATTGAAGATCTTCAATGCAGCACTGAAGATCTTGAAATCACAGACACAGATCTTCAAATAAAGGACACAGATCTTCAATGCAAAGACAAAGCATATCTTTGTCAAGGTAGAGTTTGGGGGGGATTCTCCAGGATAAATCCCTCCAACACCATCCTCCTAAGGGATTGCTTATTGATCAAGCATTTCGGATGCTCAAGGGATAACCGGCTACATATTTTTCACCAGCCAATTGGAACCCCTATCAGCCGTCGCAGAATGGAAGCCACAACTGTGTGAGAAATGCCAAGCATCTTCATGAAGCCTAAAGCACGCCGGAATCTCTCCTGGTCATCGTCATTAAACTCCATCACCTCTCATTCACACAATAACCTTCGAATTAGTGTCATCTACCCACTAGTTCCACTTAGCAGTAGACCCAACTAGCCTACTACTTCCCACTGCAGTGCCATGGGACTGGCACTTGGCTAGGAGGGGGGTAATGTTTACCGTGTTTATCGTAGCACAGAGGAGCGCGAAAATGGAGCAGAGGAGCGGGAAAATGGAAATAGCAAAAAAGGCACATGATAAAAAAAGGAAAAGGCACATTGACTGGTAATTAGACCCTGAAAAATTTAAATGTTCGGGCACAAGCCCCAGAAAGTCTCAGTGTCACCCCGAGACAGCAAAAGAGTAAAAGGCACACCATTAAATGTGGAAGCGCTCCCGAATCCTTGTAAAACAGTGCCAGGCTCGCTCCTGTGCAAATTGTATGCCTTAGTTGGGAATAGGATAAATTAGAATGGTGGGAAATGAGAAATGGGCTTAGGCCAATGGCCGGCCTTATAAAAAAGGGGATGACCGCCCAAAAAAGGGAGGGCATGTATATAAAGTTCAAAAGTGAATGAGAAGCTCATTCTTGTGTGTGGCAAAAAGTGGCTCTCTTCTTCTTCTCTTCTTCTCTTCTTCTTGCTTGTGGGTGCTCTTGAGAGAGGGAGTGTGAGTGTGAGGGAGTGAGTGTGTGGGAGTGAGGGATCAAGAGGGTGAAGCTCTTCACCATCTCCTCTTCTCTTCTTCTCTTCTCTTCTCTTCTCTTTTCTCGCGCGCGCGGCTATGGAGGATGGAGCTCATGGGAGAGGGATTGAGGTTGCTTGAGCTTGCCAGAAGGATCGTGGAGCTACCGGTGTGCAAGAGAGAGGAGGGTACTCGATCGAGCATCAAGGTAAGCTCACTACACTCGTAAGCTAGGCATGGCGCACGGGCTATGTGAGAGGTAGCCATGGGCCGCTCGGCTTGAAACGCTTGATCAATAAGCGGTCCATAGGTCTCGAGGTAGAGCTAGTAGCTCCCCTTCACCAAGGCTACATCCGTCCTAGCAGTTCGCCATGGGGAGCTCCAGTGCTGTTCCAAAAGAAGAAAGATGGAACGCTTTGTCTATGCACATTGACTACAGAGGGTTGAATCAATCAACCATAAAAAATAAATACCCCATTCCAAGAATAGATGAATTTCTTGACCGTCTTCAAGGAGTGAAGATCTTCTCTAAGATAGATCTCAGATCTGGATATTATCAGATAAGGATAAAGGAGGAAGATATCCTGAAGACTGCATTTAGCACAAGGTATGGACACTTTGAATTCCTAGTGATGTCATTCGGGCTAACGAATGCTCCTGCTACCTTCAATAGGTTAATGCATGATATCTTTAGGCCCTATCTTGATGACTTTGTACTCGTCTTCTTTGATGATACCCTAGTCTACTCTAAACAGGAAAAAGATCATGAACCCCAGCTTCGCATTGTTCTTGAAACAATGAGAGCACATAAACTTTATGCTAAGAAGAAAAAGTGTGCCTTTTTCAAGTGACAGATTGAATATCTGGGATTCATTGTATCAGCAGAAGGAATTTCAGTAGACCCAGCTAAGGTCAGAGACGTTCTAGAATGGCGAACACCAACTTCTGTCAAAGAAATACATAGCTTTCTTGGATTGACAAGATAGTACAGGATTTTAATCAAAGATTATGCTTTGATTGCAGCACCTCTGACTGATCTACTAAAGAAGTAAGTAGCAATTGTATGGTCACTTGCCGAACAGACCAACTTTGACAAACTAAAGCAAAGCTTAGTATCAGCACCCATCCTGAAACTTCCTGATCTTAATAAGGATTTTGAAGTGGTAACTGATACTAGCACACTTTCTTTAGGATGTGTGCTTATGCAAGAAGGTCATCCGGTAGCATATTCTTCAAGGAAATTGAAGAGCCATGAAAGGAATTATGCTACCCACAATCTGGAGCTGTTGGCTATCATCCATGCTCTCAAACTTTGGAGACATTACTTGCTAGGTAACAAATTTTCCTTAGTGACGGACCACAAGAGTCTTAAATGGATCTTCATCCAGAATGAGCTCAATATGAGGCAACGTCGATGGATCGAAGTGATGGAAGAATATGATTTTGAAATCAAATATAGGCCTGGAAAAGAGAATGTAGTTGCCGATGCACTCAGTCGCAAGGCATTTCTAAATTCTCTTATTTTGCAAGATCTATCAACAACAAGATCTTTAGCCACAAAGGTATCAATGCCAAACAACCCAATTCTTGAGCTAGCTAAAGAAGAGGCATGTCATGACCCTATCTATCAGAAATTGCTAAGGGAGATCCCCATCAAGGATCAAGGCCCGAAGCTAAAGATATACTCTCAAGCCATACTCTCAAGCAGAAGATTCTTTAGCTCATGACTCCCCTTTCTCAGGACATCGTGGCTATGCCAAGTCCCTTAATGCGGTTAGGAAGAGCTATTATTGGGATAGCCTCAAGGGTGACGTTCTCAAATATGTCATGGAATGTTTGTCTTGTCAACGCATTAAGGTAGAACATATCAAAATGCGGAGAAAATTGCAACCACTTGACATTCCCCAAATGAAATGGGAATTCATTAGTATGGAATTCATTGTTGGCCTACCCTAAGTTCAGGGAGGATACAACTCTATCATGGTTGTGGTAGATATGCTCACCAAGGTCACACATCTCATCCCTGTCAAGACAAACTATAAATCCTCAGACATCACAAGATTATTCATCAAGGAAATATTCAAACTGCATGGGTTATCTAGAAGAATCATTAGTGATCGTGACTCTCTCTTCACATCACACTTCTGGAGGGCTATCTTTGAGGCTATTGGGACTTAACTCTGTTTCAGTAGAGCTTACCATTCCCAAACTGATGGTCAAACAGCACGATTCAACCAAGTCATTGAAGATATGCTTAGGGCATTCTGCTTCGACGACAACTTCCCCCCCTCTCGTCGGCAGCAACTGCGTCGGCCCCTGAGCCTTCAACTGAAGAACACCCCCCCCATTCGCAGTAACGGCACCCCCCCTGGGGCTTTCGACCATAGCCATCCCCCCTGATTGCCAGTCACCGTGGGCCCCCATGAGAAGAGAGAGAAGAGGAGGAAGAGGGAGAGAAGGAGAAGGAGAGAAGAAGAAGGAGAGGGAGAGAGAAGAGAAGAAGAAGGAGAGAAGGAGAAGGAGAGAAAAGAAGCAGAAGGAGAGAAGAAGAAAGGAAGAGAGTTGGAGACAAAGTCACCCCCTCATTGACAAAGGATTCCCTTCCTGCGACCTTTCCCTCCCGAACCGGTCCTCCTGAAGGCCGCTAAGGCCCGGACTACCCAAACCCCGAGTAGAAATGGCTCCCAAGAAGAAAAATGCGGGAAGCGTAGGTGCCAAAGCTACCCTTGGTACTGGTAATGTGGGAGAGGCGAGCGAAGCGACCAACACAATAAACGCCCCTACGAACACGAATCAAACCCAGGTTCTTTAAGCGTTATAACTAATTATGTATTATTTCTTGTGGAAGAGATGAAAGGGTTACCTACGTGCATGGAACAAGAACGAGTCTTAGGGTTTTTGTTTACTCTAAGCGCTAAGTTGCATGCGTGAAACGGTAGAGTATGGAATTCGCATAAGTTTATATGCATGAAATGATAGCTTTTACACACATAAAATGATAAGGTTATTGCCTTAGTTCACATAAAATGATAGCTTTTTAACCAGTTCAGTGCATGAATAGTCATTTAGAATTCATGTTTCGCAATCATGATTAAAAGAAACACATGAAAGGTTAGTTTCCGTTCATGAGATATACTTGCACTGTTGGACAAAAACCTAGACTTTCATATATGCAAGTCACATGTGATCCGGTGCATATCAGGAATAAGTACTCGTTGCCAGGAATGAAGAGAGATAAAGGTCATTTAGGATGTACAACTATACTAAATGCACCATGTGCATGATGGATAAGGTTGATTGAAAATTTTTGCATAGAATTGCACTAAGAGAAATGGAAGGAACACATGCATCTAGACTGTTCTTGAAGGCCTAAATGAAGAGTCCTGTGTTGCTAAGTGTATTAACCGAACTTGGTTAGAACTAGAAGAATAAAAGACATTGGGTTGCGAATGAAGGCATGTCCGTTGCCTTGATTGTCCAGTTAATGCTTGGGTTAGGTTAGGATACCATAAGGTAAAACCCAAGGGAAAAGGGCAAGCCAAAATAAGTTAATTTACCAAGAACATTTGCTTGCGTAATCTTGTTTGAGATTATTGGGATCTCGCCAAGTCGCGAACAATCCATGATCGGATGCTGGGAGCATCCGGAAAAAAAGGAGTCACACCTTAATACTTGGTCATGCAAATGGCCTCCGAAATGCTTATGATTGTACACTTAGGTACATTATTTGATCCCCTTTGCTCAAGGAACTAATTCAAGGAAAAACACTTAATGCTTTAGGTTAAAGGCCTGGAGGGAGAGGCAGGAACAGTTACCTCTGACTGTCTGCTTGGCCCTATCCAAGGCGGTTGTTAGCCGCACCGGGTACATGGAGAGGTCTCTCCATGGGTGCTGCTTGGAGTGGGAGGACGGTTGGGTGCCAGGGGAGGCTCTGGCTGTAAATCCCTTGCCTCCGGGTCTCGCACAAGAGGCGGACGTGACTCGAGATGGGATCTCGAGGCCCGTGTACTAGTCAACGGGCAGAACTTGGAGTAGCAATCCTGTAGATTGCTGGGATAGCCTTCGGGTGTGATATTGGATGTACTCCAGGATTTTGATAAATAAAGAGTAGATATTGGAGAAAAAGGAACTTGCTTGACATTGTTTTTGTATCAGTGCCTAAGTTGCGTGAAGGAACCTGTGATTAATTTTATTAATTAAGGAAGCTGCTTTTGCATATCAAAACATAATGTGGTAGGTAATTAGATAACTAAAGCAAACTGAGGAAAGTGCGGAAGGGTGGTCCTGGTTAGCTGGAAACTTTTCTCAAATGACGAGATAACAAGACTATCAATGAACAAGGTATTACAATGGATCCCAAGAAAGTTTAGTGTATAAAGGATTGGCCTACTCTAACCAACACTACTTTATTGAGAGGATTTCTTGGACTCTCTTCTTTCTACCATTGGTTTTATCAAGAAGCATGCACATGTGGAAACACTTCTTATTTGACAAGTTAAAGAATGAGGTATTATTTGGGATGTTATAAATGAGAAGAGCTTCAATGAGCTGAAAAGCTTACTTATTTCAGCACTTATCTTGGTTTGTCTAAAGAGTACAATATGTGCTAATGCAAGTGGTTGTGGCATTGGCTATTTTAGTTCAAGACTGTGAAGTGATTGCCTATCAAAGTCAAAAGCTGGATTAAAAAGAGAGAAGGCTATATGTTTATTAGCGGGAAACTCTAGCAATACTCCATGCCATTAAGAAATGGCACTATTACTTCTATGATAGCCATTTCAAAGTGAAAAGTGATCATTGGGTCTTGAAATATTTCCTATTGTAGCCCACACTTTCTCCAAAGCAAAGAACATGGTTAGCCACACTTCAAAATTATGATTTTAAGATCTCTTACATGGCTAGTAAGGATAATGGAGTGGTTGATGCACTTTCATGCATGTGGGAATGTTCATTATCAACCATCTCCACTAACTGTCAAGATTGGATAAATGACATCCAAGAAGAATATTTGTTGGACTAGCATGCACCCACAATTATGCAAAAAATTACAACAAGGAGGTGATGAACAATTCCCAAATAATAAGTGGAATAATGGTGTTTTAAGGTTTAAAGGTTGGGTTTACTTGACACCCTTATCTAGTTTCAAGCGAGAGATTCTTCAAGAAATGTATGATTTTCCAATGGTAGGGCATTTGGTCCATTTCAAGACATTTGATAAGGTTCATAAGAGGTTTTATTGGAAAGAGCTTTTGATAGATGTGAAGGATTTTGTTTTCTAGTATTTATAGTGTCAATAGAACAAGGACTCTTCTCTTTTACTAGGTTGATTATTATAACCATAGCTCGGTCCCACCACTAGAAAATGGATGGATATATCCATAGATTTCATCATAGGACTTCCAACTACTAAACATGGTTGGAATAACATCTTTGTTATTGTTGACCATTTGACAAAATATGCTCACTTTCTTTCCACTAAGACCCAATATTCATCCAAAAAAGTGGTATAATAATTTATGGTGAGGGTTTCTAAATTGCATGGTATACCCAAGAAGATTGTCACTAATTGGGATTCTAAGTTCATAGTTTGGAAGAGTTTCTTTAACTCTATGGATACAATCCTTACTCCTAGCATCACCTACTATCATCCTCAAATAGATGGACAAATAGAGAGTCTAGTAAATAAATGGCTTCAAGTTTATTTGAGATATTATTGTCATGATATATAGTCTAGTTGGTACCATTGGCTTCACCTTGGTCAATTTTGTTACAATAATACTCATCACTTAAGCATTGGGATGCCTCCTTTGAGGCTCTCTATGGATATAAGGTCCAAGTACCTTCACTACTATTTCATGTGATGATGTCAATCCTCAAGCTAAGGATGAACTTGAGTATATGGATCCTCTTATTAAGCAATGTCAAGAAAATATTCGCAAGACCCAAGGCATAATGAAGTCTTATGCAGATGATAAGAGAAGGTATATTGAGTTCCAAATGGGAGATGGGGTATTTTTAAAAGTACCAAAGCCTTGTTATGCATCACTAAAATGAGGTCACAGTAAATTAGCTCACCATTTTTATGGTCCATACCAAGTGCTTCAAAGAGTTGGATATCTTTCTTATAGGCTTCAACTACCCTCTTCTACTCATATACATGATGTCTTTTATGTTTCTTAGTTGAAGCCATATGTTGGGTGTTATGGGCTCACAAGACCAAAATAGAAACATAGAAACACCATTTTTGCCTAAAATATTCCTTCTACTATAGACAACTTCTTGAATTGATTTACAGACATATTAATAATTTATTCTTCAGGATTGATATGTAGACATAAAATATACATTATAATCATTCACAAAGCACTACTCTCTTGAAAATTATTGATCAAAATACTCTCAGCATGATCATTCCTAAACACATAACTTATCATAGATAGCACTAATTTTTAGAAAATAAGAACAGAGTAGTAGAATCAAGCATAAAAAACAACCCTATATAGGTGTTGCCTTGAAGATCTTACATTTTCCATGACCAAAAAGATTTGAAAAGATAAAATTGGAATACCTAAGAGACAGGTGCCCCCTTTTCAGATGATGTCTCATAACATCCAAGGTCACTTTACATATGTTGATTTCATATATCTACATGCATACAAGTACTAAGGTGAAAAGTACCAAGGTAGTTGATGAAATTTAAGGCCTAACCCTTGGCACAGCTCAGTGGATGACTGGGACAGTCATGACCCACCACCATGCAGCTAAGTAGTATAAAACACGAAAACTAAGTAGTATGAAGATTAACTCATAGAACATAGTTATACCTTGCCAAATGCCTAGTACCCCTTAACAAGTCACATTGAGCAGTAGTGAGTGGAGACCCTCTAGGATACTCAAAGCCCTGTAGTGTGGTTGTATAACTAGTCCTAAGTGTCAACAAAATGAGAGCAATGATAGTGACGAAACAAAGCAAAAGTACAATTGAAACAAAAACTAGAGACCATAGCTAGGCATATAAGGTATAATTTCCATATAATAATACACCTCAATAATTGACCGATCACCGCTAAATCCCAGAGAAGAATCATATTCCATCCCCTTTAACTCTGTATTCACCTCAAAAAGATCTTTGTTAAGCATAGCATCCTTGTCAACTATCTGAAACTCTTTTTGCTACAATAGAGAAGCAACATATTCATCACTTTTACTTTTAGCGTCTTAGGCATTGTCCAATCTTTTAGTCAAGTCCAAACATTTAGTCTCCAACTCATGCGCCTTCTAAATCAATGCCTCCTTTTCTTGCAATAATGAATCATTATCCATAGAGACAAAAAAATCCTTGAGCATGGTATATGGACGAGATATAACACAAGTAAATCTCTCAACTAGTATGTCTCATGCATTTTTGACATCAATTAGTAAAGGATTTCTTATATCTTGAAGTTCAGATTTCAAAACCATTAATGCATCAACATCAACCTCAATGTTTTTAAAAATTTATTTCTCAACCTTTTACAGAGGCTAAAATCTCTCAAGCAAGAGCTTATGGTCAACTTGCAACTTGACATACATCTCCATAAAGCTATCCGTTTGAACAATGCATTTACTTCTAAGTTTCTAAGTCCATTTCTCAAATGGAACTATCCATTTCTAAGTCCATTTACTCATGTTTCTTTACCTATAACTGCTGTGCCAAATTTTCAGATTTCAATTCTTGATTATGAAGCTGAATCTACAAGTTTCTAACCAATGCCATTGTCCAAGTACTCTCCTTGTATGACTGTTGTGTAGATAACCCATACATTTCTACATGACATCGAGCACATTTGTCATACTAGTAATTGTCCAAACCATTAGCCACAAAATGCATAGAAGTACAAGGACTATTAGGTGCATGAACATCCACATGCTCATCCATAGCTTGACCCTTGGCATGCAGTTTAGGTTCATGTGAAACATCTTGCTTCTCGTCATCCTGCATATGCATACTTCTTAACCAAAATTTTCCAATTATCATCTTCTTCTTAGGATGCATTTCACCTTCAGACTTAGGCATATGTAAGCTGCCCTCTTTCATTGCATTCATTGAAGCATCAAGACCAACATCATTGTTATCTTTTTTCTGACAAAACTAGAGGCAACCTATTTAGCATACTGTTCATCATGTCCAACTTGGACCAAATCCTTGTAAATAGCTTGTTTATTTTTATTACCACCAAACATGACATCAATATCATCAACATGTTGAGACTACTCACGGCCATGAGATTTAGCATCACATCAATTACACCATCATACCAACTGTTTGGATTCACCTTCAACAAACACTTTGGGGTCAATTCTGGATGCAAAGTTCAGGCATACTCATAAATATTAGCAAGAAAACAACCCATTCAAGATTTTGGAAACACTTTCTTTGACTTAGAAACTATAACTTCTACCATAATCCTCTTATACGCGAGTCTAGCCCAATTTGGTACCCCAACATGCTCTACATAATAGATAATGCCATACGACTCTCGTGTGATGCAATCAATCTTGACGAATATCATGAACTTTTCCATAAACCAATATAGGTGTAATTTTTGGACTACATCAAGATTTTTTTAGCACATAAACGTTTCTTGGACCTGTAGGATCCCAGAATGCATCATCCATCTACTCCTCTAAACATCTCCAAGATATAGGATTGTTATTCAATGGCAAAGCAAAGCCCATTTCAACTATCAATTTTATTGTCCTTGCAACATGGCCATTTGTTTGGCTAAGTATGTCCAGTTCAATTGAAGCATCACCATTCAAAGACCACTTCTCCCATGGCAAAGATGCATATCCCAAGAGCCCAATTTTTCCCAGTCATACTTGATGTACAACCTCATCAATATCTAAAACCGGTGTTGAATCCACAAATGGAGTAACCATAGTACTTGAGGTAGCATGAATGGTAGAATTCTTAGGAGGTACCTTACCATCTTTGGGTTGTCCAAGCCTATCATCCTTGCCACACTTAGTATCATTGCCATCATCCCTGTCTGCCCAAGCCTGTTTTGAGAGTGCTAGCTTGTGTGCAGAGAACCTTCAAGTGTGTCTTACCGTGTTTACAATAGTCGATCATACAATGGTGATGGCGATAAAGAGACACAACCACTTTTATACTCCATTTTCCTTTCCTAGTCCGTCCCAACAGAAGCTTTCTTTCTTTTGTGCCAAATGTCAAGTCATCATCATAACATTGTGACACTTTACACAAGTAACTATCCTCGAGTAATTGATTTCCCCAACTAGGGGCAATAAGGTTAATAGAGGTATAATAAGGTTGTGCTAATATTTTTAACGTAAACGGGTTTCAATATTACCTTTCAAGTCCTTTAATAAAAATGTGGCTTGTCCAATGTCCTTTCAGATAATGAATGGTCCAACATACCCAAGTTTCAATTTGCTTGAAAACTTCCCAAGTCTTGAATTGTGCACTAAAACGCAATCCCCCTCTTCAAAAATCTTCTTCTTGACATGTCTGTTCACCCAAGCTTGCCTTCATGACTATGTAACTCCTGATACATATGTAGCTAATACCTACTCTTCTTCCAGCTTCAAGAGTGGTTCTACACTATTGCACTGGTTTTTAGGATCCAATTTGTGCTCTATAGTAATTCTCAAGCTTGGAACCATAAACTCCATGGGCACTACAACCTCTAACCATAGATCAACATGAAAAATGTTAGTCCTATTGTAACCTTGTATGCAGTCCTGAAGGCCTACAATGCAAAATCTAGTTTTACATCCCAATCCTTCATATTATCCTCCACTATTTTCTTCAAGATCTAGAGAAAAACCTTGTTAAAACTCTGTGCTTTCCCATTAGCCTATGGATGGTATAGGGAGTGGACTTCTTGTATAAAATCATGCGCTCGACTATCAATTATTGAATCACTTGATTCAAAAAGTGCTTGCCCCTATCAACTGACAAACTCTATAAGGCATCCAAACTTGGTCATGATATTGGAATATAAGAACCTGGCTACACTGGCTACCTTATTATCTTTTAGGGTTTTAGCTTCAATCCATTTTGTATAATAGTTGATGCAAGCCAAAATATACTACTTGCCTGTCCGCTTTGCAGGTAGCTTGATAGGTCCAACAAAATATATCCGCCATTTCTAAAATGGCTCAAGTGCTCGAGCTCAAGTGGCAATAAAGGATAATCCTGCATCCTATCTTTTTCAAGAGAGGTTGACCCTCCTTCAAATATTGCAAACACTCTTTAGCATATTGATGGGCATCCCTCAAGAAAGTAGGTCACCACAAACCAACCTACAAAATTTTCCTGCGCATAATCTCCCCAGAAATGTGACCACCTAATAATCTTGCGTGAGCTTCTTAAAGAACTAATAGCTGTTCATACTCAAGCACACATGGTAGTACATTGTCAAATCCTCTTTTGTATAATGTATTCATGATAACCTGAAATAATCTACTCTTCAATTCCAACTTCCTTCTTTGATCAGCTGTAAGATGCATTGGCATAACCCCTTTGTGTAAGAAATGTAACAATTGGTCATAGTATAAATTTGGATCTACAACCTGAACTTAAAAAAGCTCAGCATCAAGTAGTTGATTAGAAACTTCCACTTCTATATAATCATTTTTCATTCTGTTGAGATAATTAGCCACTACATGTTCTTTCCCTGGAACGTGAATGACCTTGTAGTCAAACTCTTGTAATAGTAACATTCACCTAGCTAATTTGCCAATCAACTGAGGTTTGTTAAATAGGAACAAGAAAGCTTGGTGGTCCACATGAAATATAACCTAATTATCGAGCAAGTAATGCATGTATTTCTACAAAGAATAAACCATGCCAAGTGCTTCTCTTTTCATTACTAAATAATTCTTCTCAACGGCACACACTCAATCTCTTGCTTGCATAATATATCGGTCTAAACTAGTTAGGTACCCTATCATGCATAAGAATATCTCCCAAATCCACATCAAATGCATCAAGAAAGACATGAAAGGGTAAGTCCCATATAGGAGGATGTAGTATGGGAGCCACCACTAACATTTTCTAGAGGATATTGAAAGTTTTTTCTTGATCTTCCCTCCAAACAAATTGCATGCCTTTCTTGGTTAAAGTGGTAAGGGGAGAACATATATGTGATAAATATCTAAAGTATCTACCGTGCCACTTTCTTGACAAAAAAATCTCATAACCCCATGCACATTTGATTGAGCTTTAGCCCTCTAGACAACTACTATCTTTCTAGAATCTATTTCCATACCTTCTATAGATAGAATATTTCCCAAGAGCACTCCCCTTTTTACTGCAAGATAGATTCATAGACATGCCAATCTTCTTGCACCTCTCAAAGCTGAGCTTGAGATGCTTCAAGTGCTCTTTCCTCTTGCCAAAGAAACAAAAGTAATCTATGAATACTTTCATAAAAGTTGACAAGTATTAAATGTCTTGTATGCCACTCCTTAGAACTCTAAAGGTCCATTCTTGAGGCCAAAATTCATTATAGTACTAACATAATATCCCCCTTCAATGATGAAGGTAGTCTTATCCATATCATCTAGATACATTGTGATATGATTATATCCTCAAAATCTACCCAAGAAACTATACATTTCTTGTTGTACTACATCATCAAGCAAAGAATCAGTAAATGGCATTAGAAAAGAAATTGAAATTGTGGATGCATTCAGCTTCCTTGTCAAGGAGAGAACTGAGAGGTGAGAGAAAGAAGAGCAAAGGAGAGAAAAAGAAGTGATGAGAAGAGAGAAAGGCTAGAAATGGAGAGATAAAGAAAGAAAAGAAGAGAGAGAAGCCATAGAAGTTGTGAACAAGAAGGTGAGGCAAGAGACAGTAAATGTATTAATGTTCAAAAGATATGAAAATTTACATGTCTCTCCCTTTTATACCAGTGTCAGTGTGACAATGTATTATTAATAAATCCATACTAAACATATCTTCTTCCTAGCTTCTTACAATCCATCCCATCCCAAAGGTTTTTACCTACAAAAATCAACATACAAGAGTTGGAAAGGATGGACGAAACAGAGTACTATTCTATTTTTAGCTATACAAAGTATGGAAATGAATGAAAGATTGAATATATATGGACTAAAATGAAGACATGAAGGTAAGCCTAAGTTGTATACATGATTCTGATACCTTTAAAGGAGTGTGGAGCCTTTAAGTCTTCAAGAAATAGACTCAAAATGTAGAAGACAACTTGTTGTACAAAACAGACCTTGCTGAACCAAATCTACCATAACTTCTAGAAAAGCATGGTGTAGCCACTGAGCTCTTCTCGAAAACTTCTGAAAAGCCCTCTGGAGATAAATTTCCCCCCATCTCCATTTCAAAGATGGTGATTCTTCCATCATGGAGGATGGTGGGGCAGGCTACATCGACCCATGAACACTCATCCATGCGCAGTTGACATATGCAGAGCGTAATGAAAAGGCCCTCGACCCATGGACCAAGGCGGTCTCGATCGTCCTACTGAGAGCTCCGATGGTAGAGACAGAAGAAGAAAAAGAAAAAGAAGCGAAAGGACTAGGTAGGTTGCCACAGTTCTTCTCCATCCCCCTCAGCATAAATAATGGCACTCTACTGTTGTCGGATAGGCATCACAAGGCTACGTGCATCGAAGCCAAGGCAAGCCACAACCAACACCACTCGCCCTCCTTCAAGCTTTAGGTTTCCTTCACCATGCGGCCCAAGGGTCTAGCAGAAGACACGAAAGAAGAAGAAGAAGAAGTAGAAGCACAGGGAAGAAGAAGAAGATGAAGAAGAGAAAGAAAGAGGGGACGACACCATCTGTGTCTGCCATTTTGATCGATGGCTCGCATGTTTTTTTTTGTGTTTCTCTATTCCCAGTATCGATCTCCGTGCATGATGATCGGCCGTGCAAAATTTGTTAGAAGACATTCTTCATCTATCTGTCCCTCTCTCCCTCATCCTCCACATGGTAGCCATGTGTTTCTTTCCTTATCCCGTCATATCCCCCCGATCCTTAACCTAACTTTTAAAATAAAATATTAATATAAATATTAAATTAATTAAGCACCCTTGTTCTTACGTTTCATCTTACCCCCTTCCTCATTTGCCTCTTCAATTGTGGCACTTCCTTCCACCCCTTAGCCCTTCTAACTTATTTATAATACCTTAATATTACCACCCTACTTTTCTACATGTGGTGCTTTCCTCCACCCATGATCACCCATGATCACCATCAGCCTCTCCTTCTACCATATATTGCTGCCATCCCTTACATCTTCCTTCTTCTTTTTCTTTTTCCTCCAAACAACAACCATCAAGAAAAATGATAAGATAGACTAAAAGAAAAAAAAAAATTAGAATCTAAAAGGATCAAAGCTTAGTAACCCTCCTAATCCATTGTTAACATTCAAAAGTGACAACTCTTTACCACTCTCTCAAAGCTAAGATTTCAAGAGTTTTCACTTTACATTCATATATAACAACACTATTAAATACTCCATGAGAAAATACATAAAGATAAACCCCCACATCAGAAGATACATGAAGCTACATATACAGTTAAACCCTATTTTCTCAAGTTCCCCTTTGGAGCTACATGATGGAGTTTTATTTCTTTCTCCATTGGAATGGAGGAGTTGTGCTCATGATCCATGTGGAAGATTGAACCCTATCCTTGAACAAGCATGCAAACTTTTCAGTGTGGGAGTGTGATGAAGGCAGGAGTTCCCTTACTCTGGTGGTCATGGATTTGGAGTCCCATACCCTACCATGGCTAGGCCTTATGATCGAAGTTGTTTTACTAACAATTTTGGAAATGTTTTGTGTTAGACAGTGGTTCTTCTTTGACAAGGTTCGTGAGGATGCTTCACATTTTAGTGTGGGAAAAACATGGAGCCCCAAGAGGAACACCAAGGAAAAGGGGATTCTACCGCAAGAAAATCTATCTTGTAACATCAACAAGCTTTTATTTCATTCTTTTGATCATCAAAACAAAGGAAATAGCAATTCTTCATGCAACATCATAGTAGATATCTCCCACAAATTTGATAGAATCAACCATAATCTTCAACACCTTCATAGAATCCACCAATAAAACAAAGAACACAAAATAATACACCATTTTTGAATGGAAATCAATCACATAGTATTCATCTTCAATATCTTCATAACTCTCTCTCTCAATCTCTCATATATAGTTACATTGTTTTGATAGAATTGACTATCTTTGGCTCTCTCTCTCTCTCTCTCTCTCTCTCTCTCTCTCTATCAATAGTACATCATCTCCTCACTAAAATACTCTCATAATAACTCTCAATAATCCTTCTTAGGTCGTGGATGCACCTCCCAAGAGGTATGTCTGATATGAAAGGTCACCAGAGCCACTACATTGTCTTTTCACAGCTCACTACTGTCACTGTCACTCCAGTCTTCTCTTCAGTCTTCAGCAGGTGCTTCTTCCATTTGTTTTAGCTCTTTTGAACTTAGATTCATCCTTTCCAAAAGTTAAAAAACTTTTCCAAATTCACACATACATTCTACAGAACACTTACAGAAGGTCTACAGAATAGTACAATACAGTACAGTACCAGAGCAGCTACAGAACAGTTACAGAGCAAAGATAGAGCAGAGACAAAGGCTCTACAGAAGGTTTACAGAAGGTCATAAGAACCTCATAACTCATACTCAAACCATTCCAAACTATCAAAAACTATTCAATAAGCTTTCAAAAGATCTCAATCTTCATCAATCATCAATCCATGCTTCATACAGAAGAAAATCAGAACAAAACAGAAGCTATACAGAAGGTATATAGAACCAATTAGAACCTCAATAGAACCTATCAGAACATCATAGAGCTTCATATCTCTACTAAGAATCATCATGAACTTCCAAAACATAATCAATATCATCCAAAACACTCTCAAATACTTCCATTAACAACCATACATCACTCTAAATCCATCAAAAATCAATCATTCAGACTTAAAAAACAACCAAAATCAGTCAAAAATTCAGTCTTTTTCCACTCTCAACATATCCCCACACGTAGAAAGGAAGCGTCCTTGCGACCTAAGAAAAAGAAGAATATAAGTTCACTAAAGATCTCAATTTTGATCTTCTATAGTATCTTCAATAATCTCTCCAAACCACGACCCCAACTTATAACCTGTATCTCTACAAAAAACTTCTAAAGGAAAACTTCGTTATTCATTAACTCATCTAATAATTATTTAAAAAGTCATAACAAATTTGTAAAGGATATAAGAGGTTCGTCGTCAGCTTTCCACCATATGATTTCCTTCCACCATCAATAGTTTGAAAAGAGCTCTCGAACACATTATTCGCAATCAGCACGAACTCATCACATACAATTAACCCACAACACACACACAAACACAAACACAACTATCTGAATGACACATCCAAAAAGAGATATATATCATTAAGAATCATCCAAAATACATTGCAAAGGCCTCAACGAAGGTGATCCCTTTTGAAGGCTTGGTGGTTTCGAAAATGATCCATGGAGACGGACTCATCTACAAATGTCTTTGGAGGATTTTGAAAGAATTGCAAGCAGCACATCCTTTCTAGCAAAACAAGGTATCTGCTAGGTAGACATAGGGCATGAAAATAGAGGACATCCAACTATTGGGAATCAATGTTCACATTGACATTCATTTAAAGCTTTGGAATGGCCTTTTGATCATTATGGGAATGCCTATGCATGTATGCTAGATACCAAGCAAAATGAGCTGTCAATCTCACTGAAGGATCTAGAGATTGTGAATATTGGTGAGCAAAATGAAGGTAATTCTTGTATGCTTGACTGGCAGTAGTCCAGTCCCCTAGAATTACTGGCCAATTTATCTGGGGTCTTGTGAGAGAATCAGTCAAGCTCCATCCTCTTCTTCTTGGAATCTACTGATCAAATCCTTCATATTCACTAACCAACTGAGGGGGTTGAGAAATAGAAGTGACAAGAGATGGAAGTGGAATAAGTAAAAGAGGATGAAGAGATGGGTAGGCAAAATCATAAAAGGAGGAATAAGATAAAGATGGAGTGGCTACAAATTTAAGTGAATCAGTTAAAAAATGTGTCAATTGATAAACGGGAAAAGTAGAAGGTATATGGATAGATGGTGAAGGGCATGGTGGAGATGGGAAAAATACTCAATCTTCGATAAAAGAACAATAGGTAAATATAGGAATTTGAGGAAAACCTTGAGGTTGGAAAAGAAGAGGTAAGATTGCTGCTGAATTGGTTTGATAAAGAGAAAGATAGGTATCATAGCGATGAGCCATTTGTTGATAGTACAATATGCTAGGAATAGAGGGACCTAAGACAAATCTTCTCTGATAGGCATAAAAAAAGGATGAATCAAATGGATGGTTTTTGGAAAGGTAAGCTAAGAGATCCACCCTCAGTAGTTGGTTATGCTCTGCACATAGGTAGAAGTTATATTCTGACGTTGATTCAGGACCACAGAATCAATCATTGAGTGCCATGAATTGTCAGGGCAAGTAGCCACTTTTGAGAAATAACAGTGAAACATGTCATCTATCCGCAACTCCAAATAGTTGACATACAAAACAGCTTGCAACACCACATTCCCAACATACCAGGCCATATACATATTTGAAATCAACAGATCTCCTCGTAGATACATGTAAGACAGCAACATGGTATCCGTCATCACAGAATCTTCAAACACCATACGGACCACTTATGTCAGCAACTCAGGAGACCAAGCCCCACTCGAACCATCCTCTAGAAGAGGAAGATCCATAGTCGAAAGCTCCATATAAAAGTCCAACTTCTGCAAATGATAGTGGACAAAGAAAGAATGGTCCGAAGGAACATACTCCTGGAAGTGCTCAAATGTGGACCATAACAAATCCATCCTGGATTGCAATCTTTCCACTTTATCTTGAAACAATGGACACAAGGTGGCCTGTCTCTGGAGAACTGCCAAGTCCTGCTTAGAGATAGAAGGAGTAATAGGAACATTGGGGCTTGGAGGAATGGACCGTGACTACGCCAGTTGGTCTTGCAACTGCTTAATCTGGGAAGCTTGTGATTCCACTGTATTATGAGCAGTCTGTAAAGCTGATAGTTTTGCATCTAAAAGAGTCTGAAACTCTTGAGCTTCTTTAGACATTCTCTCTTTCTCCTTTGAGATTTTAGTGACCTCTAACTGAGCTTCTGTTAAAACTGAATCTTCAAAGAAGATATTTCTTCTCTCTGGGTCTCAATCATTTGGGTCTGCTGCTCCATCTGCTTAAACAGATCTACAAGTGTGTCTTTAGCAGAGGCTAACTCTGAGGTTGCCTTATGCAACTGGTCTTTGGACTGCATCAGTTCTTCATAGAAAGAAGCATACAACTGTTAAACACAACCTGTCTCACTGAAAGTTCAATCGAACTCTGGATGTCATTATAGAGGAATGGAATAGCATCTCCTGATACTAAACTATTCATCGAAGGGACTGATATCTAAAGAACCCTCTCTATATGCCCTGAACAAATTGTTACATGTGAGGTAAGCAGGGAGGTCACTGCCAAATGTAGCAGGAATTGTGACTGAAGGAAGAACTGAGGGAGTTTTATCTGCCACACGCTTGCGTTCAGTGCCTTCTGAATCCACAATGGTTAACTACCTTTCACCTTCTACTTCACGGATGAAGGTCCCGCGGACTGCTTCTGGATACAGATCCGACTCCTTCAAGGGAGTGGTGTCCTCTTCTGATGTCCCACTAGAACCAACTTCTTCTTTTGGTGAAGACTTAGGTTGCTCCTTAAGACGTTGGAATGGAATTAGAGCTGTTTCAGGTTTGGTTTCAAGATTAATTGCGTCTTGGCTTGAAGACTCATCTTTTGAAGATGACACATCCAGGAACGTCACATAACAGGAACCCTCTAATTTCTGTTGGGTTGGTGGGACTGGTGCTTGTTGGCACGGTGCATCATCATCATCTTTCTTTGGCAAGGATGGGTTAGGATGGCAGGAGCCACACTTAAAAGACGGCTTGTTCTTCTTAATCCATTTCTTATAAAGGTTTTGCATATGAGAAGATCCATTTACCAGACCAAATGGTACCATCACCATTCTGTCCCACAGCATGAGCTCGTCGGCTTCTGATGCTTCTGGAACTTCTTCCTCAAATATATCCTCTTCAGGTGGGGTAGATTCTTCTTGCTCACTTTCATAATCTTCTTCGTCCATATCATATCCATCCTCTTCTGTCTCTGTTTCTGCTTCTGCGTCTGCTTCTGCTTCTGCTTCTGCTTCTGCTTCTGTTTCTATAGAAGCTCTGTAACAGAAGAACAGATTCTCTGTTTCCTCTCCTACCTCTGTCTCTGCTTCTGCTTCTGCTGTGACCATGTAACAGGGAGAGCAGTACATCCATGCTTCTATCTCACTGTCAGAAGTGATTTCCGAAGTCATTTCTGGTTCAGGCAGGAAGTATTCACCCATTGATAATGGCTTTGCATCTTTTGGAAGTCGGCTTACAGTATCCACTGTTAAGGAATGTGCCACTGTTTTCTTGGGAAGGATCTGTTTGACAGCATCTTCGTCTGCTGATGTTCCATCTGTAGCCTCGTTAGGGGAATCAGAAGATAATTCCAAGGAGGTGGATCCATGTCCTTTTTGAGAACCATACAGTTTCAGCACCACTTTATTGGGTCCTCTACCCAAGGTCAAAGTTCCTTTAAACCAATCCGTCCTTGCTCGGGCTTCAAAAAGCCATGGTCTGCCCAGTAACAGAGGATAGGATGTACCATAAGAGTTTGGCTTCACCACCAAATAGGTCAGCCAATAATCTTTTCTAGCCACAGTAGTCTTCACATATGGAAGAATGCCCAAAGGCTTGATTCTACTCTGATCCGCCAGTCTGATGAGCCATTGGGTGGGTTGCACACCTTGTAGGCCTAGATCCTTCATTGTCACATCCGTCATAATATTCACTGACGAACCACCATCAATCAGTGCGTTTGAAATGAAGCAACCTTCTATCCATACACCAGTCTCTGGAGTACCTGGATCTAGGAAAGCATTAGCCACATCCACTTCTTTTACAGGCTCTGGAGCCTTATTGGGCTTTGTTGCTGTCGAGGGAGCAATCCTTAAACCACGTCTTTTTGTCAGTATACTTTTGAATCTTTTCCGGCAACTGGGAGACAACATCAATAATTGTCGGAATGTGAGGTTTGGTTTAAAGGTATCTAGATCTCTAACCAGATCGTATTCCTTAATAGGATCCACTGGCTTCTCTAACCGATTAGGGAATGGGGCAACACCCATTTTCATTTTCCCTCTTTCTTCCATCAGAGGAATTACAGGAACTTCTTCTGCCACTTGTGGCACTTCCTCCTCTTCTGTATCCTGAACCTCTGGTCCTGTCTCTGTAACTGTCTCTGTAACTCTCTGTGGCACTGTAGGGCTCTGTACGGCACTGTTAGGCTCTGTTCTGTTCTGTTCTTCTGGTGGAAGATTGAACTTCACTGTTCTGGCAGGAGGGTAATTTTCTTTCTGGGTAGGCGGTTCCTTCTGCTTTGCACGCGTGATGGCAGTAACTTCCAATTCCACCAAATTGGAGGTAGGCTCTTGGGCCTTGGCTGGACTATCAGTAGCATTGTTTTTCACTGGGGCTGGGCTTGGACAGTCTTTTGCAGTGTGGCCTTCTCCTTTGCATCGACTGCATAAGGGCTTGTAATCCACTGACCTTCGAGGATTTGGACAATTTGGTGAAATGTGTCCCTTTTCTCCGCATCTGTAACACTCCACTTTTGATCTCTGACCACCGCCAGGCTGTCTTCCTCTGTAACTTTGAGAGGGAAATCTTCTGGGTCCGAAATTAGGACCAAACTCTCTAGGCTTGGGTCCAATATCCTGTGTTGTCATTTTGGATTCCAGCAAGTTGAATCTTGCGTCTTCTTCCTTCCTTCTCCTATCATGCATCTCCTTCAGAGAGCAAATGTCCTCTGTATGATTCTTTCGCAAACAATAGGAACAGAAGGCCCCAGGAATGGTTGGTTTTCGTGTACATTCAGTGGCTAAATGGCTTGCTTGATGACACTTACCACACCAATTATTTGACCGCATCACATCTCTTCCTGCTCCCGCAACATTGGATATGCTTGCGGTATTCACTTTCAACGTCTGTAGTTGTTCTGTAATCACATCCATCAACTCCTTTTTAATGTTTGCAACTGAGTTGGATAAATAATCCTTCAAGCTTTCTCCTCCGGACGTACTGGCAGGAGGGTTTTGAGGAGTCTCTGTAATCACTGCATAAACGGGTTGGGCTGGTACAGAGGGGTCTCTGTTCTGGTTCTGATTCAGTGCTCCTGTTTGAACTGTTGGCTGTTGACTCCAGTTGGTAGGGTTCCACTGTTACTGCTGATTTGGCATTGAGGAAATTGGTTGAGACCATGGTTGTTGTGGTGGAACCACCATTTGAGGCATGGATTGTGGCCACTGTGGATTTGGTGCACTGTACTGTGATACTGAGGGCATCTATTGGTAGGGATAGGGAACAGTCCCTGGAACTGCATTTGGTGGGTACATCATTCCTGGCATCAGAGGAGGTAGGACTCCTCTTCCTGAATTCATCGCCAATCGAGCTTCCACTTCATCGTACAGTCTTGCACCTTCTGTTGCAGCTTGCAATGTGGCTGGTCTTTGTAGCTCCACAAACTTACGGACTTCTGGTTGTAATCCTCTGAGAAACACTCCCTTCTGAATGCCATCATCCAGATTATGGTTAGTCCATCTCTTCAGGATGGATTCCATTCGTGAGACATAGGCTTCCACTCTTTCTCCAGAGGACTGACTTAGGTTCATAAATTCCTCTCTCATCCGCTCTTCAAAACCTTCACGCCTAAATTTAGTGAGGAAGGCCAACTTCAGGTCGTCCCATGTGCCAAAAGTTCCTGCTGCTTGTCTCTCATACCACCGAAACGCCGCGCCCTTGAAAGTGGCGGGGAATATTGCTAACCAATGCTCAAGGGTTCTGGCATTGTTAGCCACACATGCTACCATAAACTCTGCTACATGAAGATCGGGGTCTTCATTGTACTCTCCCTTAAAAACTGGCAATGGGACTACATTCGCTGGTCTGTCATCAATATTTCCAGGACGGATTTGGCTTGGAAGTGGACCTCCAGCAGGAGGAGGAAGGGCTTGATGTGCCATTGGGACTTCTGTAAAGAGTTCCGCAAGGGCGTCAAAGGCGGCTTCTGTTGCGAGCTCGCTCTCGGCTCTGATTCTTGCTTTCTCTCTTCTCACGTACCTCTAGACTCGTTCCAACGCTTGCCTTTTTATTGCGTCATTCATCAGGGGGTTGACTCCACTATGTTGTTAGTGCTCCACAGAGGGTTAACAGAAGGCTTCAGTCTCTGGAGGACTCTCTTGCCAACATTTCTTCTACTTCTTTCCTCTCAACGTCCCTAAATTTTGCTTTCATGCCACTGCACAGAGGAAGGTATTCGGTTCTGAAGGTGTCAAAATGCATACGTCTGAGCATTGTGGTGGTGCCATCATTATAGTAATGCCAGCTTCTGATGGTTTCAATAGTGTATGTTGTGAAAAACACTCTGTCTACCAACTTCCAGTGGGTTGCTAATTGAACAAACAGAAGATTATCAGTACACCAAGCATCCCATGTATCTTGCTGTTGAGCATCCACGAACAAATTCCAACTCTTTTCCTTCTTGTCTTTGTGAACCTCTACAGACCAAGACTCCTGAAGCTTCTTCACAATCTCCCACTTGATGTTGTCTGGAAACTTCTCAATGAATGCCAAATCTTCCATGGATGTTCATTCTCTCTGTTTCTGCTCTTCAGTTTGTTCCCAAACAGTTTGCCACCAAGATGCAAGTTTCTGCTGCTTCAATAGGAAGAGGAAACTGTCCACCACATAGAGCATGCATCATGATGGTGATGTGTTTCCGCCATTGTGGGATGAACTTCTTGTGGAAAGTGGCTTTGATTATGAGAAACTCCAACTCTTCAGTGGAAGAAGGAATTTTACAAACATCCATTGAATTCTTCTCTTCTTGGCAATGCCATTTCCTTCATTTTCAACCTCTTATGGTGCTTGTTGATGGCAAGTTTCCCCGGCTGCGCACCAAAAACATGGAGCCCCAAGAGGAACACCAAGGAAAAGGGAATTCTCTTGCAAGAAAATCTATCTTGTAACATCAACAAGCTTGTTTATCATGTTTCATATGATCACAATGAAGAAAAGAACACCAGGCACAACAAATCTTCATGCAGCATCATGTAAATCTCCCACGGTTTTTAATAGAATCAACCATATTCTTCAACATCTTCACAAAATCCATCAATAGAACAAAGAAAACAAAGAAATACACCATCTTTGAATGGAAATACATCACATAGTATTTATCTTCAATATCTTCATAGTCTTCTCTCTCAATCTCTCATATACAATCACTCTGTTTGAGTAGAATTGGCTATATCTGACTCTCTCTCTATCTCACTCCATCAATAATACATCATGTCCTCACTACAATCTCTCAAAAATCACTCTCAATAATCACTCTTAGGTCGTGGATACCCCTCCCAAGAGGTATGTCTGATATGAAGAGTCACCAGAGCCACTACAGTGTCTCTTCACGGCTCACTACTGTCACTTCACTCTAGTCTTCTCTTGAGTCTTCAGCAGCTACTTCTTCCACTTCCTTCAGCTCCTTTGCACTTGTATTCACCTCTTTCCAAGGCTAGAAAAATTTCCCAAAATCACACATACATTCCACAGAACACTTACAGAAGCATACAGAACAGTCTACAGAACAGTACCAGAACAGCTACAGTACAGAACAGAACAGAGACAGAACAGAAGTAGAAGCTCTACAGAAGACCTACAGAAGGTTACAGAAGGTCATCAAAACCTCATAACTCACTCTCAACCCATTCCAAACTCTCACAAACCATTCAATAAACTTTCACAATATCTCATTCTTCATCAATCAATACTCCTTCCCTCCTTGTAGAAGACAATCAGAACAAAACAGACCAAAACAGAGCAAAACAGAAGGTATACAGAACCATTCAGAACCTATCAGAACATCACAAAACCATCACCAAACATCATGAACTTCCAAAACACAATCAATATCATCCAAAACACTCTCAAACCACTTCCAAATCAATCAATCATCCCATAAAATCATCCATTCAGCTCTCAAAAACAACAAAAATCAGCCAAAAAACAAGTCATTTCAACACTCAACACGGTCTCTGCAATATCAATCTGTTTGCCCTTCTTAACAGATGACTCTTCTTACAAATCATTGAAGTATGAGATTTGTTGGCTGCCTCCCTAGGTACGCCTCGTCTTCAAGATCCTGATGACAACAATAGCCACCATGATCTTCATCATCAACCCTTTGAGTGATGTGAGCTTTCATCCTAACAAGATGGGGACGTGAGCATGGGCTCCCCTCTATATCTATCAGAGCGTGAGACAGAGGGTAGGGTGAGTGACCAGCCTTTCCCTTCAAATCAAATGAGAGGTGAGATGTGTGAACGAAGTGTTGCATGCACGGGATGGGCCTCTCACAATGCACAATGCACAATATGTTCTTGTGTACTGCACGATAAGGCTCCCTGGCCTTCCTTCTTGCATTGTATGCCAACATAGGGCGGGATGCACAATTGCATCATCAATTGCGCACAAGGCATACAACCTCTGCACAAGTGACGGTGAGGATTACATCAATGGGTTTCAAGAATGGGTTGCCCTCTGTATCTATCAGAGCATGAGACAGAGGGTGGGCTGAGTGTGACTGATGTTTCTTCAATCAATTATCAAGAGGTGAGGATTGAGGGACGTTACGAAAATTGGAGCCAGGTACGTTTCTATTTCCCTATGCACCCATGGGCTGGGTCTCTGCCATCAGCACAAGACACGTCACTCTGTGCTGTACACTGCACTGCAAGGCTCCCTGGCCTTCCTACTTGCACCTATGCCAGATGGGTTGGACGCACTAATGCACCATCAATTGTGCACCCTGGCATACTCTCTCTGCACCATTCCCTTGTCGATTCCTAAACCGGATGTGAGATCTGGGTTCCCATCATTATTTCCTTGAGTGATGTTAGTAATGGGGCGAGTGACTTTTTTTTCATTCCATTTGCGAGATCGTGAGTTGAGTGCAATATCCCTCGTCATCGACGACTTTCCTATGATTCCTTTAACTAGCTACCTCCTTGGGTGCTGTCGTGTGGTCCTTGCCACGAAGCCCGAAGAACATGTGCTATGAAGACATCTTGTTACCTCCTGCAGCAGTCGACAATGACACAAGACGCAACCTCGATAGTCGACATTCCTCCTCGGCAATATGGGCCAAGTTTTTCTAACCCTACACCTTCTGTTTTTCACTGACGGTCATGTCTTAAGTGTGGGGATGTTTGTGGTTGGTCTGAGGTGTGGTACTAGGTCCTTGTTGTTCGGTTTACCCTCCCTGCTAAGGTTCTAAGTGTGGGGACGCGTCCCTGCGCGTCCATGTTGCATACCCCCATGCATATACCCTGTTATGATCATGCATCTATGCCCTGACTTCATTTTAACCTGATGGGGTCCCTTTCCCACTCTTCCGTTCTATTTCACCCTGTCCCCGGGGTTGTTCCTTGATCATTTGCCCTTATCCTTGGTCTTGCGCTTCTTCCATGTGAACACATCCTACATTCACTAGAAGCCACATCCAACCTTACAGCCCTATTTGTCCCTTTGAACTGCCTATTTTTCCTTTTTACCAACTCCCGTTCCGACAGACGGTTCTCAAGTTATTAATTTTTTAAGCAATTCGTGTAACTTGAATTTTTTCCATGTGAACACGTATTTATTGCTTTGGAACTCTGATCTGATGTGCCATCCCTGTCCGACCCCTTCCCCCTAACATTTTTCCTTTTTACTCCATTTCATTCCGATGCACTGATTATCCATTAATAATTTTTGCGAGTTTTCGGGCCCTTTTTCGTGCCTATTTTTCACATTCCAGTTTGATTTGACAACCATGTCCTGCCAACCTTTCCCCCACTTTTTCCTTTTTCCTCCACCCTCTTCCAACTGCCGAATTTTTAGTTATTAATTTTTTCGAGTGTTTTCAGGTGTGTTTTTTGTGTTTTTCCCATATGAACCCCTCTTAATTTCCCCCCAACTGAGTTTTGATGCACCAGCCCTGTGAATCCCTTTTCCTCGGATATTTTTCCTTTTTATTTTCCTCTATTCTGATGCACGGTTCTTTCCGTATTAATTTCTGAGTCTATTTTCGGGTCAATTTTTGGTGCTTTTCCCATGTGAACACCCTGATTTTGCCTCGGATCCCATGTTGCCTGTTTCCATCATTTTCCCCTCGTCTCCTGACACATTTTTCCTTCTTACGGTTTTTCGATCCGACGAATGCTTTGGATTTTATTAATTTTTATTCATTTTTGTCGTGTGACCGCGTTTCTCGTGTCGCGTGTGAAGGCGCCTATTTCTGGCTTTACGCACGTCGGGACACCCCCGTGGCGTCCGTGGCTCGCACATCGCCGTCCCTGCCCCATTTGATCCCATCATTGCATTTTTTTAAACCCCCGCCCGCGCATGCGCTTGGGACGGGGGGTGAGTTCTTTTACACACCCGTATTCAATTTCTTTTTTTTTTTAAACAACTAAATTTAACACTTTCAAAATTTAAGAACAAAAAAATAATAAAAAATAAAAACACACACATTTATATATATATATACACACACACACACACACACACACACACACACACACACCCCCCCCAAAACACACAACCTATCCACAACAACAAAATAAAAAAATAGAAAAAAAAGAAAAAAAAAAACAAAAAGAGAAAAAAAAAGAAAAAATAAACAAAAATAAATAAAAAGAAAACCTACATGCCCTACATGCGCGCCCATCGGCTCCTTCTCGTCGTTTTCCTCCATCTACTCCTCGTTGCCCCCCTCTACCTCACTCCTCCCTCCACCAGCGCCACAAGACGTCTCCAGCGGCCCCTTCACTGCCGTGGTTTGTAGACGCCGCCACCGCAAGACGTCTCCAACGCCCCATTCACTGCTGAGGTCCATAGCCGCTGCCGTCGTCGACGTCTCTATCGCCCCCCACTGCCGATCCTCCTCCTCCTCCTCCGCTGTACTGGTGGCCCACCCCCCTCTCTCCACCCTAACCACCCTGGTTAGTTTCACTAACCATAGTTACTTAGCTAACTTTAGTTAATTAACTCACCCTTAGTTAATTAACCTAACCCTAGTTCGACTAACCTAACCCTAGTTAGACTAACCTAACCCTAGTTAGACTACCTACCCTAGTTAGATCTAACTAACCCTAGTTAGCCTTAACTAACCTTACTTACACAGACTAACCACAGCTTACCCTGACTACCATTACTTAATAGATTAACCTCACTAACATTACTTAAACAGATTAAACAGACTAACATTACCTGACTAACATTACTTAACAAACTAAACTCACCTAACTAACCTAATTGCTTTAACACACTAACCTATCTTAATTGACTTTCTCAGACTAAGCTAACCTAATTAACTTAACCTACTGAGTCAGCCCCCGTTCCTGCCCTTTCTCCTCCGTTGCTTTCCTGCTGTGTATGGGTGTGCTAGCAGGCATTCACGCGCGAGGACGCGCTTTTGACTTGTTCGTGCGGTGAAGTGTTGCAGTCAGTTGTTCACACGCAGCTCGGGTACTACCTTTTATTTCCCAACCCGCAAAATACATAAAAATTCATAAAAATAAACATAAAACACATAAACATTCCAAAAATTCATTAAAATTTATTTAAAATTCAAAATTTTTTCTAAAAATTTTCCAACATTGCTGAAATCATTTAGAATATTTTTTTAAAGTGGAAATTTAAGAAAATAAATTGGAAAAAATTCAAAATTTAAAAATTACTTCAAAAATACATGTAAAATGAGTAAAATTCATTAAAAATTGGTAAAAATTCAAAAATAAATCCAAAAAAACTCCAAAAAATTCCACCAACCTCCTTGCCCATTTTTGCCAATAATTTCTCAATTAAAAATACTTTCATAAAAGGCCAAAATATTATTTGAAGCCAAAAATCCTAATTTTGATACTTCACTTCATAAAAATTCATTTTAAATTTCAAAAATCAACTGAAAAAACATGGATAAATTAACATACATTGTTTACACTTGCTAGATTGCTGAAATCCCACCCTTACACTTCACAATATATTCATGTGTCCTATATCTCGATTTAATTATTATTATTTTTTAAAAATAACAAAATAACACCAAACATTACACAAAATTCAAACACACCTAAAATATATATATTTTAAAAAACATAAACAAATAACGTAAAAATTAAAAATAAAATAAAAATCAACAAAAATACTAAGGTGCTTTATTTTTTTCAGTCAGTGATGTTTGTTTTTTTTTACTGGATTCCTTGCATTTGGAGATTACTCCGTGCACCTTCAGTCCATTGCATACATATCCCTACCAGGTATTTATTTTTTAGTTTTATTTATTTATTATCCCTTAACCACAATTAATTGCTAAAATGAACTATATTCACCCACTTTTCCACGCGCATTCGCGCTAGACACACAGTTTCTAATAATTTAAAATCAATCAACCGTTCACTTTGCACGCGCTACATACGTTTAAGAGGTACCTTAATTTTTAATAAAAATAAACCATCCGTCACAACAAAGCACACGCTGTCAAAAAAGCGCTCCACATCACCATTAATTTTTAATTAATGAATTTGCATTTAGAGACCCAGTCTGGGAATTGTAGTCCAAGTTTCGTTAAAGCACCGCTTCACCTTGATGATTTGTAACTAAAATTTTAAGAAGGAACCACAATTTTCTTATTAAGGTTTATCACCTAATAAAATGTCACCCATTGTTAATAATTTCTTAAAATGAACCCTTCATTAAAATAAGCTCCCCTCATTGCACTTTTTTCCCCCTTTTTAATAAACACGCTTCGTGGGATGGGCACATACAGTCCTCTTAGTTGACATTGTTGGTTAAAGTTATGGTTAGGTCCTGATGTAGATTTTTATGGTATTATGGTTTGCTTATGTGCTACTATTACGGGTACGGTTTGTAGTTTTTCTTTCTTTCTTGCCTGATACGGGGTTTTGGGTGCCTGCTTGTTGCATCGCATGAAGTTTTCGGTCGCATATGTGTAGAGGTCATGCCGAATTTTTTCTAGGATGTGGGTTGTTTGGGGTGGTAAATGGGTTAGTTACATTTATATGTGTGTCCTTATTTTGATTGATTTCTTTTTTATAGCTATTTTGGTTGTTTTACAGGCATTCTTTGTGATTGTTTGTGTTGTGGTGTATGTGTTTTCCATCTGAATGGCGCCTCACGCTCCTCCTCCTATCCAGTATGTCCCATTGATCAGTAGGGATTATTCTTCCCTACTAGCTTTTGAGCCTATAGCGAAAGCAGGACTTGTGACTTTCGTGGCTACTTCATTCCCACTAATTCCAGATGATCCATCCATGTGTGATGAATTTCTTGCATCATACAGCAAGAAGTCGGGCCTGGTTCATGGTGCTTCCACGGTGTTGACACCCCGAGGGTTAGGGAAGGCTTTGTCTCTTCCCTACAAAGGAGAGCCCTTTGTTACACAGCTAGACAATTATTCTCCAACGATGAGATTTTCAAGCTATTATAGAAGTAGACCAAGGAAATTCTGGATGTCAAGAAAGTGATAAACACTTCAGGAGTATCTTTTTCCATGATCACTGATCCTCTTTGGAAGTTAGTCTACCAGTTTCTCCAAGAAAGGTTTATGCCTGCCAAAACACCATCCCATTATTTGTCCAAAGAGCTCTTCATAGCTTCCAGGATGGTATTAAAAGGGGTTGCCATTGATTGGAGTATTTACCTGCTTACAAAGATGGACCAACATTTTGTCAAAGTAACCAGAGGGAATGTCACAAATGTCACCTATGGTTCCTACTTATATGTTTTTTTGACGTACTCAGGCCTAAAGAAGGGTGTGCTACCACCTCCTCCATCTGATCCAGTACCTCCCCCTCCACCTTCAGAAGAGTCAAAACCTATTGACATAGAGGATCTTGATTCCCCCCCTCCACGGTGGGTAGCAGTCTCCCAGAAGAGGAGTTGTCAACCTTGTACAACTTGTTGAAAGAAAATTTGGACGTGTTTGCATGGTCTTACAAAGACCTAAAGGGGATTGATCCCACAATATGTCAACATCATATTGACTTGGAGCCTGATGCCAAGCCAGTACGGCAACGACAGAGGCGAATGAACCCGAATTATTCCACATTGGTGAAAGCGGAGCTGCTGAAGCTTCTGGAAGCCGAGTTCATCTATCCAGTGGCAAATAGTGAATGGGTTTCACCCATCGTGGTTGTACCCAAGAAGAATGGCAAATTGCGAATATGTGTGGATTTCCGAAAGCTTAATTCCAAGACAAAGAAGGATCACTTTCCTATCCCTTTCACAGACCAACTGTTGGACACAGTGGCAGGACATGAGCTTTATTCCCTTCTGGATGGATTTAGCGGATACAACCAAGTGCAAATCGCAGAAGAAGACCAATCCAAAACAACCTTCACCACAGAATGGGGGACCTACGCTTACCGAGTGATGCCATTTGGGCTCTGCAATGCCCCTGCTACTTTCCAATGAGTCATGATGGCTGCATTTCAAAATCATCTGCACGACTTTATTGAGGTATATTTGGATGACTTCTGTGTCTATAGCTTGATTCGTGAACACTGGGAACATCTGGAACAATGTTTTGACCGATGCCGGGAGTATGGGATTTCCCTCAACCCCGACAAATGCATCTTTGGGGTTTCTTCTGGAGTCCTGTTGGGCCACATTGTCTCTGCACAAGGGATATCAACAGACCCTACAAAGATCGAAAAGATCGCCGCTCTGACAGCACCCACCAACCTCAAACAGTTGAGGGGATTCCTAGGCCATGTGGGTTACTACAGAAGGTTCATAGCCCATTTTGCGACAAAGGCAACCTCCTTGCATAAGCTCCTGAGGAAAGATGCAGAGTTTACTTGGACGGAAGAATGTGACAAAGCCTTCCATTTTCTGAAGCAGTGTCTAATTGAGGCACCCATTCTGCAACCTCCTGATTGGACGAAAGAGTTCCATGTACACACTGATGCATCAATTGAAGGCTTAGGTGCTGTCCTCTGCCAGAAGGGCTCCTCCAAGCTGGATCAACCAATCTACTATGCAAGCCGGAAAGTCACTGATAGGGAACGGAACTATACAGTGACCGAGCTGGAGTGCTTGGCAATGGTGTTTGCCCTAGAGAAGTTTCGCAATTACCTCCTATCTACCCACTTTAAATTTTATGTGGATCATGAGGCCCTGTCCTTCTTGATGAACAAAGCAGATGTGAAGGGACGAATGATGAGATGGCTCCTTTTATTCCAGGAGTTCGACTTTGAGGTGATTACTAAGCCTGGTCGTTCTCATGTTCTGGCTGATCATCTGTCGCGTATCCCACAAACTACAGACGAGGAGTAGGATGATCCAGACCTCCCTGATGCTTCCCTATTCTTGGTAGAAACTGTAACTCCTTGGTATGCAGACATTGCCAATCTGCTGGCAACCCAACAGTACCCTCCTGGTATCTCTAGTCGGGAGAGGAAGAAGCTCATGTTAGAATCAACCCCATACACCCTGCTAGGTGGTGCACTGTACAAGAAAGGCAAAGATGAAGTACTCAGAAGATGTGTTGCAGGAGATGAGATTGGGATTGTTCTGAAGGCTTGCCACGACGAGCCATGTGGAGGTCACTTTGCAGGAGAAGCTACAGCCAGGAAGGCTCTGCTAGCGGGATATTGGTGGCCTACCATTCACAAAGATTCCTATGATTACTGTAAAAGATGTGATGCTTGTCAAAGAATGGGGAAACCCACGAGGACAAGTGCCATGCCATTGCAACCTATCCTTCCTTTGAAGCCATTTGAGAAGTGGGGCATTGACTTCGTAGGTCCAATCGACCCTCCTACCAGAAGGAAACAGAACCGATACATCCTCGTATGTACGGATTATGTTACAAAGTGGTGTGAAGCTAAAGCCCTCAAGCGGGACGATGGTAACAGCGTGGCCCTGTTCATGTACGAGAATATCATCACCCGTTTTGGCAGTCCCTTAGAGTTGGTAAGTGACAGAGGCACGCATTTCCTTAACAAAGTCATGGAAGAGTTGACAGAGTTGTATAAGATCCGCCATCGCAAGTCCACTCCTTATTACCCCAGAGCCAACGGCCAAGTCGAAGTCACCAATCGCATCCTCTGCTCGATCCTGACAAGAACAATCGCCGCACATCATCGTGATTGGGATGATCGACTTACAGAGGCCCTCTGGGTGTACAGAACCTCCCATAAAGCAGCAACAGGACAGACACCTTTCCAGTTGGTGTATGGTACAGAAGCTGTTTTTCCTGTTGAACTGGAACTACCCTCTTTGAGAGTGGCTATCAAAGAGCGTTTGGGGGATGATGATTCACTGCAACGCCGTCTCCTGCACTTGGAATGTTTGGACGAAATTCGTCGGATGGCTCTACAGTGCATGGAAGCCACGCAAGCTCGACGTAAGGCTTACCATGACAGTTTCATCAAGCACAAGGAGTTCAAAGAAGGTGATTTGGTCCTAGCCTATGATTCACGCTTTGGCAAGTTTCCTGGCAAGCTCCAGCAGTGGTGGATGGGCCCCTATAAGGTACTTGTAGTCAACCCTAATGGCTCTGTCCAAGTGCAGACCGTTGATGCCTCTGATGATCCCTTTTTGATCAATGGATATCGCCTGAAGAAGTACTTCCCTCCTTGGGGATCTTGACAATTATGGACACTTGATCCTTTCCCTCGTTGGCGCAGCACTGTACTTCTTATGATGCTACTTCTGATAGCCATTCTTCAGCCACTTCTGATGAGGTGGACGCAACCCTTTGTCCCCTCAAAACCCCCTTCCAGCCTTGATCTCTTATCCTCTATTTTCCACCAGCGACAGTGGCGAGGTGGGTTCTGACAAATGGTCTTTCTACCATTCCCTTGTTCAATATTTAAAAAAAAAAAAACAAAAAAGAGAGAGAAAAAAAAAAACAAAACAAAACATATCGGTCATGGGAGAAAAGGACTTAGGTCCCTGTCATGCCGACCTATTCTTCGAGAAAAGGTGGAAACACCCTCGGGAATAGGGGAAAACAAGAAAAAACAAAGAAGAAGGAAAAAAAAACAAATCTGTTATGAGAGAAAAGGAAGCAATTCCTTGTCATAGCAGGCCTCGTTCCAAGAAAAGGTGATAAACACCCTTGGGCGAGAAGCTGGCTGTGGAAAAGGTGGTAACACCCAACAGTCCAGAAAGTGGATTTATTAATTGATATCCCTAGGATCCAATTCCGAAGCTGCCTCCCTTGGTACGCTGTGTCCTGGGTCTTTCTGCAAAGTGACTACCTGTCCTCTAGCAGACGCTATGTTCCTGTCCAATACAACATTCGATTTGATGGCTACCTCCCTGGGTACGCCTCTTCAACAACTGATGACGCGATCTTCATCGACAAACAATCGAGTGATTTGAGCTTTCATCCTAACCGGATGGGGAAGTGAGTATGGTTGCCCTCTGTATCTATCAACAACGAGTGAGACAGGAGGTGGGGCGAGAGACCAGTCTTTTCCCTTCAAATCAAATGCGAGGTGAGACGTGTGAATGAAGTGTTGCACGCACGGGATGGGCCTCTCAAAGCACAAAGCACGATTTGTTCTGTGCACTGCACTATAAGGCTCCCTGGCCTTCATTCTTGCACCGTATGCCGGCACAGGGCGGGATGCACAGTTGCACCATCAAATGCGCACAAGGCATACAATCTTTGCACAAGCGACCGTGAGGATTACATCAACGGGTTTCAGGAAAAGGCTGCCCTCTTATATCTATCAACAGAGAGTGAGACAGAGGGTGGGATGAGTGTGACTGGAGTTTCTTCAATCAATTATCGAGAGGTGAGATTGAGGGACGTTACGACACTTGGAGTCAGGTATGTTCTCGTTTCCCTGTGCACCCACGGGATGGTTTTTTTTCCGTCAACACAAGACACGTCACCCTGTTCTGTACACTGCACTGTAAGGCTCCCTTGCCTTCCTCCTTGCACTTATGCCAGACGGGTTGGACGCACTAATGCACCATCAACCGTGCATCCTGGCATACTCTTTCTGCACCTTTTCCCCTTGTTGATTCCTCAACCGGGTATGAGATATGGGTTTTAATCATTCTTTCTCGAGTGATATTAGTCATGGGGTTAGTGACTGTTCTTTCATTCCAATTGAGTGACTGTGAGTTGAGTGCAATATCCCTCATCATCGACGAATTTCCTGCGATTCCTTCCATCAGCTACCTCCCTGGGTGCTGCCGCGTGGTCCCTGCCATGACGGACGTGTGCGCTGTAAAGATGCCTTGGTCCCTCCAGCGCCGACAACCACACTGGACGTGCCATCGACACTCAACCTTGATTCTTGACGAAACGGGCCAAGTTTTTCTAAACCTCCACTTTGGTTTCTTCGTGCAAGTCATGTTTTAAGTGTGGGGAAGTTAGTGGATGGTCTGTGGCGTGGTCCTAGGTCCCTGTTGCTCGGTTAACCCTATCCGTTAAGGTCTTAAGTGTGGGGACGCGTCCCTGCGCGTCTTCCGTGTATACCCTTTTGCATCTGCCTTAACCTGTTCATGCACGTATGCCATGACTTGCTTTTACCCTAATGGGATCCCTTCCCACCCACGCATTCATTTTCCACCCACCCTTGGGGGTGTTCCCTTACAGTTTTCCTTCATTCCTTGATTTTGAGGTCTTTTCATGTGAATGCACCCTACGTTCACCAAAATCCAAATCCAACCTTATAGCCCTGTTCCTCCCATTGAACGGTCCATTTTTCCTTTTTACCTACCCCTGTTCCGGTGCACGGTTTTTGAGTTATTAATTTTTGAAGTATTTTACGTAATTTAGACGGTTTTCCATGTGAACGTGCTTTTCTTGCTTCCGAATCATGCTCTGATGTCATAGCCCTGACTAGCGCTTTTCCCCTGACATTTTTCCTTTTTATTCCGCATCATTTCGATACATGGTTTGTCCGTTATTAATTCTCCGGGTTTTCACGACTTTTTCGTGTGTATTTTTGACATTTTTCCATGTGAACCTGCCATGTTTGCATCGGAATTCCAATTTGATTTGACAACCGTGTCCCCTATGCCTTCCCCTACCTTTTTCCTTTTTCCTCCACCCTTTTTCGACTTCTGGATTTTTACTTATTAAATTTTAAATGAGTTTTCGGGCGTATTTTTGGAGTTTTTCACATGTGAACCCCTCCTATTTCCGCTGGAACTGCGTTTTAATGTGATAAGCCTGTGCCACCCCTTCCTGCGGACATTTTTCCTTCTTACTGCATGTCATTCCGGTGAATGGTTTGTTCGATATTAATTTCCGATCCCATTTTTGGGTTTATTTTTTGGGTTTTTCCCATGTGAACGCGTCTTCTCTCAGTCGGGATTATGTTTTGACATGATAGGATTGTCGGGCACATCTTTCTGCACAGTTTTCCTTTTTTCTGTACCTCATTCCGATGCACGGATCTTTCAATATTAATTTTTAAATTGCGTTTTTGGTTCGTTTTTTGTGTTTTTTGCACGTGACCGCCCTTTACCCCTCCCGGAACCCCCGTCCCGTATTTTCCTTGTTTCCCCCCTGTCGTCCTGCCCACTTTTCGTTTTTACGCTATTTCGTTTTGACGTCCGGATTGGGAGTTATTAATATTTCTTTATTTTTACGTTTTTTTCTCGTGCCCGTTTTGCGCGTGAATGCGCCCTTTTTCGATTTTACGCGTCTCCACGCACCCCGGTCGTGTCCGCGTAACCCGTACCGTCTTCCCCGTGCCATTTCAATCCCGTCACGGCAAATTTTTTTTACCCCGCCTCGCGCACGTGCGCGGGACGGGGGTACGCACCCATCCCTTCCCACCCTTCCCCTTCCTTCGGGCACCCCCTATCCTCCTGGGACCCCTACCCCGCCCATAACCCCACCCTTTCCCCCCACCCCTTTCCCCTAACTACCCACCCCTTCCCCCCAACCGCCCGTCTCTCTCCCTCTCTTTCTCTCTCTCTCTCTCTCTCTCTCTCTCTCTCTCTCTCTCTCTCTCTCTCTTTTCTTTCTCTCTCTCCTCCTGCGTCCTTCACCTTCTGCCCTTCGCCCCTCCGTCGCCTTCTTCTTCCCTACCCTCCCCCACTCCTTCTTCCCCCCAGCGCCCCCCAGCCTTCTCCCTCCTCCCACCCCTTCGCCTCCTTCGCTCCCCCCAGCGCTTCCCCTCCCAGCGCCTCCCCCCACCCCTTCACTCCTTCGCCTCCAGCGCCCCCCCAGCGCCCCCCAGCCTTCTCCTTCCTCCCACCCCTTCGCCTCCTTCGCTCCCCCCAGCGCTTCCCCTCCCACAGAGCAGAATCAAGCCTTTGGGCATTCTCCCGTATGTGAAGACTATAGTGGTTGGAAAAGATTATTGGCTAACCTATCTAGTGGTGAAGCCAAACTCTTATGGTACATCCTACCCTTTGTTACTGGGCAGACCATGGCTTTTTGAAGCCGAGCAAGGACGGATTGGTTCAAAGGAACCTTGACCTTGGGTTTAGGGTGGCTTGACCTTGGATTCCGGGAGCTTACTTGAGCTATTTATTGGCTTGCCAAAGTTGTATCTTGGGATGTACTTGATGTCTTAGATGCTTATGGATGCTACATATGGATTCTCTACCACCTACATGTCCAGGATGTACCATTGATGCTTGATCTTGGACACTGGTCACTGGTGCCTGTACATGCTTTATTCGAGCTTTGTTGCTTGATATTTGCGTCTTTTGTGCCAGTGGGAGCATCTTTGGATACTTGACAACCATTGAGCAGGAGGTCTATTCTCTTTGAGCTTTTGAGACTATTTGGGATCTTTTACCCTTCAGGATGATGCATGGTTCATATGTCTTGGTTCCTCTGATGCTTATGAGCTGACTCTTTGCTTTGAGTCCCTCTCTTTTTTGAGCTGACACCTACTTGTCTTAGTAGTGGCATGAACACTTTGCCCCGTTGACTGGGGGGTGTGCCTACTCACTGGCAGATGTTTGTATGACATGTTTAGGTGTTGGATTCATGCTTATCGACTGTTGCATGCCTATGTTATGCCCCCATGATGTTGGCTTTGGTCTTGGCAGTATTTGATTGACTTGGGATCCGATTTTGGCACTGTTAGCTCTCATTTACTGAAATCTATAATTTATTACAGCAAGCATATATGTATGGACTGACATGGATTTTTCATACTAAAATATTCTGAAATGATGTACTTTCACTAGTACTTGGTGGGCAGTAGCTTTGGTTACACTTTTCTCGCCATTTTCTCTCGATTTTGGTGATTTTTTTGTCATTTTCTGTAGTAAACAGCAAGCAGTTTTGAACTGTCTACAGTCTTCCAACCTGCATTATGGCGAGTTCGTCCACTGAACAAGCTATTTTCAACATCACTAAGGTTGATGGTACGAATTACTCTTATTCAAAGAGCCAGATTTGGCAGGTGTTGGCGCAAAAATCGCAGATCAAACCTTTGAGGTTGAGTGGGCATCCGCCTGCAACTATGCCAGATGAGGAATGGCTTGAACTTGATGAGTTATGCAAGTCCACTATTGTATTATCTCTCACAGAACAGGTTGATTACAATGTATTTGAGGAAGAACAGAGTGCATGGTAGTTATGGGATAAAATCAAGAATCTCTATGACAAGAACAGTCATGTGAGTCAGATGTATTGGTTGAAGCAGCTTATGGATCTACGCATGAAGGAGAATGTAACTATGTTTGCTCACTTGAGCCAGTTCCATGCTATACTCAAGAACTTGACTTCGCAGGACATCACTTTTACAGAGGATGTCACTCCTCTTTTCTTGCTTGGTACTCTTAATGAGTCATGGGATGTATTCCGCACTGCATTATGTACCTCTATTGCTACCTTGAAATTATCTGATGTTGAGAGTGCTCTTCTACAGGAAGAGGTTAATCGTAAGAATTTGGATGCCTCTCGTATGTCGCATGCTATGACAGTTAGAGGCAGGAATGATGGATATGGAAAGCATGGCAATGGCAGTGGCAGTGGCCGTGGACGGAATTCTCAGAAATGTCGGTCCAAGTCTCGTGGGAACACGTAGCAAATCCCGTGGCAGGAATGCAGATGTTACTTATCACCATTGTGGGAAAAAGGGCCATATTAGGCCACAATGCCATGAACTGCGCAATGAAAGCCACAAAGATAAGGAGAAAGACAAAGTGTAGGATAAGTCTTCTGATCGCAGCATAGTGCATGCAAAGTCCAGTGTTAAAATTGAAAAGATAAATGTTATACAGCCTAAGGATGTTGATGATGATGATTATATCCTTGCAGCTTCTTTTAGTGCTTCGCAGATGACAAAGATACACTCTATGTATGCACAGTGTTGGCTCTTGGACTCAGGTGCATCCTTTCATGTGATACCTTGCCGAGAGTGGTTTCATTCATACTGTACTGTTTCGGGTTCTGTGCGCTTGGGTGATGACAACTCTCTTGATATTGTGGGCATTGGTGATGTTAGGCTGCAGTTTCCTTCTGGCTGCAGTTTTGTTATGCAAGATCTACGTCATGTACCTACTTTGACATGCAGTCTCATGTCAGTTGGACAGCTTGATGACGCATGTTATCATGTATCTTTTGGAGACTCTACATGGAAGATCACTCGTGGTAGACTTGTGATTGCGAGAGGTGCCAAGGCTGGCAGCCTCTATCGCTTGATTGTATCAGCTTCTTCCCTTGATCATGTTTTGTCTATGGATTCTATCCCACATGTATCTCTTTGGCATGCCCGTTTGGGCCATATGTCTTTGAAAGGAATGAAAATGCTTTCTGGTTTGCAATACTTATCGCCCCTTGATTATGCATGTTTTGATTCATGTGAGCATTGTCTTGAAGGTAGGCAGACTAGGTCTACGCATAAGAAGTCTCGTAGGCCATGCATGAGTGAGCCCTTGGCATTGGTACATTCCGATGTTTGTGGGCCCATGCCTTGTCAGTCTATGGGTGGTGCCAAGTATTTTGTTACTTTCATAGATGATTTTTCACGGAAAGTTTAGGCTTATCCCATTAAGCTGAAATCCGATGTCTTGGCTGTGTTTCAGAGATGGCTTGCATTGGTTGAGAACCAATCTGAGTATAGGCTAAAATGCCTAAGTACAGATAATGGGGATGAGTATGTCTCACGTGCTTTTGGGTAGTTATGTGATGAGAGGGGTATTAAGCGTCAGTTGACTGCCCCCTACACCCGCCCAGAATGGTTTGGCTGAGCGGATGAATAGAACCATCCAAGAGCGTGTACATAGTATGCTTAGCCATGCAGACCTACTATAGAGCTTTTGGGTTGAGGCAGTTAATATAGCTATGCATATCATAAACAGATTGCCTTCTAGTGGTTTGGATTTCCAGGTTGCCGAGGAGGTATGGCCTCCCTCTTATGTGGATCTCCATATCTTTGGATGTAAGGCATTTTGCCATGTGTCCAAGGACAAGAGAAGTAAGCTGGATCCTAAGAGTGTCAAATGCATTTTCCTTGGTTATGGGGATGCAGGCGAGATGGGTTACTGTATCTGGGATCCGCAGGTGTGGAAAGTCATCCATAGTCATGATGTAGTCTTCCATGAAGACAAGTTGCATAGGCAGCCTGAGAGAGCTGTTGAGATCCGCAGGGTCATATTTCAGGAGGAGCCAAGAGCTCCCGCATAGCCAGTTGGACAGCCTATAGCTGCAGCAGATGCTCATGGTCAGGGTGTTGGATAGGCAGCTAGGCAGGCAACAGAGCCTGCCATGAGACAGTATAATAGAGACAGACGTCCACCTGATAGATTTCAGCCCTCGATGCATTATGTCTTGGTTACAGATGTAGGAGAGCCTTTCACTTATGATGAGACTATGCGCAGGGGTGACAGTCACTCTTGGGAGAGGGCTATGCAGTCTGAGATAGACTCCTTGCATAAGAATGACACTTGGGATTTGGTTTCCTTGCCTATGGGCAAGAAGGCTTTGCCATGCAAGTGGATGTATAAGCTGAAAAGCATCCCTGGATACCCCAAGTTGGCATACAAGGCTAGATTGGTAGCAAAGGCTTTTAAGCAAGAGTATGGTGTGGACTTTGATGAGTTCTTTTGTCCGGTGGTTAAGATGACCACCTGCGCTTAGTCTTGGCTTTGATTGCTCAGCTTGACTTGGATTTATACCAGATGGATGTCAAGACGGCTTTCTTACATGGGGACTTTCATGATGAGATTTATATGGAGCAGCCTAAGGGCTTTGCAGAACCTGGTAGGGAGCACCTAGTGTGCAAATTGAAGAAAAGTCTTTATGGCTTGAAACAGGCACATAGGGAGTGGTACCATAAGTTTGATGCCTTTATGCAGTCACAGGGCTACTGCAGGAGTGCTATGCATCCGTGTCTTTACACGAAGAAAGCCCGTGATGGTTCTTTATTGATTTTGGTCCTCTATGGGGATAATATGCTGATAGCAGGGAAAGCTCATGATGAGCTAGATGCTCTTAAGGCTCAGCTCAAGAAGAGCTTTGAGATGAAAGATCTGGGATAGGCCGCTCACATACTTGGTATGCACATTAGAGGCGACAGACATCAAGGACTCCTCTACTTGTTACGGAGGGAGTATATTCATAAAGTCCTTGAGGGCTTTCACATGCAGGACGTAAAGCCTATTGGCTGTCCATTGCCTTCTTATGTGAAGGTATCACATGCTGATTGTCCGCAAACAGATGAGTAGAGGGCCGAGATGGCCAAGATTCCCTATGCATCCATAGTGGGCAGTCTTATGTATGCCATGATAGCCACTCATCCAGATATTGCCTTTGTAGTTGGTGTTGTGGCATGCTATATGGCTACACCTGGCAAGAAGCATTGGGATGCCGTGAAGGGTATCATGAGGTACCTGAAGGGCATTATAGATATGTGCATATGCTATGGCAACCAGGATACAGGAGTCGTGGGGTACACTGACTATGATTATGCAGGACATGCAGATAGTAGGAAGTCCACTTCCAGCTATGTATTCATATATGCTGGAGGTGCTGTTTCTTGGATGTCCAGGGTGCAGAAATGCATGGCCCTTTCTACTACAGAGGCCGAGTATGTTGCAGCCACTGAGGCTTGCAAGGAGGCCATTTGGTTGGGTCGTTTGGTTGTTGCTGACCTTGGTATTGATAATATCCCTACATTGCATTCAGATTCTATGAGTGCTATTATGTTAGCCAAGAATCTGGTCTTCCATGCGAAGATGAAACACATTGAGGTGAGGTATCACTTCATACATGGGGTCGTTGAGGACAAGTCTGTTGATCTTGTCAAGATCCCGACTGACCAGAATCCTATAGATCTGCTCATGAAAAGCCTCTCTACAGAGCGCTTTGCCTTTCTCAAGAGGTTGATGGGCGTGGGATGAGATGACGTCTTTCCTCATCGTGTTGTATATGTGTACATGTTGTACTGTCTTTTTTCTTTTTCTTTTCACTCCTCACTAGGGCAGATTCACCTTTAAGTGGGAGGTTGCTGGGGTTAAAGGCGCCTCCGCCTAGCCGCCTGTGTATTACTACACTGACAGTCACCACCACTGCATAGTGCAAGTGGCGAGCGCCTATCACCATCACTTTATTCTTTATTCTTTTAGTGACAGTTTGAATAAAGAAAGGCCCGATCACACATTGTGACTGTTGGAGTTCCCATTTCTTGCCTCTCTCTTTCTTGCTCTTGCTCTCCCGCCATAGCTCTCGAGTGCAGGCTTCGATCCTTCTCACCTTTCATAGACCACCTCCCCCAGCTCCACCACCACCACACTAGCATTGCAAGCGTCGATGGAAGCCAAGCACAATGGCTCTTCATGAGATCGGCCATTACCATAAGACTACACACCTCCTGATACCAAAGGCTCCATTCCAAAAGCTAGTGCGTGAGATTATTTTGTCATACTCATTAAGAACAGTAGGAGGCACTTCCCAGATGGATCATGCTTGCAGCAACCTGATCGTTGGATTGCCCAAGCCCTCCTTGCACTAGAGAAAGCTGACAAAGCTTACCTCATCGACTTGTTTGGAGACTCGGTCTATGCAACAATACATGCAAGGAGAGTCACAATCACCGATAGGGATTTGCGGATAGTGAGGTGCTTTTGGGGATGGAAGGATAGTCCTTGCGGAGATCAACAACGATAGGGGTATACTACCAAAATATATATGGAATGTAGCTTCCAAAGAGATTTTGTAAAACCATGGTTGTAATGGATCCCATGTAAAATGTTATGAATATGAATACAAACTTTTTGGCAAGTCTTATTTTTGTTTATTCACTTGTTATTTGTTTTATTTATTTCTTTGAGTTATCCTTACATGTGTTCGAATGAATACATGTTGCACATGAACTCGAAAGAACTACGTATTAAATTTAGGGTATGAATCGTGTTGCGTATAAATTTGATAAATTAACATAACATTCAAGTAAAAAATAATAATAAACGATGCATATGACAAACTATATTGCACGTAAATCCAACAAATATCGATTTTCATTACTTCAAGAGAAGATTACAAATTACATTACATTGGTGATGAGATATCATTTGACACTAAGTACATCTACTCTCTCCTAGGCTTCTTTGAACTACACTTCCCATGGTCAGAGCTATTCTTGATCATAGGCAACAACACATTTTTCCCTAGTAGTTCCTACTTAATGACATTGGGGTCTTCAACACCAGTAACCATGCCACGGTCACCATGGAAAAACATTGCCTAGACCTAGTACTAGAGAATAAGTAGAGAAGCTTCGAACATTGAAGCAACACTACTTTCTCTAAGCTAGAGTTCATTGGGATGGTCTTGAAGGACCCATCCTTCGTTAGTGCCCTCAACTTCAAGAAGTTCTCAGCAAAATCCAGAGAGCATGTCTTATGGAATACAATAATGTTGCTCACAAGCTCATTGATATACTCCTTCAATGTCAAGTCCTACACTCTTCCTTGGCCACCAAATTGACCACCTTGTCTAGATGAAAATTCATCTATATAGACAATGTCCTACATCACACAAGGTCAGTGTCAAACTCACTATATATGGAGTGTGCTAAATATATATACATCAGATTCACGCAAAAATTTACTAGTAGTGCCTCTAGGGCATTGGGAGCATGGAGAAATTTTTTTGTCGAGATTGGGCCCCTAGAGTCGCCCTACGATCGAAGGCTCGCATCTAGGGGACTTGAATCTGCCCCCAGAGCAACCCTGGTCTCGAAGGCTCGCATTTGGGGACCTGAATTTGCAGATTCAAGGCCCCTAGATGCGAGCCTCTAGTCATAAGGCTACTCTGGGGGCCCAATCTTGGAAAAAAAATTTCTCCATGCTCTTGATGCCCTAAAGGCCCTACTAGTAAATTTTTGCACGAATCCGCACATTACCTTTACATCATCTATCTACTGCTGTAATGAAGCATCCAGGTCTGCTCTTGCAACTGGGCCACCCTCGTCCCTCTCTTGGGAAGGTAATGCATAGTCGGGTTGAGGTCCAAAAATGATTTATTGCAACCATTCAAACTCCTCATCTAAGATCTCATATTGTGGCACCACATTCTCAATCTGCTCTTGGATGCTCACAATGGCAAAGATGCCATCGACACTCGTGCCATCATATCGAGCCACCATATCAATATGTGCTGGGGCATCTTGTATATCAAAATCTATCAAATCATCATGTGCGTCACACACCATGATACAATATAGTTCTTCTCTTAGCTTCAAAATTTCTAGTACATCCTACATAAGTAAATATTCCACCCCCTCGATGACGATAGCATGGAGAGAAGCAAGGGGTGGCTCATCGCTTCTTGGCATCTCATCAGGGTAAAGAGGTGAGCACACAATGGCCAAGCTTTTTGCAGCCTCTACTCTCGGATCAAGTGTGATCTCCTTAGGCTTCCTCTCAAAATACTCTAGTTGTGGCAAGAGGGTGTGTCGATGTCTTCCTCACTATCCTCTTGCATCTCAATGCACAAAAAATACATAGCAAATGCTACATTACACTTGATGAGATCCATCATGGTGTGGTCCTGGGATAAGATGGGCACTTCTTTGGCGCGGAGATGATGGCCCCCCACATGCACGAGGGCTCGATTTATTACCTTTGCATGGCTTGATCTAGCATGTAAACTATATAAGAAATCTATGGGGACCCATCTAAGAGCAAGGTCCGGAATAGAGCATGTGAGAGGGTTTGCCGCATCACAAAATGATGCCACTATACTACTAGAGCTAGGGTCTATGGCAGAAAACGAGCTCTCTAGACTCAAGGTCGTGCAAAACGTAGGGTATTTGTAGTCTCCTATGTGTGTGTATAGGGTGTGGAGCTAATCCATGCAGCGAAGGCAGGAGTGGTAGCCATGGCACACAAAGAGAGAAGGAAGAAGAGCACAAGTGTAAGTAGAGAATGAAAGTGAAAATGAGTTTGGAGTTATAGCTTTTATGTATCTAGGGGTTTTAAATAAAGGTTCTTTTTTAACCCTAAAGTTTCAAATTAAAACTCTTACCTTAGTTTCTTTATTTCAATACTTTGAAGTAACCATTAAAATTACTCATCAAGACAAATGCTTTGTTCTACATTATTATATCCTTGAATATACTTGGATCGCTGAGTATATTCAAGTCCAACTACAGAAAATATAGAAAACTTTTAAGAAAGACCTTCAAAATCCCTTGGATCCAATTTAATATTTAATTTTAAGAAATAAGTAGAAGAGATGAGCTACAATATATCATTATGCAAAGACAATATTGCATAGATTATAGAACTCCAGCTTGCAATTTAATTATGATTTTAACCAACATGATTGGCTAATTACAGTATGTATTATCACATGCTTGGATCACAGTAAATTAAGATTATCTAAATTGAAAGTACTCAGAAGTTTAAAAAAAGTTTATATTCGTTCTTTATTTAAAAAAATTACAAGGATTCCACTATCTCAAGGATATGTGGAGAAGCACATTATTTACATGTCATGGATTGCTCACTACGAATCATGAATTTTCTATTATCTAACTTGAAATAGAAGTTGCAAAGGGGCTCATTGGACATTAATTGGATTTCTTGTCTCAGAAAAGAAATGGGCCAATGGCTCTCTACTCTGACCACAAAAGGATTATGACCATTCCATAAGATAACCACATCTATGAGAGCTGTATGTGGCTCATCTCAAGTATCTTGATCCAAGCTGATCCACTCCCCTTGCAAAAGTCACCATCTTCTATATCGAAAGCGAATGCACAGATTTTTTCTAGCAATGAAATACCTATAATAAAAACAAAAATAATGGTAAGTAAATGCAAATAACACAACAATTCATCTAAGCAAGACCTATGCCAAGTAAATCAAGGCATTCAAAGTAGTAAAAAAGATTTACCTGAATGTGAGATCAGATTGGTTGATCCTACACTCAATCGTCTCATCAAAATGTGTTCTTTTGACTTGCCAAGACTCACCCAATAGCTGACTCATCCATTCCTCAGATGGACACTTGCATTGATAAAAAATCTTTGTTTTCTTCATAACATCACATGAACCAAACAGATGTACAAACAATGAGAATGGAATAAACCAACTAAGGTGCACATCTTTGGATCCTGTGGTGGATTTCATAGTGCTATTGATGTCAGACTTTATCTTGGACTTACATGCTCTTGACAACTCCAGGATCCTGTGGTGGATTTCATAGTGCTATTGATGTCAGACTTTATCTTGGACTTACATGCTCTTGACAACTCCAAGCTACCAATCAACCATTCACCACTAGATAGTGGCGGCAATGGGACATGCTGCAATCTTTGGCTTTCTACTACATACAATGAATTATTTAAAAATATATTTTGAGTTGCAAGTTGACTTGCAAAGTTATTATCATAGATCAAAGAACCTATGTCTTCATGCCAAACATCTACCTTGTCGCTCAAACATTCCACATTCTGCCATTCATGCAAAGTTGATGGATATAGAGCTGTCAGTAAAACAAGATTGAATTAGAACACTGCAAAGATTTTTAAAAACAACTTTATGAAAAAGAATAAACAATGATAAAATTTTAAAATTTACTTTTTAAAAATAATTTACAATGTAGCTCTTGTCGTGTGCAGAGATTTGTTTGTGCATTTAAACATGTTGGATCAACACTTTTGTTACTGTATTTGTTCCATTAAACACTTTTTTGAACTCTAAAATTCTACCTTTTCAATGTTTGCTAGGGTTTGCAACATCCTTACGCCTGACCTTGAAACTCCCTCGAGTACTTGAGTGCATCAAAATCCAATTACTACCACTATCTTTCCTATTGAAGACCTTCATTGCAAGTATGTTATTGATGGTTTTTCTCAGTGAAGACATCTATAATAACCAAATAGAAAAGTTACCTATCAGCATGTGTATAATTTGCAAATGTTCTCTCCAAATGAAATGAAATTTACATGGAGCAATTAAAAAAAACATTGTACCTATAATTATTTTGACAAAGAAGCCAAGAGATGTTGAACAAGAAGTTGACTTATAACAAGACCATTGTTCCTTCACTGACAAATTCCTAGAGTACAAAAACAAAAGAAATATTGATTCAAAGCATACATATAACTTACATAGGCTTTGTCCAAATGAGTTGAAACTTAACCATGGAGCAACAGAAAAAAGTGAAAATATACCTGTGGCTCTCTTTGCAAAGAAGCCCAAAGATGTTGAAGAAGTTGAGTTTTTAAAAAATCATTGTTCTCCACCCTCGAAGACTCTTGGAGTAAAAAACAAAGAAAAGCTCAATATGCATATAGCTTGCATACATTTTGTCAAAACGAGATAAAATTTAACTATGGATCAACAAAAAAACAAGAGAACATACATGTAACTTTGTTTATAAAGAAACCGTAAGATGTTGAAGAAGAAGTTGAGTGTTCAAAAGATCATTGTTCTTGACTGTAAGAGACTACTAGAGTACCAAAACAAAAGAAATTACATGTCAGAGAATGCATATAACTTGCACAGGTTTTGTCCAAACAAGATAAAACTTTACCATAGAGCATCCATGGAAGAGAACAATATACCTGTAAAGTTTTGTGAAGAAAATCTTAGGGCTTTGGTAGAACAAGCTCTGCTCTCATAAAACATGTGAAACTCACTCTGCATTTGTGTAGAGGAAATGAAATTTCACAGGGTTACAGATAGGGCAAGCAACAATGAGGTTGTAAGATTTTGTCAAGAAAGAAGAAGTGGGGAAAGAGATATGATAAATTTGAGTTCCGCCTAAGGAAGAGGGGGGAACTAGAAAGGGGAGAAATGAAAAGTCAAACATAAAAAAATAAGAAAATGAAAATTCGAGTCACAAACTTCCAAGAAGTGTCAGCATTGTATTTCCCATATTTCCCCTTATTATATGGGTGAGGGAAGATTTGAGCCAAGATATGGCTAGAAGATTCAAGTTACATGAATCTGGAATCCTAGCTCTCTCATTGGTTAGGCCTATATTTGTTTATTCACTCCTTAAGGGGCAAAAAAGAGAGTCCATATTTCTCCTAATGGCATGGCATACAATGCAAGCTCACATATTAAGTCTCCCTCTCGGAGCTTGACATGGCTCACACTATGCTACTCATAATAAAGCTATGGAAATCTCTTACTAAGAACCCCTTCTCAAGGCATTCCATGGAGTTAGACCTACCATTTTTCACCTACAAGTCTTTGGGAGTCATGTGTATACACATACTCCTAATGACAAGATGGGTAAGGTCATGCCCTAAGAAAAGCTCTTGATTTTTCTAGGCTAGACTTTTGAAGCTAAATCTTAGTGGTTGTTTTTTATTCAAATGGTAACATTACAAGGAGAGATGTTGTCTAAGAGGCACATTGTGTAGCCCCTTTCACAAGCCAATTTCTTTCAGCCTATCCCTCAATCTATATTACCTAATATCATGTCACCTTGGCTGACCTCCTTTTTTACCTTGACTTGCTTGTAGATTCTTTGACTCCCATGACTCCTCCCAAGGACCTCATTGGTATTAGTAGACCATGCAAGTTTCAAGGATCCTTCCATTGAATTTCCCCTCATAGAGGGACCAAGAAGATCTACTAGGCTTGTGCCAACTACTTCATTTGTATCTATCTCTGTGACAAACTACATAGCATACTCTAAATTGACTAGTTATAGCAAAAGACTCTAAAGAAACCCCAATGTCAAGAGGCCATGCAGAAGAATATTGAGAGCATTGATTGGAATAGAACATGGACCTAAGAAATCATTTGGGCCATAAGAAATTCATTAGGACCAAGTGGATATTTTACACTAAATTGAAATTTGATGGAACTTTGAATAAACACAAGGCTTGCCTTGTGGTATAAGCATTTTTATAGACACAAGACACTGATTATGTCTATAACAAGGTGAGAACATATTTGAAATCATTCCATGTATTAATATCCTTGGCTGTCCATCATAGACTGCCCATCATGGATTGCCCATCTATCATATGGACATCAAAAGGACCTGTCCAAATTTTTATTTAGGCGAGGAAGTCTATGTCGAGTGACCTCTTGGTTTTTCTCTTTCAAACCATAAATCTTATATCTTTTGCTTGTCAAAAGTCCTTTAAATGCTAAATCAAGCATGTTGTTCCTAGTTCCATAGAATGAATGAGTTTCTCGAATCACATGGTTTACATTCTACCTATTACAACCCAAATTTATACATAAAAACCACTTTATAAGAGATCAACCACCACAATCTATTATATGTTAATGATCAATTGATTGTGAGCTCAAATTCTATTCCTAGCATATATAAAGGTCAAACTCGCCTCCACATTCAAAATGATTGATCTTAGTTAGCTATTGTATTTCTTAGGTATAGAGGTTGTTCGTTAGGGACAGTGGGATCTTTGTGTCCAACAAAAATGTTCCATTTAGTTAGTAGGTTAGTATTGCCATAGATCAAACATAGCTTATAGCCACATCTTTGATCCTACTCAAAAGCTTTCTAAGGATCCTCATGCACAAATCTTTTATGAGTATTTGAGTATACCTGTTGATCTATGGTGGAAAAACAAAATCCTAGGGGATTTATTACCATGTTTTAGTAGTGAAATGTATAAATACACTTAGGACAATTGGGGCACTTTTTCTCTCTCTAGGGGTTTTTTCCCCTGGCCTTATATATATGACTATTCTCTTTTGGATATACTTAAGTCTTGTAAATCTTCTCTACTAACACTATTAGTTGTGTTCTCTTAAGCTTCTTCTTCTTGAAGTTATGTATGTGCATTCCTACAACACTAAATCCAAAAAAAAAACCTAATACAAACCATAATGTATATAACATAAAACTTTGAATAGAGAGTTGATTCTTGTGTGTGTGTGCCTGTTTGGAGCTTGAACTCTTCTTTTTCCTCCTTGTCTATTTTCTTCTTTAACATTGATTGAGATTGAGGGAGAGAGTGTGTGAAAGTGAGAGCTTGAGTGAGGCTTTTGGAGAGTGAAATCCCTTTTCTTCTTTCGCTTTCCTTCTCATCTTCCCCATTGGCTTCCATAGGTTAAACAATGAGAGAGAGAGAGAGAGAGAGAGAGAGAGAGAGAGAGAGAGAGAGAGAGAGAGAGAGAGAGGACTGTTTAGAGAAGCTCTTTTCCATCCTTTTCTTCTATTTCTTTTTTGAAATATTCTCCTCTCAGTCATTGGAGCTACATGGAGTGGATCAAAATGAAATTCATAGAGAAAGTAGATCAAAGTACACCACATGGATTGTGAGGCCATCATCAAACCTCCTAAGGAATTTGGAGTATAATTTAGAAAAGATAGTTATGTGAGTATACTACACCTCTCAAGTTGCTTGCTTTTCTTTCTTGCATAAAAAAGTGTGAGACGAGAACTAGATGGCTTGGAGCTAGGGTACAAGACAACTAGGTGAGAAATAGTTGAGTCGAGAGTGAGTTGAACTCACCCTACATAGCTTGCATGTACTTTGGGTTCCTAGTGTATGGCATTTGTTTGATCAAATTCACATTATGGCATTCATTTTATTGACTTGGCATTAGGTGCCATCATGATAGCATGTGTTACAATATTAGTTGGAATCCCTTTCGTATCTAAAGAAGTCTAGGTAAATACATTCTTGAACTCCTTGAGAAGGTTTATCCAGCATTGTTGGTTGTTAGTGAGCTCCTTGATAGAGTATATAAGTTTAGGTAACTCACCTCACTCCTTAATATTCATCTCCTTCACCTTGTTTGAGCCCTCAATTCATAAATTTGTTGGCCTTTGATTCTCTCTTAGCATTGAACATTCTAAAGGCCCAATCTCCTTTCTTGAATTTGTGAAGCATCTAAGGAAATCTTACAACTTTTTTTATTCTCTACTTTATTTGACTTCTTTGAGATCCTTTCTCTTATTCTCTCTTGTCTTGGCTTGTTGTAAGTGGACTAGTAAATCCCCTTTTGACTTCTTGGCACATTGGTATTGCTTTCATTAATATTGCCTTTTTTCATTCTCAAGAGGTAGAAAATGATTATTTTTCTAAGGAAACTCGTTCTCTTAGACTTTTACATCAAAGAGATGTACATCATCCACTATGTTTGTTCTCACTTCATCATGGTCTATGACCTTAATGGCTCAAGTTAGTCTAAATTAATATTCAACTTTATGACTCCGTCCATGGTCCATGGATAGGAAAGTTTGGATCTTCTTCAAGCTACATATCTACTTATATTTTCTTAATCAGTTACCATCTATTACCAAAAGAGAGTTGTATTTTGGATGCTTAAGGAAATTTTCGCATAAACTAGTAATATTTCCATGTCTATACTAGTCATGACTGCATAGTTCTAGCAAGAGCCAAGGCCATGAATTTGAGTCCATTTTAAGTCATTCAATTCTAATATATTTTCTAGAGGCCTTATTTAATCTAACAGGTTGACTTTAAGCCTTTTTTAAAGCTTTTCCAAGGGTTGATCTAGTTGCTATTAGGAATTTGATAGGACATATTATCACTTAGGTCATATTGTTAGATATGATCAATGCCCCACCCTCATTAGGTGCTACCAATGATCCATGGTGCTCAAAGTTGTAAGGCCCCCATTATGAGGAGAAGCCAAATGTGAGCCCGGACATTGGTTGAGTCCTGACTTGTATATCAGATGAGGTCTATGTGACCGGATGGCAAAAAGGTGACTGTTGTGGGTCTAATCTTTGGGTTAGACGGAGTGGTTAAGCTGGTAGCAACTCGAGGCACATTGCATTGAGTTGCGTGGTAAGGGAGTTAAAAGGGGCCCCTATTGTGGGGTCCGGGGGCCGCGGAAGCGGCCCCTGGCTGGGGGGTCCCAGGGGGGCCAGCGGCCCCCCTGGCGGGGGTCCGGGGGCAGCGCCCCCGGCCCGATGGTAAAGGGAATATTCCCTGGAATATTCCCTGGCCGACTAGTGGAGGCTCATATGGTAGGTCGGTCAGCAGGCCGACCTAACGACCTTCGCGGGCTATAAAAGCTAAACCCCTTCGCAGCCATCACACACTCATCTTTCACCCAGTCAGAGTTGTTGTTCCAGCTAGCCTTAAGCTCTTCACCTATCTTCTGTCTAGATCGCCATCTAAGCTTCACACAGTGGAAGCGCACGGGTGGACAGAGCCATCTTTGTATCAGTTGTTTGGAGTTAAAGAATTTTACTGATTCTCCTCTTATCTGTTGTGTACTCTCTATCTCTTTCTCAGATTCTGTTCGCTGCGCCGTGTAATATTTTACATGGTATCAGAGCCCAGGGGGCTCTAGAGATCGGAGAGCGTGCAAGAGGCAAAGGCTTCGACAGCAAAGAGAAACGATGTCGACTCCGGGAAGCAGTTCTGGCGCATCAGGAAGCGGTGCAGGAGGTGGTGCTGCTGTGCCGGCTATTCAAACACTGAGGATTCGTCCACCAACCTTCAGCGAAGGCAAGTTAGATGGTACAAACTACACCTTGTGGAAGTTCAAAATTACAACTATCCTTGATTCTTATGAGCTTCTGGAGACTGTGCTGGGGACTGACGCAGAACCACAGCCTACCCCCGACCCATCAAATCCTAGTGTGATGATTCCTCCGAATGCAGATCTTCTACGAGCTTGGAAACGAAGGAATGCAGATGCATTGTGTGCCTTAGTTACAAGCTGTTCTGACAGTGTTTTGACTCTGATTCAGCATACAACCAAAGCGTCAGAGGCTTGGAATGTACTAAGGAGTCAGTATGAAACACGAAACCAAACAAGGATTCAAAACTTGGAGAATCAACTAGCAGCGGAGAAGTTTGCTGAAGGAGAGACGGTTGAAGCATTCATCACTCGGATTAAGAATCTGCGCGACCAGATGGCTGGCGCTGGGATACAAAAGACTAGCGAAGAGCTAGCTCGGAGGTGTCTTCGGATTTGTCCACAAAAGTTTGATGGACTAGTAACTGCCCTTAATACTCAGGTGAGACCTCAAGCTTTGACTTTTGAGGAGTTTTGTGCATTATTAATGGAGGAGGAGTTGAGGCTGAAAGCCCGAGAAGGAAGCAACAATGGAGATGCTGCATTCTCTGCCAATGCAAAAGGCAAAGGTGTTTCCTCCACCAAAAATGATGGTGACAAAAAGAAAAAGGGCGGCAAGAAGAAGTTTCAAGGAGAGTGCTTCTACTGTAAGAAGAAAGGACATGCAATTGCAGATTGTCGTGTCAAGAAGGCAGATGAAAAGAATGGTACCCTTAAAACTAAAGGGAAAGAGACAGCCAATACGGCTGAAGCAGAGTTGGAATTATTCATGGCGACCATTGAGGAAGTGTGCTCCTCGGCGCAAGAAGAATCTACCACTGACTCTTGGGTGTTGGATAGTGGGGCCTCCCGTCACATGACCAACAAGAAAGGTCTATACAGTTCTATGCAGCCTCTACAAGAATCCATCACTGTGACGGTTGGAAATGATGCTAAATGCCCTGCTGCGGGCACAGGTACTATTTCTTTTGTTGCTGCAAATGGTGAAGTCAAAAAGCTTTCAAATGTGTTGTATGTTCCCGAAATCAGGAGAAATCTCTTATCAGTTGCTGCCATAACTGATCTTGGTCATGAAGTGAGGTTCAAGAAGACAGGTGCAGAAATTATTGATAGTGCTGGCACAATTGTTGGCAAAGGAGAAAGAAGGAACAACCTGTATGAGCTAAGTGCTCTTACAGCCACCGCTGGAGTGGGCACAAGTAAGCTTTGGCATGAAAGGTTTGGACACATCGGATTTGCAGTATTGAAGGAGATGCAAAAGCAAGGTATGGTTGCTCACCTACCTACAATAACTGAATTGAAGGAACCATGTGAAGCTTGTATGATGGGCAAGCAACAGAGAAAGGCATTTCCACAAGAAAGCAAGAATAGAGCACATGCTCCTCTAGAGTTGGTGCATGCTGACTTGTGTGGTAAGATGCCTACACAGGCCTTGGGGGGATCTTCTTATTTTATGTTGATTGTCGATGACTACAGTAGGAAGATGTGGGTGTACTTCCTTCGTGATAAGGCTCAAGCTTTTGGTAAGTTTAAAGAATGGCTAATACTTGTTGAGAATGAAACGGGGAATAGTGTGAAGAAATTTAGAACAGATGGTGGTGGTGAGTTCAACTCAAAGGAGTTTGAAGGCTTTTGCAAGAGCAAAGGGATCAAGCATCAATTGACGACGCCTCACACACCTCAGCAGAATGGTGTTGTGGAACGCAGGAATCGTACCATTGTGGAGATGGCAAGATGCATGCTAAAGGGCAAGGGATTGCCTAACCATTTTTGGGCTGAAGCTGTTAATACTGCAGTCTACATTCTAAATCGGAGCTACACAAAGGCTCTCAAGGGAAAAACACCTCATGAGGCTTACACTGGTAAGAAACCATCTGTTTCACATTTCAGAATTTTTGGATGTGAATGTTATGCACATGTTCCAGATGAGAAGAGAAACAAGTTACAACCAAAAAGCAGAAAATGTATCTTCTTGGGTTATAGTGATGAGCAGAAGGCTTACAAGTTATATGACCAAGAGGCAAAGAAGATCATTGCGAGCCGTGATGTTGTGTTCAAGGAGGAGCCGCATACAGTGGAGGAGGAGAAGGCAAGGTCTTCCACTTTATCATCAAGCGAAGAAGTAGTCCACTATGAACCTGTCCCGAGAGCTATCCCTATCCTTAAGGAGGAGGAAGCATCATCTTCAGATGATGAGGAAAAAGTTCACCAACCTGACATCACCCCACCGGAAAAGCCATTGCCGCGCTGGGTGAAGCAGCTCTATGACCACAATAATCCTAGGCCTGCATCTGTTGAGGAGAAGGCAGACGGACCAAGGAGGTCTCAGAGAATAGAGGAGCAAAGGAGGGCTTCTGCTCACATAGTCAACATGGCCTTGATGGTTGAGATTATGAGAGAAGTAAAGGAGCCAACTGACTTAGAAGAAGCACTTGCAGATCCATCATGGAAGGCTGCTATGCAGGCGGAGTATGACAGCATAATGAAGAATGACACTTGGGAGCTAGTGGATCGGCCAGCAAAGCGGAAGATTATTGGCACCAAGTGGATCTGGAAGGTAAAGTACAAGGCTGATGGTACCTTAGAAAAGTACAAAGCTAGACTGGTTGCCCAAGGATTTTCACAAGTTGAAGGGTTTGATTTTCAAGAGTCATTTGCCCCAACTGCCAGAATGACCACTATTCGCACGGTACTTGCAGTGGCTGCCCACAAGAAGTGGCCAATGTACCAAATGGATGTTAAGTCAGCGTTCTTAAATGGTGACCTCAAGGAGGAGGTGTACGTGGCTCAGCCACCAGGGTTTGAGGCCCCCCATTCTGAGAACAAAGTGTGTAAACTGAAGAAGGCATTGTATGGGCTGAAACAAGCCCCCAGAGCATGGTACCAGCGGATAGATAGGTTCTTTTTAAACCTAAACTTCAAAAGATGTGCCTCAGATGCTAACTTGTATGTTTACAGGGATGGTAAAAAGTCTGTAGTGATTGTCCTATATGTGGACGACCTTCTTATTACAAGTGACTATGAAGATATGATCAACCAAACTCGAAAGGCTTTGAGTTTTGAGTTTGAAATGACAGACTTGGGCTTGCTGCACTATTGTTTGGGGATTGAAGTCTGGCAAGAGCCAGGAAAGATCTTCATCTCTCAGAAGAAGTATGCATGGGAGATCTTGAAGGCATTTGGCATGACCGAGTGCAAGGAGATAGCTACACCTATGGAGGTGAATGTAAAGTTATCCGTTGAGGATACATCAGCACTAGCAGACATTGGGAGGTATAGGAGGTTGGTCGGCAGTCTAATCTACTTGTGTAACACCAGACCAGATATCAGTTTTGCTGTTGGTGTTTTGAGCAGGTTCTCAAACAAACCTCATGAGAGTCATTGGAAGGCTGGGATGCGGGTGCTCAGATACTTGAAGAAAACTCTTGACTATGGTATCACATACAGTTTCGGAACTTCTCTTGTGGGGAACTGTGACTCAGATTGGGCAGGAGACATTGATTCCAGGAAGTCAGTTTCTGGTTATTGTTTCTCTTTGGGTTCAGGAATTTTCTCTTGGATTAGTAAGAAGCAACCAACAGTGGCATTGTCTTCTACCGAAGCAGAGTACAAGGCAGCTTGTTTTGCTGCATGTGAGGCCGTATGGTTGAGAAGGATTCTATGGCATATGGGAGTGCAGGATGAAGAACCAACTGTGCTGAGATGTGACAATCAGAGTTGCATCGCCATTGCCAAAAATCCAGTGTTTCATGCACGCACCAAACATATAGAGATCCAGTATCACTATGTGCGTGATTTGATGGAGGATGGGATAGTGGAATTGGTCTACTGTCCAACAGAGGAGAATGGAGCAGATATCTTCACCAAAGCACTTACGAAGGATCTGCTTCAAGTTCATCTTCAGAGACTCGGCATTGGGCCGAGGAGATAGTTCACCTATGGGTGGACATTGAGGGGGGGTGTTAGATATGATCAATGCCCCACCCTCATTAGGTGCTACCAATGATCCATGGTGCTCAAAGTTGTAAGGCCCCCATTATGAGGAGAAGCCAAATGTGAGCCCGGACATTGGTTGAGTCCTGACTTGTATATCAGATGAGGTCTATGTGACCGGATGGCAAAAAGGTGACTGTTGTGGGTCTAATCTTTGGGTTAGACGGAGTGGTTAAGCTGGTAGCAACTCGAGGCACATTGCATTGAGTTGCGTGGTAAGGGAGTTAAAAGGGGCCCCTATTGTGGGGTCCGGGGGCCGCGGAAGCGGCCCCTGGCTGGGGGGTCCCAGGGGGGCCAGCGGCCCCCCTGGCGGGGGTCCGGGGGCAGCGCCCCCGGCCCGATGGTAAAGGGAATATTCCCTGGAATATTCCCTGGCCGACTAGTGGAGGCTCATATGGTAGGTCGGTCAGCAGGCCGACCTAACGACCTTCGCGGGCTATAAAAGCTAAACCCCTTCGCAGCCATCACACACTCATCTTTCACCCAGTCAGAGTTGTTGTTCCAGCTAGCCTTAAGCTCTTCACCTATCTTCTGTCTAGATCGCCATCTAAGCTTCACACAGTGGAAGCGCACGGGTGGACAGAGCCATCTTTGTATCAGTTGTTTGGAGTTAAAGAATTTTACTGATTCTCCTCTTATCTGTTGTGTACTCTCTATCTCTTTCTCAGATTCTGTTCGCTGCGCCGTGTAATATTTTACACATATATGTTCCTCTCATCATTAATATTTAAATGCTCTATACATCACTTTCAATATCAATTTCCTCCCCTTACTAACGTGATTTTGACATTGCCCCCCTCCCCCCACTTTTGACCCTACGTGTAAAAAAGAGAAATAAAAGCTAACAATAAAAAATTAATAAAAAAGAAAGGTTGAGAGCCATTCCTATTCCCTCTCCATGTGGACCCCACCCCTCCATCAATCCTATGGGATGTGAATGGTGTTGTTTGTGAAAATATGTTTGAGAGACTACTATATGTGAAAATATGTTGAGAGACTACTATATGAGTGGGTACATTACCATCACATACTTGCACTCTTTGCTATCATTATTTTTGTTAGCCTTCTACCTATTAGGATATAGGTGGCTAACTTCAACTCTTGTAATGATTTGTGAAAAATGACTCTAGGGTAGCGAGGATATGTATCCAATCTTCCTCATCTTCAAGAGAAGGAATGTATCTTTTTATTGGATTAGAAGGCATGGTATAGTCTTTCTCTTACCATAGGATTCTAGATATGTTACTAAGATTGAGAGAAGTCTTCCATGTTTCCATCTTGACTCTCATTACTATGGTTTATTTCCAAGGAATACAAGATTGTTCTCCTAGTACTATGTTGGTTGAAAATCTCCATTGCATGGTCTTCCCAAAACTAGATTGTAATCAAGTCCTTTCATGATACCAAAATTAATTGTGAACAATACACAATGATGATATATTAGTCCATGAGCACATTTGCATGTCTAACCTCACAAACTAATATAAACTAATACCAATTAAAGTGCATATACTTGATAGTTGTATTTTCCCATTTTAGTGAAGTCTTTAGACATCATATCTAGTTATGAGATTAGTACTTTGTATTAACCTACATCCCTTACCTTAGTCTTGGATAGTTCATTTAGTTTCTCATGTGAATGGAATTTAGAAGTCATATGATTAGTGGTTTATGTTGTTAGAATAGGCATGGCTTGAAGAGGCATTGTTATTCTCTATTCTTGTTGCTTATGTTGTATGAGATTATGAGACTTGATCATGGAAATATACTTTGATAGTTTGCACCCTGTTTCATCATTTCTTTCTATATATTAGTTCATTAATATTCTCTATTTCTTCTCTCTCTAATGCTATTCTTTCTATCTATGTTCATTTCCTCATGCAATAGAGTAGTTTTTCTTGCAATGCCTTATCAAAGTTTGCTATAATTCTTCATATAACAAAGCAATCCTCTTATGCATTCTACATAGACTTGAGGATGTAATACTTTGGTGATCCTACCATTGCTACCCTGAATCTCCAATTTAAAACTCAATTAAACACAACTCTATTTCATTGGTAGAAATCTAATTTTTTTGTAAATCCATGACATAGAATGATGTAGTTCAAAGGGTTAATTTTGTATTTCTATTTGTATGTCAAAGAATTATTCTATCTATCAAATGTCATCTTGGCAAGGAATAAATCCAGAGAATTAAGGATTTGTTTTAGCAAGAAATAAATAGTTGGAGTCATTGTAAGATTAAGAAAGAGTAGAATCATCCACAATGTTGGATGAGGAAGGAGATGCAATGTACCTCTATAGTATATCATTCTCCTACTAGTTCTACAAAAGAAGAGGAACCAAAATTCCTCTTACCCAAATTTAGATTACTCCTTTTCATTAAGTGTTTGAGAGATTGTAGCATATAGTATTGGATAGTGCTGTCTTGTTTCAGACTTTTATAGTGGCAACAATGACTTTCAATCTCTTATCTATATTTAGAAGGCCAAAAAGATAGCTCATAATGAATCCAAATCAACCAACTAACCCTAAGATTAGGGCTTTTAAGTTTTCTAGGAAGAAGTAGAAAGATCCCAATTGCCATGTAGCCTAGTTTGAGACAAGATGGCTTGCTAGTGTCTTCAATAACATGCATGGGGATCAATTCAAACGTCAACATTTTGTTGCAATCTTTAAGGGTCAAGCTATGTATTATATAGAACAATGGTATATTTTTCTACTTATGATGCACTCAAAATTATATTTTAAAGTAGATTTAGAAAACATGGAGCAACCACATATGTGTTAAGAAGTTAAAACAAATCGAGTAAAAATCTATACTTGTGTAAGACTATGAACAAAGTTTAAGAACATGCTAAATAGATTGGATGTTGTCGATAGATTGCTATTGGACATGCAAACTTCCTATTTTGTGAAGGGTCTAGACAAGAACATTGCAAGGTAATTGTTAACATTGAATTCTAGGCAAATGCCAGTATAGATGACATAGACAAGGAGAGACCAACTGTTACACAAGTGAATTAGGTTCCAAGATGGAAGCTTGGACTCATAAAGACAATCTTGTGTAATGGATTGACAATGGCAAAGACACTAAGTGAAAGTACAAAGCATCATGATATTGTATTCATTCCATATGAAAAGTGATAGTCAAGTACAATTCTTTATAGTTGTTGGTGGATGGGTACAGTTTTCCCTTTCTGTGAATATGGGATTCCTGTAGCCTGCATGTCTTCATCCCAAACTGCCTCATACAAAGAGGCTACATTAGGTGTGATTGCTAATATCTCAATTAAACACCAGAGGCTATCGCAAAAAAGGCTAAGTGTGGGTACCACAAACATGATGGACATCCAGAGGCTGTAGCAGGGGCCTTACAAAGGCTGTAGTACAAGGCTACATGAGGAGTTTTACAAGCTTATGATAAAGACATTTGGGCTAGACATTACAAGGCTACATGAGGAGTTTTACAAGCTTATGTTCAAGACATTTGGGCTAGACATTACAAGGCTAAGAAAGTCAGTAAAAAATAGGATCAAGGACCGTGAGGCCCTTGCAGTTTTTAGCATTTCTTTTGACATAGATCTTCGATTCATTGCAATTCTTCTTGTCTAGCTTCCTATACTTGTACTTCACTTTGTTTGCCACTTCAAAGTCTTCATGATTTTTTTGCTTCTTCTTCTTATTCTTGTTCTTTTGGTTCTCTTGATCTACTTCTTCATTGACTTTGCTTGCACCAGCTGCATCAATCTTTATGTCCATATCCCCCCCAAGCAAAGGTATCATCATCTTTGAGGCAGCAAAAATGTCTTCAAAATCTTCAAATAAATTCATCGATTGCTCTTCAAAACAAGTAAATCCATCCATCCCTGCAAGTGGAATAAACAAGTCTTCCATGTAGTTGAATTGAGCAACAAGAGTAATGTTAATCTTCATGAGAAGCATCTTCATAAAAGACTTGATTTTGGTCATTCCCATGATGGAAATTAGCTTCAAATGACTGAGAACAACCAGCAATGAGTTGATCTTTGTATGTGTCAAAAGACACAAGCAATGGCAATGAAGTATCAAAAGATACTAGTTTGAAATTTGATGTTTGTTGCTTGAGTTTGACTTGATGATCTTCAAAAACTCTTCATAGCTTCCCCTCCTTGCTAATTTGATGGTTGAATACTTGTTGAAAACTTTAGATTAGAGTGGCATTGGCTTGGTTTAAGTGGCAAGAGAGAGAAAAGGAAGGAAAAATGAGCTTGAAGGTAAGTGGCTATGGCTGTCTTGTCAAAACAGGGACTAGTGACTGGTAAATGAGCTCCCACGAGCTCCACAGGTCAAACCCTTAAAGATGAGTACCCTCAAATCTGCTCAAAACCTTTAAGATGAGTACCCTCACTAATAGGTCTAACTCCCCCTAAGAGGGTTTGTATTGATTTTTCCCGAGTTGAGAGATCTAAGCCTTCAAAGTGGTTGCTATCAAAACTGTGTCTAGATTTGGAAAAATGCAAATTTCAAGTATGGTATACATCAATCTCCTTGATTTTTATGCCAAGAAGTTGCGGCTTGACCTGAAGAACAACTCATGAGAAGAAAGCTCAAAGAGATATAGCCTGGTTGATGAGATATGGCTACTCCAACAGAGGTAGGTAGGTGTTGTCCACAAACACAGTTATGACAGTGACTCTGAAAAGAGGCAATGTTGAAGCTATGGTTGCCCAATCTCAATGATTGAGGTGCCAAGGAGGAGCTCTGGAAGTAGAGAAATACTTCTCCAGAAGTAAGTTCAGAGAGATTTGGCTTGTGGAGAGAGATGTGAAAGCTTCAAGCTGACAAGGTGCTATTGGCTATGGCTGCCATGGAAGCTTCATTGAAGGTAGGAATGCAAATGAAGTTGGAGATAGAATCCATAGCAGAGATTGAAAGGAGATGAGAGGAGTGAAAGGAGAGTTGGGTCATACTCAGCTGAGTTATGATACCATGTGAAAAGCACGAATCTAGAGCATGGCAGGAGCTATGGAGGATGGAAGATGAAGACAAGAATCATGTTGACATAGACAAGGAGAGACCAACTATTACACAAGTGAATTAGGCCCCAAGATGGAAGCTTGGACTCATAAAGACAATCTTGTGTAATGGACTGACAATGACAAAGACACTAAGTGAAATTACAAAGCATCATGATATTGTATTCATTCCATATGAAAAGTAGTAGTCAAGTACAATGCTTTATAGTTGTTGGATGGGTACAGTTTTCCCTTTCTGTGCATATGGAATTCCTACAGCCTGCATGTCTTCATCCCAAACTACCTCATACAAAGAGGCTACATTAGGTGTGATTGCTAATATCTTAACAATAAATCTAAAAAAATTATGCTAATTAAAATGCATTTTCTAAAATACCCTTAAAAGAAAATCATCAATGAATTGAGCAAGCAGATGCAAATCTAACCCATCCTATGGCCCCATGTCAATCTCCTAGCACAACTCTCCATATGCTAGAAGGTCTATAGATAGGTCACCAAAGAAGAAGAAGTCCACTTTGTTCTCAAATAATTCCTGGCCTCCTATCTTTTTTTCATCATTACTCGTGGGGGCTTCCTCCTCTACACACTCCAAGCCACTTCGACCTCCACTCTCTGCAATATTGACCCCTCCACCTGTATAATCTCCTTGTCTACACTGGGAACATTGCTTTCATCATACACTCTCGCACTCTAAAGAGCTGACGGCACAACATACCACCATCGAGGTTGTCGAGGATTTGGATAGAAAATTATCTATTCAATATTACATATAAGAGTAAATCAACATTTGTGATTGTTTCGTGTCGTGAAAAAAATTAAAAAATAGGTCATGCACCTGTTCACAATGGGCAGGACAAACGTGTCGTGTAGTAGATCTGTGCATCTTTTCTCAGAATCTATTTCAAGAAATCCAGATGAACCTCACCGAAAGCTCCTTCCAATACCACTTTGAACCACTGTACATCAAATATGATCATGCAGAAGCTACAGTAATCCATTGAGATAGCACTCTGCAAGTTCTTAAAATAGTCCATCTCATCTATAACGGTGTTTGGATCCATGGCCCGGTGTCGGCTCTCTAGCTTGAACTTTGCCATGACATCATAATTCGTTGTGGAGCACATTTCTTCAATGTGCTTAATGCAAAATGTCGCCCGTGCAACCACACCGCACTGTAGATTTTGTCTTATACAATGAAACGATTAGATTTGTTGTTGCATATAAAATCAAAATATAATAGCTTATAAAAAAATATGGTCACCTCTGCAGATTATATCCCCTTGAGAATTCCCCCTCCTCTCAATAGATACCTCTACCCCTTCACAAGAAGCTGCGATCAAAGCTCCATGTAAACACCACATAGACATAAACCGTGGCATCTCTTCCATGCCCTCAAGATATCAAATCAATCAATGGCATTGACGAAGGAAATTCGGTATGGCAACCTCTATACTATGCCAAACTCCCTTCTGCCACAAAGTGAATGAGGTAAGGGCACCATCTAGTCATGGAAGAGCCGACTAAGACGCTATGCAAGAGGGAGAGGATCTTGTGAGGGAGAAGAGAGGAAAACTGAGAGAGAGAGAGAGAGAGAGAGAGAGAGAGAGAGAGAGAGAGAGAGAGAGAGAGAGAGAGAGAGAGAGAACTACAAAAAATAGATGAATCAATCAAACTTAAGAGGGCACAAGAGATGGAGAACCCTCAAGACATAACCAATATACACAATATGGACACCAATAGCATGGGCTTATTACATTTTAGAGCATGCATAAGCTATAGTAAGGGAATGAACTGCATAAGCTCATAAGAGAGAATGGGGAAAGCTCAATAGGGCTGAAGAAGGCCTCTTGGCTCTCTCTTGCAAATTACAAAGGAGAAGGCCTCTTTATATAGGCCTTGAGGGTGTTTAGGGAAGAGGTTAAGATAGAATAGGAATTAACACCACCGAAGCTGCATTAAGACAGTTCCACCAATGTGGAAGCTCCATCTAGATGTTTTGTTGACCAATTTTGTACTTAATCAAGTTCCATCATAGGTGAATTGTCTCCATTCTCCCCCCCATAGCTTGAGTCCAAAAGCTCTCCTATAAAAAAATATAGAGAATCTTCATAAAATAAGATCATATCTAGCAATAATGAAGAGAGATTAGTGAGAATTCATACATTACTACTACAATTAAGGATGATTTGAGGGTGATTTAGGAGGGAAATTCTAATGGTTTATTAGCTTGAGAGAGAGGAGGAGAGAGGGGCAAGGTTGGAAGTCTAATGAATGATGTTTTATGGAAGTGTTAAGTGTGGGGAAGAAAGTGTGGGTGTGTATAAAATTGGGAGGTGGTCTCCACCGTAGTTGGAAAAAGTTGGCTTCCACCATTTTGGCCATATCTCTCGACTCATAGCTCCAAAAAATTATTTAAAAATACCAGCCAAAAATTTAACTCACGCGCTACAACTTTCATGTTGAAAAGTTTTTTTTGGATCGGAATGTAAGTATTTTTAAAAAATCTTACAAAATCATGTGCCTGATTTTTCTTCCACTAATGCTTCCAAGAAGGGTCCCATTTGTTTGAATTATCATAAGGCTCCAAAGCCATGACATTATGAGCCTCACATACCCTTTGGATGGCTCCAAAGCCATTTCATGTCTTTTCTTTTCACTTTACACATTTTCCCTTCACCTTCCTCCATTGATATTTACTCTTCACCCCCCCCTCCCCCCTTGGTAAACCAGTCCATGAAATATTTCCATCCAGTGATTTCTTGGATTTCCCAAGAGGTTGTTCCCACCCTCTTCTTTATTTCAAACCTCCAAATGTACAAAAAATCAACAAAGTGTTAGACAAATATTTTTTTGTGATTTTCTCAGATCAACATGTACTGCGTCGAAATTCTGATCCCGCTTCTTCTTGATCTTTCTTGGCATGCTCGTACCTAGCGAGCCACTTCTCCATGGATGTATGATGCAATATACAAAAAAAAATTCCTTTCTCCTCCATTACAGCATTCATCCTTTTTTCTACCCCATTTCCAACCACTACATCTCAGGTTAGTCTATCATCGTCCTTTAGCAAGACCATAGCATATTGTTGTTTGAATCCATTGTTGGTAGTCACTATGAAATATGCACTAATACCTACGACACCAGCCAACCTTCAGCCATGCTACCTTCTGGACGAGCTCATTGTTGCACAAAGCCCTTTCATGTTTTCATGAAGTGCTCCAAGAAGAACATCCATCGCGTATGGACGGGTCCTAAAATCTCCACTTCATTCACAATATGCACTAGGAGGTGAGTTTATATCGTGAAAATGCCGGTAGGCAAGTACTTCTCAAAGAGACAGACCATCTCCACCACTCCCCACCTTGCGAATTCAATAGAAGATGTCTTGATCTTCTTATGTGAGATCCATTGCACTAAATTCAACAATTTTCAAATCACCTCGCATATTTCTGGAGTGAGGCATCCTGCGATCGTGATCAGTAGTAAAAATTGCCACAAATGAAGAAGCATTACGAACACTGACTAGACATTAAATAGCAAAATATGTAGGCTACTTGCAATCAAGGCCAGAACAAACCTGACATATCTTATGCCAATCATGGGACTTTAGCCCTGATAGTTGATCGTCTTTAGAAAAAGTGGACCTAAGAATGCATCATACCCGTCGGGGTGCAGATAGACTTGATAATTTGCTTCACAATGTGCTCTTCTTTAGTGGACAGGACCCAAGGAGTGCAAGGTAGTTGCAAGCAACCATCAGTGTACTCGACTATGGCCAAAGCACCTCCATCTTGCCTACTTCCTTCAAATCTATTCATGCCCCTGTAATGTCTCTCTTTCCTGTGATGTGGTCCCATAATAAGCTACCCACATTCTTGAAAATATGCATGGGATCTTATTTGTAAGTGGGTCCAATACAGCAACTCGTAGAAAATAGAGAACCATCACATTATTCTATTTGGATGTGACTCCATGTGGACCATTTTCAACTCTACTAGCTTTGGGCATTCATTCGTGCTACAGGTCATCCAAGAAAACATTCCCTTAGTTCATGACCCTCTGGCAAGAAAGTAAAGTGTCCTTGATATACCATCTTCTTCATGGTTTGTGACCTTTAGGAGTCTAATTATGGCCCACACAATGGACATGCATGATAACCTGAGGTAACCAGACATATCCCAACACCCCTATTTAGTCAACACAAACTTGAACGAGCTATCTTAGATATCACCAACGAGAACGGAACCCTACTTAACCATTCCTCAAATCCCCAAAAGTCATGCATAGTCCACATGAGAATGGCCCAGACCATTGACCATCATGCTTGATCATGTCTTTCACAGTGACCCCCTCCTCCCACAAAATCTTGAGCTCATCAATTAATGGACAGAGGTAGAAGTCCATATTCTTGACTTTGTAGCGCTCAGGGGGAATGAGCAAGCTAAGGATCAGGTGTCCTTTCTTCATAGAAAGCCATAGCGGAATGTTGTAGTTAATAAGGATTACAAGACACACACTGTAAGAAGTTGAGGGAGACCAAATGGATTCACGCCATCTATAGCAAGACCGAGGCGAAGATTCCTTGGCTCTCGTGCAAAGCCTAGAACAGTGGAGTCAATGTGGCTCCATGCACATGAATCTGCTAATATTCTTTGGACTCCATTTATGGATCTATTTTGCATATGCCACGTGGTCAAGCTCACCATGCTCGACGTACAAAACATATGACGTATACGGGGTATAAGTGGAAGGTGTCTAAGAACTTTCTAAGGGATGGTTTGCACTTCCAAGTCCTATTGATACCTGTGAGCACCACACTTTGGACATGCCTCCATAGTCCCGTAGTCTCCTCGAAACAACACGCAATCATTGACACATGCATGGATATTATTGTAGTCCATGCTAAGCTTTCGTAACACTAGTCGTGCATCATCACGAGACTCAGGTATCGTGTTTCTAAGTGGTAATATATGATACTTTAGTAACCTGAAAAAAAAATCAGAAGATGTCTTGAAAAATCACAAGAAGTGTCTTTTATAATGGAGTCAAAAAAATCAACGGAGCATAGAATGTATCTGAATAACTCTGTCACACTCGCATCGCTCCATCCGTACTTAGGAGCTCAAGCAGCATCTTCAAGCGAGATAATCGGCACCCATCATATAATGGTATGGACACTTCCTCTCTCAGTGGATCAGATGACTCAGCATCCATGGGCATCAATGCATCAATCATTGCCTCCATCTCAAGCTCCAAGATTCGAGGAAGGTTCGAAAGGGTGACTGTCTTCTCTTGTATCGAGGGTGTAGACTGAGTCATACCTTCCAATTGGTATATTAGCTTAAGCACTCCATCCATCGCACGCCCACAAACTCTTCTAACTGGTCACAATATGTGCATTCCTTGGGATGAGGCGTCATGTCCCTATATAAATTTTATGAGCACGTCTAATGTTTTTGTATATGATATTCAATTACCTTGCAAATGTAAAGCATGATGGATACACACTTTTCTAACCGTTCGCTCAAAGTTTAAGATCACTTGATCAATGATCTTCGATTGAAACTCATTGAAGCGTCATATGTATTCTATAGATAAGCGACGCTTTCATCTAATTGCCAGCTTGCTTTGAGAGCAAGGACACGGGACATGCTAATTAAGATACACCTCGCGATCTTGGACATCACGACCATCATCATTCTCCATTTGGTCTACATTATGACAAACAATAGGTTTTTTTTCCCCTCACCGATGATCTTCCTTCATTTTAATCTCTACTCCTCTTTCTCTCCCTTTCCCTTTATTTGTTTGCCTCCCTTCATCTCTCTTTATCCGTTCCTTTTCTCTCCATGTTTCTTTATCTTTATCTATATCCCTTTTTATTTCTCTCCCTGCCCCTCTTTCTCTCTCTCTTTTCCCTTTTTTAAATTGCCTTCCTTCCTCCTTATTTATTTCTCTTCCCACCTTTCAATTCTCTCTCTTTCTCTTTTTTTATTTACCTCCCTTCATCCTTCTTTGTTTCTCTCTCTCCCTCTCTCTCTCTCAATGTTTCTTTCTCTCCCCCATCTTCCCTCCCCACTCTCACTTCTTGTCTCTTTTCCTTTCCCTCCCTTCTTTTCTCTAGGGTAAAGAGGCCAATTACAAAATAGGTGCCAGTCATGAAACATATTCTGGATACTAGTGGGGACTAGTCATAAAACGTTTTGTGCTTGATAATGATATAGAAGCTTATGAGGGCTTGTTGGTTTATGGAAACATGGCTACATCCATCGCATGAGATTGAGGGTTCAAACCCTTGTTCCACTATTGGACCTATCATGTCTATTCTTGGGCGGTAAATTTTTTTACGTAATTTCTTTTTCAATCTCACAAACATCACTTATGTCCATCGTGTAAGTAGAAATTTATTTTCCTACTTCCCCTTCATGTCACGAACAGATCTGGAGCAAAAGGCTGACAGATTTTCCATCATTTGATGAAAGCATCATGCATTAGCTTAAGTGTTCTACCACTAGCCCCTTTATCCTATGTCTTTCTCTCTTTTCCTCTCCACTCACACTTGATGCATCTTGTTGTAATCAAAATCAAAGAAAATAAAAAACTCATAAAACAAGGCATTGAAAGACCCTCTCTTCCCACCCCTCTTCGTGTCTCTCTTCGCCCTCTCCTTTATTTTTCTATCATTTCATTCTCTCTAATTCTCTCATTATTTTTATTTTTCTCTCTCCTCTCTCGCTCTCTATTTTTTGTCTTCTCTATTTGTCTTTTTTCCCCTCTTTTTGTCCCTTTTTCTCTCCTTCTCTTTCTAGCTCTCTCTTTTTTTTTCACTCTCCTTCTTCTCTTTACCTCACCCTTTTATCCACCTCTTCCTTCACTCTCTGTTTCTTTTTCTCTCCCCCCTTTCTTTCTTTCTCTTTCTCTTTCTATGTTGCCTCTCTCTTTGTTTCTCTCCCCCCATTGTTTCTCTCACTCATTCTCCTCTCTCCCTCCCTTTCTCTCTCTCTTTCTCTCTTTCTTTGTTATCTTTTCTCTTTTTTCTCTCTTGTTCTCTTCCTCTTCATTCCTTCTTCTCCCTCTCTCTCTCTCTCTCTCTCTCTCTCTCTCTCTCTCTCTCTCTCTCTCTCTCTCTCTCTCTCTCTCTCTCTCTCTCTCTCTCTCTCAATGCATCTCATTACAAAGAAAAGCAAACAAAAGAAAAGAAAAAAACACAAGAACAAAGCAAGAAAAGGCAATGTATCTATCACAAAGGCCCGAGGATGGATTCTTCCTCTTCGTGATGTCCCTTCTTTCTCCCTCATGCACTTCTCCCTTTTCTTCATATATGGTGGCAGTGGTGCTGAGAAGCTCTCCTCTCTCTTTCCCTCTTCATCTCCCTCTCCCTCTCAAGGCCACGATCTCTCTTGCTCTCTCTTGAAAATGTTTGCGGCAAATGTCGCACTCGGGTTTTTGGAGCTTTTTTTTCTTAGAGCGGTGTCACTATTAACGTCGCTATTTCCATCACTAACAATGTCATTAACAACGTCACAAATATGATGCTAATAGTGACATCGCTATTTTTTGTCACAAACTGTTGTCGCTATTCGCCCATTCCCTTGTAGTGATGCAATGAAAGTAAAAAGTATATTAAAATATCAAGATTTGAATCCTACCCACCAAGAGGTAGTGGATTAGAATATTCCAACAATCAGGTGGAATGTTTAGGAATGAAATTTTATGATGTTTTCTTGATGCAGAGTCAAGGGTCAACATTATCCTTAAAGAGCTATATTTGACTCATAAGCTACAAGGTTTGGTACTTGTACCATTTGAAATTAAAATGAGAAATCAAAGGAAACTTCAATCTCTCATATTTTTTGAAACTAGTTGATTAGAGTTGCAAGTCTAAAGTTCAAAGTCAATTTTGTAGTACTTCTAATGAAAAGTTTAGGAGATTCCTATCAAATATTATTCAAAAGACTATGATTTTGGCTATAAAAACTCAAACAAGACTAGGAAGTAGATTAAGTTATTATTCCTCATAGAACTAAAGAGGCAAAACTCTCCATAACTAAAATGTTGTCATGAACATTATGTAGTCTTTTCTCATGTTCTCAAATGTTATTATTGCTTTCTATGTTCATTTCCTCATGCAGTAGAGTAGTTTGTTGCAATGCATGTAGCAATTTGCTATAATTCTTCATCTAGCAAAGTAATCATATTACATAATCTACATAGATTTAGGGCTATAACACCCATGCTTTAACCAACTTGAAGTTAACTATGCTCACTCCTATAATTATATCTATTATGCTATAACAACTTGAGTTTGCTAAGACAATTACTGTGAGCATTGTATGATGTTTTTCTCCTTCTCGGGTGGAAAAATATATTTACTCCAAAGAGTCAATAGAGCTAACTAGTCTCATAGAAAAGAGTAGTCTTGAATATTAAAGATACAAGAAAAAAGATTAATTGGGTTTTGAAAAATGATAAAATACATTTTTAGCATTTGTATTTAAAAATGTTGGCATTTGAATCCTTGAGATAGGGCATCTCCCAAGGGGTCCACTAGGGTTTACCGTATGGTACCACATGAGTGTAAGGGAGGGGGGTTATTTAAGGGAAGGAAGGTACATTTTATAAGGTAAGGTCCCATAAATAGGGGGTAGATAAGGGGTATTTTCATATATTCCTTGCACGCGAATGACGTCTCCCTATTACTACTAGTGAATCCCCCATGAGGACATCTCGATCATTTCTCATAAATGAGCCAATAATAGGCTAGTAGTAACTAGCATAGTTAGTAAACACTAATGTACAATAATAGCTCAATAACTAGCATAGTTAATGAATAGTAATGTATAAAGAATAATACAGAGACACAGATGCATGCTATCATATCTCAATTATTTCCTCCCACCCTTCACCGTGTGTGACAGGAGGCCATAGGGCCAAAGGAGGGTATTTCCAATGTAAAAATTTTAAGTTAATGAATTTTTCTAAGAAAACTTACGTCACGCTGTCTTACTGCCATTGTCATCCACCATGCACCACCGCCACTCCACGTGCCATCGCTAGCTCTCCCACACATAGCCATCAACACAATCTCGCCATTATGGTCGATCAATTGTTGTTATCGCCCTACAAGATGCACACAACCACACACCTGGTGAGGAGCACCAGAGGGAGGGAGAGTTGAATTTAAAAAGTTAAAATTTAAGTTAATGTTTTTCTTTTTTTAACTTACCTCATGTTGTCTTGTTGTCGTCTTCATCCGCCATGGACCGTCGCCACTCCACATGCCATCGCCAGCTCTCTCATATGCTGCCATCAACATAATGGTCACCAACCATTATGGTCGATTAGTTTCTCTCACCTTGCAAGATGCATGTAGCCACACACCTAGTACTGACCACTAGAGGGAGGGAGAGTGATGATGGGGAAGGTGGGGTATTACCCCCCAACCAAGGCTATGAAGCTTTTATGATATTATTCGGGTAAGTTACTCATGAATATATATGTGCATCATGTGGGTTCAAAATAAGGTATTTCTAAAATATCACTTTTATAAATTTTTTATATATAGAAAGGTATAATATAAAGGGGTTATTTACAAATTGAATAGAAAAAGGTTATGTTTTATTTAGAAAGATTTCATAGATAAGGATATTTATAAATAGGCCTTGAACGTATGTAATGTAGAGAATATACATAGAGTAACCTCCGCGATGTCGTATTGCTGCGCATTCGAGGTGTGTAAACCACCCAAAAGTCATGTGTGTGATTTGATACTTTGTACATACTTAGTTGTTATGTTTGCTCTTTTATTCTATGCTGAAGACGAAGAAGAACAAGGAGTTTTGGTAGACTGGTAACTCGAGATGCAATCTCATGGCTACACTTATTTCAAGATATGTCGATTATGGGCTTCGTGAGAATGTTTCTAACATCTACAACTGGATGTTCTATGTGAAATGGCAGTAGCAAGATGTGCGAATGTCTTCCGAATCTGAATGGAGAGAGTGTTGTGGAGTGTGATCAAGTTTCTTCCATGCTCACAGTGACCTTTACGATAGGAGGGAAACATTTTGATCTTACGCTTGAGTAGTATATCTTGAAAGTTGGAGAGGGTAATGAAATGTAATGTGTTAGTGGGTTTATGGGTCTGGATGTTTCTTCAAGGCCTCTAAGGATTCTTGGAGATGTTTTCATGGGCGCTTATCACACGGTTTTTGATTATGGAAAAAACACGTGTAGGCTTTGCAAGGAAAGAGCTTTGTTTTGAATCAAAAAGGGAGGGATATGCCTTTCGCGGAACTTGTTGAAGAGGATTGGGACGCAGATGATTGGGAAATACCTAGTTTAAAGGCTGGAAAGGGAAGAGAGTAGAATAGCGCCTTCAAACGAACACCATACAAGGACAAGATATATATAGTGAATGTATATTTGGGGGCCACAGGGAGCTTCTCTATCTGAACGGAAGCAGCCAAAGGGGAAGAAGGAAAAACAGACGCGCATACAACGGAAAGAGATGGATTTGTTTCTGAATAAAAAAAAGAAGGGAAGTCGATTGATTTAGCAGCAGTCTCTTGACCAAAAGAGAGCAATAGAATCCTGTTTTGGGGAAAAGAGGAAGCTATTACGGAAGGAGGAGGCTAAGGAGGGATTCAAAAGCTAAAGAGGGAGGGAAAAAGCAAGGAGATAGCCCGAAAAGAAAGACGAGGACTAAAAGGAAAGAGGAGGATAGATGGTACTCTGCAGGACAGGGGAGTATTACGCTGAATCTGGGGAAATAAGGAGGAATAGAGCATGGGAGGATCGACGGTGGAGGAGTTCAGAGAGGCGAGGGGAAGTCTGCAACAAGTCGGCGAAACAATGACATCACGGGCCGTAGGCTTTCACAAAAGAGCTCCATAACAGCAGATTCAGGATTCTCTCTCGATAGCATAGAGGAGGCTGAGGCCCTTTATTCATGACGAGTTCATTCGAATACCATAGCCAGAAATCCTAGCCTTTCCCTCTACCATCTCCATGCCATCAGAAACTCGGCCATGCCACATCTGCCTCTCAGAGCTCCGCCCTTTCATGCAATAAAGGATCAAGATTTGGCGTGCGAAAGTTGACGGCAGAGGGAGATGGCTCTACTGGTGATGAAGCACAGAGAAGACGACGGAGGGGAATTGCTCTACTGGTGACAAAGCACAAAGAAGTTGACAGAGGAAGTCCAGAAGCCTACAACGAAGCTGACGACGGAAGACTAATCTGGGAAGGAGGGGAAACAGAGTACTCGGGGGTAGAGAAACATGGGAATGCAGGGTGGGTGGATCGATGAGCACTGCATCAGCAACCCAACGAGTGATAAGTAGATGGAGGAGGACCAGAAGCTACAGATGAAGTCAAAGCTTTGTAAGATGACGCTACTACGGTGAGCTCGTGATGAGGAACGAATACCAGACTGATTAATGTGTGAGTACAAACGTGTGAGTACAAACAATGAAAACGGAGAAGGCCAAAAAATTGTCTTGCGGACGGGAAACGTTAGTTGACAGGATACCATAAGACCTACTGTCACGAGAAGCTTACTGGGCCTTCCTCCCAACGCTTCCCTATCACAGATCAAAGCTGCCTATAAAAAGAAAGCTCTGGAAAATCATCCTAATCGTCTTCCAGCTTATTTGAAGAAACATGGTGAAGCAGAACTTAGACAGATTACGGAAGCATACATTTGTTTGAAGGCTGCGGTACATAGTCGATTGAGGAATGCTGAGCAGTGTAGACAGAAATCAGCAAAACTCCCTGCAACAGACTAGAAGTGCATCTACTTCTATCATTCTAGCAACCACGGCTCTCTGTCGTTACAACAAGTGAGCATTGTGACTGTACTATCTCTACGTAGGCAGAGAGAAAATGGAGATAGGGGAGACAAAGAAGGGAGACGGTTCCCTACAACCAGTCCACGGAGATGGGAGCAATCAATAAACAGTCCTGGAAACTTCAAGAGCAACCCTGTCATCGTGTATAGGAGAAGAGGCTATGAACGTGTTTGGACTGGAGATGGCCAATACCTGTTGTCTGAGGGTCTGCAAATTCGTTTTAGACATGTGGACATGAACGACATATCCCTTGATCATCAATTGAAACAAACAGCATTTACTGTTATGATTTTCTCTGTGCTACTTGAAGCATATTCATGGAACTGTTATTCTATTCTCTACAACCAGCAGTAGCAGAATCTACTCAAAAGAGAAGAGGGTTTAGCCTATGCATTATGCTGAAATTGATGAGCCTGTCATGATACCGCGTAGTCATTTTTCACGGAGCCATTGGGCTAGGGCAACTACAGAGACGATGGTAAAGATTGGAGAGAAACAGGTGCCTTATGTTGCATTGGTTGATCATGGCTCAGAGATTAATCTCATAGTTCATGGAGTTTATGAGAGTAACAGATGGCCTATGGATGTAGAGCATGGGTGGCGTATGAGAGCCGCCAATAACACTGCAGGTGATTTATATGCTGCTTGTCCTAGTGTCAGGGTTTCTATTGGGATGTAAAGGAGGATTTTCATTTCTTTGTGCAGGATTCATGCTCTTATCCCATAATTCTTGGTCAGCCATTCATTACAGAGATGCGCATGGAAACAAAGGTCATGGATGATGGATCTGCTTATGCACGGATTCGCAGTAAAGATGGTATGAGAGCAGTTCAGTTTATGACTGTATGTGTGAACCATGTTAGAAACAGAGATACTCTCAGAGATGCACCTTTGCCGACTGTGAGGGATTCGGGTTTTCATTAGGTACCGCCGTTTCGCGAGACGACGGTGGTACAGAGGAGAGGAGATTGGAGTTCTCGCCTCCTGGCAGCAGTGTTTTCTCCTCCGGTTATGTTGGGATTTCAGCAAACAGTTCAATGAGTTATCAGAAGACTTGTAGGTTGCCTAGAGCTGCCAGGCAGTATATATGCAGGAAGGAGAAAAATTTGAAAAATGCAGGAATTTTGGAGGATGATGAGCACATAGATGGGATGTATGACAGTGTGATTTGTGCAAATACGATGACAGAGATGGGAGATATGCTGAAAACTGATATGCTGAATTGTCATGGTAATGTATTAGTGCAATCCCTGGACATGTTTCATGAAATTGCAGATTTTATGTCACAGATTGAGTCAGAGGCTGAGGTAACTCAGCAAAGAGTGTTGAGTGCTGAAGAAATTCAGCTCCAGCTGGTTATGATCAGCTTTCAGAGAGACAGAGGGCTGAAAATTTTCAGCCAACAGAGTTTACTACTGAAATATTTCAGCATTCAGAGTTTGGGGCTGTTTCTATGCAGTCCATAGAGCAGAGGGCTGAGAATATTCAGCCATTGGAGTGCAGAATTGCTGATTTATAGCAAGGTTTATGTAATGTAGAAGAGCATAATGAAGCCAGGGTTGACACGAAATACAAAACTGTGGATAAAAAGGTGAAGCCGGTTGCTGTACCGCTTCCACCTGACAGTGATCAGCAAATAGAGAGGGCTGCTAAACATCAAATTTTGAGGAATCCGGAGCATATTGGTCATAAATTTTCAGCAGAGACTCTTGCTGAATTGAAAATTGGAAATGGTGATTTCTTGCTACCCATAGAGAAGCAATGCTTTCAGGATATGCTTGAGCATCATGGAAGGGGATTTGCTTTTTTCCTGCATGAGATTGGATGTGTGAATCCTGATATTGTTGCTCCTATGGTCATTTTTACTATTCCTCATATCCCATGGAATCTCCGACCTATTCCAGTGCCTAAAGCACACTTGCCAAAGCTGATTGATTTATTGAATGAGAAAATCAGGATGGGAATCCTTGAGCCTTCATCTGCACCATACTCAAATAGGTGGTTTACAGTTCCAAAGAAGAATGGCACTCTTTGATTTATTTAGGACATGCAGCCAGTGAACAGAGTTACTATCAGGAATGTTGGTATAGGTCCAGTTGTGGATGAGTTTGCAGAGGCATTTGCTGGACGTGCCATCTATTCTTTGGGTGATTTGTATTCAGGATATGATCAGTTTCAGCTGGCTTTGGAAAGCAGGGACATAACCACCATGAGAACTCCTATTGGGCTTGTCAGGATGTGTACCTTGCCTCAAGGTGCCACTAATTCTGTTGCGCATATGATGAATGCCATGCATAAGGTCCTTCGTGATTACATACCTCAGCTTACTATGCCTTTCTTGGATGATGTGCCCATTAAGGGGTGTGCAGAAGAAGAGAAGAATGAGAGCCTAAATGAGCAGGGATGCAGATACTTTGTGGCTGATCATATTTCAGCATGTGAGAAGATTTTGGCCAGGTTAGAAGAAGTGAACTTGACACTTTCAGGGCAAAAATCTGTTTTTGGAGTGAATGAGGTTGTTATTGTTGGGCATACGTGTGGATATTATGGCAGAAAACCCTCACCTGATAAGGTGAATGCTATAGGCAAGATTGCAGAGTATTGTTCTACTACTTCAGAGGTACGGAGATTCATTGGTGCTTGTGTGTTTTATATGATTTGGATACCTCATTTTGCACACATAGCAGATTGTTTGTATTAGCTGCTTCGAAAGGGGCAGAAATTTTATTGGGATGAGAGCCACACTAGAGCCATGCAGAAATTGAAGAAGTTATTGCAGAATGCTCCTACTCTCAGGAAAGCGGATTATAATTGTGGAAGGCCTATTGTATTGATAGTTGACACTAGTCCAATTGGCATAGGTTGGGCTGTGGGTCAAGATGATGCAGATGGAAATAGGTATGCTATTCGGTTTGGGGCGAAAGTCCTAAACGAGAGACAGAGGAGATATCCGCAAATCAAGAGGGAGTTATTGGGGATTGTCACGGCTCTCAAATGTGACAAGGAGTACTTTATTGGAGCTTCAGTTATGGTAGAGACAGATTGCTTGCCATTGATTGGTATGATCACGAGTTGCTCTACTCCGGATATAGCTATGTTGAGATGGATTGCATACATCAAGTCATTAAATCCGGAATTTAAGCACATAGCAGGGAAGGATAATCCAGTGGCAGATATGTTGTCTAGAGCCAGATATGATGATGAGGAGACTCTACTTGCAGAAGAGGATGATGCAGAAATTTCAGCCACTATGGTTGATCATGTTTGTCATGTCTATGATATTATGGCTTTCACAGAAGAACTCTATGTTGGAGATTGGTTGCAGATTGGCAGGTACCTTAGTACATTAAGCAAAAGAGATGAATGGACAGATGAAGAGTTCAAGAAGATCAGAAGGAAAGCCTATGGTTATTTTCTCAAGGACGGATTTCTTTGGAAGCATCTGAAGAAAAGAGGCGGATTACCTTTGCGGGTTGTCTGCGATAGAGAGACACAGTTATAGGTGATGAGGGAGTTTCATGAAAGTCCTTGGGCTGGTCATAGAGGAGTGTGGGCTACTTATGAGAAAATCAAGGAGAAATATTGGTGGAAAGGCATGTATAGAGATGTTTCTCACTTTGTTGAGACTTGCAGAGACTGCCAGATGTATTCAGTAGTGCATCATAGAGATGAGCTTCATCCGACCTATCCGCTATGCATTCATTATAAGTGGGTAATTGATTTGGTTACCATGCCTATGGGTCTATGGCAGATGAGATACATTGTTTTGGCTAGAGAGGATCTTACCAATCATGTTGAGGGCAGATCTTTGAGAACGAAGACCACTAGTGCAGTGTGTAAGTTCTTATTGGAGGAAATTTTCTGCAGGTATGGTTGTGTGGGTAAGATCACTGCGGATCGTGGTGAATTGGATGCAGATGAAGCTAGGAAGTTTTTCTCTCAGCTAGGAATCAAGTTGGCTCTAACCACAGCATACAATCCAGAGGGAAATGGAAAGAGTGAAAGAGGGCATCCGCCGATAGTGAAAGCATTAGCCAAAGCATGCAGAGGACGGATTGGAGAATGGCCAAGACTTCTACCATTTGCTTTATGGGCTGATCGTACGACTCATAGTGTTACCACAGGATATATGCCTGCAGAGTTGATGTATGGTCAGAAACCTGTTATGCCGATTGAGACTTGTGCTTTGACTTGGTCAGTTTTACCTTGGCAGGAGGATTTGACGAGAGAAGAGCTCTTAGCTCTTCGGATTCGACAGTTGGAGAGGAGACCAGAGGATATTCAGCTAGCTATTGACAGGTTGAAGGTTGCTAGACTAAGGAATAAGGACAGGTTTGACAGCAGGCATCGCTTGCGGCCTAGAGCAATAGAAGAGGGAGATTGGGTATTGGTCTTTGATAGCAGTCTTGAAAATCAGCATATTGCACACTTCGGAAGATGGTGAAAAGATGGTTTGGGCCGTACATAGTCAGACATGTTTTTGATAATGCAACATATGAGCTGACAGAATTGGATGGGACAGTGCTTAGAGTGCCTATTGCTGGAAAAAGAATCAAGATTTTCAAGAAAAGAGATGATGAAGATTATGCATTGGAAGAATTTGAAAGAGAAGAGCAACGAGAAGAAACTCCAATGGAAGAGACAGATGATATAACAGATAATCTTGTTGATATACCGCAAATGCATAATGAAGAGATTGATCTGTTTGTGGATCTTGATGATAATGATCATGGGTAGTTGGCCCATCCGGAGGATGCGTAGGATTAGAGGGGGTGGATGTCGTATTGCTGCGCATTCGAGGTGTGTAAACCACCCAAAAGTCGTGTGTGTGATTTGATACTTTGTACATACTTAGTTGTTATGTTTGCTCTTTTATTCTATGCTGAAGACGAAGAAGAACAAGGAGTTTTGGTAGACTGGTAACTCGAGATGCAATCTCATGGCTACACTTATTTCAAGATATGTCGATTATGGGCTTCGTGAGAATGTTTCTAACATCTACAACTGGATGTTCTATGTGAAATGGCAGTAGCAAGATGTGCGAATGTCTTCCGAATCTGAATGGAGAGAGTGTTGTGGAGTGTGATCAAGTTTCTTCCATGCTCACAGTGACCTTTACGATAGGAGGGAAACATTTTGATCTTACGCTTGAGTAGTATATCTTGAAAGTTGGAGAGGGTAATGAAATGTAATGTGTTAGTGGGTTTATGGGTCTGGATGTTTCTTCAAGGCCTCTAAGGATTCTTGGAGATGTTTTCATGGGCGCTTATCACACGGTTTTTGATTATGGAAAAAACACGTGTAGGCTTTGCAAGGAAAGAGCTTTGTTTTGAATCAAAAAGGGAGGGATATGCCTTTCGCGGTACTTGTTGAAGAGGATTGGGACGCAGATGATTGGGAAATACCTAGTTTAAAGGCTGGAAAGGGAAGAGAGCAGAATAGCGCCTTCAAACGAACACCATACAAGGACAAGATATATATAGTGAATGTATATTTGGGGGCCACAGGGAGCTTCTCTATCTGAACGGAAGCAGCCAAAGGGGAAGAAGGAAAAACAGACGCGCATACAACGGAAAGAGATGGATTTGTTTCTGAATAAAAAAAAGAAGGGAAGTCGATTGATTTAGCAGCAGTCGCTTGACCAAAAGAGAGCAATAGAATCCTGTTTTGGGGAAAAGAGGAAGCTATTACGGAAGGAGGAGGCTAAGGAGGGATTCAAAAGCTAAAGAGGGAGGGAAAAAGCAAGGAGATAGCCCGAAAAGAAAGACGAGGACTAAAAGGAAAGAGGAGGATAGATGGTACTCTGCAGGACAGGGGAGTATTACGCTGAATCTGGGGAAATAAGGAGGAACAGAGCATGGGAGGATCGACGGTGGAGGAGTTCAGAGAGGCGAGGGGAAGTCTGCAACAAGTCGGCGAAACAATGACATCACGGGCCGTAGGCTTTCACAAAAGAGCTCCATAACAGCGGATTCAGGATTCTCTCTCGATAGCATAGAGGAGGCTGAGGCCCTTTATTCATGACGAGTTCATTCGAATACCATAGCCAGAAATCCTAGCCTTTCCCTCTACCATCTCCATGCCATCAGAAACTCGGCCATGCCACATCTGCCTCTCAGAGCTCCGCCCTTTCATGCAATAAAGGATCAAGATTTGGCGTGCGAAAGTTGACGGCAGAGGGAGATGGCTCTACTGGTGATGAAGCACAGAGAAGACGACGGAGGGGAATTGCTCTACTGGTGACAAAGCACAAAGAAGTTGACAGAGGAAGTCCAGAAGCCTACAACGAAGCTGACGACGGAAGACTAATCTGGGAAGGAGGGGAAACAGAGTACTCGGGGGTAGAGAAACATGGGAATGCAGGGTGGGTGGATCGATGAGCACTGCATCAGCAACCCAACGAGTGATAAGTAGATGGAGGAGGACCAGAAGCTACAGATGAAGTCAAAGCTTTGTAAGATGACGCTACTACGGTGAGCTCGTGATGAGGAACGAATACCAGACTGATTAATGTGTGAGTACAAACGTGTGAGTACAAACAATGAAAACGGAGAAGGCCAGAAAATTGTCTTGCGGACGGGAAACGTTAGTTGACAGGATACCATAAGACCTACTGTCACGAGAAGCTTACTGGGCCTTCCTCCCAACGCTTCCCTATCACAGATCAAAGCTGCCTATAAAAAGAAAGCTCTGGAAAATCATCCTGATCGTCTTCCAGCTGATTTGAAGAAACATGGTGAAGCAGAACTTAGACAGATTATGGAAGCATACACTTGTTTGAAGGCTGCGGTACATAGTCGATTGAGGAATGCTGAGCAGTGTAGACAGAAATCAGCAAAACTCCCTGCAACAGACTAGAAGTGCATCTACTTCTATCATTCTAGCAACCACGGCTCTCTGTCGTTACAACAAGTGAGCATTGTGACTATACTATCTCTACGTAGGCAGAGAGAAAATGGAGATAGGGGAGACAAAGAAGGGAGATGGTTCCCTCCAACCAGTCCACGGAGATGGGAGCAATCAATAAACAGTCCTGGAAACTTCAAGAGCAACCCTGTCATCGTGTATAGGAGAAGAGACTATGAACGTGTTTGGACTGGAGATGGCCAATACCTGTTGTCTGAGGGTCTGCAAATTCGTTTTAGACATGTGGACATGAACGACATATCCCTTGATCATCAACTGAAACAAACAGCATTTACTGTTATGATTTTCTATGTGCTACTTGAAGCATATTCATGGAACTGTTATTCTATTCTCTACAACCAGCAGTAGCAGAATCTACTCATATAATTTTTGACAGAGGACTGGAGTTGCAGAAAACAGAACCAGCACAAATTTCTACACCTCTTTCTGGAATCTAAAGACATAAAATTTTTCTTTTAAGAATGACATCATGACAAGAGAAAATGAGAGATTTTGATTGATGATTATTGCTCAGAAACAGTCCAAACTTTCTATCAAGTGTTCTCTGTATCTTTTCTTGAAGCTCATCAAGAGTACCATTGAAGAATTAATATCAAAAACAATACTTTGAGACTTCGGTTCTTGTATAAACAGAGGCTACTGATTTCAGTCACATTAAGAGACGATTCTTAAAAGGATCTGACTGTATTGAAACAAACAAATGCAACACATGGATAATATATTTATCTGAACTTGTCTACAAGGTTGTAAATGTCATACTTGGCTAATCTTTTATCCTGAAATTTATCAAGGACTTCTGAAGTTGCGACATTGCTTTCAAAACCCTTCGACAGCGAGTGATATTACCATGAAGGTCTTTGGCCATTAGCCTTCACATTGTAGAGAGAGAGAGAGAGAGAGAGAGAGAGAGAGAGAGAGAGAGAGAGAGAGAGAGAGAGAGAGAGAGAGAGAGTGTGTGTGTGTGTGTGTGTGTGTGTGAGTGTGTGTGTGTGTGTGTGTATGTGTGCAAGCGTGCGCGCACGTGTGCGCATGTGTATGTAGAGGGAGAAGAAGATAGCGAAGAGGATAGAGAGGGGAAGAGAAGAAGTAGAGGAGAGAGAGAAATAGATAAAAGAGAAGGAGAAGAGGTTCTTATAGAAACCCTATCTTATCAAGGCCCTACTCCATCATTTCTTCCAAAATCCCTCTCGTCTCTTATGAAGGTTCTACCATCTCCATCCTAGCTAATCAAAGCTAGATGAAGGAATCTTTAAGTCTTTTGATCTTTTTCTTGAAGAACTACACATTTATCATGGCCCCTAAGAGCAAAAGTTCAGGATTTGTGAATGCAGGAGCTGCGAGAGCTACAATTGGAAATGCAAATAGAGATAACATTCTAGCTCCTGTCGTGCAAACCCAAGTTCCTCTATTATTCTATAAATTGTTCTTGGTTGTATGAAAGGTTAGCTTACATGTCTAATAGATTAGGTTAGTATCCACACTACTATTTTGAAACGTTGCATTTAAATTAATAGTCAATACTCATCCTTAGACAAATATTAAGTAAAAAATTGCATCACAATGCACTAGAAATTGATAAAGATAGGAAAGTCTAATGTTACTCCTCGCAACTACATTGATAAAGATAGTCAATACTCTCACTGAGGGAAGCGAGAGGGCATGATCCCTAATGGATCTCTGTCATATGGTAGGTGGTCTCGATGAGCTGAGAGCTTGTTTCAAGAATATTACCTTAGTCAAGGGGACACATCGACAACCAAATTAGGGAATTGAATAGAAACCTAAACTACGTGTCATTTTAGGGGACTGGAGTGATACTATGCCTCATGGGTAGAGCAGTTGACATGTTGCACTCCCCCTTATTTCTCACTCTCCTTGAACCAAGTGCAACATGAGTCCACTTTGGTTTGGGTGATCTTGCAAAGTGGGCACTCAAAGACTAACACTAGCAAGCTAAAAGGTGAAGTAAGTTTCTCTAGGAGTCCGATTCTAGGTTGATCCTAGTGGGTTTTGCTAGAAGTTCTCATTGCGATGTAGACTCATGAGAACCTAGGTAATAAAACCCATGTCACTTCTCAATCAGGCATGTTACATGTGGCATAAAAGTATAAAATGAAGTAGGAAATTTCGGGAAAAAAGTTTTGTGAAGAATTATGAATCTAAGTTGGAATTTTTTTTAAAGGTTTTATCATTGCTAATGTCAAGTGAACATATGGTAAAGAACTAAATCTTGGGATCACTTCCTAGTATTCCAAGCCATGTACACATGGGTGATGCACTCTTCTAATTATGGATGCATAAAAGAAGTTATGCGCATCTTGGAGTGATTGTATGATCCGTCTGCACTCTATTGAGAAAGGAAATGCGTTCTAGACATCTGACATCTCCAAATAAAATAAAAAACAACTCAAAATTAGGAAAGATTCCCAAAATCTAATATAATGTCATTTGCAATCACTTAGTGGTAAACAAACACTACTCAAATAGTTTCAATCCCAAGCCAATCATATATTTACACTTTGACAATAACTTATTTTATCAAATGGTAAAATTAAACTTTAATAATTCATCAAAGTTCTACTAACCTTCCAACTTGACTTTCTATTGAACAATACAACCCTCTGACTTATGAAATGCGATCTAGGACTTCTAGGTAAGGGAGACATATGCTTTTTCACGTTTCATACATCACCTTTTTTTGTGAAAATTTTGGTCAAATTCGGGAACAATTTGAAAAATAAGTCCGTAAGCAAGTAGAATATGATTTTGCTATTGAACTTGTCAAGATCTTTTAAATTTGTTGTTTCTGGAACACAAAAGCATAGTAATCAATACATTTAGTTCAAACCAATCTTAGCATAAGATTGAGCTATTTTAATTAGTTGTAGAGCCCTTCCCGACATATGAAACGCGAGATTGCAAATCTGTATGGGGAGAGCTATGCCTTATCACATTTTAGTCGTCAAGATTCTTTTAAGAAATTTTTTTGACAAATTCAAAGAAGATTTCAAAGATAATTTCGTTAAAATGAAGATTGCTATTGAACTTACTAATAATTTTTAAGAAAATTACATTTTTGAGACTTTAGCACATTTTGTGTGAGGTGATGAAATCTTACCTTGTCCTGGAGGGTGTTGAAGAATTTTTGGCTGTGACAAAGTCGCCTCATGCTAGTGTTTCAGAGGAGGGAAAGGGCTTGGTCTCTTTAAAAAAACGCTTTCGTGGTCTAAAAATTGGTTTTAAAATGACATTTTTTCACACGTGTGGATGCTATAATACGCAGTAAACTTAGCACGTGTGCCACATAGACTATTGTTGCCTCAGAACTTGTGCTATGCGTCACTGACGTTTTTGGACATGATAGTGCTTTTATGGCACCGCTTTTCGGTGTAAAAGAGAACTTTTAGCCTTTTCATTTTCATTATAAATACAACTCTTCTGAATGATTGCATGGTTTTTTTCTGAACAAATGCATGGTAACCATTATACAAGAACTCAGGCTCGTGTTTATGCAAATTTTTCTTCCAAGCAATTTGATTTCTCTTCTACAACCATATCCTCAACAAAGCACTGCAATCCCAAAGTAAGTATATTCTCAACAAGGCCCATTAATATTAAGGAAGTAATTTAATTTTCGAGTAACAAACTTATATTATCAGTATTTTTTTGCAATCTTTGAAAAATAGTTCAATGAGTATTTGGAGGAATCAAAGATTATTAAAATTGTTATTTTTCATCTAAAAGGATTGATTGCCATATGAAACACGAAATTGTCAACCTGTAGAGGGTTCCAAAAACCTGTTTTCATGTTTCATAAATCCTCTAGCTAAAATAGTGTACGCCCGATGAAACGCGAAATGTTATGCATTCTCTGCTGCCCAAAGGGTCAATTCGTGTTTCATAGGGCATTGTTGTTTTGTTTTGTACAATTTAACATGTATGCTATGTTATCCAAGCATTTGCAAATGTGGAGTATGATATATGGATTTAGATATCCAAGATGAATGAAATAAATTATCATTGTGGCTCATTGTTCTAGTTTCACATTGATGTCTTGCCCAAGTTTTCTTAGTGAGCATGTCATACATAGCTTAGACAAAAATTTTGGCTAGGAGCAAATGTAAATTCATATATTGTTTCTCTAAACTTGTGTTGTTGTTTTAGGATTGGGATCTATGAGTAATCAAGATGAGTAAAATGAAGTTTTCTCTAGAGGGAATGGAGGAAGAGGATCTGGAGGATACCTGTGATGAGAAGCTCTTTGATTTCCTCCATGCAACTGGAAATTCATCCAAATTTTTTACATAAGAGATATGCTTAATGTTCCTTTTGATTTGCAAGAGCTCTTGAAGAAACTTCAAGACAAACTGAAGGATTATAGGGAGTTTTATGATGGGCATGTTGAAGGCCTAGAGATTGAGGGATTTGCCCATTACAGTGATGTAGTGGATGCTACCAATGCTGCTAGAACAACTTTGCAACAAACAAGGTTTAGCCTTATTGATGAGAAATTCAAGAAGTGGGAAGCAAATTGCCCTTTTCATCAGAATCAACTGTGGATCTATGACTGGCTTAAACTACGGATCCTTGTTGTGCCTAGAGGGAGCTCTATTCCAATTGCTTGAGTTTAACTCTATGGCTGGGGATATGCAATATAGACAAGGAGATCTTGAGTTGGCTCCCTTTGATACATACATTTGAGTTTCTTTAAGTCGCCAACTATGTGCCACTCAATCTTGTAGTTCTCCCAAATCCTTCAACAAATAGCTCTTCTCCTGCTTGCTGTCTCTTAATAACATTAGGTATTGGTGTTCAATGAAAAACCCAATACAATATATCAAAATCCTCTGTATCTACTTCAAATGCTCCTAGCCACCAGATGTTGTATTCTAATTGAACACTAAATGACATTGAGTGATTGCAATGATATGATGAAAGTGCTTTATTCATCAAGGTAATAGAGACCCTCTCTACTTTTGTGCATTTCAAAATTTCACTTTTATCAAGTTTAACCAAAATCTAGCCACTCCTTGTGCCTCTAGTCATAGAATCTGATCATTAAACATTGTAGGGTGGGTAATTCAAGGAAAATATTGTTAAATTCATTGAATACAACTTCCTTTTTCTTGCCCTTGAAGCCAGCCTTTATATGGAAAGGCTCACCCAGAATCTCAATCACTTTGTTATTCACCCTCTGTCTGATAGTTCTAACCACAAATGGCCTTGGAAGTATGCAATTGCGTACTTGTTCTTGCTTCATATTTGATTGTAAAATCTAAAAAAGTTGTATATAAGCATCTCGACTGATACCAATACTATCTAGTGTCTTCTGCACTAACTCACTATCCAAAGAATGATTCTTTACAAATGACTCCAAGCATTATTTCTTTGCCTTTTTAAATTTCTTCTTCTCCAAAATATCTTTTGAAACTATTGAAGGAAGAATATGATAATAAAACTAAAATGCTTTTAAAGAATCTCTTTCACTTGCATTCGGTTGAAGAAGAGACCTAAACAAAATCAACATCACAAATCAATACAATTAATTATAAACAAAGTCATATTTAATATTTTTAAAGTGAAAAAAATATACCTTGTTGCTTGGATTCTTTTACTGCAACCACCTCCTCCTCATTTGAGACTCTCAATATTTTTAAGAGCCTTTTGTCGATTTCAAAGGCTTAAAATAGTTTTCTTTCGTTGATAAGATTTGATGCGCTTTTCTAACAAATGAATCCTCTGTTGACAACCCTTTAGCTTTTGTAACAACTCTTTGTTATGTTTTGATAAAAGATGGTTCTCCAATTTGAGAACATCTTTTTCTATAACCAAGTTAAGTGTATAACCCAGAAACCCATTATAACCATCACCACAATGAACCTCAACAATGAAGAGCTATTATAGAAAGGTGGAGTGCTATTTTTGCTAGGATCTTTGGGATATAGCCTACCATCCAACCAAAGATCAAGATTCTTCTTTCCTTCAAACCTGAGTATATGTTTCATAGACTCTGTAATAGTAATGGGTTTTGTTCTCTTCCTTATTGGTTCATATTCAATATGAAGATGATAGAGAGGTATTTTACTAGAGCTATAGAGATCATTGGATGACCGATCCATAGCTAAGGATGAGATTAGAAGATTGGTTCTCTCTAGGATTGCTTACATGGCATTTTTGAGACCTCAAAACTCCCCTAATGTTAGCTAGCGAAAGAAGGCCAAACCGAATACAATCAGAAACTTTGTGCCTACAAGGAGCAACAATGATGCTCCTAGATGTTTCCATTGCAATGAGCCAGGCCACTTCAAGAAGCAATGCCCAAATCTTGGCCAAAAATTTTGCAAGGGTAGTATCATGGCTAGAGAAAGAGTTTTTGGTGTGACCCTTAAGAAAATAGAAGAAGATGAAGACCCAACATTGGAGGTAAAAATTGACAAAACAATAGTATATGCTTCACTCAATAAGAAAGGGACCAATCACCAATTCTTAGTGATCCAAATACCAATAATTTATCATGATAAAGCTTTTAATATTTTAATTTATTGTGAAGGCACCCATTCATTCAACTCACCAATGTGTGCTAGAAGATCATGAATAGACATTGTACCTATATCAAAGTTATTAGTGGAATTTCCAAATAGAAAATAAGAGTGTGGAATATAGCTTGGGAGGCAAGCTATCTAACATGGGATTCAGTGTTATGAACGTGGAAGCCTATGAGTGCTTGCTATGAATGGACTAGTTAGTCCTTAATGATGCTCATATCCATTACAGGAGAGGCTCAATCACATTCAAGGATCTAAAAGGAGAAAAATTAACTATGCAAGGAGAAGTAAGAAAACCTAAAATCTAAGTGGCAATTTCTCAGACTGTGAAGGGATTAAGAAAAGGGATGCATGCCTATTTAGTCAAACTTAATAAGATTGAATCGAATAAGGAGGCCAATGAAGAGCCATCCTAGCTAAAGAAATATGCATATGTATTCCCAAAAGAAATGACTAAATTTCCACCATAGAGGGAAGTTGATCATGAAAATAAGCTAGTACCAGTAGTCATTCCCATCATTGAGAAAGGATCATACCGAATGTCTATCCCAGAAGCCATTGAGCTAAAAGAGAAACTTAAGAAAGTCTTGGTCCAGGGATACATCAGATCAAGTAACTCACCATGGTGAGCCCTAGTGTTTTTCCAAAAGAAGAAGGATGAAACCCTCCACCTTTGCATTGACTACTATGGGCTGAACCAAGTAACAATCAAGAATAAGTAGTCAATTCTAAGGATAGATGATCAACTTCAAGGAGAAAAGGTCTTCTCCAAAATTGATCTTAGGATTATGTTACTACCAAATAAGGATCAAGGAAAAAGAATTCCAAAGACTACTGTGGACACAAGATATGACCATTATGAGTTCAACGTAATGTCTTTCAAAATAACCAATGCTCCTTCCACCTTCAACATGCTAATGTGGGATATTTTACGATCCCATATTGATGAATTCATTCTAGTATTCTTTGATGACATCAACATACTCTAAGAGAGATGAAGACCATGAATTACAACTCCACATTTTCCTTAAAACAATGAGGACACATAAACTCTATGCCAAGAAGAAGAAATCTGTATTCTTTAAGAGGTAGGTTGAGTATCTTGGATTCATAGTATTTGTGGAAGGAATCTCAGTAGACCCAGGGACAAGAGCAAGGATGTAAAAGAATAGGAACCTCCATCAACAATTAAGGAAGTGTGAATTTTCTTAGGTCTAACAAATGGTAAAGAGTCATTATCAAGGACTATGCCTTAATTTGTTGCATCCCTTATCAATTTACTCAAGAAACATATTGCCATTTTGTGGACTTCCTTTGAGCAGACTAGCTTCAAGAATCTCAACATAGCTTGAGCTGCCAGTACCTATCTTGAAGCTATCTGAACAAAGCCAAGAGTTTGAGGTCATAAAACACATGATAGGTCTCTTGCATTGGGTTGTATAATCATACAATAAGGTCGTCTAGTGGCTTATTATTTAAGGAGGCTAAATACTATGAGAAGAATTATGCTACTCGTGATCTAGAGCTATGACTCATGCCCTCAAGCTATGGAGACACTATTTTCTTGGAAACAAATTCTCTCTAATCACTTACCAAAAAAGCCATGCATAGATCTTCACTCAGCCAGATCTAAATATGAGGTAGCACTAGTGGATAGAAGTCTTACAAGAATATGATTTTGAAATCAAGTATAGGCTGAGCAAGGAAAATGCAGTAGCAGACACCTTAAGCCACAAAGCATTTCTCATAGCTCTCATCTTAGAGGAACCCTCTAAAGCAAATTCTCTAGTTGCCATGCTATCAATGCCTAGTAATCCTACTATTGAGATGGCCAAATAAGAAGCGATTAAGGATCCAAAGTATCAACAAATGTTAAGGGAAATCCTAATCAAAGAGGCTGACCCTAAGTTCAAGATTAAGTATCTCAACTTCTTAGTAGAGAAAGGACTTGTCTACTTCAAGATGAGGCTATACATTCCTTTTGGTCAAGTACTCAAGAAAAATATACTTTGGGAAGCTCACAATTCCCCTTTCTCAAGATAGCTTGTAAGACTCTTAATGTTTGAAAACAAATAAGAGAGAAGAGAGGTGAAGCACCCACCAAGAGCACACACACACATAAAAGTGATGGAGACTTGAGCATATAAAGAGATAGGGTTGAAATCTTCTTCTTCATTTCTTTCTTCTTCTTCCACACAAAAGAATTAGGTCTACAACATGATAAAAGACTAATATAAAAGTACCACAATGTATGTACATGCGGTTACTAAGTGTGAACTCACTAGGAAAGAAAAGATGGCATAATGAATGTACCATAACCAAGGATGGACTATGTGGATGTAGTCTAGCTATAAAATCACTAGCATATCCTCATGTCAGTCACCTAATATACCAGTGAATAATATCATGTCACATCACCAAGGCACATAGTGGATGCCAACTCATGTAGAGCTTGATATCTCAACACTCCCCCTCCTCGAGCTCAACATGAGCTCGTAAACTCCAAGCATAGTCCTGAAGTATCAAAAATTATTAGCTCTCAAGGCCTTGGTAAATATATCAGTAACTTGATCCTCTATGTGCTGATGTAAACCAAGTCAATATCACCAACTAGAACCTTCTCCTAAATGAAATGGTAATGGGCCTCTATGTATTTGGCCCATGTATGATACATTGGGTTCCTAGCCAATTGAATGCTACTAAGGTTATCACAGTAGATGATAACCTTCTTATCCACCTTCATCCCCAAATCACCTTGTGTAACCAAGCTATCTCACATGCTACAATTGCAGCACCTCTATATTTTGCCTCTATACTAGATAAGACAACTATTGACTATTTTTTGCTACTCCAAGTAACATCACAACTACCAAAGGGAAACATAAAACCACTAGGAGATCTCCTGTTTGAAATACTACCAATCCAATCTACATCTATGTAACCATGCAAGTCCAATGATACACCTGTACCACAGAATAAGTCATAATCCCATGCGGACTTGATATAGCATAATGTGTGATGCACTCCATCTAAATGAGGCTTCCATGGAAGCTGCATAAACTGACTCTCCAAAGCAAATGTGTATTTTAGGTGTGACCTAGTGATCCTCAAACCAATAAGGCTGCCCATAATCTTTTGATACATAGTGACATCCTCAATCAAGTCACCCTTGTGTGCACTAAGCTTAGCATTAATATCCAAATGTATAGAAATATCCTTGTAATCAACCATACCATAATTCTTCAACATATCCAATGTATACTATCTATGTGACAACCATATACCCTCTAGATTCTTGATTATCTCTATGCTGAGAAAATAGCACAGCTCTCCTAAATCCTTCATCTCAAATTTAGCCTTGATAAGACTCTTCGCATTATCAATCTTTATCTCAATATCACCCATGATGATTAAATCATCCACATATATAGTAATAACCATAATATCTACATCACTCTCACATACACAAAGGGAGGATCAGCGTGCTTTATGAAATCCAATGCTGACAATGTATTTTGCAATCTTTTATGCCATGCCCTAGGTGCTTGCTTTAGCTCCTACAAGGCCTTAAAAATTCTACATACATAATCTAGATGTTTCTCATTCACATAACCAAGTGGCTGTTGCACATAAACTTCCACTTATAACTCCCCTTGCAAGAAGGCATTCTTAACATCCATTTGATGCATGATCCAACCTTTTAATGTAGCTACTGCTATGACACCCCTTATAGTGTCCATTTTAACCATTGAAGCAAAGGTCTCCTTGTAATCAATACCATGAGTCTGTGCACACCCTTTGGCAACCAGCTATGCCTTATAGCACTCAATAGATCCATCTAACTTACGCCAGATCTTATAAACCCTTTTGCAGCCAATAACTTTCTTGCATTCAAGTAAGGGCACTAACTCCCACATGTCATTAACTGCAACCATTTTTTCATCCATAGCATGATCCCAATACTCATTACCCATTGCATCCTTTAAAAAAGTGGGTTTCACATCCCGCACAATCATTTAGTCATTTATGCATCATGATGAGCTATCCTTTCTCACTCTACTTGACTTGCATGGACTTGGATCACTACCAAATGCTTTAGCATCCTCTTGTACCTTCTGCATACTAGGTGTTTTAATAGATGTAATCCCAAACTCCTCATCCAAGCTCTGCTTAGAGCCATTTGAATCAACATCAATATGAGAGAAACCTGATGATACATCTGTCATAATAGGTAAGTCCCCAACTTTCTTTTACCTTTTCTTGACATATGTAATGTACTTGGTGGAGTAACCTATGACCTCAATCTGCTTCTCCAAGGTCTATCAACAGAACCATGACTAGGAGACTCTTGTGGTCCACTCAATGTCTATGAGACTACTGACCTATTTTTTGCATGACCACACTCTCATGCTCATCAATCCCAACTGCATTCTGCACACTATTGTATCAGCTACTCATTTCATCAAAAACAACATCCATGCTAGCTCTTTGCTCATGTCTAATAGGGTTATAACATCTATATACCTTTTTCTCAAGAGAATATCCAATAAATACACATTTTTTTTGCTTTGGGATCCAACTTAGTACACAACTCATCAGGAATGCGCACATAAGCAATGTATCTAAGTACTTTCAAATGGAACAAATTTGTCTTTTTTCCTGTAAACTTCTCTTCAAGTATCATACCATGTATAGTAGTAGTGGTGGGTGTCTTGTTCATAATGTATACATCAGTAGCAACTGCTTCACTCCAATAATAATGAGCCAAGTTTCTTTCTAACATCGACGTAGAAGCTGTTGGATCTATCAATGTGGTAGTTGATGATGATGTTGTTGTAGTGTATGCTTAAATAGACTTGGAGATGAATACAAGAGCTTCAGTTCATCCATGAATATGAGGGATGATATCCCTAAATTTACAAACTTGATTTCTATGTTGATCCTTGAGGAGAAGAACCTTGGCTTGGATTTCTCTTCTTCTCAAAGCAAAAATAAGTCTGAATAGGTGTTTTACTCTACTAGCAGAGGTAGAGGTCATGGTAGAGGCAAAGGTAGTGGTTGTGGTCAAGGTTATGATGCACAACAAAATAGAGGAGGACATTCTAAAGGAAGGGGGAACCAAAGAGGGCAAGGTGCATACTCTAGTAGGCAACATAATTATGGTGATAGCAAAGAGTACTGGCATTGCAGTCAAAAAGGCCACATTTCTAAAAATTTCTTAAAAAAGAAAGGTAAATTAGAAATTAAAAAAACCAACAAGGTAAGTATGCATCCAGTTAGCAAAAACAATGATGACAGAAGTAAATAGTTTTTTGTTATGCAACACTTTATGAACACCATGACTGCCTGCTGATGGTTCATCAAAGAATGATGTATGATATATAGATTTAGGTGCCTCTAACTACATGAAATATCAACAAGAGTAGTTTAGAGAGATGTGCAGTCTAGAGTCTCTGGTCCCTGGGCTATGTGGAGATAGGGGATGATATAGATCACCCCATTACACATGCTGAAAATGTTCCTTTGAGTATTCTTAATAGCAAAACTAAGTACTTGGCTGATGTGTTGCATGTACCAAATATTATAAAGAATTTGATTTTTTTTTTGTTAGATGGTAGAATAGGATTGCAAGTTCGGTTTATATTTGATATGCTAGAACAAGGATTGTAGGTTCAGTTCATATTTGATGGTTGTTATGTAGAAGATCTAAAAAATATTGCAGGTTGATTGCAAAAGGAGAAACGTGTTGGCACATTGTTTACTCTTAATATAAGTCTACTTAAAATGGATGCTGCCATGTTTGCACAAGGTTTAGGTATTGTGGATAATATTGAAATTCGGCATAAGAGAATTGAGCATATGAATGTGCAGTGTGGCTGAAAGACATACAATCAAAATAGATTGCCTAAGTTTAGATTTTATGGGATGCACAAATTATGTGAAGCATGTCAACTTGGAAAGCAAGCAAGGCATTTGTTTCCACATGAAAAGCATATATGCAAGAAGCCACTTGAATTAATACATTATAATGTGTGGTGTCCTACAAAGATTGCAACTTTGAATGGTTACAGATCTTATGTTTCCTTCATTGATGATCATACTCGCAAAGTATGGGTTTACTTTATACATGATAAAAGTGATGTATTCACTCACTTTAAAAGGCTTTGGTTGAGAAGGAGATAGGGTTACATATTAAATTCCTAAGATTGAATGGAGGGGGAGAATATCTCTGGAATGAGTTTTCTTTTTTTTTTTTGCAAAAAAATGGTATAGAGAGGTAATATACATGAAGATAAAAAGATTATGTCAATAATGTCTAACAGATGGTGACAGCTCTAGCTAATGACATCAACACAATAAACACAAGCTTCAAACCACATGTGACAGTTCCAAGGTACTAAGAGACAACTCCTAGGTACAACTGACAGCTCACAAGTGGAGATGAAGGTTAGAATCGCATGCCAAATGATAGCATACAGCAAGGGGAAGGCTCAACTCTGATGTCCTTTGTAAGTATGGTATAGGCAGTAGAGATACAGCCCCTAAAACCTACAAAAATGAGATTAAAAGGAGTGGTGGATTGCATGCCTATTTATAGAAAGTTTGGGGCATCCAATTTAGGGTTTTGCATGTGAAACACATTAACTCTCTAAGATCACGTTTCTTTTGTAAATAAGCCTGATAGGCGATGGTGGCTGATCCTATTTATTCATTAATTAATCATGTTTTGGAGCTATTTGAGTCAAGCTAATGCAGTTTTAGCTCAACACCTCCTCTTAGGCCCAAAATTAAGCCATAATAAATAAGCCCTTGTGATTCTTTTCTTTTTCCCCAAGGTATCCCACCCTAAAGTAGCTAGGGCATTGAGCAAAGGGTGCATGTCAACTACCCAGTGAAATAGTAAGACTATAGAGGTGATGGTTATCTTTACAAGGGAGCCCAAACAATCACCCTAAAAAGGCAAGGGCATTAGACCAAGGGTGCTCATTGGCTACCTAGGGGCCTACCAAGTCATGTGAAGGTGGATGGAATCAAGAACGGACATTTTTTTCGGGAGGAAGGGTGCGGGTTTTTTTAAGGGCTTTATTTTGGTTTAATACAAGACTTAGCATTAAGTGAGGATTTCAAATTAGTGCTCATCTCATAGAGTCACTATGCCCTAAAGTATGGGAAATAACGATGGATAGCCGCACTACCTTCATAAAACACACTAAACAATCCCACACACTACTAGGATAAGTGCCCAGTGATTACCTAATGGTATGTGTATACCAATCATATGGACAATATGTGGAGAGACAAGCATGATGGATGTGGGAGCAAGCAAGTCAACCAAGAAAAGCTAGCATGCAAGTATAGGGAAAAACTACCTTTGGAGACTGCCATGAGTATGATAGATTTGGAGTCAACCATGCCAAGGATGACCAAAAAGAGATAAATGCGCACAAATGCATGTTTACATTAATAGAATACAAATGCATGGAGTAATACAAAGGAAGATGAAAGTTTTCATGCTCATGCAGAATGCGATGCAATGGTGCCACTTGGACAATGCCCTCATAGGGGAATTTCTTACGTGCCCAAGCTCCATTTTACAATCATGTCATCTTGACAATATGGATGAACTCACAAATGTCCATAATGTATAATACAAAATAAATAAATATCTTAGAGTGAAAAAATATATGCATCGTTGCTATCACAATCAAGAGAATAAAATTTTCCCCTCTCAAATTGGAAGAAGTAAGAGGGAAGCACCCTCTCCCCGTCAATATGAAGAAGTAGAGAAGGGTGTACCCAAGCTGATCTCTTGTAGAAGATACTATAGAATCGGCCTATTAATTGCCTTGGTCAAAATATCAACAAAATTGTCACTAGAAGACATAAACTCTGGGCAAATAGTGCCTAGCTCAACTTGCTCTCTGGTGAAGTGGAAGTGAACTGCAATGTGTCATGTCTAAGGGGTGATGATTGGATTTCCCACAAGGGAAATGGCACTCTAATTGTCAACGTAGAGAACTGTCGGTACCTCACAAAGGAAACCGAAGTGTGGCTAACAAGTTCCTCAGATAGATGGCCTTAGTGTGGTACCATCGAAGAGAGCCAAATACTTTGCCTCCACTGTGGAATCCATCATCATCTCTTGCTTATGGCTAGCCCAAGAGTTGGCTGTCATGCCCAAGGTTTAAAGATAATTGCCATGGAAATGCTGAGTGTCAAGATCTCCTGCCCACCAGTCAAAATCAACGTTCCCCTGCAAGTATAAACCATGACCATAAGTTAGTCTATAATCTTAAATATCTTAACACATGAAGATAAGCAATCCAATGAGACATTCTAGGTATATTAATATACTAACTAAGCAAACTAACTGAGTATGGAAGACCTTGCCTAGTATGAATCAATCAAAGTAGTTTCCCTACAACATAACTATATATATGAGCATTAAAAGGCTAACTCGAGGTATCCTTATGCAAATGGATAGTGGGATCAAGATCCGTGGCCATTGGCCATGTCTAATCAGTATAATAATGTTCCACCAATTGTAGGGTGTACTACTATTGTGACAAAAAGACACTCCCCTCGAAATGTACAATCTCCATCCCCAAGAAATAAGACAACAAAGTTGGTCATCTTGAATATAGTGCAAAGCTTTGCCTTGATTTCCATAATGGCCATAGAATTTGAGCCAATGATATGTATATCATCAATGTAAAACAGGATATAGCTGACCCCCATGCTAGTGGTGCACACATATAGATTTGGATCATAGGGGGTAGAATGGTATCCATGAGTCCATATAAGAACTCATCCATCCTCTAGTACCAAGATCTTTGCACTTGCTTGATTCCATAAAGAGCTTTCTGCAAATGAAATACCTTGTCATTCTGGCTAGTGTGTTGGGGGTAAAGGCACCTCCGCCTAGCCACTCGTGTATTACTACACTCACAATCACTGCCACTACACACTGCAAGTGGCGGGCGTCCGTCACCGTCACTTTATTCTTTATTCTTTTAGTGACAATTTGAATAAAGGAAGGCCTGGTCACACATTGTGACTGTTGGAGTTCCCATTTCTTGTCTCTCTCTTTCTTGCTCTTGCTCTCCCGCCATAGCTCTCGAGTGCAATCTTCGATCCTTCTCTCCTTTCAACCAGTATCGGAGCACGGCTTCCCGACTCTTGAGCTTGGCTCGTGGCATTCTCAGCTTCCCATTGACTCCCCACTTGCATTAGGTCTCCTTCCCAGCAGCCATAGCCCATTCGCTTGAGCTCCCGTCACTCCCCGGCTTCCCGAGCTTCTTCCCGGTCTATTGAGGCACCATTAGGGCATTGACATTGAGGTATTGCTTCATTATTTCAGAGTTTTATTTTAGTCCATAGGTCTAGGCAAATAGGGCAGCCACCATTGAAGCTTCCAACCTTGATATCCCTTTGCCCCCGGTTATGGGCTGCTAGAGGCTTGTTCCCATGCCCCCTTGGCTCATGTTTGAGCCCTCCAACCACCCCAAAGTTGCCAAGTGGACCAGCAGGACCAGCAGTAACTCCACACAAATTTGTGCCTATTTTTGGGCAACCACAGAGTCAGCCACTTCAGCTCCAGCTCCAACTTGGCATTGATCACTTGTTCGGGCTCCATTTCGGGCTTCTTACACATGTATTCATACTTGGCACTGATCCTTTGAGATTAGGCATTGGTTGGTGGCTGAAAATAGTGTTTTAGGACTGTTATAAATAGTCCATAGACATTTGATGCTAGTGCTACATTCACAGTTTATGCCTATGCTTGTTTGGGCATGACTACATAACCAGTTTGGTGCCTATTGCATCTTATTGACTTGGGGATTGAAGCTACATGTAATGCTATGATTTTGGCCTGATTGTAGGGCTGGAAATACTCAGTTTATAAAAGTAAATGCATGCTGAATACTCTTGGGCTGAAGCTATCTTTCATGCTTTGACATATGCCTATTGGTTCTGGGTGTATGTCTTGGGTTATGCTATGATGTATTGATCATCGAGGGACGACTTCGAGCTTGTCATTGGATCTAGATGATTTTGGAAGCTTGAGCTTATTTCAGCCCACACTTATTGACATTAGTCTATGCTTGATAGTGGTCAGTGCTTTGACAATTATATGCTATTTGGGTACATGCTTACCCGACGCCTACGGCTTGATGCATTTGTCTTGGCACAATGTACCATGCACTTGTTGAGCTTTAGTGCTCTCTGAAGACTTGGATTGGATTCTCATTTGCTATTCCAGAATTCTGTATTGGATGTCATTTTGGTTGTCAGAGATTTTTATTGGGGTGTATGTCTTGCTCATGGATGCTACCTACAGTTGCTTTGTAGCCGTCATGCTCTTGGGATGCTATTGAGGCATTGTCTTGGTTACCTATCTTTGGTACTCTGACTTGGTTTGATTGAGCTGTTGAGCTCGTTTATCTGCCTTTTGTGCCAATGGGAGCATCTTGTATGCTTGACCGACATCGAGCAGGAGGTTTATGCTATTTTGAGCATTTTGCAAATACTTGAGACTTTGGGATCTCTTATACTTAAATGATGCATGGTTCATGCACTGATATCTTGGAGTTGCTTTTGACCTGAGCTTGGGCTTTGCACTCTTGTGAGCATACACCTACTGGTGTCAGGTCTTGCCAGTGTTATGTATACTTTGCCCTATTGTCTAAGGGGTATGCCTACTCACTAACGAATGCTTTGGTGACATGTTTGGGTTTACTCAGGGTCTTGATGACTGTTTGGTGCTGATTTATGCCCGTTTATGGCTGGTCATGTCTTGGTTGTCATTTATTGACTTGGTGCAATGATTTGGTCAGAAATTGACTCTCACAATACCCTTCTGTCATTTATTACAGCAAGCATATAACTCCGGACTGACATGGATTTTTCATGCTGAAATATTCTAAAATGATGTACTTTCACTAGTACTTGGTGGGCAGCAGCTTTTGTTACACTTGTCTCGCCATTTTCTCTCATTTTTGGTGATTTTTTTATCCTTTTCTGCAGTAAACAGCAAGCAGTTTTGAATTGTCTACAGTGTTCCAGCCTGCATTATGGCAAGTTCGTCCACTAATCATGCTATTTTCAACATCACTAAGATTGATGGTACGAATTACTCTTATTGGAAGTGCCAGATTTGGCAGGTATTGCTGCAGAAATCGCAAATCAAACCATTGAGGTTTAGTGGACAGCCGCCTACAACTATGCCAAATGAGGAATGATTTGAGCTTGATGAGTTATGCAAGTCCACTATTGTATTATCTCTCACAGAACAGGTTCATTACAATGTATTTGAGGAAGAACAGAGTGCATGGAAATTGTGGGATAAAATCAAGAATCTCTATGACAAGAAAATTCCAACGAGTCAGATGTATGACTGAAGCAGCTTATGGATCTACGCATGAAGAAGAATGTGACTATGTTTGCTCACTTGAGCCAGTTCCATGCTATACTCAAGAACTTGACTTCGCAGGACATCACTTTTGCAGAGGATGCCACTCCTCTTTTCTTGCTTGGTACTCTTAATGAGTAATGGGATGTCTTTCGCACTGCATTATGTGCCTCTACTGCTACCTTGAAATTATCTGATAAGAGTGCTCTTCTGCAGGAAGAGGTTAACCGTAAGAATTTGGATGCCTCTCTGTGTCGCATGCTATGAAAGTTAGAGGCAGGAATGATGGATATGGAAAGCATGGCAGTGGCAGTGGCCGTGGACGGGATTCTCAGAAATCTCGGTCCAAGTCTCGTGGGAAGTCACGTAGCAAATCCCATGGCAGGAATGCAGATGTTACTTGTCACCATTATGGGAAAAAGGGCCATATTAGGCAACAATGCCATGAACTGCGCAATGAAAAGCGCAAAGATAAGGGGAAAGACAAAGTGTAGGATAAGTCTTCTGATCGCAGCATAGTGCCTGCAACGTCTAGTGTTAAATTGAAGAGATCAATGTTATGCAGCCTGAGGATGTTAATGACGATGATTATATCCTTGCAGCTTCTTCTAGTGCTTCTCAGATGATAGAGATACACTCGATGTATACACAGTGTTGGCTCTTGGACTCAGATGCGTCCTTTCATGTGACACCTTGCCAAGAGTGGTTTCATTCATACCGTACTGTTTCGGGTTCTATGCGATTGGGTGATGACAGCTCTCTTGATATATTGTGGGCATTGGTGATCTTAGGCTGCAGTTTCCTTCTGGCAGCAGTTTTGTTATGCAAGATGTACATCATGTACCTGCTTTGACACGCAGTCTCATGTTAGCTGGACAGCTTGATGACACAGGTTATCATGTATCCTTTGGAGACTCTGCATGGAAGATCACTTGTGGCAGACTTGTGATTGCGAGAGGTGCCAAGGCTGGCAGCCTCTATCCCTTGATTGTATCTACTTCTTCCCTTGATCATGTTTTATATGTGGGTTCTATCCCACATGTATCTCTTTGGCATGCCCGTTTGGGCCATATGTCTTTGAAGGGAATGAAAATGCTTTCTGGTTTGTAGTACTTACCGCCCCTTGATTATGCATGTTTTGATTTATGTGAGCATTGTCTTTATGGTAGGCAGACTAGGTCTACACATAAGAAGTCTGGTAGGCCACGCATGAGTGAGCCCTTGGCTTTGGTACATTCCGATGTCTGTGGGCCCATGCCTTGTCAGTCTATGGGTGGTGAAAAATATTTTGTTACTTTCATAGATGATTTTTCACGAAAAGTTTGGGCTTATCCCATTAAGCTGAAATCCGATGTCTTGGCTGAGTTTCAGAGATGGCTTGCATTGGTTGAGAACCAGTCTGGGTATAGGCTCAAATGCCTAAGGACAGATATTGGGGATGAGTATGTCTCACGTGCTTTTGAGTAGTTATGTGATGAGAGTGGTATTAAGCGTCAGTCGACCACCCCCTACACCCCCACCAAAATGGTTTGGCTAAGCGAATGAATAGAACCATCCAAGAGCATGTACGCAGTATGCTTAGCCATACAGGCCTACCACAAAGCTTTTGACCTGAGGCAGTTAGTACAGCTGTGCATATCATAAACAGATCACCTTCTAGTGGTTTGGATTTCTAGGTTGCACAGGAGGTATGGACTGGAAAACCTCCCTCTTATGCGCATCTCCATGTCTTTGGATGTGAGGCATTTTGCCATGTGCCCAGGGACGAGGGAAGTAAGCTGGATCCTAAGAGTGTCAAATGCATTTTCCTTCATTATGGGATGCATGCGAGATGGGTTACCGTCTCTGGGATCTGCAGGCGCGGAAATTCATCTGCAGTCATGATGTAGTCTTCCATGAAGACAAGATGCATAGGCAGCCTGAGAGAGTTGTTGAGATCCGCAGGGTCATATTTCAGGAGGAGCCGAGAGCTCCCGCACAGCCAGTTGGACAACCTACAGCTGCAGCAGATGCTCATGGTCAGGGTGTTGGATAGGCAGCTGGGCAGGCAATAGAGCCTGCCGTGAGACGGTCTACTAGAGACAGACATCCATTTGATCAATTTCATCCCTCGATGCATTATGTCTTGGTTACAGATGCAGGAGAGCCTTTCACTTATGATGAGGGTATGCGCAGGGGTGACAGTGACTCCTGGGAGAGGGCTATGCAGTCAGAGATAGACTCCTTGCATAAGAATGACACTTGGGATTTGGTTTCCTTGCCTACGTGCAAGAAGGCTTTGCCATGCAGGTGGGTGTACAAGCTGAAAAGTACCCCTGGACACCCCAAGCCAGCATACAAGGCTAGATTGGTAGCAAAGGGTTTTAAGCAGGAGCATGGTGTGGACTTTGATGAGGTCTTTTCTCCTATGGTTAAGATGACCACCCTGCGCTTAGTCCTGGCTTTGGTTTCTCAGCTTGACTTGGATTTATACCAGATGGATGTCAAGACGGCTTTGTTACATGGGGACTTGCATGATGAGATTTATATGGAGCAGCCTAAGGGTTTTGCAGAACCTGGCAGGGAGCACCTAGTGTGCAAATTTAAGAAAAGCCTTTATGGCTTGAAGCAGGCACGTAGGGAGTGGTATCATAAGTTTGATGCCTTTATGTAGTCACAGGGCTACAGCAGGAGTGCTATGGATCCGTGTCTTTACACGAAGAAAGCCCATGATGGTTCTTTATTGATTTTGGTACTCTATGTGGATGATATATTGATAGCAGGGAAAGCTCATGATGATCTAGATGCTCTTAAGGCTCAGCTCAAGAAGAGCTTTGAGATAAAAGATCTGGGACAAGCCTCTCATATACTTGGTATGCGTATTAGACGCGACAGGCATCAAGGACTCCTCTATTTGTCACAGAGGGAGTACATTCATAAAGTCCTTGAGTGCTTCCGCATGCAGGACGTAAAGCCTATTGGCTGTCCATTGCCTTCTTATGTGAAGGTATCACATGCTGATTGTCCACAGACAAATGAGTAGAGGGCCGAGATGGCCAAGATTCCCTATGCATCCGCAGTGGGTAGTCTTATGTATGCCATGATCGCCACAGGATGTCGTGAAGGGTATCATGCGGTACCTGAAGGGCACTGCAGATATGTGCATATGCTATGGTAGCCAGGATACAGGAGTTGTGGGGTACACTGACTCTGATTATGCAGGACATGCGGATAGTAGGAAGTCCACTTCCGGCTATGTATTCACCTATGCTGGAGGTGATGTTTCTTGGATGTCTAGGGTGCACAAATGCACGGCCCTTTCTACTACAGAGGCCGAGTATGTTGCAACCACTGAGGCTTGCAAGGAGGCCATTTGGTTGGGTCGTTTGGTTGCTGACATTGGTATTGATGCTACCCCTACACTACATTCGGATTCTATGAGTGCTATTCAATTAGCCAAGAATCTGGTCTTCCATGCGAAGACAAAACACATTGAGGTGAGGTATCACTTCATACATGGGGTCGTTGAGGACAAGTCTGTTGACCTTGTCAAGATCTCGACTGACCAGAATCCTGCAGATCTACTCACGAAAAGCCTCTCTACAGAGTGCTTTGCCTTCCTCGGGAGGTTGATGGGCGTTAGATGAGATGACGTCTTTCCTCATCCTATTGTACATGTGTACATGTTGTACTGTCTTTCTTCTTTTTTTCTGTTCACTCCTCCCTAGGGCAAATTCGCCTTTAAGTGGGAGGTTGTTGGGGGTAAAGGCGCCTCCACCTAGCCGCCCATGTATTACTACACTGACAGACACCGCCACTGCACACTGCAGGTGGCGGGCGCCCGTCATCATCACTTTATTCTTTATTCTTTTAGTGACAGTTTAAATAAAGGAAGGCCCGGTCACACATTGTGACTGTTGGAGTTCCCATTTCTTATCTCTCTCTTTCTTGCTCTTGCTCTCCCGCCATAGCTCTCAAGTGCAAGCTTCGATCCTTCTCTCCTTTCATAGTGGAAGAAAATCCAAAAGGTGGCTCTACATAGACTTCCTCCTCCAAATAATTGTTTAAACAAGAACTTTTGGCATCCATCGGATAGATAGGTCAACTATGGTGAGTAGTGAGGGCAATCAATAGACGAAATGATGTCAGCTGAGCAGTAGATGCAAAGGTTTCTTCATAGTCAATGCTGTGCTTTTGCCTGAAACCTTGCATTATAAGGTGAGCATTGTACTGTTCTAAAGTACCATCATTCTTTATCTTGGTCCTAGAAATACACTTCATCCCAATGTCTAATGATGATCCATCAATGTCCAATTACCATTTCCATCAATATTATCCAATTCCTTCTCCATGGCTTCATCCCGCAGAGGGGGCCTGGAGAGCCTCTTTCCAGCTATCCAACTTAGCATGTGCAATGTAATCAGCTATAAATAGTGATGCATATGAAGCCTGAGGGGTGGGGGAGGGACAAAAAGTGAGTTTTTTTAGCATGTTTTTTTTGGCAACCCCTCTATTCTTATTCCATATAGTTCACTTATTCTAGCCTTAGATGTACCCACCTCCACTTCCACTTCCACCACCGCCACTACTAGCTCTACCCCACCACCACCACCATCATTGCCTTCACCACCACCTTCATTCTCTCTCTCTCTCTCTCTCTCTCTCTCTCTCTCTCTCTCTCTCTCTCTCTCTCTCTCTCTCTCTCTCTCTCTCTCTCTCTCTCTCTCTCTATCTATCTATCTACATGTTAGTAGCTCATTCTCTCTGTCCCTCTCTCTCTTTCTCTCCTCTCTCCTCTTACGCAACACACAATCTCTCTCTCTCTCTCTCTCTCTCTCTCTCTCTCTCTCTCTCTCTCTCTCTCTCTCTCTCTCTCTCTCTCTCTCTCTCTCTCTCTCTCTCTCTCTCTACACAGTTCTTGAGCATATCAGAGCAGGGATTCATAGAGATTCTGAGATATATGCAGATCTATATGCCACATCGATTGAGAGTTCTTATTGGACAGCTCAGGGTATCATCACATCAGCTTATGATTGAGAGTGGCAGAGCCAGTGGCATCCCACGGGAGGAGAGGATATGCCCCCTTTGCAGATCAGAGGTGGAGAGTGAGGAGCAGAGTGAGGAGCATTTTGTTCTCAGATGCCCGGCATACTCAGAGTTGAGATCTAGATACACATTGAGCAGCTCACTTCAGGGATGTATGACTGATATGGATCAGAGATCATTTGGCCGTTTTTTGGGAGAGCCATGGCACATCAGAGAGCAGAGCACACAGCGGGTCCCAGTCAGAGAGGGGCCCACCCAGACGACTATTACACAGTTCTTTCAGACAGACAGAGTGAGAGCTACTATACCAGCCTCCAGCCAAACCTCCGAGCTCACACTACAGCAGGCTGAGGACCAGCGTACCGGACGCCGCACAAGGATCCGGGGGTTTCGAACCCCACAGCCACACCGACAGGAGATCCGAAGGATTCTTGATCTACATCGACAGCAGACTGAGATCCGACGACACTCGACACATTGGATCTCAGATCTCTAGTTTGCTCTTTCTCCACCGCTGATGTACCACATCCTGCATCCAGGAGGGATCACCTGCTATTAGCGACTTCGACGACTGCTACTACATCCCAGGATAGTATATCTCCCTGCATCTGTTACATATACACATCGCACCACTTTATCACAGTCGACAGTTGTTCCCCTATCACAGCCGACATTTGTTCCCCTTTTGTAGCCATTATCTGGAGTACCAGAGCTACATACGCACATACACATACACGACACTTATCACACTCACAGCACCGTATTTTCAGTTTCCAGTTTTTAGCTTTTCATTCAGCACTTTTATTTTGGATAGCTGGACCTCATCAGTTGTATCACAGTTTGTCTCATAGGCCAGTTTTGGTCTTTAGAAGACGTTAATATAACTTTCTTTCTTTCTTTCTTTCTCTCTCTCTCTCTCTCTCTCTCTCTCATGTTTGCAATATGGAAACATTTGTACAAGCACTCTAAATTGATAGAACTTGTATTACATTGGATTGTGATATGTGTTGCAATGAATAGTTCTCTCTTTACTTATATATATAATTTGCAACACAAAAGTATTTGTGCGAGTACTCTAGGTTTGACATAATTTAATATACATTGGATTATAATATGTGTCACCAATAAATAGTTCACTCTTTACATGTAATTCACACACGTACACACACATTTACAATATAAAATAATGTTTGCAAGTAATTCAGATTTAGATTTGTATTACATTGACCTCTGGCAAGTGTACTATTGTTCCACAAACTGATAGACAATGATAATAACAGATTTATCACAAATTTGATCATAGCTAGCCAAGTGAGGTATGTCTATATTTTCTCAACAAATAAAATGCATCTGCTCTAAGAATTAGCAGAGCCTTCACTTTGCTAGTCACACTATGGGGCGATATTAGAAAAGTTCTCTTTCCAAATATGAGATATAAGTCCTCTATGATAAGCATGGGTTGCTGTATAAACATGTCTATATTTGCATCCATTCTAAACATTTTTCTTTATACATGGCTCTAACAATCTCATTAAACATTGATTAAAAAATAAAAATTCATTATTAAAGATTGCACATTTGTGGATTATATTGTTGTGGTGGCAAGAAGGGATATTGATTGGTGAAAATAAGTATAAATTCGATGCTCAATCAATATGTTGAATGATGAGAGAGAGAGAGAGACCATCATCTTGATCTTTCATTGTGCATATCTTTGCTAGCTTGACATCATGTTGTTGTAATATTAATATTCTTAGGCTATAAAATATAATTATACTTAGTTCAAAAATCATATGTGTGTACATGTGTGTGTGCATGTATTAGGACTTCCAATATACACACATAAATACATGCACATATACATATGTATATATAGTTATCCTTCTTTGAACTAACATATGTGTGTATTTGTATGTGGGCATGTTAGAACTTCCAATATACATGCACCCATACACATGTATATATATTAATGAGAGAGAGGGAGAGAAAAAGATTTTTTTAGTGACAATAGTTTTTGAGTAAGAGAGAGATATAGAAACAAGTTCTTAATGACACACATGCACGTACAGGCATGCATGCATGCATGCATGCACACACACATACACATAGAGAGATAAATCAAGGTAGGTTTGTCTAGTGTATATTATAGAACTAAAGACATATCTTTAAAGGTTATTGCTTATACAAACTCTAATCCACCTTGACTAAGTAATTCATCAATGGTTTGCCTAGTCTTTAAAATAAAAATATATTCTAGATACTTTGAATGTAAGGAATTTCAATTGGAAGGGTAATAAGATTCAATGGAGAAGAGAGATAAAAATAAATTTTGGATGAGAGAGAGAGAGATGAGATAAAAATAATTTCTTGATGAGAGACAAGAAAGAGATATATTTTTAAAAATCATTGATAAGAGAGAATAAAAATAATGTGAAAAGTACTTTTGGATAGAGAGGTGCCTTTTTGAAATTAATGTAGTCCTAGCAGCCCAAGAGTAGTATTCTAGTATTATATAAGAAAGTGCTAGAAAATTTTGAAGCCAAAGAAGGGGGCGCTTCTTTGGCTTCAAAATTTTCTAGCACTCTCTCCTATAATACTACCTTGAACCCCTTCTTACATTAATAGTCTTGGATCTTTACACACATTCTCTCTCTCTCTCTCTCTCTCTCTCTCTCTCTCTCTCTCTCTCTCTCTCTCTCTCTCTCAATACTATAATATTAACTTTGGGCCTTTCTTACACATTAAGGGCTTTTATCAAAACACACACGCACACACACACACACACACACACACACTCTCTCTCTCTCTCTCTCTCTCTCTCTCTCTCTCTCTCTCTCTCTCTCTCTCTCTCTCTCTCTCTCTCTCTCTCTCTCTCTCTCTCTCTCTCTCTCTCTCTCTCTCTCTCTCTCTCTCTCTCTCTCTCTCTCTCTCTCTCTCTCTCTCTCTCTGTGGCTTTAAGAAATTCTAGCAAGTCTCCCCTATAATACCACAATACCACCTTTGGAATTCTTCTATATTAATAGCTTTGGACCCTTAACAAAACACATACACACATGCATGTTCTCTCTCTTTCTATATGTGAGTGTGTGTATGTGTGTGTATGTATGTGGACTATGTGGAATAAAACTCGAGGTTGCCAAAAAAAGCTTGCCCAAAAGCTCGCTCCAAAAGCTCACTTCTCGCACGCACTCGAGGGGTGAGCCAAGCAAATCTTATATATGGCCCTTTAAAGTGGAATCTGGCAATCCCCAAATCGTGCATATTTGTTGATACCAACAAGGTAAAGGGTCGCACCATAGAGGAGGCCTAGAAGCTGAAGTGTCTGCAGGAAGGTCAAGAGTAGATAGTAGACCCGATTCAGAAGGCACAATCTGAAGTGATGTGAGCAGAGCGGAGGACAAACTCCAATGTAGAAGACAGCACTATGTCCCTCTCATCAAAGACAACATCCCTCCTAAAATGATCACCTTGTTCATCAGAGGATCAAATAAACTATAGGCTTTCACTTTGGAAGAATATCCCACAAATATCAAGAGATCTACTCGAGGAATGAGCTCTCCTATCTTGTCATTTGGAATGTGTGTATGAGCAGGACTATCAAAAATTCTAAAGTGAGAAACAATAGGCCAAGAGCCAAAAATTCCACATGCAACGCCTTTTTAGGAACCACTGCAATTGGGAATTTGTTAAGAATGTACATTGTAATGTTAATAGCCTCAACCCAAAGGCACTCAAGAAGCTCTACAATGAATAGCATAGAGCATGCCATATTCATGACTGTCCTCGGTGCCTACCCTCTATGACTCCATTATGTGCAGGAGAGTTGGTAGAGGTGAGATGGCATGTAATGCCCTACTCCTATAGGAACTTCAAGAACTCATGGCAAGTAAACTCGTCACTAGAATCACTCCTCCTAGTACCCACACGAAGACCAGTTTGGTTATGCACCAACAGTACCCAAGCACTAAAATAAGTGAAGGCATCTGACTTGAGCTTGAGGAAGTACACCCACATGTACCTAGAGAAATAATTAATTATCAAAAAGAAGTACATCATGACATTCAAGGCCGCAATGGATGTGGAACCACAAATATTTACATGTATGAGCCTAAGGGGTTCCTCAACACATTAGTAGATTGCTAAGGAAAGGGTGTACGATGCTACTTACCTAGTTGACATGCTTTACATACCTCTCAAGATAGTTTTAGACATGGAAGGCCTTCAACCATCCCTAATATGGCAACTCATAAAGAGAGTCATAGCCAAGATGTCCTAAGTGAAAATGCCAAAGACACTCAAAGTCCGTGGGCTCCCATGTTGTAGCTAAGTCCTAGAAGCAATAGAACTTTAAATCATCAATAGTCGGCTTGGTAAGAAAATGGATCGTGTGGTAAAGGCCATTGGGTTATGCCTTGCCGTAAGCAATCATTGAACTATTCTGAGAGTCTAGGACCTCAAATACCCCAACTAGCAAATTTGCTAAATGGACAAGAAGTTCACCCCAAGCTTGGGGACATGATAAACATTATCCAACGAAGCTAGATTATTCGAACCCTAGTCAGTGGGAAAACTGACACAACCCTAGTACTGGCTACAGGGGCTTGGGAAATGAAAATGTCCTCTATGTGAATGAGACTCACATCCGATGTCTCTAAGGAGACAATGTAGGCCTCTGCAGACTAGCCTAACAAACCCTCTAGAGTTGAGTAGTTCACACTGACTATGATGGCTGGCTGGTGGTAGTGTGTGGATCTAACCTCACGACTACCCTGCTTCCCCTAGTATTGGGGGATATCCGATTGGAGTGCAATGGTTTGATTCTTGGATTTTGACTGTGTGCCTCTTGCCTTAGGTTGACACTTGTCATCATAATGGCCAGCCTTTTGACAATGTTGACAATACCTATTCTTCTTAGGTACATTTTTCCATCCAAGTTTAAGAGTAGATTGTGTAGTTCCTTACGATTCACTGGCTTTGTTTTGATTTTGATTTGAGTTTTGTTTGCCCTTGCCCTACTACCCCTTTTGAGAAGATGCAACAAGAGCCCCCTCTATTAAGAACGTGTTATGAAATTGATTGAACAACCATGCATAACGCATCTTTTGACACTCAAACTCATAAAATGTGGGCATTTGATGCTGTGAAATGACCTATTGCGCGGATTGGAAATATTTTCCTGGCAACTTGTCAAATACAAGGTAACTTAATCATCAAAGGACTTAGGAGCCCCAAAGGTTGAGAAATCAGCAAGAAGATGACAATACTCACCCAACTTGACTTTCAAGTCATCCTTGTCTACAATTTTAAAGTTTTGGAGCTCATGATCCAAATTGATGCAATGGCTCCTATCCCAAGCCACATAGCAATCAATCAAGTGTGCCAAATGCTCAGATGCTAAGTTGAAATGCTGAAGCTAAGCGTGAAACTCAAGCAATAAGCCTTGCATAAGCTCAACAATAGGAGAGGTAATAAGCTTTGCATAAGCTCAAAAATAGCAGAGGCATTACAAGCCTTCCTTGGGAGGATGACCTCATATGGAACAAGTACGAGATCAAATTGGGATTCCAATCCCTGCACTAAATCCCATAGGTTCTAAGTGTCTAAGGCATGCCTCATCAAGTTTGATCAAGTGGTGTAGTTTGACCCATTGAAATGGGTCGTGTCATTTTAAAAGCATGCTTGGAGGATGAGGATCTAGAAACCACATTTCTGTGCACATGGACAGGTGGGGTAGGGTGGTGGTGGTGGTGGATAAGGAGGGGGTAATGGTGGATAGCCAGAAATAGGTTGTTGATGTCCAATGAGTGCCGATTGATGCAAAGATACTAAAACTACCATAGGTCCATATGGTACCATAGGTGGAGGCATTGGGACACGATAGCCCTGTCCAAATGTCAGTTGGGGTACAACATAATGACTGGTTGACCCACTAGGTAATGCCAAGGAGGAAAACTGCGGTACCAAACGATCAACACTCGAGTATGTCTAGGATGCACTCCTAGAGGGATAACCCGAAAGTGTGTGTGGGAGGTCCAGCCTCTGTCACAAGTACACCACCCCAAAATAGGTATGTAGAGGTCCTAAAGGTTGTGCCTAAATATGCAAAACCCCCTAGTGTGATGTGTGGTGGTAAATGTGGTACACTTAATGGGAGTGAAAAGGAAGATGCAGCAAAAGATGAGCAAGGGATGGGGGTGGAAACCCAAATGGATTAATAGGTGTTGTTGTGGAAAATATGGTTGGTTCTTTTTGTCCATTAAATGCATTAGATGAAGATGCACCTACTCCAAATTAACCATGAGAAATAAAATCATTTGAAGGAAAAGGAAGGGAAGGAATACTTATACATTCTTCTTTTAGATTTTTACTTATTTTGAGTTGATAAAGAAATACATATCTTTCTCATTACTCAAAAACCAAAGTTATTTTGAAGCGTCCCTTCTTCACAAGCATTCCTCGATCCAAGAGAAAATACAGAATCGGTTGGCATAGAATCTACAATAATGGGGTTCATACCTTGCATTGGAGAAAAGAAGTCACATGGAAGTGGTGTGTAATCTGAGCCAAGTTTCACTTGCGAATGGCCAATCCATAGTGGAGATTCCGAAGGTCTTGCAAGATCATTAGTTTTGTGCACTGAATCTAAAGGAGGTAACTCAGGCTTACCTTCAACCTCTTGCTGACACCTATACATAAGGATGAGATCATACTCAGTGATGGAAATTTGATATGGTCTATGGACTCTATGATAGTCTGATGGTTCTCCATTCATGTCAGATCATGCAATAACAAGCTAGGAGGCCCACTCCTAATCGTTTCTAACCATGTTTGGACATGGAGACTAGAGTGGTGGCATGAATGGGTTCGAATTCATCTGACCCTTTTGTTGTTCCTGCTTCTACAGATGAGCTTCCTTATCAAAGGCCAAGGTTTCTCAGAGAGTACCTAGCTTTCAAACCATGTGAAGAAATGCTCTAAATGTAGAAAACAAAAACCATTCATACAACAAAGCATAAACTAATAAACACAAAGCGCAATTAGGCTTAGGGTAACTCAAAGACAATGAACACAATGCATAATGAAGTGAATGACTACTAAATATACAATTCTCATGCAGCAAACACACTATGCCTTGAATATTGAACCTCGAACTCTCGTATCTTTAGAATCAATGCAAAGGTTATGAGCTAGAGAATGTGTCGTACTCCAAACCGATCCTGAAACATAGCAAGGTAGCCTCCGTGTTGCAAACACTAGCAAACACATCCAAAGAGGGTGGATCTGATGATGCAGACAAGCAATGAGGAGAGAGAAAAACCAAAAATGCAGGTACTCAAGGAGAAAATTTGGGCAACAGCTTGAAACAGTAGATGACTATGCAAGTATAAGTGAGCTAGAGGAGAGAGAAACTCAGCAAATGCAAGAACAAGATGATGGTGATAGTGTATGATTGATGGTGATAGCTCTAACTAATTACATTAGAAATGCAAGCTTCAAACATTAGGCAACAGCTCCAGGGTACCAGACGACAACTCCTAGATGCACATGATAGCTCAAGGCTACATGTAATAGCTCAGAGGTGGAGATGAGGCCAAAGTTAAGCATCAGATGACTCTCACATGGTAGCATATAGTAAGGGGAAGGTCCAATCACGATGTCCTCTACGAATGGAGTGTGGGCAGTAGAGATACGACTCTTGAAACCTACAAAAACAAGATTAAGGGAGAATAGTGGGTTGCATGCTTATTTATAAAAATTTTGAGGCATCCAAATTAGGGTTTTGCATATGCAACACAGTAATTCTCCTAGGATCACATTTCTTTTTAAAATAATAATGTTTATTCATTATTTAAGCATGTTTTTGGGGCAATTTAATTCAAAGAGTAATGCATTTTTAGCCAACACATCCATCATTGTGTGGCATCACTGCAACTTTGGGTTCTATGTACCCATCGTAAATTTAGATTGCATGGTTTTTGGGGCTTTTTAAGTTACACTTCAACCTCAAGATGAGCCTAAGCTTCAACAAGTACTTCATTATCAATTGGAGCATGAATACTCTCTCTACATCTTTTCAGGGCCATATGAATAGTCTTCTTGAGATACGATCTTTATATGCACATGCAAATGGCATTTAAAACACATTTCTATTGTTGCTCAAGATAGAATAAGAGTGTAGCATTTCTCACAAATTTTCTTGAGTCATTCCAAAGTCATTTTGATCTTTGAATTGCCTCTAGGATTTAAATGATAGGAACCAAGGCTAGAATGTGTTTTGAAGGAGGGCAAGGGGCAAGGGGTTGTAGGACTGTGAATGAACTTTGCAAGAGTGTAACACTTGATGTTTGTTGTGAGGACAAAATGGTGTTAGCAAAATAAGTGCTAATAGGAGAATATGCTAGAGAAGATTACAAACAGCATAATTTTCAAAGCTTCAAATGCATTGAATGGTTAGAATCCTCACAAAGAGTAGATTAAGATCCTTCACAACCTTGGCCTCTCTCATAGAGATTCAAATCCATGGTTTTCTACCAAATAGGGAAGGTTTAAATAGATGGTGGGGGAAAAAGAGCCTCACATGTTTTCTCTTGGACCTCACTTTTTTGTAGCATTCTATTTTAATATTATCCTTGTTGAGCGTGCCCTTAACTAAAAAATCACGCCCTTCTTTTAGCTCTTCTATTTTTTCTAAAAGACTAAATTCGAATTTATTTTTCTATTCTTAATTTTTTTTTCTCTTCCCCCATAATTTTATTCAATCCAAAGGTTTTTCCTCTTATTACTTTGTAGGTAAGGCTTAGTGCATCCCCCATATCAGATTAATAAGCCATAAATTTTACATTGACTAATTTTTCGAGGCAAACACATCTAGGCCGTCAGTTTTACTTTAAATTATCTATTTTAAAATGTGCAAGTTTTTTTGTGTTTTAGTATTACAAGTTAAATGTTCTTAAGTACACTTGCATTTAACATTGTGTAACTGTGCAAATGTCAAAAGAACACATTTTAATAATGAATTCACTTGTTCAACATTTTTCACACATTAATTAACTTGTTTTTGAGACACACATGGTCTATTGAATTTAATTGCCTAAGGGGACATCATACTACCTAAGTGACCATACTATTGCATTGGCCACCTCTTCTAATAATATTGCATTACTACTATCCTACCAAAGGCTTGTTCATATTGCCCACTACTAGCTTTCAATGACTCCATCTGCTTCTTTGCCCATGCTATTGTTATTGGCAAAGATGCAACATCTAGTAGTTTGTAGGAATACTATTGTACTTTATCAATTAGACTTTCACATGCTATACTTACAATGTTGATTTTCTTTGTGCTTCAATGTTGAGTCTGAGTTTACATTGTCTAGCTTGTAAAGAAGCAATTTTAGATGCTTGCATTGTTTTCCTTACTATTGTTACAATGCGACACAAGCCCCCGAAGTACATAATCTAGCATACACAGTGTCACTTACATAATATCATGAAATTCATGCACATAAAGTTGTGTATCACAAAATTTGCACATAAATAGTTAGTGCATAAACATTGCTAAGATATGTATGAAGCTTCTGGAAACATAAAAGCACATTTTAGTTTAGTATACCTTGAATGCATGTTACACTTGAAACTATAGTGATATATTTTGAGACTTGAGAGATTGGAAAGTTTATAAGCGAAGCAAAGGTAGCCCACATAGCAATATGGCACACAAGTTCTATTTACACATGAATACATGCATATATTTGTTTACTGCAAATAGAAGCATTGATTTCTTTGTTGTGATGGGTGGACCTATACTTTTTGTTGTGGCTAAGGTACTAGCCGAAGCACCAAATTATGCATAGCCCTTATGACACTAATGTCAACTTTCCAAGTTTCCTAAACTTTTGCACTTTTTATTTTTCATTTAAGTAAAAGTTACTCTTAAGAATAGAGGGGTGTGTGTGTGCGCGCGCACGCGCGTGCGCCCACGCGGGCGTGCGTGCATGTACATGAAGTCAACACAATATCAAAGTTATTTCCTACATGTGACAATAGAGGGATTCATCATCAAGCCAACATACATGGAGGTCCACCTCCCATGGAATATACAGTGCTATAGGACAAATACGAACATCATCACACTAACTTAGGACATCATCACACTAGCTCAAGATTGAGACAAGATGATATGCATGTCTAAGGATGCATACATTTACTAGTCATGTGACTAAGAGGTTGAGTCTAAGGACTTTATTTGTAGCTATATTGTATATTATGAGATCATAAGGAGATTTCATTGCTTTTCTCACTAGGGATTTGGGCCTCTCCATAAGGTGTAGTACAAAGAGCAAAGATGCCTGGGACTACTCTCAATGGAGCTCCAAGCATATAAAGAGAAGCTTCTAAGGAGCAAGACAAAGACAAGGGTTGAGTCAATGAGCGCGAGTTCTTTTACAATTTTTTCCAATACTACCTTCAAAGCTAGCTCACTAGATCTATCACTACAACACCACCACACCATCCACAAGTCAAAGGAGTTGCAGTAGGCCAAGCAACCACACTTCATAGAGCATAACCACCACCATGTCTCACCATGCCCAACATCCTTGCCTCTTATAGTTCAAGCCATCATCACTTACCATGAAAAGTGAGTATCTCCCTTAGTGAACTCAATATCTTGGGCCACTCCATGACAAGTATTCTTACCTAGAGGAGAGTACATTGTTTATAAAGAGTCTTATTGATCAAGGTGGGATCCCATAGGTTGACCAAAGGATCATCTAGAGATCATTTTGTACATGATGGTAGCTTATACTTGCAACAGACATAGTCAATCATTTTCATTTTCAATTGTTCTTCAATTACTATGGCATGGTTAGATATACTTGCTTCTTTGTCTCACAAGCTATTTTGGCTTTTTGGACACACACACACTCACACACACACACACACCCCACACTAAATGCTAGTGATTGAGAGAGACGTTTGTGTACACGTGTACACCAAATTTTAAAAGAATAATCAATTGAATTACTTGAATGCTTTTTGCACAAGAATATGGCTTGTGAAAATGAAATAACTACACTAGATAATATTGCAAACCAACAATTAGGACTAACAACTTCAAAATGGATATTACTTAAATACAAAAATGAATCAACACCAAGCTCTTTCGAGTCACAAACACATACAAGCCCAACTAACACACAAGGGCCTTGCTTACTCTTTCATCCCAACTACTTATAAAAAATATGCAAGGCTTACTTATGACACTACAATTCCTTCAAATGAGAAGCTAGACTACATGTATAGCTCTTGATGTATATATTCACTCTAGACATGTCTACCCTAGGTAGATAGCAAGTTATTATAACCATTGTATGTAGAGGTGCCTTGAGACAACCTCATTGCCCTTCTTCATGGTGCAAGTACCTTACATAAGCTCAAGCAAATGCCATTGCCTTGAGACAACCTCATTGCCCTCCTTCATGGTGCAAGTATAGTCCTAAACCAAACCTTGCACAAGCTCGAACAAATGCCATTGCCTCCGCCTTTTGAGTAGGATCCTCAAATGCATCTAGTGTAGAAACAGTGCCGGAAGCCTCTCTAAATGCCTATGTCAAATATACAAAACACATTTTATGCCAATCATGTCCAAAATGACAAAGTGCTTGTATATAAAATTGAAATTGTGACCATAATTTTAAAAAACAATTAAACTAATATTCAAAAAGAGCATGTATTTACATTCTTCTAGACTTCGTATTTCCACTCATTTTTATCCCTCTCCATACCTAAAATTAGCTAAATCTTCAATTGAAAAGGTGTTTGACAATCAAATTGCATCTCACAAAAAGTGATGACAAGGAAAATTTCCAAAAATAGATTTGCACACTAGATTTTGACGCAAAACACATTATTGCTTAACTTTTTATTTGGAAAATAAAAGTTAAACAATAGTTTTTCACATTGTGGAACTTACTTTTCTATTATTGATGGCCCTTAGACCTCAAGAATGATGGTAACAAACAATCAACTTTTTGTGGGTTTTAAGGTTGACAAAGAAATTCTAGTTAAAAACAAATATTCGATATATAGTATGCACTTAAACCCCCTACCCCCACCAAAAAAAAAAAAAAAAACTTCCATGTTTTTGGTACAAGTGTGCCTTATATGCACATTATGTGCAAGTACAAGGGTGCTATATATTTTAATATATTGTGCCATACAAATCCTAGTTTTATTGTGAAAACCCAATGGGATATTCACTGGTAGCATCTTGAAGTTGTGATTGTTTTTTTGGTTTATTTTGCAACAAAGTTATTATTGAGTTTGAATGTTGAAAGTCTAGATATGGAGAATTGCTTCAGGCAGCCATTCTTGTTTCCACACATATAAATGGACATGGGGATGTATTCTTTGTGGTTGGCGAGAGGGAAAAACAGCCACCAACAAATATAAATGGAACAAATCACAATAAGTACATAAGACTATAGGAACCACCCACAACACCTACACTTGAAACAACAATGATCAGACATACGATTCCATGGTTTTATCCAAGCGAGGAAGAAGCGACGCACGAGAGTGCAGTTTTCTAACAGATGAGAGCAAAGTCTTGGGAAGGATAATGCAAGAAGTTTACCTCTCCATCGGATCCTCTTATTGTGACTCGATAGATGACTGTGACGAACTTCCCATCCGCGGAAAACGTGATGTCTCGCACTTCACCACACCAACCTACAAACACCAAACAACCATACCTCGTCAGGCCGTTTCCATGGAGAAGATAACCTGCACATCGCTAACAAGCCCCCTCTTGGCAAGTTGATTCTCGCCTACTACAACCATTCGCATGCACTGGAACTTCTTGTAATCTGTGGATACACTGAGCCCCATTCTACTTTCAAAGCTGATCTTGCAAATTGCAAGGTCCATAAGACAAAACTATACAACTTCCTCACACTAGATGGAGCAGCCAGAGTGAGTTGGTGACCAGCAGGAAGGAGGTTGCATCTAAGGATGTGGCAGTCACCCTGCCTGCTTAGTTTCCCTCCCCCATGCGTGACATCTTTTATTTTAGTTTACTTAGTTCATCGCTGCATGAGACTTTGACATGGAAGGAGTTGATCCCTCCAGTACTGGAGCAGGAGGCTTGACATGCTGAGACCTTTGATACATCTGAGGCAATCACCAAAGCCTTTTTACAACAGTGCATCTAGTGGGGAAGCAAAGTGGAAAGGGAAGGGGAAGTAGGATGAGAGCAGCTGCAGCACTAGCCATAGAGACTGCGTCTATGCCCTATATGGTGCAGAGCAGGTTGCGTCAGCTTCTTTGGAGCCAATGCCTTGGTTGGTGGATAGTGAAGACCTTTGCATTCCCAGGTTAGATTCCAATCTCCTCTCCATCTATACTATTGCTCAATCAGCATTATAAGCTCATGCCCTTGGTACAAGAGATCCTCAAAGAGGGGCCTTCTTTTCCATGTCATTTATGGCCACTTGCATTGCAAAGCCTTGCAAGCAAGCCAATTGCATGCATCTGGTTGAGGGGTTACCAAAGCACTTTTACTGGCGCGTTGTCTCAATTGCACACAAGGCAAGCATCATAGAGAACTACTACTGCTCTTGAGCTTGTACATATAGACTTGTGCGTTCCATCTTTTGGGCCAGGCTATCTGCCTCATATTGCTTATTGATGACTTCTCCAGACACATTTGGGCTTTCTTCTCCTTGAAGCTCGACTCAAAGGCATGTGAACTTGATCTTGGCTCTAGGCATGACACGCATAGCATTAGTAGTGTAAGACATGGGCAAGGCCTTGGTATTTATCATTCCTATGGTTAGAAATGTGAAACTTTTCGGCCAAAAGTTTGGTTTGTTAGGTTAATGTGAAAGTCAGGAGCAAAGTTTGAGTAGGGCCTTCAAAAATATCAATAGTTTGGACAGCCAATAGTGAAACTTTTGCTATCTAGACTTATTGGGGTTCAAACAAATCATCAAACTTGAGTTATTTCCTCACTCAAACTAATTGTTTGAGAAGTGTATGAGATGGGCCAACTGTTTGTCCATGCTATGCTTTTAGATAGTGCATATTAAGGATAAATAGAATGTATTGGCTGATGCTCTCTCAATCAAACCACAAGTGTTAGCAGTGTGTATGGCATATCATTATGAGTTAGATGAGATAAAGATACAGCATGCAAAGGACGAGGATTTTGCAATAGTTGATAATTGATTGTCCAAATGAATGCCAACAGGGGCATAGAGACATTGATGCTTCAACAAAAGCAGTGTAGACTCACTTTTTATTGGCTAGCTTTGACATTGTTAGCACTTCGGTCATTTTTGTCCATTGCATGCAACCAAACACATTTAGTCCACCTAAACATCGTAGTCCACACTGAGGGATTTCTATATGTAGACCCTATTGCTGCCTTATCTCTTGCCCTTTTCTCCCCGGTGGGCCAACCTACCCCCAACCAAAAAAAACACACACACAAAGTCCAAGGAAAATCCTTCTCCAGGGAAGATAATTATCGCCTCTATACTCTTGGTAGGTTATTTGGGCAGGCGACAAGCACCCATTGACCAATGCCCTAGTTGCACTGGGTGGAACATCTCCAGGTAAAAGGGGTGAGCTTTGCTTGGCAATCCCTCATTAATTTTGGGCTTGGGAGGGGGTGTTAAGCTAAAAAGTTGCGTTGACATTAAACATTTCATTAAGCTCATTAAACAACCCCAAAACTCAAATGCACAAGTATGCTTCAATGTACCTACCATGTGCTTCGATGTGTCATAAGCAAACCCTAAACTTTGGTCAATTCTATCTCTATAGATAGAAAGCATGCTAGGCCACTTGCATCCTTTTCCATCCCCAATATCTCCAATCTGCCCATCACTAACTGTTGGAGACCATCTAAAGGCTGCCCGCACATGATTCATTCCAGAGCTGTTACAGCCATCACTCCCGCCCTCTTTGTCACTAGATCTAGCCCTTGTTAACAAAGAGTTTCTAGCTGCTGCCACCTTGCTCATCAAGACCTTGTTGATTGCTGTACTCACATCTAAACAGGCCACCCTGCTGCTGTTCATCACCTAGAGTCTTCTACACAACTATTGTAGACTGCCCAACCTGCTATCGTTCCCTGCTGCCTGTCACCATTAGTCATGCCAGTTATGTTTTGAGTTTTACAACACTTTTCAGCATCAGCCTGATCTGCGTTTCTATTTCAGCATGTCATTCTTGAGTTTTACAACACTTTTTAGCATTAGCTCGCTCTGTATTTTGCACTTTACAACAGATCTTTTTTGAGTTTTCAGCACTTCCCTACATCATCATCTACTCTGACTGGTAGTTACCACATTCAAGACGTGTCTTCAATGGACAACACACACAACTGTTGCAAGCCATCCAACCTGCTGTCCTTCACTACTGCCTGTCATCATCAATCATATGTCAAGCTGTGTTTTGAGTTTTACAGCACTTTTCAGCATCAGCCTGATCTGCATTTGCCTGTACAGTGGGTTATTTTTCCGTTTTACAACATTTTTTAACATCTAACTGATCTGCTTTTGCATATACAGCAAATCATCTTTGAGTTTTCAGCACATTTCTAACATCATCCTCTGCTCCAATTGGTGTGTCTACTGCTGCACTGCTCAATATCAGTCAAATGCAGCCCTACTTCGATATTGACTGATGTCTACCTGCTCACATCTGGGATCCATGCAAGTGACAACACACTCTTCACTGTTGGTGGCATCTCAGACTCCTCCTTAAGCTCTGCATATCCCAAACCACCTCTATGAAAAGTCCCTAACTAATGTGCTCTGCCCTTTGCTTTGAGCTACCTCCCTTGGTTCAGCTCCTTCTGCAGTTCGCAATGCTCCATGTTGATTATTCATTCACTGAACCTCACTTATTCATTGAGTTCATTATCATTTTATTTCCATCTCTGAGCATTCCTTTGTTAGTCGTGTTGTTTGTGGCCTCTCTCTCTCTCTCTGTTAGCCCTAGTGTATTCTCACACAATTGTTGACCCTGAACTCGATGTAGCATACCATGAGAAATAATGCAACAACATCTAGTAGAGTTGATAATGATTGTTTCTAAAGCCTACCAACACCTAAATCAAAAAACGGCCATGTTGACATCATCTTGCACTTTGAACACTTTTTCAGTACTAAAAGAAAGTGCCAAGTACACCTGCAGATGGTAGATTCTATGGAGCCATTCATGTGCATGATAAGCCACTATCTGCTTCATCTTCTGAAGAGAAGCAATTTATGAATGATCAATGAGATGCTATGTTTCCTTTTGAGAAAGTAAAAGGCTTGTAAAATTTGATGCTCAAAACAAAACTATATGAACTTCATATGCCGGAGCACTTTTGAGGTTGTTATTAGTAGATACATATGCATAAAAGACAAAACAATGACAGAGCTGCACAAACCAAAAAGCAAGATATTCTTGCAAAGATGAGGGGAATCTAAAAACATGCATGTAAACAGTTGATCCCAATAAGTTAGCACTTGAACGAGTAATCGATCAAATGGATTGACAGTTAGCAAGTCTTAAACTAACCTGGAGCATTAGCCCCTAGCACAAATGTATGTAAAGATTGGAAAGCAGTGTCAACTAACCTGGAGCATAAAAGCTAAGCATTCGATTTGCTTGATACCTACAGAAAAATCATATGATGAGACTCAAATCTGGTTATAATGAAGGATCCTATTGCAGTTCAAACTTGTCCAAGCTAGTGGGTCAATTTACATGAGCTTTTGCAACATTATGAGAAGCTGAGAATGCTATGGCTTTTAGCTGCATCTATAGGTGAACTGACATGTTCAAAACACAGTGTAAAACCTGCCAAACATGATTTTGTGAAGAATTTGATGATTAAAAACCATCAACGAGTAGATGCGTCAACAATTTTGGAAAAAGAAAACACCTGACAATCATCAAGCGGTTTTCAAAGGAAAAGTTCACACAAATGATTTTGTCAAGATTTTAATTATTTGAAATAACTAACCCACAAATCCGTCAAGAAAATTTAAACAAGGTCATAAAATTTCAATTTGGCCTGCCATGAAACTCCACGACGACGATGATTCATGGGTAGAGGCCTAACTTAAAGGAGCAATTGGAAAGAAAAGAGAGAACATAATGTTTGAGGTGAATCACTCACAAAACTTTATGTATATATATAACAAGTAGTCATGACTGGAGGACTGTGCACACTGCAGCTATTAATTCATTTCGAATTTTACGGAAAACCACTCCAATTAACTCTTTTTTTCTTGCCTTTGGCAGGCCCTCATAACCCAGAAAGAAAGGGGGCAGTTTTATGTTTAAAATAAACAATAGCTTCCTATCATTTCCCTTATTACTGGATCATAATCCAAAAATCTAAAAAGTCACAGCTATACGAGAAATAAATTAAGTACCAGGGAATGTATTTCTGATGAAGCATGCCTGCCTTGTCCTTGAGAACTTGATCAGGGATCCTTTTGTTCAAGTCACGAAGGATCTCGGCAAGAGGCCGCATCATGAAGGAAGAGCCTGAAGAAGCCTCCAAGGGGGCTGCATAGCTGGAGTTGGAACTGGCAAGCATCATCCGGCCGCTCTCATCGGCATTAACCTTCATGAATTTGGGGTTCCGAGAAAACTGAGAGGCGAATGAAGGTGCATGCTTGCTGGGGAAGGCCGCACAGGAAAGAGAAGAGAAAGATGAGGGTTTGGGCTTCAAGGGGCAGAGATCAGGCATCAAAGAGGATGAGGCGAGAGAGGAGAGGGAGGAGGCTTTCTGGATCAATAGCTCCATGTTTTCTTCTGTAATGAGTGTGAGAGACAGAGGGTGATCGTTTCTCTTAGTTAGGGAGATTGAAAAATCAGAGTTAAAAGAAACAGGGCAGGCAAGCTGAAGTTCAGAAACAGAGCGTGCAAGATGCAAATCTAGAAACAGAGCATGCAAGATGTCAGTTCAAAAACAAAGCAAGCAAGATCTAAGGTAAGAAAACAGGATCAAAAAATAGAGCAGGAAAAATACAACTGAAAAACAGAGCATGCAAGTTTAAATTAAAAGCAGAGCCTGCAATGTCTCAGCAAGAAACGGAGCGTTCCAAGATCTGAGAAGAAAAAACTGTGCATGCAAGAAAATTTCAATAAAAGACACCATGCAAGATATAGGCAAACAGGAGCTTTGCTTGGATCGCCCAACAGGCTGTTTCGGGTAATGAAGCTTACAGAATTGACAGAAAGGAGGATTCAAGGAAGCGATAAGTTTGTCGGGTACAGAGAAGCACCAGAAGAAGAGGCATGGATGGTTGTTGGGCCTTCTTACCTCCCTTCCTTCCTTGGTTTCTTTTTTCTTTTGACAGGTGAAGTGTAATAATAAGAATAAGAAGAATCCTGCGGTTGGTGTAGTGCGTGTTGGATTACACCTTCGGCATTGACGGAAGAGTCACAGAGACATTTCAAACGAGAAGCTCTCACCACTCGCTTTTGGTTTCTCTCTCTCTCTCTCTCTCTCTCTCTCTCTCTCTCTCTCTCTCTCATGAGATCATCAAGCCGTGGCCCTGTCACACCGTGCAAAAATCAGTAAGGAATCGTGAGTGAGGAGAGTGTGATAAATTAGAGGCAGTGTGACCGGATAGAATGAGGGGTGATGTTTGAAAGGCCAGAGGGATTGGTCGCTGGTGTTAGTTAGAGAGGCAAGCAAGCTGTAGCTGGTCACAAAATGGGGTGTTGAATTCGTCACCAGTCAAAAGTTGGCGCCGCAGCAGCGTCATAAATGTTTGCGGAGTCAAGGCCGAACCTCATGCTGTAGCTGCCTGGGCAAAGCCCGCCGGCCCGCCCTCTAGGCTCTCTCTCGCCAGATGCTTGCCAGTTGCCATTGCTTTGCACGTCCAGGGGTCCATGCCAAGTGTTCAAATGGAAAGCATTTTCCATAGCAGGTAGAAAAACCTTCGCCTCAAAATTTTTGGAGGGATTTTTACATTAAATTGTTTTTCTTGAGTTTATAGCTTTCAAAACATTTAAAGTTTTATATTCTCTTTTTAAAGTTTTGAGAGTAAAATTTTTGCAACTCATTTTACATTAAACCTTGGTTTTTTCTAAACTATAATTCAAGTCGGATCATGTTCAATGGCAGCAAAATGTAGGTGGGTCCCCTAAATTCAAAAATCGAAATGGACCCGCGACAAACCGACATGTCATATTATGCATCGATAGACAAGGTTCATTAAAAACATATAACAAACCAAAAGCCTCCACTTTTGCTGTTGCACATGATGGATATTCATCTTAGGCCCCTTAAACAAACTTGCATTGGGGTTCCCCAAAAAGAGGTCGTCTATTTGCGAGACAATTACAACAACTATACTACATTATTATCTTATTTGTGACAAAGGAAAGACTCGAGCCTCCAAAGCCTTCTCGAACCTCAAAAGATTTTCCAAACCTAAATCATATTCTAAGAGAGAGAGAGTAGAGTAGAGTAGTTTATTATCGTCCACGAAAGGCCAAATTATGACCTATGGGACCTTTCCACATATACAATGATTCTCCTCCCCTGTGGTAGGAAAGGGTAGCTACGATGAGAGAACGATCTATGCGCCCAAATGTCTACAAATAAAAGCTTTCTGCAGCTTCTCAATCTCATTCCATGCAGATGAGGAGATGCTCCCTCCCCACACTTCCACTTCATATAATACTGTCTGTAGAACATATGCATCAAAAATCATACAACGTATTTTCTAGCATTTAGTATCTATACAGCTACAATCATTTTCAAAGTGATAATACTTGCTCTTTCATGCTGCTAATCATCGTTCCACACATGTATGCCATCTGTGGTCTGCAAATATCTCAATCCCCAAGTATTTGAAAGTAGATACTACCTCTATAGATTGTCCCGCATAGTGTACTTTTGGTGGGGTCTTTGATTGCTTGGTACACATAGCCATTAGCTTTGTTTTTGTTACATTCATCGTCAAACCACTACCTTGACAAAACCGTTCAAGAATCTCCATGAACTGTTGCATACGTTCCCCAGTATATGTAAAGAAAACCACATCATATGCATAAAGCAGGAGCAAGATGGCAAACATACCAATATGCAGGCTTTTGGCTTTCTCTTTATTCATAGCCATGAGAAGTATTTCCTCTAGCTTATCAATGCATAAACCAAATAATGTAGGGGAGAGCAGGCAACCTTGTTTGACTCCCATATTACTCTCAAATACTTGTGACAGCTCGTCGCAACCTCTAAGGCGGCACACCACTCGTTGATATATCATGTAAATTCCCATGCATAGATCATTTAGGACCCCTAATTCTTGCATTCGTTGCCATAAGCCAACCCTTAGTACGGTGTCAAAAGCCTTCTTAAAATCCACAAAACAACAATACAAGGTTACTCCCTCGAGCCGACTCTCATCCATAAGCATACGTAAAGTAACCAAATGGTCTGTGGTGTTATGATCAGGACGAAAACCTGCTTGTCCATAAGCTCGTTTGTTATTACTTTCTGCCCATTTACTCAATTGCATTTCCAAGATAGTGCTTAATAGCTTTGCCATGGCTGAACTGACCATAATCGTGTGGTAGTTTGTGAGCAAATTGTGATCTCCTCCCTTATACAACAGTTGTATCAAATTCTCCTGCCATTCTTGGGGAAAACCATATGCAAAAGCATGATGTAACACATGCAACATAGACAGTCTCGTCTCCTTTGTTGTCCATTTCAACATCTCTACATTCAACAACAAAGTATCACATGCTTTTCCATTAGCCATCTTGTTGAGGGCTGCCTCCAATGTTTCTAAAGTGAATAGAGCACTAAATGGTTGCGTATGTACATCACATTTGATGGGTTGTACCCCTTTATGCATGTAAAGTTCTGTAACATATGATAGTATGTCAACATTTGTAAAATCCCCCATAACACTTGACCGTTTGGTTTGAAATTTTCTCCGTGCTTGCCTTGGACATTTCTCAAACTCGCTAGCATCTTCACTTTCTTTCGCCACTGCATATCATCGTCGCTTTTTACGTGTGAGAGCATTATATCGTTTTTCCGCCTCACTTTTTCAGCTTTTTATGTGCAGCCTTACATTCATCATCAAACCATTTCTTGCATGGCAATCCTTTGACATTTTTGTGACTACTCTTTGGTTTTCCAAAGACTTCTATAGTCGTATTTAACATTGCATCTCTCAAATCATCCCATGTGCTCCTAGTAAGATTGCTCATAAGACTATCCAGGTGACCAGCATATGCTTATTTCTTACCTACATCAATACGGAATGCACCAGTACAACCTACTGTGTCCCTTGCATGTCCTACCTAGTGGCAAATATCAAGTGTCAAGCCCAAAGCTATAATATGATCCGATTCTGGATGTTTTTCACCTAACCAAAGCTCTCTGATCATGCATAAATCATTCATGTGTACCATTGCATAGTCTACCACACTGGAACCTCCAATAGCTAAGTATCACGTGTATCCTTCAGTATCGGGAAACAATTCATACCATTCAATATCGGCATGTGCAAACCATTAACCATATCCCTCAAAGCACGTCCATGAGCATTAATGTCTATATCCTTAGACTGCCTACACCAACATGCATCTACATCCACAACCTCTTCCTTGTCTAGCTCATTACATGCTATGGGCTGAAATTGCATGTGTCCAATTTGCGCATTTAAGTGACCTAAGACCATCACATTTCCTTGTTGCATATACATGCATGCATCCATACTCAAATCTTCAAAAGGTTCTTGCGAATCCACTTCATGTCGTGCATAGAAGGGGGACTCCTTATGTGGAATGTAACATCCCGCAATGTACATCGATGTAGTGTGCTTGAGCATAATCCATATATACCACTTATTTCAATCTACTTTACATACATCAATCATTCCTTCCATATGACATTTGTATATACATGCAACTCCTCCTTGCCCTCTTTTTCCTACATGTGGTTGATATGCGCTATGAATTATGTACCCTAGGATATCCGGAATTCTACATGTCTCCTGCTCCCATGTCTCGGCGAGGAACACAATGTCAGCATCACCAACCATAGCATTAATGCTTTCACCTTTATGCCATGGAAACCCTCTGCAATTCCAAAACAACACCTTCACGAGCGTGCAGCTCCTATGGGTCGTGCATCCCTATGCATCCTTTGAAGTGTTATCACTAGATTTCTTTTGCTTATTGTATTGCTTTCAATGTTCCTCCTGTTGCCTTGGGGGTGTGATCCTCATTTACATAAAAATATGTTCCCTCGAGGTATACTCGACTATTGTCTAAAAGTATAGTTCTCTTACATGCATCCAATAGAGTGCATACAATGGCTCTTACCTTCCCATCGTCTTTCTTCTTGCCCATACGTTGAGCACCAAAGATGGGTACATTTGCCATGGCAAAATGCTTACCAAAAAACTATGTGACTTCCGTAGTAAGAGACAATGGAGTCTCATCATCTGTTTCGGGCAATCCCTAAATAATCAGGTATTGGGCCCGCTTTTCTCTTTCTTTACGTTCACATGCATCCACATCATCTACCACTGCATCACCACCCTCTGCATGAAGTATAGGCATGTCTCCATTTGGGGGAGTATGTGCTACTACTCCGGCCCATGTTTTTGGTGTTTCCATGCATGTGCGTATTGCCATACTCGTTTCCAAGTTTGTGATTCTCTTGGTTTGTTCCAACTGTGTATTATTGCTTTCCAACGCTTGACACTTGAGAGCCAAGCGTGTGATTTCTTGATTCTCTGTGTGGATTGATGTTTGAAGTGTCGTCAAAAAATTCCATATCCCATCCTGTGAGATTTCTCAAACACATGGTTGCTCCAACATGCCAATAGAGAGAGGTGAACCTATGGTTGTTGAGTTGGCTTTGCTACGTGCGATAGATCGTCCACTCCGAGAAAGGCGCTCATTAGTATCTCCAACCATAGTCATGTTTCCTGGTTCTTAGCTTCTTTACTGCTTTCAGACGATGCGCTGTTGAAATGGTGGTCGCACCCGACACCTCTGTCTCTGCTGTGATGATGGAGGACAATTGCAAGGATGGCAAAAACAGATAATAAGCTATGTCTTTGAAAGACACAGACACGCCTAGTGCGTATGTCTGATCTGATAAAACCTTCCGTTAGCTTTGCAATCCTCTCCCACTTGAGGCAAGTTTATCAAACTAAGAACAACAGATGAATCTGTAGAGATCTGCTCATTGGACTACCTATTAGGGATGGTGTAGTCTGTGTACACCTAAAATAAGTATCTGGATCTAGACTCGAGAATGTAGTCTATTCTCCGAATTTCATCCACACCATAGCCTAAATTTCCTAGCAGAGGTAGAAAATGCTTGTGTTCGAGTCAACATGTCTACATGAGAGGCACTACTGCGATTAGTGACTAAGGGCAACTCTAATGTCAACCCAGAAAGCCCTGCATGTATGACTGTCGGATCAACAATTCTGTAGCATAACAGAAATGTGAAGCTCACGAGGGAGGGGGGGGCTGGTTCGAGAAAGAAAAGCTACAAAGAAGACTGCGGGGATGCGTCCACAGAATATTGGGAGAGAGAGGGAGAGGAAGAGAGAAAGAACGATTGTTTCAGCATCCACAAATAGGGCTTAAACTTGTCACAACTGCATCAGCGTCCACATCTTCTTTTTTAATATAAATTTTGATTTAAAAAGGGTTATTGAATGAGGAGATAGAAGGAAGCTGAGCAAATCTATTGTGGATAATATAAAAAATGAAAAATGAGATTGCAAAAGTGGAGAGAGAATAGATTATTTTACTATTTTTCCTCCACTTTTCCTTATTTTAAGGAGAGAGGGGGTTAAAAGGTTCATTTTTTAGTTCAATTTTTTCCTAATGTCTAATCAAAACCATAAATGGGGTGTGGGCAACAAAGCTCTACCCCCTATAATCTCATAAACTAGAATAAATTGAATGGGAGGGTAGCCTATCTATTTATAAAAACTTTGAGCCTCCCAAATTAGGGTTTGCATGTGGGACACAGAAACTCTCTAGGACTACATTTCTTTTTAATAAGGTTTAAGTTCATTAATTAATTTGAGAATTGGGTGGACTAGGCTCACAATTCATTTACACAATGGATATAGCATTATTTCCTACTCCTAAGATCACTTGATAAAAAATAACACCTTATCTCAATGCATTACATTTAGCCTTTGCTAGATTTTTCATCAATTTCATGCATGCTTTACTTTGTGGTGGTCATCTTGATATAATCAAAGAGGCATTCTACCTCAACTTCCTTAGTATAGCCATAAACAATCTCTTTGATTGAAAATGTTGATGCTTCAATATGTAGATGACCAACTTTTAAGTTTGAGTCATTGGATATTAGTCTATGTGGTCAACTTTTTTCTATGTGGCTTCTCATCTATTTTCAAGAAAACTCCCTAAATATTAGCCATAAATAGCATGAACTCCTACCATTACATGATCCATTGATGTTTTGGCTTATATACATGGTCTTGGGATTTAGGGTTCCCTCCATAACTTGGACACACCTCCCCCTTTTTGGCCTCTTGACTAGTCTTCTCCACTTTATGCCTACCCAAGTTAATTGGATCGATCCCTTCAAGTGAATGGAAGAATAGTACCTACAACCTCTTTCAATCCACAAGGCTTACAATCTACTCCAACTCATTTGACAATTGCATAGGAATAGGCCCAACTCTCGAATAATGTTACGAATATAAGGAATAATGTAATATAATGGATGATGGTGCTTAAAATAATACAATGCAATCTAAAACTTATTCTATTTTAAAATATTTCTCACACTTTCATGATAGCATGTCTTTGCTTTTCTTGAAACTTGCATCCTTCTTCATGCATATGGGTAACATTATGCCCTTCTTGTCCCCCCATGGCACTCATCATCATAGGTTGTATACTTCAATGTACACCAAAGACATGGAATGCTCAAGGCATGAGGATGTTGGGAATCGTGATATTCATTTTGTTGAGGATTGTCACTTGATACTTGATGGGTGGTGGCTAAAGATATAATTGGTTATGTTGCCAATAAATAGCTTATGGTCATTGGTTTATGCTTGATCAGCAGTCCCTTTTGGCTAGATAAAAATTACATGGCATGGGGTTGTAACTTGTAGAGAAAATGGATGAGTTATTGATGAATGGGGCATGTCATAAGAGTCATCACATTCTCTTTTGTATCTATAATAAAAAATATCTTGTATACTCTATCCCTAAGGGGAGTGCTAGCCTTGTTTTTCATGTAGAGGACATATTGTTTTGGTTTGGAAGATGGGTTAAGGTCTGGGTTAAGGTCCAAGCAATCTTGAAAGTGTTGTCCCACACTTGAGGATGCAATTCATGTATAGGTTATAGCCAAAATACAACTCCATTGGTTCTTTGTAAAAATGACTTCGTCTCAATGAAGCAAGGAGTGTAGAATTGCAAAAATTGTCATTGTCAAGAAGATGGTACTTGAAGAGAATCATAAAAGCACACCATTGTGTCATTGTAGGTCAAGGTCTTCCATTCCCGCAATTGTGAGTACATTTGTGATGGTTGGTTCCTTTTCAAGCACCCTTTTGCATAGTAGTGGGATTCACGATATGTTAGATGCCTTGGATCTCACTGTCTATCAAAGATCCTATAGAACATAAGGAAGAAAGGGTAGGTTTCTCAAATTAAAGCCAAGTGAAGCAAGCTAGGTCTACCAAAATGGTAATACCCCATCTTGGAAAATAACAAGAGGGCATGGAAATCCTTCTATTATTTATGTGAAAAGAAAAGGGAATTCTATTTCCCTTACCCCCCACAATATAGTGAGTATCAAAAGAGTGAACATGATAGGGACAACTTTCTAAAGATTCCAACATAAAACCCACCCACACTCATAGAAACTACATTTTCTAGCCCATGGATCTAGTGCCAACTTTCGCTCACTTTGTAAGAGTATTCATCATCTTCCATGACCCCTCCATCACCACATGCAACTACCTCAGGCTCCTCATCAAGCTGCTACAATAGCCCATAACACCATATGAAGACGGCGGGCTTCAACTCCCATTTGGGACAACATTCCACCAAGTTTAGTTGGAACTTGACCTAGCTCCCAATTACATAGGCACATGTACCATTAACTACAATGTAAGTAGATAAACCCCTTAGGCAGAGCATAAGTGACATATTAGACAGAATATACCTCTTGTAGACCCATTAACATCAATAACCTACATCAACGATGATCCATCAACCATCAGCTAGCCATCACTCCACCTCTCTTCAAGGTATCTTGACAAGCATGAAATCATTCAACATCTCCATTTCAAGCCCCTCTCCATTTCATTCCGTAAGGATGCACAACTTGGCCTAGAAGGAACTAGGCATACCTTTCAGAGTTTCAAAGCCCATTTAGGTACCCTATTCGTTATTTTATCCCTCACCACACATGGCGGACTATAGAAGACCACTTAGGATAGAGTGGAAGAGAATTGAAGATCATTGGAAAATAGAGCACTAAAATAGTAAAATAGGGCAGTGAACACCAAATAATTGTAGGTAAATTACTAATGTACATATCATAATATATATGTCCATATGGTACTTGAAGGGTACATAGGTTGGATTTCATTTTCCATAAACCCCTTAGGTAGAGCATAAGTGACATATTAGACAGACCATACCTCTTGTAGACCCATTAACATCAATGACGGTCCATCAACCATCAACTAGCCATCACTCCACCTCTCTTCAAGGTAGCCTGTCAAGCATGAAATCATTCAACATCTCCATTTCAATCCCCTCTCCCCATCTCAACAGATCTATGCCACACTAAGTTCAAAGAGGGTGAGAAATGAGAGGGAGGTATTGCATTGACCCCTTTACCCCATAAGACAAAGTCTCATCTCAACTATTGGGAGCTCACACTCAACTGCCAAGACCCATGGACCGCTTATTGGTTCAAGTGTTTCAAGCCGAGCACTACTGGCTACCTCTCACATAGCCGACACACTAACTCTCTCTACGAGTGTAGCTAGCTTACATCAATGTCTGATTTAGTACCCTCCTCCTTCGTGCACACCGGTAGCTCCATGGTTCTTGATGTAAGCTCAAGCAACCTCAAGCCTCCACCTTCAAGCTCTATTCTCCATAGCCATGTGCAAGAGAAGAGAAGAGGAGAGAAGAGAAGAGAATAGAAGAGAAGAAGAGAGGAGATGATGGAGAACTTCTTCTCCTTGATCCCTCACCCTCACACACTCACTCTCTCACACTCTCACACTCCCTCTCTCAATCACACACAAGAAGGAAAGGAGAGAAGAAGAGAAGAAAATGAGTCCACTGTGCCACACACCAAAGAATGAGCTTCTCATTTACTTTTTGAGTTTATATACAAAACCTTTGTCCCTTTTGGGCAGTCATCCCCTCGTTTAATGCCAGTGGTTGTGGCCTAGGCCCTTTTTCCCATTGTCCTCCTATCTTTCTAGCTTCCTTCCTACCGCCCATCTACCTTGACAATTTGCACCGGAGGGAGCTTGGCACTCTTTTACGAGAAGTTTTAGGGGTGCCTCGCATTTAAAATTGTGCTTTTGCCTTTTCCTTAGCTTTTGAGGCCACCCTTGCACTTTCAGTCATTTTCCTTCTTGCTTCTTCCATTGTGTTTGATTTCCTTCTAGGCCACCTCTTTTAGGTCTCGACTTGTGCTTTTTTACTTTTTTCACTTTTTTTTTATTTTTCTTGTTCTGAGGTTAACATTACCCTGCTCCTAGCCTGGTGCCAGTCCCATGGCACTATTGGGGAGTGATTGGAAGGTGGGATGGGTATAGCCATATGGCTTTTTTTTAAAGTTTGTATACAAGCCCTTACGGGGGATGGTGTCAGGTGGATCAGCCCTTGAAATTGAAGATGTTGAGCTGGTCCTCCACAGACATTCACGGTAGGGGGATCTATTTTTTGAAATTGAAGATAAAGTTGGGACGGTCTCCTTGATGCTCACCTTGTTCTAGATTTGTCGATGAAATTGAAGATCGTGTTGGACGGATTCTTCTTGGAGAATGGCGGAGGGACGATTCTGTTTTTGAAATTGACAATAGTGTTGGACAGATCCCTCCTCGTGCCTTTCGAGGGTGCTACAACATGGATTCTCCTTATTCCCTTCGAGTTGCCTTCCCCTTTCACCTATGTCCATGTAGACTTTTCCACTTGCACTGGAGGAAACCTTGTCTTTCTCATAAAATGAATTACATTGCGCCTCGCAGTTTCCTTTCAAGAGCCTTTGGAGGTTCTCCCTAATTCTTGAGAGAGCTTTGCTAGAATATCTGGCACTTTTGTTCATCCCTAAGAGAGCATCCTCCATCCTTGACAGGACTTCCCTCATCCTTGAGAGGACCTCGCCAAAGTAGTCGGAACTCCCCCCCATTAATTCTCAGGTTGTCATCTCCTGTACGATTTTTAATAAGCCTTGTCATTCACTTTTTGATTGGGGCTCCCTTGGTCTTCCTCTGCTTTTTTTGGCTGCATGGTGATATGGGCAACATGGATAGTGTATGTTGCGAGCAATGGATGCGTGGTTTGCACGTAACGAATGGAAGAAGCTCCCTCCTTCTCTCTTTTACTCATAAAATTGCACACAACTCATGAGAAATTGAAAATAGACTAAAGGAGAAGGTAAAGTAAGATGAAACGACTCAAGATTGGGTTCAATCTCCCCCCAACATGAAGTAGGCAGCTCCCTTCATGCCGTATTTATAATAATATTATGAAATCTTCTTTGCCCAAGATTTAGGCCCTTTACAATCACTCTTTGCATAAAGAGTTTGAGTGAACTGAAAAAGAGATAGAGTCTACATGGGCATAGGTGAACCATTAATATATTATTGGACATATCTTCTAGAAAACTATTTTGCTAATAAATATTTACATAGAGGCTATGTGCACCCTTGATAAGAAATAACAGTGTGTCTAGTATAATAATCCACAAATAAATTCTTGAGGAAATAATATTTAGAATGCTTGTGCGTGGCATGCCTTTTCAATTCTCCTTGCTCTACACATCAGCTGCCAAAAATTCAGAAAATCATGTTAGAATAATAACCAACTGAATAATTATAGCTAGCCACATAAATCAATTAATTTGGAATTCCATACAATAATTAGTTCACGAAGACGTTAATACTCGTGTGGATAAAATGGTACCACCCACGTTCACACTTGCATTGATGCCCGGAAAGGATAGGCGTCCCCATCGACCTTCCGCCTAAGACAATTCTTAGAAACGTGCCCCACATTGACGGAGAACCATTTAAGGCGCTCATCCTGCCAATGCACACACAAAGGAGAACCGTTTAAGGTGCTTATACCTTTGCGTAGGTGCCACCTGGCAACATACCCCTGGGGTGGGATAGCAATTGTCCTCAATTGCTATTGGCTGGATGAGGAGACAATAAATTGGAAAAAGGTCGCAAATCACGAGCATGCATCCATTGAGCTTCCTCAACAGGGTGATCGTGGAATTTAACAAGATAATGAGGATAACTATTTCCAGTTCTAGTGGTCATATAGTCAACATCAATAATTGTTTCAAGGATTAGGATTTCATGGTCATCGGCAATCAAGGGTGGTGATTCATAAACAGGGTGAACAGGAAGAGAACCTTTGAAGGGACATAAAAGACTAATGTGAAAAGTGTTATGGATTTTCCAATGATGAGGTAACTCTAATTTGTAAGCATTAGGATTAATACAATGGAGATTTTTAAAAGGTCCATAGAAACGAGGAGCTAATTTTAGAATGATTTTGAATCCAATCGTCAACAGAAGGTATTTTCTGAGTTTGACGAAATGTGGGAGTTGGCAATTTGTGACCATAAACAATTTCAAAAGGTGCCTTTTGTGTACCAATGTGAGTAGTATTATTATAAGCAAACTATAGAAGGTGCAAATGATTATCCCATGTGGCAGGAGAAAAATTTGTGTAAGCATGGATTAAATCCAAAATTGTGCTATTTGTGGCCTCTGTTTCACCGTTAGTCTCTGGATGAATGCAGAACTAAAATCAATCTTAGTTCCTAAGTTAATAAACAAGGTAATCCAAAATTTATTACAGAATTGAGGATCTCGGTCGGACATAATAATTTTTGACAATCCATGGTGCACAAAAATAAGCATATTAATAAGTTAGCGCCTTGTGCAGCACTTAAGGTCTTTTTACAAGCAATGAAGTAAGCATGTTTACTAAATCTATCAACTATGGTCCATATCATATTATTCTATGAAGAAGCTTGTGGTAAACCTGTAATGAAGTCCATAGAAATCTGCTCCCAAGGTGAATTAAGGATAGGTAATGGAAGTAATAAACCATATGATTTACCATTATGTCTTTTTATGCGTTGATATACAATGCAGTTAGAAACAAAATTAGAGACATCACGTTGCATATTTGGCCAGAAAAAATCTTCATGTAAATTTCTAAGTGTGGAGATAATACCATGATGTCCCATATATGGAGGCTCGTATACTTCTTGCATAATGAAATGATGAAAAGGTTTAGCAATACATAACCATTTTTTATAAAATAGAAAACCATCAGAAACAGAAAAGTTATTAGTAGCGATCCATTGATTGCTAGATAAATTTACCCAAACATCATGAAAATTGGGATCTTGAAGATAAGTATTTTTCATTGTGTCTTATGAAGAAGTAAAAATGACTAAAATATTGTTTAATGATGGCCTATGGCTAAGTGTATCGGCTACTATATTTTCCTTACCTGGATGATATTGGATGAGTGGTTGAAAGGATTGAATAAATGATGTCCATTGTATGTGTCTATCATATATTTGTGGTTGTGACAATAAATGTTTAATACTCTGCTAATCGGTCTTGATCATAAACTTCGAACCCATTAAATAATGCTTCCATATACGCAATGCATGAACTATGACTAGTAATTCTTTGTCATATGTACTATATTTAACTTCAGATGGATTTAGTTTACAACTAGAGTATGCTATAGGGTGATTGTCTTGCATCAACACTACACCGATGCCAGAACCACTTGCATCAGTAACCACAAGAAAGAATGGTCTATTGAAATTAGGTAACTGCAAAACTGGTGCGTGTGTGAGTGCATGTTTAAGTATTTCAAACGATCGTTGTTGGCTGTCACCCAAACGATAAACAAGACCTTTCTTTAACAAAAGAGTTAATGGTAAAGCAAGCAATGAAAAGTTTCTAACAAATTTTCGATAAAAGCTAGCTAGTCCTAGAAATGAACGAACTTCATGGATATTTTTAGGTGTTGGCCAAGACTTAATTGCTTCAATTTTACGTGGATCTACGTGTATGCCTTTGGCAGACACAATATGACCTAAATATTCTATTTCGGATTGAAAGAAAGAACTTTTGTTAGGGTTAGCATATAGATGGTTTTGTTTTAATAAACTAAACACTAAATATAAATGTTCTTCGTGTTCTTTTTTAGTTTTGTTGAAAACAAGAATGTCATCGAAAAAGACTATTACATAATGTTGAAAATGCAAAAATATTCTATTCATCATTCTACTAAATGTAGCTGGTGCATTGGTAAGTCCAAAGGGCATTACCAAGAATTCATAATGTCCAAATTGTGTACGAAAAGCTATCTTAAAAATGTTAGAAGTAGACATACGAACTTGGTGATATCCTGATTTTAAATCAATTTTACTAAACATTGTTGCTCCTTGAAATTTATCTAGAAGGTCGTCTATTCTAGGTATTGGATACCTATTTTCAACCGTTATCTTATTAAGTGCTCTATAATCTATACACATGCGGTAAGTTTGATTTTTCTTTTTAACTAATAATACAGGAGCTCCAAAAGCGAACTACTTGGAAGAATTAATTTTCCACTTAGAAGTTCTTCAATTTGCTTCTGAATCTCTTTTTGTTCTAATTGGTTATGGCGATAGGGAGCTTTGCAAGGTGGTTGACTACCAGGAAGTAAATCAATTTGGTGGTCTTCGGGTCATGATGGAGGAAGTTGTAAATGTAAATCATTAGAAAAGCAATAAGAAAATTTGAAAATAAAATGTTGTTACTTTGGAGTTAGTTTAGTTTTTGTGACATCAACTTCATTAATCCATACCAAGAAAGCTTTTGATTGTTTACGCAAAGCTCGCTTCGCATGTGTATGACTAATAATTGGAAATAATTCAGTTTTTGTTAACCCTTCGAGTAAAATTTGTTTACCTTTGTGCTCAATGTGCATTGAGTGTGTATTGTAATCTATATTGGGGTTGAATTGGTAATGCCATGGCATGCCTAGAATTACGTCAGCAGATTGCAAAGGTGCTACTAAAAAATTTTGCTTTTCCTTATAAGATCCCATACAAATTTCTAAATTATGAACTTCTTTAGTACCATTATATCGTTGTCCTACAAATGCAGCCTTAATTTTATAGGCAGATGGAATAGTTTTAAGTTGTAAGTTTCTAACGACTTTTTTTAAAACAAAATCATGAGTACTACCTCGTCATGCAAGACAGTCATATCATTATTATTGATTTTACATCGCATCTTTAATAAGGCATGCATAGAAATTTTACTAGCAAGGTCTTCACGTTCGTTAGAATTTTCACCGATAAGTGTAGCCTCATCGAAGTCGGGCATTACTTCAAGGTCTTCGTTGGATTCTTCAACTCCAAGAAAATTTAGATGCGGCGTGGGTTTCTTCCAATCACGGGTGTTGCCATGGGACAACAACTCGCAATATGACCAGTACGCTTAAATTATAACAAATTACATTTTTGGAAATGGCATTGGAGACACTTGGGTTAACATTTTTAGGTTCACTAGATTTAGGCAAATTTGAAGGTAGATTGGGAGGTTTAGAATTGGAAATTGATTGAACATTTCGCATCCATGGCCATCGATTAAAACGATTCTTTCCATATTGAGAATTGAAGTTACAGAAATAATTAAAATGAAAGTTACCCATGTTGTTACCCTTGATGCCGAAAATTGCCTTCAGTCTTTAGACTGCTTCTTTTCAGCATCGTGAGTTAGGGATATGGCTTCGTCTAGGTTATTGGGCTTAAACATGTTGACTTCGGCTTGAATGGATGGAATTAAGCTGGACATATACTTTCTCTTAAAGGTAGATTTAGCCATTGGCTCCATCATTTGGAGCTACAAGAGAGTGCTCCAAAATCTTTCTGTGTATTGAGGGATAGACTCACGTTTCCGTTACATGAATAGATCCCATTGTTGTTGCATGCGGAGCTCGAATTGTGCAGGGAGAAATTTTGCAAGAACCTTCTTGCGAAAGTCATTCCATGTGAGAGGACGATCAATGCTTTTACGCATGACATCCCACCATAATGCAGCTTTCTCAATAAAATAATGAGATACACATTTAATTTTATCACCTTCTGAGTATTTCTCATTGTCAAAATAAGATTTGAACTGACTTAACCATGATAGAATTTTGCGACCATCTTTAAGACCATCAAAAGAATTAAATTTGAATGTGCGCTTGCTTATCTTGGACTCCTTTCAACTAGCATGGACATCCAAAGTAGCGTTGATGGCGTGGACTAGGTTGTCGTCGTTGGTAGAAATTTCAATGGCAGGACGCTTGAGGGACTTCAGTTCTTGCTCTAGTTGTACGTGATGTTGACGCTCTTCTTCAAGTTGCATGGATATTAAATCCATACCCTGCTCCAAGGTTAGCTCAGGAAGCGGTGATGCAGAGTTGAAATTGGCCATGGAGAAATCCGAAAATTTAGGACGCCTTACATATGAAAAGACGCCTTGCTTGTCGTTGAAGAATTTTGGCGTGTAAGACCAAAATTTTAAACGGTCTTTGGAAAAGAAATTATCGATGAAAGTAGGCAAGAAATGCAAATAATTTTTATGGAAATTTTGTGAGATTTATGAAGCTGGAAAGAACTGCACGAGAATTGCCTCTATGGGAGAGATAGTCAGCTGTGACTTGTGAAGATTGGCAGAGTCTGTGTATGACACAAAGTAAGATAGGTTGAAATTGATCAAGTAAGTTATAATTTAACTTGCTTAATAAGGCTTTTAAGCCTAAAAAACTTGACGTTTTTGGCCAAAATGATGTCGTGGATGATGCCGTGGCGTAAAAAAATGCCCCTCCCCCCCACAAAATCAAATTAGAGCTTAAGCTTTTGCTTAAGCTTAAGCTAGGATTTTTATTTAAGCTTTAATTAAGCTTATTAACCATCTATAAGCTCCAACTCTTCACGAAATATGGCGCCATGATGTAAGAGTGGGTATTCTTCAATGTCTGGGAAAATAGCAGAATCCAGCCGTGTAGTCAGCTCGCAATGAGATGAACTGTAGAGCTCGTTTGCAGCAGAGACCTTGCCTTCACGCCAGAGGTAGGCGATTGGAAGCCCAAGAGGTAGGCTGGGCTCTGATACCACTGTTGCAAGCAACAGATGTGTGGTTTGCGCGCAGCGAATGGAAGAAGCTTCCTCCTTCTCTCTTTTACTCCAAAAATTGCACACGACTCATGAGAAATTGAAAATAGACTAAAGGAGAAGATAAAGTAATATGAAACGACTCAAGATTGGGTTCAATCTCCCCCCGATATGAAGTGAGCAGCCCCCTTCATGCCGTATTTATAATAATATTATGAAATCTTCTTTGCCCAAGATTTAGGCCCTTTACAATCACTCTTTGCATAAAGAGTTTGAGTGAACTGAAAAAGAGGTAGAGTAATCTGAATTAATGGATGCTAGCAGCTGTGTATCCCACAATTCTCTAGAACCATTAATATTTTATTGGACATATCTTCTAAAAATCTATTTTGCTAATAAATATTTACATAGAGGCTATGCGCACGCCTGATAAGAAATAACGGTGTGTCTAATACAATAATCCAATAACTGCCAAATAAATTCTTGAGGAAATAATCTTTAGAATGCTTGCGCATGGTGCCCTTTTCAATTCTTCTTGCTCTACACATCAGCTGCCAAAAATTCAAAAAATCATGTTAGAATAATAACCAACTGAATAATTGCAGCTAGCCACATAAATCAATTAATTTGGAATTCCATACAATGATTAGTTCACGAAGACATTAATACTCGTGTGGATAAAATGGTATCACCCACGTTCACACTTAAATCGATGCCTGGAAAGAATAGATGTCCCCATCGACCTTCCGCCTAAGACAATTCTTAGGAACGTGCCTCGCATTGACGGAGAACCATTTAAGGTGCTCATCCCACCAACATACACACAAAGGAGAACCATTTAAGGCACTCATCCCTTTGCATAGGTGCCACCTAGCAACAATGTCAGTTGATACTGGTGTGGTTGTGGGGGGATTGGTCTTTGGAAGAAACCGATCAACTAGTTGAAGTGGTGGGGGTTGAGAGTGTATTACATGGATGATGGGGCCTTTGAAGTTAATGGGTTGTAGCATTGGTTTATACCTGAAAAGAAAACAAGGTGTGTTATATGGGTGCTAACCCCAAGTCAAGAAGGCAGAAAAATGAATAAAAAAGTGAAAAAAGAATGAAAAAAAAGCAAAGACATGCAGGCGGCCTCTAAAGCCAAGCTGGGACCAAAATCGTAATTTTAAATAAAAGGCACCTCAAAAAGCTCCAAAACTCGTGTAAAAGAGCATCAGGCTCCCTCCTATGCCAATTGTAAAATATTAGACGGGTGTATACTAGAGGCATAAGGCTAGAAGAGGAAATAGAGAAAGGACCTTGCCACAACGGCCGGTCATGTAAAAAAGAGATGGGTGCCCATGGGATTTTAGGACTTGTATATAAAGTTCAAAAAGTGAATGGAAGCTCATTCTTTGGTATGTGGCTAACAAGAGTTCTCTTCTTCTTCTCTTCTTCTCTTTTCCTTGCTTATGTGTTCTTGAGTGTGAGAGTGTGAGAGTGAGGGATCAAGAGGGTGAAGCTCTCCACCATCTCTTCTTCTCTTCTCTTTTCTCGCACGTGCGGCTATGGTGGATGGAGCTTGGAGATGGAGGAGGCTTGAGGATGCTTGAGCTAGCATCTAGGATCATGGAGCTACCGCTGTGTGCAAGAGAGGAGGCAACTCATATAGGCATCAAGGTAAGCTCACTACACTCGTAGGATCGACGACGCGTCGGCTATGTGAGAGATAGTGATTAGTGCTCGACTTGGAATGCTTGAAGCAATAAGCAGTCCGTGGGTCTTGGTGATTGAGCAACAGATCCCACATTTTGGTTCCATTGCCAGGACCATGGATTCAAGCTTGAGCGCTTGCGCACCTCATATCGAACATCGAAGTAAGGGATTCATCCCCGAAACAGAGCTTGAGATAGGTAGGAAGTTTGGGTGTTTTGATCTTCAAAACAAGTAAGTATTTTGGGTTAGTTTGTTTGGTTGATGATTGGAAAACATGGAGAAATCATTTCAATTTGTTGCTTTCGATTCTTGTTGCATTTAGCATAGGATAGGATTAGAAAATCGAATCGGAAAAGAGTAGGGTTTATCATTGCAAAACAGGGCATAAATCATGCAAAAAATGGCAAAAAGCTTACTTGGGATGCTTAATGTTGGCAAATGAGTGATTGGGAGCGTCAAAACCTTACTCGGAAAGGGGTTTAAGAGCCAAGAGGCCAAGGGAGAGCACTCGACCCAAAGTCTACTTGGCCCGTTCGAGTGACAGCACTCGACCCCATTGACCAACTCGGCCCTGGGCCCAAGACCCGATTCGGCCCTCGACTCGTCCGAGCGACCTCCTCCGAACGACAAGATTTGGCCCTCGGCCCACAAAAAGTTCGGCCCTCGAACCAGTGTGATTTGGCCCTCGGCCCATCTGAATCACCCACTCGGCCCCTGCAATTCGGACCAGTTGGGCCGAGTGTGAATTTGTCTCAAATTTTCAGAAATTTGACCTGACCCGACTAGAGCTCAGCAACGCAAATTGTCGCAAGTCCTTCTGACGCTTAGAACTTGATTCTGGCGCACGGAATAGACAAAATCGTAAGGCACAGTTGCTTAGTAGCTTAAGTAGGCTGTCGCGAGACCTAGAGACCTAGAGGCAACCCACTGAGCCATAAAACCCTGATTGGACCAAAAAACGAGCAAGGTAACGTAACAGAAAACCCCTAAACCCCATCAAGACGGCCAGAGAATTGATCGACAAAGCCTATCAGGCCCAAAACGAAGCAAGAGTGCATAAGACGCTTAGAGATTGTTCGTCGCACTCACCTTGAATTTTCGCACTTGAAGTACACTTAAGGAAAACTGAAAGCCTGATTGAGCACAAGTGCACTGGAAAGAACACACACTGGGTGGAGATAAATTGAGGAGTGTATTTAATAAGTCAAAGAACTCACTCAAATAAACCACTCAAGGAATCCACCAATAGGAGAGGACCCAAAGATGTAGACAAACCATCAACATGCGGAGTAGGACCAAGCAAGCGGCGCCAATGAAGTGGATTTGGCAAACCTACTCAACTTGATCAATAGCTTGGTGGAGCACAAGAACTCGATTATGGCAGAAGAAAGCTCAGACCACAGGTCTAATGAGGAATTGCGCCTAACGACATTAAGTCAGCTGTTCCTAGGATGGACATAAACCCTACAGGCATACTTAGACCACCTGGTTCCTATGTGACCCATCACCGAGTGACGCTCCAGTCCACTACATGGAAGAGCCAAATGAGGAAGAGACTTACGTATACCCTTACGTCTCTCACGACGACGAGGGCAATGTAGTCCATATGGACTATCGACTAGTACCGGTGATGGCGTTAGGGAGAGGACAAGGTAGAGGCCTAGGAGGGTAGATGCAGGATCCAATCATCTGTTGGACTTATGGTCACCCAGGTCATGTCTCATCACGTTGCCCTGAGAGGGAGCAGCAGAACAGAGACAAAGCTAACCTAAGGTGCATTGAGTGCGAAATCACCCATCTCTTCCTCGATTTCCCAAAGCAAAAACCTTCTTCAAGTTCAGCCAACGTACCATCTATCCCATTGGGGTTGTTTGGAGTCGAGAACCTCGATGGGGAGGCTACGCCTATCCCATTGTGGGTCATGACCCGTGCCCAGATGAAGCAGGCCGGCATATCACTGCCAGGACCTAGCAACCTCGATGCAGCATTGATGGGAAAGAAGAGCCACAGGTGGAGAAAGAAGAGGTCGGAAGCTAAGATTGCACTAAAAACTGAGAGTGCTACAACTCTCCCTGTTGGAAAGAAGGTCACGGATGCAGAGGTAGAAACTTTAGCCCCTAAGATGGCCGAAAAGGGAAGTGCCAAGGTAGGGGAATACCCACATCCGAAGCGCCAACTAGAGGCCATAAAGAAAGTGAAGGACTGAGTGAAAGAGGCCCAAGAGTACTTAAGGGATGCTAAGCCCATCCTAGAGGACGAGATCGATGATCTCCCCAGCATAAGCATGCCAGTCTCACCCCCTCGACCAAAGTCAGGAGATGTGACCGCACCACAAATAGCACCGCTTAGGCCAAGCCTTGATGTTGCAGGCCCGCAAATCAGTCATGGCCATTGGCTAGGATAATCCGATTTAGGAGAGAGGCGAGTAGCCAATGACCTCCTTACCATGCTAGTGACCACCCCTATGACGTTAAGCATGGGAGACCTACTTAAGTAGCATCCCACCCTATGGCAAGACCTGAAGCAGTGGGTTGAGGGGTCACGAGAACAAGCTGCTGATTTACACGACCATGATGCAAAAACACAAATACTGAGTCTAATGCTGCACTCTGTGTCAAAATCCTTTCACGTTAATGCTTTCTGAGAAGGCGCCGAGATGCATGCAGTATTACTGGTCCTAGCCCTAGTAGGCGGCACGACGAGAAAGGGGATCATAGACACAGGAGCTGGGGTTAGTGTGCTGAGCCATGCAATAATTCAGACTTGGGAAAACCCACCTATCGAGATCGCTTGATTTAATGTCACATTAGCAAACGGCATGAGAGTGAAGCCATTCGAGGTCCTTAAAAACTAGCCAGTGAAAATCGCAGGTGTCCAGTTCTCTGTCGACTTTATAGTCATGAAGGGAGTGAACTGCGATATTCTATTAGGCCGACCTTGGATGCGCAATGCCAGAGTTATCGAAGATTGGGGTAACGGCTTGATCTTCCTAGGCAACAGAATGGAAGCTGTGAGGATAGAGATGGACACTTGGAAGACCTCACCAGTCGACTTGGATGCCATCTCCGCGATGCTCAAAGGTAACGCTCAAGTCAAGAAATCTTATGGGCCCTTGACCAAGTATATCTCATGCCCAGAGGATGAGCGATATTGGATGCATATCCTTGCTATAATCGACTTGCCGTTCTCAGATCATGAGGCATATGAGCAAGCCATCAAGATGATGGGCAAGTTTAACGGCATGCCCTCCGTACCAGTTTGCACGATGGCAGGAACCCTTCGTGGGAGATCTAAGCCCGCCACCTTCCAAGTGCCAAACAACAAAAGAGAACTCCATGAGATTCTGGAATACTTAACGGACAAGCTAGCTGACAATCTAGCAACAAACTTCAAACCACTCCAAGATCTCTTAAACAAATCCAAGTGGCAATGGACCAGGGTGCATGACTTAAACCTCATGTACAATTGGGCCCTAGTCCCTAATCAATGACAAGAGATATACCAAGCCCTAGGAGACGATGAGCAGTCTGACATAGAGGACTCTAATGACGAGTACAAAGACTGCCAATCCTTCAGTGTGACGAAAGTGAGGGTGAGATAGATACTATAGAATACGACAGTGAGGGACATGAAATAGAACAAATACGGGCAGACTCCAAGCCATAGAAAAAGAGTGTATTCAGGATAGAGTGAGGGGTCATGTGCATGGATTGTGATCGTGCCTGGTTAGAACACATAGGAGCCATAGACTTTGAGCAAGCAGACCTAGCCCAACCGGGAACGACACAAGTGCTTAGGACAAAATCACCAGCTGAACTGCGACCACTAGGGGAGACCACCTCTTCTAGCGAAGACGGGGAGTTCGACTCTAAGTCAAAGGTAAATTCGGATAGCGACCCAAAAATACCTAGGCTGCCCAAGACCGGACGCACCAAGGGGGACCTATCCATCCACCTGAGGCGCAAACGATTGAAGTAGGAAAGGGCGAAACAATCTAGGGACACACGAACAGATGAACAACGAAAATCGCAAGACCTCCCTAAAAGATTTACAAAATTCAAGAAAGGAGATAGGGTAATGATCTTGTTGGGTGCCAAATGGCAAGGGCAAACGAGGGAACCAATCGAGGGACCAGCCAAGGTCAAGGAGGTGAACCTAGCCCAGGAAGGGGAGACACCCCGACTAGCCTTCATTGCCGATGACTTAACTGAGGAAGAAGAAACAAGCCTTGTCTCTCTTTTGCGAGAGTACGTAGACATATTTGCTTGGTCCTTGGAAGAGCTCAAAGGGGTAGATCCAAGTGTAGTGACTCATAATATACCCATGACACTAGACGCACGCGAGTGAAGCAGCGACCGTACCCTATGAATCCAAAACACGCTCATGCTGTCAAGGAAGAGATTGATAAGCTAATGAGAGCAGGATTCATTTACAAAATTGAGCACACGGAATAGGTATCACCCATAGTCATCGTGATGAAGAAAATCGGAAAAATCAGAGCATGCGTCAATTACAAGAAGGTGAACGCTGCTACTAAGAGGGACAATTACCCATTGCCATACACCGAGCACATGCTTGAAAGAGTGGTGGGCAAGGAGGCCTATAGTTTTCTGGATGGCTTCTCAAGATACAATTAGGTGCAAGTGCATCCTGCCGACAGGCCTTCGCCACTGAGTGGGCCATCTTTGCTTACATTGTCATGCCTTTCGGGTTGACTAATGCCCCTGCCACTTTCCAATGCCTCATGTGTACCATATTTAAAGACATGCTTCGCAAAGAGTTTGAAGTCTTTGTCGATGACCTCTGCGTTCACTCGACCTGGATGGAGCACTTAGATAAACTCCAAGCAGTCTTTGAGCAGTGTCGCCTATATTGTCTCTCCTTCAACCCCTTAAAATGTTAGTTTTGGGTGAAGCATGGATGCATCCTAGGCCACGTGGTGTCAAAGAACGGCATTGCCACTAACTTCTTGAAAGTCAGGGTTATTGTTGACCTTCCATCCCCAATCAACTATAAGGGAGTCCAATGCTTCTTAGGCCATACGGGATACTATTGGCGGTTTGTGCTGAATTACGCGTTGATGGCCAGACCTTTATACAAGCTACTGATTGTCTTTGAATGGATTGAAGCATACCAACAACGAGCATATGAAGAGTTGAAGAAGGCTCTAACCACAGCACCAATTCTACGAGCCCCAAATTGGACCATTACCTTCCACGTGCACATCGATGCTTCTAAATTTGTTGTGGGGGCAGTGTTGTGCCAACCTAGCAAACACAACCTAGACTATCCAGTGAGCTTTGCTAGTAGACAACTCACTGAGATGGAAATGAACTACTGGACGACAGAAAGAGAGGGCTTGGCCATGGTGTTTGCTGTGAAGAAGTTCTGGCATTATCTATTGGCTACACCCTTTACCTTTTTCGTGGACCATCAGGCCTTGCTATATCTAGTGAATAAACCTTGCGCTATAGGATGCATAGCTCGGTGGCTCCTTCTGCTTTTGGAGTTTGACTTCTCCGTGGTTGTACGGAAGGGAAAATAGCACTACATGGTTGACCATATGTCACGCATCCCCACAAGAGAAGCCGCTAGAGAAGGCATTGTCGATGAATTGCCAGACACCCATCTCTTTAACCCTTCCAGCGAAAGAGATTTATTCAAGGCCGATCTAATGCCATATTGGGCAGATGACATAGTCCAAGTGCTTGAGCATGGACTATCTGAGCGACTGATAGAGAAGGCAAGACTTAGGCGACTCATTCTCAAGATCCAAACCTACCAATTGATAGCAGGCCTGTTGTATCGCCTATGGCAAGATGGATTGTTGCACAGATGCATGTGTGAGCATGAGATGCATGATGTGCGAGCATGAGACACTCAGCAGAATTGCTGGTGGACACTTTAGCGGAGACACGACGGCTCACAAGGTACTGCAGTCTCAACTATGGTGGCCAACGTTGTTTCGTGATGTAGCACGATTTGTTAAGCATTGTGACAAGTGTCAGCGGGGACAAAGGTCCCAATTTGCAAGGATCAAATGGAGTTGTCCCCAATCATTGCATGACAACCCTTCAAAAAATGGGAAATCTACTTCATAGGACCCATCAGCCCCGCTGCACAGTATTTGCAGGCCAAATACATCATTCTGGCCATAGACTACCTAACGAAATGGGCAGAGGTGAGAACAACATGAAAGAATGATGCTCGAACGACTGCCAAGTTCTTGTGGGAGTAGGTAATCTCACGATTCGGCTGTCCCATCAAACTAGTCAGTGTTCAGGGCACACACTTCATCAATGAAGTGATAGCGCATCTCCTATCCACCTTCCTAATTATCCATCGAAAAACCTCTCCATACTACCCTCAAGCAAACGGCCATGCAAAATCCACGAATAATATTCTTGTCAATGTCATGACCAAGGTAGCCTCTGTCTCGCGCAACGACTGGGATAACAAGCTGATGGCAGCCTTGTGGGCTTACCGCACAGCTTATAAAATGACTGTTGGCCAAACCCCCTTTAGGTTGACCTACGGAATTGAAGCAATTCTCCCTGTAGAATTCTTCGTGCCTAGCCTAAGAATAGCACTTCAGGAACGATGGGAAGGAAATGAGGCATGGACGCAATGCCTAGTTGAACTCGAACGCCTCTCGGAGACTCGCCTCCTAGCCACTCATGCGATCATATGTAAGAAGGCACGATGCAAGAGCTGGTTTGACAATCATGTCAAGCAGCATGAGTTCGCACAGGGTGACTTAGTGCTCCTATACTGAGTTAAGGGGCATAAGCAAAAAATGAAGTTTAGAGGTCTTGGACCTTTCAAAGTTCATGCAATCAGCCGAACGGGCAACGTCGAGCTCGAGACTCTAGACGGCGAGGGAATAGGATTCTTCAATGGCAGTCATGTCAAGAAGTACTACCCTCGCACACATCCTTTGCATGAGCATGCTCAAATGCATAATAATAAGGGCATATACATTGTTAGGATAAAAGCCACCAATTCCCTGGAATCACCTGCTATTTACTACTGTAGTAAATAGCTAGTCTGCACAGGTCTGTGCTGAATATCTCAAAATCTGTGAGGAATTTGAAAAACTTTCTTCTGAAAAGTTGTAGATCACATTGAAATGGTCAGGATGATAGGGCTATTTCTCCAAAAACCATTTCTGTAGCAATATATAGCTTCTGCAAAAAAATGGACTATAGGCACAGTCTCCTTTGATGACGTTTTCTTCAGATCTGATGTCTTCATGTCAAATGGCCACTGCCAAGCCTTCAGGCTTTAGGCGTTCAGGCTTTGATACCATGTTGGAAGAGAGAGAGAGAGAAAGAGTGGAGCAGAAGATGAGCCTCAACTCATTGTTGTTCTTCTTCCATTATTCTTCCATCATACTAACTGAAAGAGACTCACACACATAAGTATGGCTAACCAAGACTAATTGTGGTTAAGTCAGTAACTACATCAACTTATTGAATGTCACATATGTGTACAATTGTATCTAGGTAATGTCGATCACACACATAAAGATAGACTAATTGAAGAGTAACGGGAGCTTGATATTCTAACACGGCCAACCTTGCTTCCCACTTTCCTCCTTCTCCTTCCTTAGATTCGAGGAGCTGCTCTTTAAGCTCTCGGATTTCTCGTTGATGCTTTGTTGTGCCTAGCAGGTTGCTTCCAACCTGAGTGCTCCTAAGGCTTCTCTTCCAGTCTCCAGCTCGGCTTTACTACTACTCCCTTCTCTTCCTTCGCCTTTTCTAGCTATGCTAGAAGGTATTTGACATACACATCATATGTTGTGGACATGGGTGTCATGGGGGATGTTGTAGTCATGGAGGCCTCTAGCTTTTGCCTCTTGGGATCCTACCTTGACTCAGCATTTGGACTGCAGGCCAGTCTTTTAGCTCCTACAGTGGGGACTCTTGCTCTCAAATCTGGAGCTATCTCCTACATCTTCGTTACCAAAAACTGCATCATGGAAATTAACTTTCTAGTGTCCATGGTAGCTGCAATGTCTTGGGTAGTCGAGGTGGTCATGGCATGGGACGTAAAGATTGATGGGAGGGGGTACATTGGGGCCATGCCCTTGCTTGATACTATCAAGGCTGCTTCAATCTCTGAGGCTCTAGAGCTATTGCTTGGCTCTCCTTCCCTCCTGCAGCTCATGGTGGCTAGCTCTTCTACACCCAAAGTCTCCTCCACTGACCTATGCATGGCCTTGACTATGTCTTCATCTTCCTTTCTCCTCAACTTTTCTGCCTCTTCCTCTACTTTTCTTTGTCTCTCTTCTTTGGCCCTCTTGGACTCTCTTTGGACCCTCTTTAGCTCGGCATGTTCCTCCTTTGTTATTGTTTCTTTTATTTCCTTCTATGGCTTTGATGGGGTTCTCTTCTTTGGTGCCTTGGGCTCTCTGTGGCCAAACTATGTCTCTTGCTCTTTCCTATCACTTATAGTCCTCTCATTGGAATTTCTCCTACTGTTGGGATTGTGGCAATCGATCAAGGATCTCCCCTACTTCATCTTCACCTCTTGCGTCCTTCATCTTGGATGGCCATCAATACTCCACCAAACATGATGGTGAATGCCTTGGAGGAGGACTTTTTCCTAGCTGACCTTACTGTGGAGGTTGGGGACTCCCCACTTGCTGCTACTATGCCCGTGGCCAAAGCTTTTGTTAAGTTTTCAATGGTCTTTCACATGAAGGCGTTCTAGTCCACCCCATCTGGGGATCTAGCTACAATTCTTTCCAAACAACGGTACCTCGATTCTCTTCATAAGGGCATTGTATCTTTGACTGGAGAAGAGGGCATGAACCATTTTTGCCTGCATTTTGATTTTAGGGTTTGGGATGTCTGCCAAGCTTATCCCATCCACTATGCACATGACAACCTTGCTCATCCCCATCATGTTATACACATCCCTCCTAGGACGTTTCTCAATCCTACTGCTTAAACACAGATCCTTCTCCACCATCGTCGAGCTCAACTCCACCTCTACTTGGGTGTGCTTTTTCTCCTTTTCTTACCAGCTCAATGCTCTTGCTATCAAGTACCTCTCTGATGAAATGATACTTCACCTGTATGTGTTTTTTCTTTTCATGAAAGACAAGGTTCCGTGCTAACATGATAGCACTCTGACTATTATTATAGTGGAGAAAAAGAACCTCAATAATCCCAAGCTCACAAACCAAATGTGACAGCCATAAGGCCTCTTTACATGCCTCAGTGGCAACCACATACTCTGTCTCCATACTAGACAGTGCAACACACTTCTGCATCTTAGATATCCAAGAAACAGATCCCCCTGTGAAGTTAAACACACATCTTGAAGTGGACTTCTTGGAGTCTGCATGTCTAGCAAAGTCTATATCCGTAAAGCCAATGATAGATGCCTTATGCTTACCAAAGAAGATGTACAAATCATTTGTGCCCTTGAGGTATCCCATAATACCTTTCACTGCTTCCCGATGCTTCTTGCGAGGGTTTGCCATGTACCTACTAAACCACTCCCACTACAAAGGCAATGTTAGGACATGTAGCAACCATAGCATACATCAAGCTGCCAACGGCTGAAGCATACGGAATCTTGGCCATTTCAACCTTATCATCATCAGATGTAGGGTTGTCATGTGCACTGAGTTTCACATATGGAGGCAATGGAACTCTGATTGCTTCCCCCCCTCCATATTGAAACACTACAAAATCTTGGATACATACTCCAACTGAGATAGATAGAGTAACCCCTTCAATCTATCTGAGTATTCACATCCAAGAATGTGATTGGCATCACCAAGATCCTTCATGTCAAAGCTGCCATGAATACTTTGCTTCAATGAATCCAAGGCATGAGTATCCCTGCCAGCAATCAGCATGTCATCAACATACAGAAACAAGATATTCAGGCTACCATCTGCTGCTGCCTTCTTGGTGTACAAGCAGTGATCAACTTAACTTATGTGAAAGTCGTGAGACTGCATGAAAGTATCAAACTTATGATACCATTCCCTCGATGCCTATTTCAGCCCATAAAAACTTTGTTTCGGTTTACAAACCATCATCTCTTTGTCTTTAGCAACAAAACCCCCTCATGCAGATCACCATGTAAAAATGCAGTCTTTACATCCATCTGTATGAGCTCCATATCCTCAACTGCAACCAAGCCCAAAATGGTTCTCAATGTCATCTTGATTATAAGAGAGAAGATCTCATCAAAGTCAATTCCATGTTCCTGCTTGTACCCCTTTGCAACCAACCATGCTTTGTACTTTAGCAAAGAGCTGGAAGTGACCTTCATCTTGTAAACCCACTTGCATGGAAGATTTTTCTGCCTTTTAGGTAGTTGCACCAAGTCCCAAGTACCATTATTATCAAGTGATTCCATTTACGATAGCATGGCCTTGAGCCACTTCTTACTGTTCAGTCTAGTCATTGCTTCCTTGAAGCATGATGGCTCACCACAATCCATCAACATGACATAATCTACAGCATACTGCACACTAAGAACAAATTTGTCAGGTGGTCTCAATGGTTGAGTTGACCTACGAAGCAAAGGCTCAGCATTTGCTGGCTGTTGGGCCTGCAAATCTACATTTACAAGTTGTTGTCCTGAAATATGGGCCTGTAATTCTACATATACAAGTTGCTGTCCTGACAATTCAGGCTATCCTAACTACATGTTTTCAAGCTAAAATTGTAGTGTATCATGGATGATACCTTGCTGGTTATTTCTAGCACCATTTCTTTCATTTTTGAGAGTATTTACAGTAGGTATATGTTGATGTCCATTGAGCACAAATGATTGTCTACTAAAAGGTACATTCTCCTCCCTGAAAACAACCCTTCTAACTTCCTCAATCTTCTTGAGTTGCTTATGAATGCAATCTTCAAGGAAGATGATGTCATTGTTGTGTACTATCTTTCTTTTTTGAGGATCCCAAAGTCTATACCCCATCTCACCCTTGTCAGCTATCTTAGGAATATGCATTTATAGGACTTTGGTTCTAGTTTGATGCATTCTTCTTTCCCTATGTGCATAAAAGCCTCGTAGAGCCAAACACTCACAAATGAGCATAAGAAGGTGGCTTGCCCGACCACTCTTCCTGAGGGACTCTCCCCCCAAAGACTTATTTGGTGACCTGTTAATCAAATGAATGGCTATCATAACAGCCTCTGCCTAAAATCCATTGGGTAATGTAGCATGAGATAGCATCATACAAACCTTATCATGTATGGTCTAATTCATGCGCTCTGCGGCTCCATTTTGGGGTGGATTATGAGGGGCAATGAGCTCCCTCTTTATCCCCTTGCTGTCACAAAATGCATGAAAGGCTTTGGACACATACTCCCCACCATTGTCAAAGTGAAGACACTTAATTGTCTTATCAGTTTGGTTCTCAACCAATGCCAAGAATTTTTGAAACTTGTCAAGCACTTCGTCCTTGCTACGAGTAGGGTAAACCCATACCTTCCGTGTAGCATCATCGACAAATGTGACAAAGTATTTCTTTCCTCCTAGAGATAACCCTGAAATCTAACATACATCAGAATGTACTAACTCTAGAGACAAATATTTCAGTGAAAGAGACTTTTTATGAGATGTCTGTGTGCATGCTTACCATAAACACAATGATCACAATGCTCAAAATCAGCATAACAAAGACAAGGCAAGTAACCCAAATGAGAAAGTACTTTCATTCCTATTTGACTCATGTGTCCCAACTGGCCATAATACAAGGAAACACTTGGCTACTCAGTCACGATGACAACATGGTCATACACACTAGATACATGAAGTGGATATAAAGTATCACTCTTGCAACCTTTGGCAATAACCCTAGATCCCTTACAGATCTTCCATTTCCCATCACCAAAAGTGGTATGAAAACCATCATCATCTAGTTGTCTAGTACTAATCAAGCTCTTCTTGAGCTATGATACATGCCTTACATTCTAAAGAGTGAAGATAGATCCATGCTAAAACTACAGATGCACACTGCCAATGCCTGCAATATCACATGCATAATTGTCCCCAAGATGGACAACACCATGTCGACCTCTTGTATAGTCTGTAAACCACTCACGATGAGGGGTGACATGAAAAGAGGCATCTGAATCCAAAATCCAAGTGTGTATGTCATCATCCGTATTGGCTATCAAAGCATGTGCACTGAAACATGAAGAGATAAAGAGTACATCATTCCCACTATTGCTCTCATGGTGGCTGACTACATTCACCTCTTCGATCTTTACACTGCTCTTCTTAGTAGGCTAACTCTCTTTCTTCTCTTCCTTGCTGTCATTCATCTTCTTTCCCTTCCCTTTCTCTTTCTTCTATTTATAGCAATCACATTTGAAGTGGCCCCTCTTTCCACAGTGATGGCATTCAACATCCTTACCATGTGATTTATTGTGTCCCTTGCTATCAGATTTGCCTTTCTGCTATGATCTGCCTCTAGTATGCAAAGCACTGAAAGACTTATAGATGCATTGTTCAACCGATTCATTTCTTCCATCAGTAGAGCAATCTCTACATCATCATACAAAAGCATAGCATTAGAATTGCTCATAGCAGTCATGAAGGTATCCCAGCTCTCTAATAGAGGGCAAAGCAAGAATGTAGCTTTGAACTCATCATCAATATTGAACTTCAAAGCAACAAGCTAGTTGAAAATGGAGTTAAACTCACTAAGATGAGTAGAGATTGTAGTACCCTCTTTCATATGCAAATCCATGAGTTTCTTTAATTAGTAGACTTTGCTTGCATCACTCTTTTTGGCATACAATTCTTCTAGTCGCTTCCAAATGTCATAAGCAGAATCCAACCCTTCAATGTTAAACAACAAGGCATTAGAAATCAATATCTCAATGGTCGAGCATGCAAGCTCATTTAGCTCATCTCAGTCATCCTGCTCTACATCAGCTAGTTTTGTTCCCTTTACTTTAATCGGCTTTGCTTGATTCTTCTACAACAATATATTATAGCACTGCTTTTGCAAAGTTGTGTGCTCCTTCAAACTTCTTGATATGCATAAGATGATTGTCACTGCTGCTATCCATGATTCACAGCCAAATAATTGTATGACAATAAATGACAGCTAATGCTAAGAAATGAAAGCTCCAAAATCCACTCAGTAGTAAGTTAGGAATATCCCCAAGTATGTACTGTAAGAACATACATCAGTTCATTTTCCCAAAATGCCTCAAAAGCATTCAATGATAGTAAACATACCAATATCTTGACAAAAATAGAGTGCAGTCCTGAAATTCCTGACAATACAGGTGGCTATCCTATAATTCAGGAGTGCAATCCTCCAGAAATTCCTAACGATACAGGTGGCTATCTTGCAATTCATGAGTGCAGTCCAGAAATTCCTGACAATACAAGTGGTTGTCCTGCAATTCAGGAAACTATCCTGAATGTACAGTAGTAGACCTGTAAATAAAGCTGAACCAAAAATTGACCATTAATCACTGCTCAAATGCATTCTAGAATCAAATCCAAGCATGTAACATCAACCATAAGCATAAATACATGGTATAGAATGCTCAAGACCAAGTCTAGAAGCAAGACATAATGAATACGCAATCAAAATCTCATTCAGCCCTATTATTCCAACAGCTAAATCTATGTCAAAACTAAGTGAAATCTCAGTCAAATTCAGCCCAAATGCACTTCAATATATAGGCCTATCATTTCTCAGTGTCTTGACATCACTTGAGCATATATACGCATCAACATGCATGTCCAAGGACCAATGTCATTAAAGGACAGAGAGCTGCCTATAGATTGCAGCCTATGGACTGTGTATTCCAGCCACAAGCACGTTTGCAAACTAAGCCAAATCCTTGCCAAGATTAGCTCAAAATGGCCTCAAGCCAATGCCACATGATTCCCAAAGCATCCGACATCAAGATATCCAATAGCCATCAAATGAGCATGATCTGTATGCACTAGACACACAAAAATATGTGCTGCCTTGTTTATTTCATATCTGAATACTGTGTATTTTAGACCTGAAGCTGAATTTACATCAGCTCCAAGTGTAATACTACACTTCAATGCTCAATACTAAGCATTAGATGCAAAGTCTCGAGCACAACCATGATACCAAATGAAGAGCAGCAGCAGCTGTTGTAAGTCTTGAGCATGCTGAAAACCATATCTCCATACCCATGCTAATGGCACCTCCAGCCCTGAAGAGATTAGAATGCTATTCCAAGTGTCGGATATGATGGGGAGGGTCCCAAAGTGGCCAACAATGGTTGCCAACAAGCTCGAATGAAGAGGGAAGCTTCAAGATTCAAGAAAAAGCTTTAAACCTTACTACCCTGCCTGCAAACTCTTCACAGTGAACTCTTCTTCAACTTCAAGCTCTTGCAGCTAAAGAAATGCCAAGCACCTGATTTCCTGAACCAAGCTATGATACCGATTTGTTGAGTTGGCTGCAATGGAGCTTTTGTGTAGAGATGTAGGTTGAGAGAGAGAGAAGAGATAGAGACATGTGATTTGTGGTACTGAAGAGTGTACCTCAATAATTTTTTTAGATATGTATATGTACTATGTACAGCCTGGCCCTTATATGGGTAGACACAAGCACTGCCCTTTATTCCAACACCCACTTGTTGTAATCAACCACCTGCCGCCCGACCTTCTCTACATACTTTTGTAGGCTGCACTGGCCCACAAGTTGTTTTATGGCTGGCTCCTCCATGATGGTGTCTTCTAGGTTTAGGGCATGCTTGAACATGAACTGGCTATAATCCCTTGTTTCTACTGTCAAGCTGTACATTGCTTGCTCTTCCTCTGTGAATGGGATCTTTCCACCTTTATCTTTCCCTACCGTTTTAGGTTCTTGTCATATATCATGGCTCACCATTAGTTTTCTTAAGTCAACTTCCACAAGGAGGTAGACAAAACATGGATGAAAGCTCTTAAGAATATGAAATGTTTAAGTATAGAGTAAAGTGTCTGATTCAAGCAATCCACACAATTCAAAAATATTCATGATAATTTTTCTACATTCTAAGTCTTGTCATTTAGACATTGAGTGGTGTTCAAGGCATGTTCGTTTTCTTCTTTTCCAATCTTTTTATGCTTGTTTCCTTTCCACCTTACCCCCTCCTCCCTTTGGAATGATTTGAATCCTTCCTAGGATTGGAGAGCGAAGGGCTAAGGACATTTAAGTGCACGTGGGAAGGACCTTACCTTGTAGAAGCCATGCATTGAATTTTGGGTTATATTCCAACTGAGCATGGCAGTCCATATCGTGAGGTCTAGTGCCTACGTGTGTGATATAGGTGAGGACATCCATGATAAGATCACGAGAGTTTATCTTGCTAGCAAAAATGTGTAGCTCTTCTTCAATAATAATTTGATCTAGGTAAGGGTGGCTCATGACATGATCTTCCAATGATTGATTGCAAGTGATGGCCAATACTCTAAAAGAGGTGGGAGCTGCGTAAGTGGGATCGTACTTGAAGGTCTTAAAGGTGCATCGCTGCTCAGCATTGGTCATGATGTGGCAGACTTCTTGTTCCCACTGAAGTCGAAGAGCATACCATTTTCGTACGAAAGAGGAGTCGTTAGTAGCAAGCTGCTTCAACTTCTCAATTTCTTAGTCCATGGTGGCAAGGACTTTGCTCTTGACATAAGATGTGATCAGGTGTTGTTTGCATGCTTGCTCAATGGAGAGCTCATTGGCAATGAGTTCTTCTGCTTCTTAGGAAGTTTTGACGAATACAAATTCAGATTCCTCCCATGAGCAAGGTAGCATGTGCACTTCATTGCTAAGGGATCATCCAAAAGACCTAAGTCTTGCTGATTGTAAATTTTAGCAAGCATAGTAAACATGGCATCCAAGCGTCTGAGTCAAGCAACCAAATCATCACTTGTATTCTTAGCTAAGTCTGCGGCGGCCAAGGTAAGAATGGATCTTCCCTGGTAAGAGGGTCTAAGGTCGACAGGTGGCTTAGATTTGGTTGGGCTTGATGGTTTTACAGCTATATCGGGTGCAGCTCTAGTTGTGGTTTTGTGGCTAGGATTGTGGCCTTGGTGCACTAGGCATGGCCAATGCAGTGGGTAGCGCACTACTAGATGCTTGGGCGGCAGTTGGGGTACTAGAACAGGGCAAGGTTGAGGTGGTTCAAGAGTAGCGGGTTGCAGTTTGGGTCGATAAACTTATTGAGTCTTGATGGGTTTAGGTTTTGGAAGGGTAATGGGCCCTAGAGTCAAAGGCTTCTGTGGCTTGATACTTGATTCATCTTGATGCTTCGTGCGGTCAAGCTTGAGGGTGGTGTTTGAGTAGTATGCTCAGCCATCTTGGCTTTAGGCACCCAAATCCAGGTATTTCCCTCGTAATAGCCTTGCACTTGTAACAAGGTCTTGAGCACCCATCACAGATTGACCATTCGTCAATGCTTGTAGTTTCTTCTGGGCCTCCTAGGTTTCCAGGACAGGTTCCTAGCCTTGCGAGTTCATGGTTGGGTGCTCTTGGGTGGTAGTTTGGGATGTTTCCATACCCATTTGAACTGGTGATCAAGGGTTTTAGCTTTATGATCGGATTTTTGGTGGTGCTGACGTTTGGTGGGGTGTGACGAGTCACGACCCCCCTCCTTAGGCTTGATGGTAGGATTCTCTATTAGTGGCTTTGCGGACTATGATGGAGTCTCACAGCCCTTGCTAAACGTTATGACCATTCGTACATTGCCGATGGCCAAGTGAATACGCTATGACTAGTAGTCAACATTATAGTGAGCTTGCTTCCTAAAGGTTCATCCTAACAGTGATTCCTTGCCTGCATCTTTCATGTTTGGCAACATATAAAAGACCATGGGCAAGCTTTCAAACTTGATAGAGACTGCAACTTTGCACTTTCCCAGAAGTGCATATGATCAGCCCCCAAAAGGGCTAAGTTTGGCATTGGTGAGCTATAATTGTGGTTTTTCAATTTGAGTCCAATGATCACGTGAGTCAAGATATTAAAGTTAGCACCCTCATCGATCAATGCTTCAATGGCATGTGTCTGCTAGGCTATAATGGTCATGCGTAGGTAAGCTAGAGCTACGGCTTTCTCATCTTCATATTCAACCTCCATAATGGTGGCTACTCGTACATTGATAGCCGCTTCTAGCATCAAGGATTCGTGAAGTGGATGTGTGGGGAGGTAGTATTTTTTTATGCGGCTTCCATTAAAGAAGCCTATGCCCTCACCTTCCAGGGTTTTGAGTTCCACGTTACCAATTCAGCTTATGGTGCGAACTCTGAAAGGTCCTAGCCCCCTAAACCCCAAATTTTGAAGCGTTAATATAAACATGCAAGGTTATGTTCTAGACTAGGGCTCGTAAGATTGGTGCGATGGTCAGATCCTTCTTCAACTCCTCATATGTGTGATGGCATTCCTTGGTCCACTCAAATATTATCAGTAGCTTGCACAAGGGTCTAGCAATCAATGCATAGTTTAGCACAAACAATCAATAGTACCCTGTATGGCCTAGGAAGCACTGAACTCCCTTGTAATTGATTGGGGGTGGAAGATCAACAATAACCCTAACTTTTGAGAAGTTAGAGGCAATGCCATTCTTGGACACCACGTGTCCTAGGATGCATCCATTTACCTAGAACTAGCACTTTAAGGGGTTCAACGAGAGGCGATATAGTTTGCATCGCTCAAAGACTGCTCGAATTGTCTAAGTGTTCCTTCCAGTTGGAGTGAACACACAAGTCATCAACGAAGACCTCTAACTCCCTCCTAATCATGTCCGTGAATATTGCGCACATGAGCCTTTGAAAAGTAGCAGGTGCATTAGTCAACCCAAAAGGCATGACTATGTAGGCAAAGACACCCCACTCAGTGGCAAAGGTGGTCTTGTACCTATCATGAGGGTGTACTTGCACCTGATTGTATCCTGAGAAGCCGTCTAGAAAATTGTAGGCCTCTTTGCCTGCCACTCTCTCAAGCATGTGTTCAGTGTATAGTAATGGATAATTGTCCCTCTTAGTGGCAGTGTTTACCTTCTTGTAGTTGACGCACACTCTAATCTTTCCATTCTTCTTTAGTAGGATCGCTATGGGCGAGACCTAGTCCGTATGCTCAATCTCATAAATGAATCTTGCCCTTAGTAGCTTGTCGATCTCTTCCTTGAAAGCATGAGCATGCTTAGGATTCATAGGGTACAGTCGTTATTTGACCTGTGTTGCATCAGCAGTCATGGGGATATTATGAGTTATGACACTCGGATCTACCCCTTTCAGCTCATTGAGGGGCCAAGCAAAGACGTCCATGTACTCTCATAAGAAAGCAATGAGACTTGCTTCCTCTTCCTTCGTCAAGTCATTTGGTGATAAAGACACGTTGGGGTGTCTCCCTTCCTTGGCCATATCAACCTCCTTTGGTCTTTCTATTGGTTCGCTTGCTTGTCCTTGTCGTTTGTCTCCTTGCAAGATCACTGCCATGTCACATTTCTTAAACTTAGTGTTTTGCTTTGTCAATTATTGCGGTTTTCTTTGCTCCTTAGCCTACATAGCTCCAAGTTGCTTGTATTGCTCTTCCTTCAACCTTTGCCATCTTAGGTGGACTGGTAGGACCCCTTTGGTGCGTTTATTTGGTCTTAGGTGGTTGTGCCACCTCCAGATCATTGTCTGAACTTACCTGTTGCTCAGAATCAAACTCTCTATCTTTGCTAGAAGAGGGAGTCTCGGTTAGTGGTCGTAGTTTGGATGGTGACTCTATCCTAAGCACTAGCGAAGCACTCGGCCGGGTAATGCATGCATGGTCAATTGCCTTTACGTGCTCTAGCTAAGCTCAATCGCAATCCATGTGCATGACTCCTCTCTCAATTCTAAAGGCATTCTTCCCACGCGAGTTGGAGTCAACTTGAATTTGCTCTATCACCCTTCCCTCAATGTCATATTCTACCATGTCCAACTCTCCTTTGCTTCCATCACTAAAGGAACATCAATCCTCAAATCTTCACACCAGAGCCATCCTCTTCTGACTACTCATCATCTCCTAGTCTTGATAGGGCCTTCCCTTCTCATCGGTAGCTAAGGCCCAATTGTACATTAATTTTAAGTCGTGCACTTTGGTCCATCTCCACTTCTTAGATTCGTCGTCCAAGAGATCTTGGAGAGGTTTAATATTAGCGGCTAGATTTCCCGCTAGCTTGCTTGCTAAATATTCTAGAATCTTGAGGAGCTCTCGCTTGTTACTTGGGACATGGAGTTTGATGGGGTTGGATTTTCCACTCGAGCTTTTGGCTATCATGCAGATTGGCACTAAGGGTGTGTTTCTGGGCTTATTAGCTATCCTAGCAGCTTCCTTGTACTCCTCACTCTCTTGGAATGGCAAATCGATCGTGGCAAGCATGGGCATCCAATCTCACTCATCCTCGAGGCAGGGGATATATTTGGTCAGTGGCCCATAAAATTTCCTAATCTACGTGTCACCCTTCAGCATGGTAGAGATGGCATCTAGGTCGACTGGTGTGGTCTTTCATGTATCTATCTCTACTCTCACTACCTCTGTTTAATTTCCTAAGAAGATCAAACAGTTGCCCCAGTCTTCTACGATCCTCCGTGTATTGCACATCCTTTGCCGGCCTAATAGGATGTCATAGTTCACTCCCTTCATGACTATAAAGTCAACAAAGAATTGGATCCTTGCAATCTTCAAGGGTCAATTCTTTAACACTCCAAATGGTCATACTTTCATTCCATTGGCTAGGGTGACATTGAACCTAGCATTCTCAACAACAGGCAAGTTACCATAGTCCCGGAGTACTACATGGCTTAGCACACTAACTCCTACTCCTGTGTTTATAATTCCCTTTCTTGTGGTGTCTCCCAAAGCTAGGATTGGTAAGACTACATGTCTTTTGATGCATTCCCAAAAAGCATTGACATGTAAGGACTTGGGCACCAAGTGCAGTGTTAGCTTGGGTATCTGAGTTGTCGTGTCATGATCATGTAGATCGATTGCCCCTTACTCCATTGGTCCTTCAACCCACTACTTCAATTCTTGCCATAGCATCGGATGCTGCCGAAGAAGATCTTCTGGGCTTAGAGTCACCAGGGTGGTCATTAGAGTGGCGAGGAGGTCATTGACTACTCACCTCTCTCCTAACTCTACATTTCTTGGCCAGTGGCCCTGACTAGTTTGCTGGGCTCGTAGCGTGTAGACTCTATTTAAACAGCACTGCTTGTGGTACAACCACGTTCCTAGACCTTGGTCGTTGAGGCAAGACTAGTGTGCTTACGCTTGAGAGATCATTGATCTCATCTTCCAATATCGGCTCAGCATCCTTTAGGTGCTCTTGGGCTTCTTTTACCCACTCCTTGACCTTTTCAATAGCCTCGAGTTGGCACTTCGGGTTGGTGACCTTTGCACTTCCCTTCTCAGTCATTTTTGGGGCTGACGTTTCTGCCTCTGCGTTTGTCACTTTTTTTCTGATAGGTAGCATCGTGGCACTCTCGGTTTTTTAGTGTGACCTTAGCATCAACTTTCTTTCTCCTTTGGCTACAGCTCTTCTTTCTTCCAATTGAGGTTATATCTAAGTTATTAGGCCTTGGTAGTGATATGTTGGCTTGACTTGTCTGTGCGGGGGTCATGACATGCAACGGGATGAATGTGTCCTCACCATTAAATGTCTCAACTCCAAACAACCCCAATGGTACAGATGGCTCATTTTCCGCACTAGAGACTGGTCTTTGTCTAGGGCATTCGACAAACAGGTGAGTGATTCCACACTCTAGACATCAAAGATCGGCCTTTTCTCGATTAGCGTGCCCCCATTCGGGGCAGCGTGAGGATCACCGATACAGATCAATAATCCATAAGGATTGCATTGCCCTCTTTGTCATACGATACGTAGGGGTGCACATGAGACTCTTCATCGTTCGACTCCTCCACACAGTGGACTGGAGTGTCGCTCGAGATGGGTTACGTAGGGTCCAAGTGGTCTAGGTATGCCTGTGGGGTTTATCTCCATCCTAGGAATGGCTAGTTTGGCATCATTGAGTGCCGAAAGAGGCAATGGGGCTCCCGTTCCAAAGAAGTTTTGCGGCCTATTCCCTAGGTAAGACTATCTATGTGGTTGCGAGTATGGGAGTCTCCTCTCAGTAGTCGGCAATGCATGACATCGTGACCAAACCTACTGTAATTGGCACAAGGCCAAGACCTCGGGTCTTGACACTCGGCTGATAGGTGGTTTTCGCCACAATACACACATTGAATGTGAGGGTGTGTTGGTCGTCTCATCATTTCTTGTAATTTTGCTAGCTCAGTCTTCCTTACTTGTGTCCATGCCCTTTCCTTTATCCTAAGTACTTGGGCCTGATCTTTCACTTAACATTAAAACTCTCTCAGATTTTCTAGCATTTGTCTCCTCTCGAGTCAAGCTCTTAGAGCTTCTATCTTTGACTTGGTCATCCACTCTGATTGCCTCATCAAAGACCCTAGCTAGCACATCTTGCTGCAAGCTTCAATTGCCTACCAAGGCCTTGTAGAGTTCCTCACTTTGTATCCCATTGATGAAGACTGCAGAGATTTCTCTTTCGATAGGTCGCTCACCAGTTGGGATCCTCTTGAAGAGACTGCGCACATGGGTGACGTAGTCTCTTATGTCCTCCTTGTCTTTCAACTTAACGTTCATCAGTCGCACCAGGAGGTTATCAGAGTACTCTGGCTCAAAGAATCTATTAATGAAGAGACTCTTGAGGTTGTTGAAGTCAGTCTACTCAGCAGCGTCCAAACTCGTGTACCAAGTCCTACCCTTATCTCCTAAGCATTGACCAAAATCTTGTGAGCACAAAGTAAGATCGGTGAGGCCGTTGGCCTTGCAGTCTTGCTTGAACTGCTCTACTAAGATATATGGGTCATCGTTTGACTGGTACTTGTCTAGCTGCTTACCCATGATAGGGATTCTTGATTGGCTCTTAGAGCCCTAGTTAACCCCTAATTCTGCAAGCAACAAGGTTTCCATTATAGCGGTGCTCTACTCAGGTGTGACGCATTGTCTAGCATTCACTTTGTAAGAAGCTTGCTCAACGTGAGGTCGCCTTCCAGCACTCTTTTCCTTTCTGTGTCAGGTCCTATTCTATTTCTGCTTGCTAAGGCTAGCACTCACTAAATCTCCCAGATTTAGTGGATATGCTCACCAAGATCGCACATCTCATCCCTGTCAAGACAAACTATAAAGCTTCAGGCATCGCAAGATTATTCATCAAAGACATATTCAAATTGCATGGGTTACCCAGAAGAATCATTAGTGATTGTGACTCTCTCTTCACATCACACTTCTGGAGGGCTATCTTTGAGGCAATTGGAACTCAACTATGTTTCAATACAGCTTACCATCCCTAGACTGATGGTCAAACAGAATGAGTCAATCAAGTCATTGAAGATATGCTTAGGGCATATTGCTGTCGCGAACCCAAAAAGTGGATTCAATACTTACCGCTGGTCAAGTTTGCCTACAATGCTTCTTACCAACAAAGTATTCAGATGACCCCTTTCCAAGCATTGTATGGGCATGATTTTCATACCCCTTTGAACTTCTCATATCCAACTTTGAGGGTAGAAGCCTCAAGGAAAATGCTGGAAGACATGGATGATTAAATCAAATCAATAAGACAAGACATTCAATTTGCCAAATGTTTATTGGGCTGCTAAAGTAGTGGTTATTGCAGCTTGTGTGTTGAACCAAACACCTACAGCTGGGATTCATGATTTGACTCCGTATGAGAAATTGTATGGGCACAAGCCAGGCATTAGTCACCTAAAAGTATTTGGTTGCAGTGCCTACGTACATGTGCCTGATGAAAAGAGTAAGAAGTTAGACCTAAAGGCTATCAAAAGTGTTTTTCTTAGTTATGCATAGAAGAGAAAGGCTTATAAATGCTATGATCCATCCACTCGAAAAACCCTGATCACAACAGGGATGTAGTTTTTGATGAGTTGGACTCATGGTATGGTAATCCGAATGCAATGGTCTTTGATGGACCAGCCAACCCTACTTATGCTGAAAATTATCCTTCAGCTAGTACATCTATGAGTGGCCCCCGACAGGTGATGGTTCATCTACTGTTAGTCCTTGGACAAGTCCTTGGACAAGACGACTACGCAGTCATACTACTGCATCCACTAACACGCATATGTTAGTGAGGGGGAGATTAGATAAAGGCAAAGAAAATATGTTTGATAATGTGACTGGTCCACTTACATCTGGATATGAGTCACCTAGCAGTGATAGTCTTGATAGTGAATTGGGCATACCATCAGTTATGACACCTAGTGCGAGGCAAAACAGGTATGTGCCACCTCATGAGAGGCAAGCCCAGAGTGCACCGCAATTGAGGAGGTATGAAAAGGTCAGAAAACCAATTGATAGGCTGACATACAGTGGGTATTCGGCTAGACAATATGCATATATGACTAAAGTGTCAAGCTATAAAGAGGCTACAAAGTTCAATGAGGCAGTTACAAATGAGAATTGGTGTGCCGCCATGGATGAGGAATACGCAACAGTGGCTGAAAATGAGACATGGGAATTGGTTTGTTTGCCTGAAGGCAAAGTACCCATTGGCTGCAAATGGGTTTATAAAGTGAAATGCAAGTTAGATGGTTCATTGGAAAGGTATAAAGCCCGACTAGTTGCAAAGGGATGTGCACAACAGTATGGCCTAGATTATGAGGAGACTTTTAGCCCGGTTGCCAAGATGGAAACAGTGAGAATAGTTATTGCATTAGCGGCTTCTAAGGGCTAGAAATTATGGTAGATGGATGTCAAAAATGCATTCTTGAATGGTGACTTGCTTGAAGAGGTGTATATGGAGCAACCTAAGGGTTATGTACACCCTGACTATCCAACCTTTGTGTGTAAGCTGAAAAAGGCCTTGTATGGGCTGAAACAAGCACCGAGAGCATGGAATGCTCGCATAAGCACTTATTTGCAATAGCTTGGTTTTCAAATAGGTCATGCAGATCATAGCCTATTTACAAAGAATACAGAGCATGGTTATGTTTTTCTGGTGGTTTATGTTGATGATTTGATCATCACTAGAGATGATGATCATGGGATTACTGAAATTGAAGCAATGTTACAAGTTGAATTCAAAGTCAAGGATCTTGGTGAGTTGTACTTTCTCAGGATTGAGGTTGTGTCTACACCTCAAGGTATATGGGTATTACAAAAACAATATGCTCATGATATGTTGTTGAAATATGGTATGATGGAGTGTAAAGCCATGGAAACATCATTGGATCAGAGTGTCAAACTTGTAGTTGATGTTGGGACTGGGATCGAAAATGTCACTATGTACAAACAGATGGTGGTGGGTAGCTTGATTAACTTTACTATTACCCATCCTAACTTGAGTTATGCAGTGGGGCTGATTAGCCAGTTTATGCTTAAACCTCGTAAGCCACACTTAGATGCAGTCAGGAGGATTATGCAGTATGTGAAGGGTACTACTGATTATGGGTTGTTTTATGAGCATGGAAAATCATTCGAATTGACAAGTTATACGGATGTTGATCAAGCTGGTTGTCTCTATGACAGGAGGTCAATCAGTGGTTATGCTTTCAGTTTGGGTAGTAGTATGATCAGCTGGAGTAGTAAGAAGCAGCCGACCATTGCTTTATCTAGTACAGAGGCAAAATATAGGGGTGCAGCCTTAGTGGCATGCAAAGCAGTTTGGCTTGTGAAACTGCTACACAACTTGGGTATACAGTTAGACAGGAAGGTTATATTGCATTGTGACAATATTAGTAGTGTGATGTTGGCTAGCAACCCCATCTATCATACTAGATCCAAACACATAGAAGTTCATTACCATTTTATCACAAAGATGGTACTTGCTGGAAAGATTGATCTACTCCATGTGAAGATAGAAGACCAAGTAGCAAATATCTTTACCAAATCACTTGGTAAAGAGAAGTTTGTGCATTTCAGGGAGCTACTTGGAGTACAACAGTTAGCTTGAGCTTGAGGGGGAGTGTGGAGAATCAAGCTCGTGATCAGTATCACTAACATGACCATCTAGACATCTATTGTCTTAGCTGTCTCTCTACATGTGTGGTGTAATAACTGAGTCGGTCAGACTCAACCACAATTAGTGGTACGGTCAGTTCGTGACCTAGTGTGTTTATCAGTTATGTGTGATTAGACTTTAGTAAGCATTATGGAAGAATGAGAAGAAGAGAACAAGATAGTTCACTACTGTCTATTACAGCTCCATGTCTTTGTCTCTCTCCCTCTGAATCTCGAACACAATATGCATATATCTCTTGTAATGCTCAAGTACATCAATATCCCTTCACTATTTCCTAATGCTTCTTGCCAAGATTTGACATGTACATTCACTACTCCTATTACAAAAGCAATGTCCAAGTAAGTGAAAATCATAGTATACATGCAATAGCCCACATAGGGTGAATATGAAACCTTGGCCGTTTTAGCCCTCTCCTCATCACATTTGGGATAATCATCAGCATTATGTTTCATATATCGAGGCAATGTAGTAATCACCTTCCCCCATCCATATTGAAACACTGCAATACTTTGCCAACATAATCGTTTTGGGGCAAATAAAGTAATCTCTTTATTCTATCCTTGATACATACAAAAATGTGATTTGCATGTCCTAAATCCTTCATTTCAAAGGTTTCCATTAACCTTTTCTTCAGGGCATCTATCTCATACTTGTTTTTTCTAGCTATCAACATACCATCTAGATAAAGAATCAACGATATCAAGCTATCATCTTTAGCCTTTCTAGTACACAAGCAATGGTCTATCTCACTTCTCTAATAGCCATGAGACTTGATAAAGGTATCAAACTTAGTGTATCATTCCCTTGGGGCCTAATTTAATCTATAAGGACTCTTTTTTTTGCTTGTAGACAAGCTTTTCTTTGCCATGTTCCATAAAACCCTTTGGTTACTGCATATAGATCTCACCATGAAGGTCACCATGCAAAAATGTTGTCTTGACATCCAACTATACCATGTCATCCTTAGCTACCAAAACTAGCATAGCGAAAAGAGTAGTCAATTTCACCGCATGTAAAAATACCTCATCAAAGCCTACGCCTTTTTCTTACTTAAATTCTTTGGCTACGAGTGTTACCTTGTACTTTAGTTTAGCATCGCCTCCAATCTCCAACTTATATATCCACTTGGATGGCAAAGCATTTTTTCCCTTTGGCAAAGAAACTTGCTTCCAAGTCTAATTCCTCACATAATGGAATTTGTTTCAAATTGCATAGCTAGCTCCCACTTAAGTTTATGATCATGAGTCACAGTCCCTTTATAACAAGATGGCTTCCCACCATTTTTCAACATCACATAGTTAATTCTAAGCTAAAATCTCTCAAGGGGACAAGAGATACGAGTAGATCCATGTAGCACAATGGGCTAACATGGAGTGTGAATTTCAGCCTCCACTCTTTCTTATTGAGGCACCATAGGGCTCTTAACCTACAACTCAATAGATCTTATTGTCTCCTACTCACTAGTAGAAGCGTCACTTGTACCCTCTTTCTACACATGGTGCACTAGTACTTGCCCTACATCACAAAAGAATAGCCAATACTCTATCTTAGAAAATAATATTTCTTGTTTCCACTCCCTTAAAGATTGCTTATGCATCTTCTTCTCATTAAAGATTGTGTCATTACTACAAACAATCTTTTTACCTTTTAGATCCCAAAGGTGATAACCCATCTTACCACTCTGTCCATAGCCCAAAAAGATATGTATAATGGATTTTGGCTCTAATTTGTTGCACCTTTCCTTTCGTACATATACATTAAGATTCACATCCAAATACTCTTAAGTGATCACAAGAGGGCTTCTTGCCTAACCATGCCTCTTCAGAAATGCCATCATCCAAAGTAGCATTAGGAAACCGTGTATAGCAATCTCCATAGTCTCAACCCAAAAGCCTTAAGGCTACCATTAGATAACATAATCAACATCCTTTCATTTATCATCATATTCATATACTTTGCAATACCAAGTGTAGCGAATCCCCTTTTTATCCCACGTGCTTCACAAAAAAATTTGAACTCATAAGAGACATATTCTCCACATCATCAGTTCTACACACTTAAGTCTCTTACAAATCTAGTTTTTTGCAAGTGCCAAAATTTCTTGAAAACAAGACAAAGTCTCATCTTTCCTACCCATACTAAAATCCCACACTTTCCTAGTTGCATCATAAAAAATGTGATGAAATAGGATGCCCCATATAGACTTTGTAGGCATAGGCTCAGATATGTCACTGTACACTAAGTTAAGTGGCTCATTCCCTTTATTATTTAAGTTTTCTTATGGAATAATGTGAATGTTTTCCATAGATGAAATTCTTACAAATAAAAATATCAAAAAGATCAAGGCAAGTAACCCAAATAAGATAACATCTCCATTCCTTTTTTGGATATACGTCCCAATCAGCAAGGCCACAAAGATACATTTGGCTACTTAGTTTGCAATTATGTGATTTTTTATCAAAGATACATGAAGTGGATACAATGTGCCACACTTGGCTCCTTTAATAACAAATGATCTCTTGTGGACTTTCCATGACTGACTCCCAAAAGAAATAGAGTATCCCAAGTCATCTAGTTGATGAGTAAACATAAAAGCTCTTAGTAAGCTTGGGCACATAGCATACATTCCAAAGAGTAAAAGCACCTATTCTGAAAGGAAAATTGCACACAACCTATAGAACTATGTCGCATGTGTAGTCATTACAAGGATGGACTAATCCACACCTATTACTATCACATGAATAGCACCACTCCTATAAAAAGTCACACGAAAAAATACACTAGAATCAAGTATCCAAACTTAAGCTATTTGTCAATCTGCTACAACTAGCATGTATCCAAGAATATTACAAGTAAAGAGCACTTACATCATCATCATCCAAAATCCCTACATTCATTTTCTTAATCTTCACATTTCCTTTATGTTTACCACAATGGAAGCATTTAATGCCTTTTTTGGACCTCAATTTGTTGTGACATTGCCTACAATCATGATTCTTGCCTTTATACTATTGTTTATCTCTTTCTTCCTAAGTTGCCAATGCCTAATTATTTTCGCATTGGACCATGGTTTCCTACATATTTCTTTACTCGTTAAAATGCCCACAACATCATTGAACTTCAACTCACCATCTGAAAGCCAAATTATTAATGGCTATCCTAAACATATCCCATGATGCAAGTAAGGAGCACAACCAAAAGATTGCCTTAACCCCATTAAACTTCAACTCACCATCTGAAGCCAAATTATTAATGGCTATCCTAAACATATCCCATGATGCAAGTAAGGAGCACAACCAAAAGATTGCCCTAACCCCATCTTCAAACTTCAACTTTTGGGCCTACATCAAACTAAATATGATTTAGAATTCATCAAGGTGGGAAGCAATAGTAGTAACCTCCTTTATCTGTCACTCAACCTTTTTATGAGATGTTTATTAAAGGCTCTCATAAGTGTCATATAGCTTCTTCCATAAGTCATGTGCAGTCATTTCATTCACAACTATAAAATACATAGATTCTACCTCGTGTAGCCTAATAGTGGATTTAGCCAATGCACCAAGCTCTAACCAATTCTCTTCAAACATGTCTCTGCAAGTTTTGCATATGTGTCTGGGCCTCAATTGCTTCTTCTAAATAAGGATATCTTGGATTTTCTCATTTCAAAAATTGAAGCTAGTATCATCAAACTTTATGATGTTATACAATTTCCTATCAAATTCAAATGATGAAGCCATTTGTCCAAAATACGAACTAATTTTCAAGTAACAACAACCAAAAAATCAACAGACTACACAAAACTAGCAATATTTTTGTTGGCTCAACATGGTTAGAACTGAGATAAGATACATGATGAATCACTACTTAGCAATAATGCATACATTCCTATCCAAACACCATGAAAATAACTCTATGGAGTCAAAATATTATATTAGTGGATCAATACTTTCTCACAAAGATAGGAGCATAACAGTATCCAATGGTTTAGAAGTACCTCACTATGCATATCTCCTTGAAACTACTACAATATATCAAAGAACCATGTTCTTGCTCATTCATAAGAAAATATACATAGAAGTATGATAGTATATGCAATCGAAGAATTGTTATAATATATACATCAAAGTGCCTACTCATATAACACTTGTTGCATATAATAGCAGCCAATACTAAACTCCAAAACTCTTAGATCTATAATCTGCAACATGTGTCAAACAACATGTAACCTAAAACTATGTGTTTCTAACTATCTGTTACTGTGGTAACCAATGCCTAATAACTTATAGATAGTGTCTCTACAATGAACATTGTAAGTCTTGACCTATTTTGCAGGTTCTGAGTACAAGCTATGTAAAATTGCAGAAAAAGATGAAAGATCTTGTGCAAGTTTTAAATATAAAAAACAGAGCCCAAAACCACTCTAAATTGAAACACAAAGCAAACTAATCCCTTGCGATCTTACTCTAAGAATTTTTCAACCTCTTTGTGTATGATGAATCTAGTCCAAAAATAGAGATTATGAAGATTTTTGTTGGCCCCAATGCTGGCTAGAGATTCTTACTTACTCTAATACCAATTTGATTGAGTTGCAAGGAGAATGCAGATTGCATAGAGAGAGAGAGAGAGGGAGGGAGGGCGGAAGAGGGAGAGAGAAGACACTATGTTTGTGGTACCTCCAATGGGTCTATTGTGTGTAGTACCTTATTGCCTTACCACTCAAAGAACGAAGAATGACTATACATGTATAGTTAGGGTTAGTGAGTAAGATAAACAATTGGCCACATTGGCCTTTTCATCAATAAACCATGGGTTTTATGAATAATGTCTCATGATCATGATGTTGGAGCCTCTTATGCCTTCCTTTGACGTTGATGGTTTCTCTAATAACCTTGTGCTCTAATACCGATGCTATCCACTTTACTCTACAATAGACAATTAATCACCATAAATTGAAAGAACACTTGAGAGCAAGAGAGATATAAAGACAAGTGTGCACATCAAGAGAATGGATACAACCTTTCCCCATGCATGGGTACAACATTCCCCCATGCATGAATACAACCTCCCCCATGCATGAGTGAGCACCTCCCTCATGCATGTATTTATGGGTTTCTTTTTCTTAGCTTTTTATACTTAAATATCATGAAAATGATCATTTTGGCACTCAAAAGTCGTGAAAATTCTATTTTTGGTATTTTTATTTTCCTCCCATGAATGATTTGCTATTGTCCAATAATTTTTCTCTAATTTTACCAAAGCCAAAATTATAAATTTTGACTTACAAAAATAATTAACTTACACTATCATCATAATATAAAGGTTACAACAATAACAAATAATCATGCACAAGTACACAAATAAGTATGCTCAATAATAGTGCTCAAAAGAATAAACTGTACCTATAAAAAGTGGTCCAATGGTAAATATAAAACTATTGATCATGTATTACTTTGGATACTAATAATTTGCACATTGCTAACACAAAATGCATTAGTTTCCTACCATCTATGTACATAACACAGTCACTAGTATTATAGACATGCATATAAGCAATAGATTATTGTTATTTGGCAAGTATAAGATAATAATAAACATCTTATTTTCATAGTAATAAAATAAATATCATAACATTGTTTAGAGGTTAAAAAGCAATTGTCCTCAGTGGATTAGTAGCAAACAACACGGCTCATCAATCACATGCTAGTGTTGTCTTATGCATTGAATCTATACTAAATTGATTAGGATAATCAAAAGGAAAAATATGCTACCTCATGTTATGAATCTACATCTTCACTATGAAAATAAGGCACCCATGGATCTTTCAAACATTGCCTCATGATCATGATGTTGGGGGCTCTTATGTATGTGTATGATACCTTCCTTAGATATAAACCTTGTCCAATGACCTTGCATTCTAATGCCAATGCTATCTCCTTCACACTATAGAATAAGCAATTGATCACCATAAATTGAAAGAACATTTGAAAGCAAAGAGAGAAATAGAGATAAGAGTGGAAGATAAAGAGGATGGGTGCAATCTCCCCTCATGCATGAGTGAACATCTCCCTTGTGTGTATATCCTTGTGCTTCTTAGCTTTTTATGCTCAAAAATCACCAAAATAATTATTTTTGGGATTTTGACTTTCCTTGCATGAATGGCTTGCTTTTGTCTAACAGTTCTTAATGAATGACTTGCTTTTGTCTAGAAATTCCTATCTATTTTTACTAAATCATAAATCATAAATCTAGCCTTAAAGATCATTATCTTTCAATAAGGCCATCATACAAAGGTTACAACAATAATAAATAATCTCGCTTGCAACTTAGATAAATTTGTGCATAGTAGCCCAAATTAATGAATTCCACGTATCAAAGGTGCTCCACTAGTAGATATAAAAATGATTATTCTTGGATTACTCCAATGCTAATCATTTGCCCACTAAAAATACAAAACATATTAATTCCATGCCATCTGCTGCCTAACACAATGTGACTAGGGTTACACATGTACACATGCAAGAAGTCACTATTATTATGTGCCAAATACAAAATAATCATGAAAATCAACCAAATAAATAACTGATATATTATTGGCATACTATTACACTAAATATCATAACATAAATAAGGATAGATTTTACCACTCATATAGAAATAAGGTATTGTAAATACTTCCAAATGAACCATGGATAAGAAATTAACAAAAGAAAGTGAATTTTGTATGTTCAAAAATTATGGTAGCATAAACTATTTAGAAACCTATAGATAATCAAGGGAGTGTGAAAAATGAGAGATGTAATCCCAATGGTAAAACCAAATAAGTTTTGTTAGTTTCCAAGAAACCATTTCCGATCTTTCTCAAATGGGTGTTGAACAATTATATTAGGGTGACCCTTCAACATTTCCTTTGTGAAGTAGAGTAAGAACTCCCATCTACAATTTTTTGTTGATTACTAGAGAACACTTCAAAGGACATGAGGGGGAAGCTCTCACACAATCTCTCCTAAAGGTGTCACATCAGCAAGGCTGCCAACTTTCACCCCAATAAATTAATTGTTTATTTTCTCCCTAACATAATTTTTTAACATCTCAAAAAGTTCCTAACCATTTTATATGTTGAAACTATCATTTTGCAATCTGTATTTTGAACTTATGCCTCCAAACACAAAGTTCTCTCTTGCAAGTTTATCAATCAACTCTTCTTATCTATATCTCGCATACAAACAACTAGAAAGGGATTGGGTGGTGTTGGTTGAGTTTTGGCCTACTTCTAGGGGGCACCTCACACATCTCTCCTTAAAGTGTCACATTAGCAAGGCATGCAAAAATTGACCCTTAAAAATAAAATTCTCTCTTCCTCCTAAACACATTTTTTTTTAAATCACGAAAAGTATCATTTTACATGTTGAAATTGTCCTTTTGCACCCTTAGATGTATGAGGCAAGATGGATCTTAAGATCTTAGGACAAGCTAGGTGATGTATGACAACAAAAAAGTCCATGCTTGGACAACATTTTCTTGCCATGTGCAATATCCCAAGTACATCAAAATAGAGCATGCAAGGCTTCTCCACTTTTTTGTTAAAGCCCATATTATCCTAAATAATGTGATGCCATTTTTGCAACTTGCAAGAGATTCTCACCATATAATCCTATGAAATCAAGGAGACCATAACTCATATAATATTCCACGAAAATGCCAACGAGATTATGATTCATTCCCATGGTTATAAGGCAAGATTCTATAGATGAAGCACAATCAAATAAGTCTCCCATATCACAAGTTTTTGAAGGTGGTGAGATAATGGAATAGAAAGACCACACTCTTGCTTGTTCAATTAAACAAAGTCTCTATAAACATAACAATGCCAATGTTGTGGCTAAGCAACCCTTCATACACATGGCACTATAAAAAAGGAGTGGCTTTCACAAACATGGGAGCTAGGTTGCATGTTTCAAGATATTCGAAACATTTGGAAGAAGACTAGTTAAGGCAACATCTAAATCCACTATTAGGAAAACATCATCATGTTGGTATGCATGGCATTTAATTTCACAAATGCCTTTAGATGATAACCAATAATCCATGTTGTGAAATGTACTAATATTAAGACAATGTATTAGATTTCTCAAAATCCTACTACATTTCCTATGTATGTTGAAGACAACACATCATAGCTAGCAAGCTAGATAGCATGACGAGGATAAGATATCATTGTATGTTGCATTTTGTATTGATATAATTAATGTTATCCTTCCAACTGACACTAGCTTACCCATGAGTCTAGACAAATTGTCAAGGATATGGTGAGAGGGACACCCTTCTACAATCAAAAGACACATGTAGAGCACAACAAGATGATGTTCTAGAGAAGAAGGTATGCAACACATTTGTCCCATGCAACAAAAGTAGTCACAAACTAAAATAGAATTATACTAATAAACTAAGAGGGAGAGGAGGTCATTAAGAAGACTATACTCAATAAGTATGGTATACATCAATAAGCATTTCTCAAGTTGTACCAAATCGAGTCAATCCTAAACCAAGACCGTAAGATTCTTTGAAAGATAGTCAATCATGTATTTTGGGCAATTAGGACAAGCCCACATAATCATGCCAAGAGTTTTGGCTAAACACCTAACAAATAAAAGTGCAATGAGATTATAATAATGAGTGGATCTCCAATGGTAGCACCATGTTTTTTGTCTACATGTAAGCATCCGTATGGTAAGCCTAGAATACAAAGAATGTGATTTTTCAACTCCACATGCACACACATGGATTGTAGATAGCATCAATCCCTAAAAATGTATGCTCTACATGTACTAGGGAGATAATCCCTAAAAAATGTATCTCCTACAAGTGCTAGAGGGGCATCATGAATGCATATGGAAGTGGACATGCTAACACATGCTACATGTCAAGACCAAGGGAGAGCAATAGTATTGAACATGAGAAACTAGGAGAGTAACCTAATGTTAAGCGCTCTCAAGACAACCACCTCTACTACCACCACACCATCCATAAGGAAAATGTATATATTTGACATGTAAGCCTTCTTTCTTATAGCTTTGCTTTGGAAAAGTATGAATCCCACATGCCTCCTTGCAAATAAGTATTTTTGGGCAAGTGTACCCTATTTTTAAAAATACTCTCTTAAAGCCTATGTATCACCTTACAAAGAACCATTTCTAAACAATTTACCCTTCTTGCAAATTTATCAAGTGCATGCACCTCCATGTACAATGTTCTTGCCTTTTTTTTTAAAGGTTTGGACATTGTTATTTTGGATGCGATATATATTTGGCAAAATGTTTGCCTGTAAATTATTGGTGCCCCAATGACCATATAGATGCATGTGAAATTCTTCAAAATGCTCAACTAATGTATGATAATTTGACAAAAAAACTCACCTACCTTTGACAAGGATTTGGAGAAACATTGAAAAACATCACCTAACTTGGAGAAGATTTGAAAGAAACCTTGAAAATGCTCAACTAAACTTGAAAAGCTACCCCCTTTACATGATCTCCCTCCCAAGATATGCTCATCTTTACAAGCAAACTTGGTTAGAAAGCGTGTCTTCTATGTAAATGTGTATTATATCAAGCCCACAAGCTACATTGCAAGGCAATTAACCAACAAAATGTAGATCATTTTATGAAACTATTGATGATTAGGATGTGTGCCCATCTACTCAATTACTCTCATCGCTTAACATTAAATGTAAACCTCTCCCAAGAATGCACAAAGAGCCTTTTTAAGTTAATTGCTCTCTACACACTTGTGATTTTTGTAATTTAGTCTACGCAAGACTTCTTGTGAAATCAAATACAATATAAATTCAATTGTCATCAAAATTGCACATTACAGTGCATTGGAGTCATGTGTGACTTACTGAAATGTCACTAAAAATATAGGCTAGATAAATCTCTATCAAAAAAACAATGGCATTACAATTTTAAAGGAAACGTTGAAAAACAAAGGTAAAAGCAAACATCAATACAACGGCATTGATGCAACACTCTATCCCACTAAGAAGATTATTTACAATTGAGTAAACTCAAAGCTGAGGCTCAAGTTGCACTCAATGACAATGAGCATACAAACGAGTATGGCAAAGATAAAAGACAACCTCTTGATGATAAGATACAAGAATGAAGGTTATTTCTGTTTACCACCTCAATATGAACAATACGGTGTGTGTTTGGGTGTGTTGCGAAAGGATGAGAAGCCATGCAAAGTTCTTGAAGGTGATAAATGTTGATACAAGGTGAACACGAGGGATCAATGTTGAAAACTAAATAGAGTGATGGCAAGCCAAGTGCATGATCACATTGTAGAAGAAACCACTTGAGATCCTTTCGTGACAATTCTTTTAAAAATTATTCAAAATGATTGCCAAATTACATCTAACTTACCAAGTGGACACCTCAACAGTTCTCCATCCATTGCGCAACTATCCATTAAGAAAAATCCAAATTTATTAAAACTACTCACTTGAATAAACTTCCTTTGGCTACACATTAGGACATCTTTGCATTTCTTTATCAAACCTCACCACATGACAAAATTACTTGGTCGCCCAACGTACACGCACAAAAGGTGGGGGATTGCCCCAAAATATATACAGAACTGAACATAGTTGTGCATGAGAGCACTTGGAAAAAACAAAACAGAAGTCCCTTCCTCGATGAATAGGAGTCTTCATTACAGTCCAATTATAAAATAGAGTTTGAACCTCTTCTCCATAGAAAGCAGCATGTCATGTTAAAATAGGCTGTACATATAGCATAATCGACCCTTGCTAGTAACTTAACGGTCACACCATTGGCATTAATTACCCAATCGGACAGTCAACCATATAAATGACCCATGTTATGTTCTTTTCACCACTCCAAAGATTTCCCTTGATTAACACGGACTGTTAGCTTATTCATGATCCAGCAATTTAGTTAATTAACAATAAAACAAAAATGTATGAATGAATTATCACTTTAAGATAACCATCAATATACTGACCTACACGACTTATCTAGTATCCATGACTTTCAGAATCTTATCAACCGCTCATGGGTATGGCAAACCTCACTGGAGTGTTGATTTGATTTAATACTTACCCGCTTTGATGGCTTCAAAAATAATTGTATAACAATTATGTGCAGGAAAATTCAGTATGTTCTTCAAGTTAATACCCTAAGAAAGTCCTTGCTACATACAAGTAAGACTCCACTGAATGTACTAGTTGATGATAGCACTATTTCCACAACATTCTAAATCACTAATTTGCTCCACAAAACTAACACCAATAGCCACTGTTCACCACCATAAGTATATATAGAGCCCCAATTGCAAAGCAAATCAAATCTATACAAGTAACAGCTTGCTTCTTCCAAGCTTATAAAAATAATGAAGGGGAAGCTAAAATAGTTTCTGTAGATATGCTCCATTCTATAACTGTTCTATGGCCATTCTGATGTCAGAAGGCTTGCCCCTTAAATTGAGTTTCGATACTTGTGGATTGATACTTCGCAGCATGCATGCTTGACCTCAAGTTACAGCTGTTTACCCTGTACGCTTGCTCTAATGGCTAATACATTCTATCCTGCACAACTACTGGCTCCTGATGAACACAAAGAAGTGAGTTTTCTTGGGGGTGCATGGGGTTTTATGGCTTGTGTGCAGATGAAGACAATTTGTTAGAAATCTTTGCAGTTAACAGCATGCAGTTGTTTGGCCACACTAACCTGAGCTATCTATCTAGTACAACTCTTAAGAGAACCCATGCAAAGTCCAATATTTGTAATTTTCCAGTGTATTCTATCCCTCCTGGGTTCTAAGGTTCAAGATAGTTCGTCCCTGTAGAAATTCAGAGCACGACTGCAAAATGGAGTCAAACTTCAACATTGATTATGGCCAATTGAACCATCTAAGTATGGGGAAAGGCAGGAAGAGCTTCGTCAAAAGCATGTCATTGGTGGTACCTTCGTCGCTTTTTCCCATCAGGTGTTCCATGTACTTGCGTTGTAATCCCATAAGTCTTCCTCTGGAAATTTTCAAACGCCTCTGAAATTGCTTCAACCTACACACACACAGTTCTGGTCACACCTGGCAGCCCATTCATCACATCCTATCACAAACATATGGTACAAAACCGACAAACTACCAGCTCTGGCTTTTTTGAGTACACTCGTACAATTCTATCTTCAAAACAGTCAGGTAGTAGATGACTGACACGCTCTTTTGGTATGCTGAATTTTTCATTGCTTTCATAATCCTGTCGAGAGGATAACTATTAGATCAGCTGTGACTACTGACAAAATGCAAAAACTCCTAAGCTTCTGGCGGGGGCTAACCTGGAAAAAATGCACCCTTTGGTTTTGCCAATGTTGGTCCAGGAAAGCACAATCAACCCATAAAATTTTGAGATATTAGAATGAGTGTGAATTTGAATATAATACAAAAGAGCAACGCATGCAATAGGTATACCATTCAGGCAAATCAATTAAAGCAGATAGAAAAGAGAAAGCAAAGTTCAAGATAAAACACCTTTTGACAGGATCCTCTTTTCCACGTGTCAAGTCAATCTTTACATTGCTGACTACAATGTCATCACTGCAAATATTTACTCCAGAAGTCACCTGCAACCCTATATCAATCTCCAACTCCACGTCATATGAATGAATATCCACTTTGGATAAGTGAAGGTATGCCTCTACCTGTGAGCATGCAATTTGCTCAGGCGTTACATCTCTGAAATGTTCCAGCTGCTCCTTCGGGACAGCATATTCATTGCAATACTGTAAAAAGCAAGAGAAGAGACTGGTAAGCTTGCTGTAGCACTGGACAGCTACTTTCTCCTGCTTTCTCAGTCAAGTCATCTTCTTCCATGGTTCTGTTGAGTCCCCTACCCTGTAGAGGTCTCTCCGTCGCATACGCAAAACAAGTTTTTGAGCCTCTCTCAATTCTGGGTCATCAGAAGTCTCAATAGTCTTCAAGACACCATCATCTAGCTACACGTGGAAAAAATTTGACAGCATTGTAAAGCTCTTAGAATTGGGTCCAAGAAAAATGCTTACAGAGAGAAAAGTACCTTCCAAAATGATTCCGGTGAATCGACTAGCTCAGAAAACTTCAGATAGTTATTTGCAAGTAAGAAGCAATCAACAAGCATGAACTCCAATGCCTGGTACAATATCATATTTAATCTCCATCCTCCCTCCAGGAAACTTCAGATAACTATTCATAAGCGAGAAGCCCTTGGAAAGCAGAAGTTCCATCTCAAATCACATGATGTTACACAAACCCCCCCACCCCCCGCGGCAAAAAAACACAGAGACAAACCAAAGAAAAAAGGAAAAAACATATTTAACCTCCCTTCCTCCATCCAATTCAGGAAACTACAGAAATGTATACATGAAGTAAGAAACACTTGAAATGCCCAGGATACCAATAACATTACCAACAACTGCCTCAACAGAACCTCTTCATTTCATTCCTTTCCACCCCCCTCTCTTCTATCTTTGCTCATAAATACAGACCCCCCCCCCCCAAAAAAAAAAACAAAAAAGAAAAACGGAAAGCAATTCATATATTAGCATATTACTTTAGTTTACTTGGAACAGAGATGCACTATCTTTCCAATAAGCTGTACTGGGTAATGAGTTCTGAATGACTTTTATTACTCAAAAGGAAGCAACAAAATGCAAAAGATAAGGCCTAGTGATATATGGAAGAAAGATTGCATTGAAGGGATCGAATTTGTGTAAACCCATGATGAGACTTAAGGATTTTATAGACAAAGAATCGAAAGATCCAACTAAGTGCCAGTATGATGCATGGACTATCGTTCTGGAACTGAGGGGTGAATGGCATTTCTGAAAAAGGATTTGCGCAACCACATCACAATCAAGGTATGGATTAATGGATTTAGTAAATTGAAGTAAAGAGTCTGTATGAGCCTTGGTTGCAACTTAAGAAGGAATCGACTTTGTACTAACTATTGACGTAAGTGTGTGTGTGATTTCTCTCTGTTCAAAAAGCTTGGGTTGGCCAAGTCACTCTACAGGCTGTCCATATGCAAATGCCTTGGCCACTATCCATATGATATTGGACATAATTTGGAGTAACAAATTGGTTATTGCCAATGGGGTTGTAGCCCAAGTGGTTTGAGTGTGTGGGTGTGTACGCGGGTGCATGAGTTCAAACCTTGGACACATCCTTGAGGCAACTTTCAATGTTCAAGTCTTCTGAAATACACACAAGCTTGCACACGCATGCACACGTGCATATATACACATATGGCTTATTTGTTGTCTTGTGCATGTTGTGTGCATCTTCCCATTGTTTTGTCTGTGTCAATCTGGTATCAAAATTTTCTTTTTTAATCAAGCTGCTGCATAATTTTTTATTGCCTGAGCTGGCTAGCAACATTACTACCTGTGTATTCTCCATAAGCATCATGGTAACCACCAAATATGTTTCACTGGCCCTCAAACACAAAGCACCTGAAATGTTTCTCTGAAAGGTGTAATGCCCTGAGTAAAAAGGCTGACTGAACTATGATTTTTAAATTAAAATTTGTTATTTTGTATGAGAGTTTCATTGGCCCTCAAACACAAAGCACCTGAACCGTTTCTCTGAAATGTGAAATGCCTGAGTGAAAAGGCTGACTGGAATATGATTTTTAAATGAAAAATTTTATTCATCTTGCTTGTATTAGAATTTTTGCACACATTGATAATATAGAATACTATCCTTATTGATCTTGTATACCCAAAAAAAATGCATCATTTATTGGCATGTGTAAACGCCCCGAACAACGTAGTATGCTTAACAATTATGATATTCTCTTGTTTTCAAGATTTAATATAAAAGAGAATGAACACTTAAAGCTGAAAATGAAAATTACTTACAAAATTACAGCCATGAAAACGTAAAAGTAATGGAGACAAGATTGAGGGTTTGAAGATGGGCAAAACCCCCCCGAAGGAATGTATTTCTGCTCAACCCAAGTCCCTTAGGGAAGAGCTCAGTTACAATCAACCTGAGAGTGAGGAGAAGTAATTATCACTCTCACAAGATCATGCAAAGATGTACAAACACACATGCATTATCTATTATGCAATGATAAGAACTGATTTCTTTACAGTATGAGAGAAGAAAGAGAGGAAATCAGCCTTTCTTCATCGTTGATCAGCAGTACATGGATAGGGCTTGCTTCTTGTTGCTAAAATGGAAAAAAGAGCTCGAGAAGGAGGTGCTGTAATGAATTTACAGGCTTGCTGTCCTGTAAAACAGCAGTGATAGAAGAGGGAATATGGAGGAAGTTGATAATGGAGAAGTGGGGGATGATGATGGGGATGGATGGGGCCAGTTTCTGGCTATCTGTGGGTGCTGTACATGAGTTTAAAACAAAGAAAAATAATGCTGAATGAAGAAAAACGAGCTCTTATTTATAGGAGAGGGAAGAGCTAGTACAAAAGGGGAAAGTGGAGTAGCACAAGACAAGTGTCCAGCCACATGTCATGAGATGTGACAAGTGGTGGGACACTTGGAAACTCGTGTGACAAGTGTCTTGACACTTGTCTCTTCTCTATGGCCTTCCTTTTTGGGCTGAATACTGTCAAGAATAGAAACAACCAAATTTAGTAAGCACTGTCAGAGTACAGAATTTACTATTTTTAGAATGACATCCCTATTTTTTAGGACTAGCATTTTTAGGTTAATTCGAGGCTCCTAAAATTTAGGGACCCTCCCAATATGGGTATCCTATGAAAGCTTTTTCCGTGTACATCGCAAAAACGGTATCAGAATCTTCATGTGACTTTCCTATGCAAAGAAATCTGCATTTCAAGCTTTCAGCCCACACATGCACATTGTACAAGCATTTCATGATCATGCCATCTTGTTGATTGTAACTATCTGTTCCGGCGGATCTAGCCCACACTTCAAGGCATCAATCCTTTCTATGTGCGAGTCTAAACCTGATATTAAATATTAATTTTCAATCTTTAAATACTAAAAATTAATCTAAAAATTATTTCAGTGCCCTAAAAAATAATCTGACTAGCCAATATTTAAATCGGCTAAGCAACTCATTCCCGAGTGTCTCTGCGCCATCTTTGACCATCAAATTGACATTAGGTACCATTAAATGCCACTTCTCTGGTGTCACCAACTAACGCTTATGGCCAAATGAATGACCTAAGCCAACAACTGACACCAAATACCACTAAGTACCTATGCAACATAACTTATAGCAACTTTTGTCTTCGACATCCCATGATTTCCTCAGGTCCCGAGCTCGAAAATTTACTCTTAATCCCAGTTACACCTCACATGTACAACATTTACTTACCATGTGATTAAAAATTAATCCACATGTTAAGTGAGGTTTCAAAAATACATATCCTCATGACAACAGAAACAATAAATGACTGATTTTCTTCAACTCTTCTCACAAAGAAAGTCTGAATTTTCTCTCCTTAGTATTCTCTCTCATCTCCCAACATTTCTACAGCCTTGCTCCAGAGATTACAGCATTGAGATCACTAGAGGCTAAGAAATTTCAAATTTCTTTGTTGTAAACTCTAATTTGTAATAGAAATTAGGGTTTAGCAACAGTCTCGAGAAGTGTGCCAAAAATTGGAAGCTCCAAGACTTGGATTCAATAGGGCTGAAGCTGTTTTCGGTCAAATTTAGGTGGAGAGACTAGCTAATCAATGAGTTTGGGGCATTTTCCATCTCCATCAAAGCGAGTGAAGGCCAATTGGCTGCCCAAATCAAGAGGCAAATCAGATTGAAGACTTGCTAGTCATTTTGGACGGCAAGGGAAGTTGGAATACTGAAAGGGATTGGGAGAATCCCATTGTACATCAACTTTTTCTTCAATTAAGTTAAATAAATACCGAAAGGGATGCCAGTTTTGAGACCAATAGGGTGTCCATTGTCCAAGATTGTAAATTAGTTTGCATTTCTCAATTTTATAATAAATGTTACTGCTGGAAACTAAGGTGTAATTAGGGAATTACCACCCATCCACAAAAGGAAGGCCGGTTTCATGGTTTCCATCACCGGGATTACCCCTCAATCCCTTGATTTGGTAGGCCCAAGGCACCTAATTTCAAGCCAAAGCTTTATGCTAGTGCTGATTTTACTCTCAGCTGAGAAATTACAACAATATGTCTTCATACAGTGAGATAGACTCAAGCAATGATGATGCCTCTCAATATGAACATTCCCATGGGAACGAAGGAAATGCAATGTCTGACCTTGGACAAGGCTCAAGGACAACAAGCTGAAAATGTTGTTGTTGGGCAAGATGCACAGCCTTCAAGGCATAAGGAGGCTGATGACCAGCAAAGTGAAGAGGAATTTGATGACCAGTTCAAGAATCAAATGAGGACAATAGCAGATCTCTTTGCTGAATTAGCAAAGGATCCTCAATTTATCTGATTTTTGAATGCTTCAAAGAAGGACAGCAAAGGTTGAGAAAAGCGGCAAATCTGAAAAACAGCTTGAAAAGTGGCCAAAACAGCAAAGGCTTGAAAACATTGGCACAACATAGGGAATTGACGGCTGCAAATAAATGTTTTATTTGTGAAAAGGAGGGTGACATTGCAAGGGACTATCCCAATAGGCAACAAGCTAGAAAATCAAAAAATCAAGGAGATTCTAAAGGAAAGAAGCCCAAAACATCAATGGGATTGGTGCCCAATGTTGTTAGCGATCAGCCCAATGGTGATGCTACTGAGTTGGTGATGCTACTGAGTTGTGCAGAGCATGGGACAAAATCAGGAATCAGCATGCATTAACTTTCTTTGATAATGGTATACGGGCCAACTTCATCTCTCTTGACATGGCCACCCGTCTAGGCATCAGAGAGGATGAGATGGGACCCATGGGGAAAGTTGAAATGGCATGTAAAGGCCATGCAAAGCCCGTCACACTATCATTGGAAAGCTTCAATTGCATATACAAGGATATATGGACAACGAAGAGTTCTTCATTGCTCTACTTGAGGGTTGTGATGTATTGCTTGGTAGTATCACCGTATGTATGCAGTGATTGATACTCATGCTATTCAGCATAAGAGAAAGATACTCACACTTGATGTAAAGTTGAAAGGTAAATTTGTCCCTGTTGTATCTGCAACTGTCATTTCTAAAGTAATGAAAAATCATATTTCAGCGTACTTGGTTTTTACTAAGAATAAAGATGATAGTGAGAATGTTGGAAATGCGTCTAAGTTAGAGAAGGATTGCATGTCATTAATGAAAATGTAAGCTAATTTCTTCTCTCAGTCACTTCTAGGGCAGCTACCGCCTAAAAGGTCAAAAAATCATGGCATAGATCATATCCTTGGAAGTAGCCCACCTAATAAGCCATCCTATAGAGTCAGTGCAGCCCAACAGGAGAAGATTATGAATCAAGTAAATGAGCTGTTAGAAAAAGGGATGATTCAATCCAGCTCATCTTTTTTTCTCCAGTACTTTTGGTGCAGAAAAAGAATGGTTCATGACATACGTGCATTGACTATCGTGCTCTGAACAAGATCACAATAAAGAATCGCTTTTCCATTTCTCAGATCGATGATGTTATGGATAGATTGCAAGGGGCAACCATATTTATCCATATAGATTTGAAGAGTGGGTATCATCAAGTATGCATTAGACCGGAAGATGTACCTAAGAAAGCTTTTAGGACATCTTTTGGATTGTATGAGTTTCTTGTTATGCCTTTTGGACGTACGAATGCTCCTGCCACCTTTAATCGGATGACAAATCGTTTCTTCAAGCCACATAGAGGAATAATGGACACTTTCTTTGATGACATCATTGTCTATTCAAAGAACGAGGCAAAGCATAGAAAACACATTGACATTATGTTCAATGAACTGCGTGAGCGTAGACTGGTTATCAATGACAAGAAAAGTGAATTCTTCTTGCATGAAATCCACTTTTCGGGCATATTGTATCAGCTGATGATATTCGCATGGACCCTGCAAATATTGAGGCAATACAATCATGGCCACCTTTAAGCAATGTACATGAGATCCGCAGCTTCTTGGGTTTATGTTCTTACTACATTAAGTATGTACACGGGTTTCCTGAAATTGCATCTCCATTGCATGCCTTGCAAAAAAAGAATGTGTCATTTAGATGAACAATAATGGAAATTTCAGCATTTAAAAAGTTGAAGGAAAATATGACTTCAGATCCTGTGCTTGTATTGCCCAATCTAAGGAAGTCATTCATAGTTCAATGTGATGCATGTGGTAACAACATTGGGGCTGTTCTTATGCAGAACGACCGAGTTATGACTTATGAGAGCCGAATTCTCCACGGTGCAAAAAAGAATTGCAGGTCTATAAGAAAGAGCTTTTGGCTGTAATTCATGCATTGTCTACGTGAAAACATTATTTGTAGAGCGCTGATTTTACAGCGCAGACAGACCATCAAACTTTGAGGTACTTTTTTATCCAAACAAAGTTGTCAAAGAAGCATATGAGATGGGCAAATTTTCTATCTATGTTTCATTTTCAAATTGTACATATTGATGGTTAAAAGAATATTGTGGCTAATGCACTATCACATAAGCCACAAATTTCAACCGTCAGCATGGTTTATCACATTGAGTTCGATGCCATGAAAGAGCAATATGTTGCTGATTCGGACTTTGCTAATGTTTATGATCAACTTTGCAATGGCCAAAGGCATGAACACTTTGTGCTTAGAGATGGATTTCTGATGATGCATGGACGACTATGTGTCACAAAGCAGTTAAGACCTAGAGTTATCATTGAAAGTCATGCTCCTCCGTATGCAAGACACAAAGGTATTGATGCCACGGTCAAGGCAGTGGAGCATTTCTTTTATTGGCCAACTTTGAGACATGATGTAGAACAATTTGTTAAGACATGCAGTGTATGTCAGAAGGTAAAGCATGATAGGCAAAAGATGTAGGTTTGTTGCAGCCCTTGCCTATTCCATATAGGCCTTGGCAAAGCATTGCAATGGACTTTATTTTTTATCTTCCTAAGGCACCTACAGGGAATGATGGGATATGAACTATCATTTGCAAGTTTAGCAAACAAGCCTACTTCATTCTGATGAGTAAGAAAATAAAGACTGATTATATGACACGATTGTTTTTACAGCACATCTTTAAGTATCGTGGTATGTCAGAGTCGATCATTAGTGATCAAGACCCCCAAATGACCAGTATATTTTGGAAGGGATTGTTTGAGAATATGGGTACCACACTGAAATTCTCATCTTCCTTCCATCCCCAGATAGATGGTTAGTCTGAGAAAGCAAATTCCACAGTGTTAGATCTTTTGAGGTGCTATGTTTCATACCACAAGACACAGTGGGAGCAGTATTTGCCCTTGGTTGAGTTTGCTTACAACAACACAGTGCATAGTTCCACGGGCAAAGCTCCATTTGAAATAGTTGAGGGTGGCAATAAGGTACCACCTATTCTGCAAACTAAGGATAAGATCTTTGAGACTGATCGTGATATGAAAAACTTGGATGTAGCCTATACAAAGATAAAATATCCACTTCAGAGATCGCAAGAAAAGAAAAGAGGACAGTGATCACCACAAACGTGCTTTTCATTTTGCAAAGGGTGATTATGAGCCACTCTCCTAAGCATTTCCATTGTTCAAGCCTTGTATCTCAACTCTCTTGAAGCAATATATATTGTCATCTAGCATTCAACACGATCTGAGTCCATATACTCTAAGCATTTGTGTTCTATCTATGTTTCATCCTACGTGCAGTGTCTTTCGTGTCCACATTCTGCCGCATATCCTGTGAAGTGGTATCAGAGAAGAACCAAGTCAAACACTAATAGAAAAGAAAGCTAGGTTGTTAGTGACTAAAAAAGACTATCCTTATTTGCATTTAGACTATATAGCTATTGGCATAATTCCCTTGCTCCATAGAGGACTCAATGTTTCTTGCATGGCTGCAATACTGGACACCAAACATTTAGAATTGATGGATATGATAGTAGGAGTAGCAATATCACCTCTTTCAAATGGCCCTATATTTTTTGAACTTAGACCAAATTATGTCATAGCCATGGATGACCCCTATCTACCAGAGGTTCTTATGTTGCATATTTGTACCATGGGATTACAAATGAAAGCCTCATCTGCACATTTAGCCATCCAATATAGAATGGCATTCCGTTGTATGTCCTTAGCTATGCCTAGAGTAGTAGAAGGTATGAATTCATCCAAAGATAGAGGACAAACTATAATTGTGAGATCTGATGAAAGTACACAAAGGTTCTTGCCAGAATGCATCAACTGGTCTAAAATAGAGTTACCTCATGAATGGCAATTTGACATATCCTCTATGTAAAAGAAAGAGCTTTTGCCCCCTAAAGTTATTTCAATCCAAAACATCAAAGGGAAAACTCTCCAATTACCACAAAGAACCCTGAATGAAGAACATAATGGCAAATTTAAGTCATCTCCTCAACAACCACAACTGAGAATTTTCCCTTCAAAAAGAGCTAATCTCTTGAGATTCCATACTCAACCATGTACACATTCTTCTACTACACATGGAATCTGCCAACACTGCAAGAAATTAATTGAACAAGCAACTTCTTCATATGTTGTTAATGTCATAGAGGAGTTTGAATATGAGCACCACATGTACAAAGCTGCACCTTATCTTCGCCCTCAAGATACTACCTCTTGGACTGCACTACTACCGAGCAGGAAGGAGTTGTTATGCTAAAAGCTTTTACCCAAATGCAACAAGAGCTACATTCATTATGTAAAGTCTTCAAAAGAATTCTCAGCGATCAAAAGCAAGTTGCAAAAGACATAACAGAGGTAATAGCAGAATTGCAAGCACATGCCATTAAACAAGAAAATACTTTTAAGCGTGTCAATCAAGTAAGGCTTAGATCCCCCAAACAACCAACATACAAAGTGAATGCATTAACAAATGGAGGTCCCATTCCTATGATATGTGTATAGTTGAAAAACATGCCACAATTTTCACTATATGTAGATACTTTGATAGATACAAGATCCAGTTTAACTATAGCTCCATATGAACTATTTTCACCCAGCTATATAAAGATCACTAGCCCCATCATTGTTGAACTTTCTAACAACAAGAAGGTTACATTGATACATGTCACACAGGCTTATCTACATCTTGGACACATTAAGGTTCCCATAGAAATTCAGCTCATGAAGCAAAAACGATAGGATTTGTTGCTGGAAATATATATTCTCCAACACCTAGTCCCATATACTTATCTAAACTACATTGTCTCCATCTTCATCAAGAGAGGATAAAGTGTATGCTACATAATGTTGGAATGCAGCTTGGTCTCTATAGTACCATGCGGGTAAACTATCCGGGGGACCATTAGGTGGATTCTGATCAATGACTTCTCCCATTGCTCTTGATGGCTTTGATCATGGCTAAAATTTCTCTTTGGTAAGAGGGGTAATTTTGTTGGGTTTTGTTGAATATGCATGATGCATATCTACATATGTGAATTTGGGGAGATAATGAGAAATGTGTATCTTCTTCACACAGGATTGCACCCCAACCGAAATCAGAGGCATCAATGTAGAGCACTACTGGTAGACTTGTAGGAAGATGTAATGGTGGAAGATTTTGGATGAGGTTTTTAACGTTCTTCAAAGCAATAGTATGAATAGACCTCCAATGGAAATGGCCTTTTCGAAGGAATGGGTACATGTCTTTGGTGTACATTGCAAGATTTGGGGTTGCTGAATTTAACCAATTTAGACATCCCAGTAACTATTGTAGTTATTTAAACGAGGTTAATTCTGGGGGAAAGTCTAAAATCTTTCTTAGCACAAGGTCATGGAGTTTTATTGTGCCATTTTGAATATAGATCCCCAAGAAATCTACTATTGTGGTAAACATCACTAATTTTGTCGAGGAAAGAACCATCCCTGCTTCTTCAACAACCTCAGAAAAGTGGTAGAGGTGCTTGATGCATTCCTCAATTGTCTTTGAAAAGATTAGGATATCATCAATATATACCAAGCAAAATGAGAATTTAGATAAGATTGAATCAATCCATCCCAGAAAATATGTTGGGGCAGTCTTAATGCCAAAGGGAACTATTGTCCATTGTTAATGTCCATGCGGAACACAAAGTCCTATTTTATAACAATCTTCCTGTTTTAGGGCTAGTTGCCAAAATCTTAACTTCACATCAAATTGGCTGAAGATGTTGGCCTTTTTAATTCTCCTTATCAAAACATCCTTTAGAGGAATAGGATGTCCATGGCCAATTAGATAAGCATTTAGCGGCTTATAGTTGATCAACATTCTCTTTTTCCCCCTTTTCTCGTTTGAATGTTTGTTGACGTAGAAAGCTTGACATGCCCATGGAGAATTTGTTGATTCTATCAATCCTTGAGATAGAAGAGTCTCTATTTCTTGCTTGCATAATATCAGATCGTCATCTTTCATTCCTGAGTGTACTGCTTTTGTTGGTACTGCGTTGGTTTTTAGAGACAAGGAAATAGCATAACCTGTTCTTTTCTCCCTAAACATCAAGGGATCTTCATTCATGAAAGTCTTCAGATGTGATTTCACTCTTTCAATGTCTTCAGTGTGTTTTGTCAGCTCTGCTTGTATCCAATCTTCTGCAACTTTAACTTTCTGTGGAGTAGGTAATTCTGAAAGGGAGTAGATACTATGTCCAATTTTTTAAAGTAGGGAAATATTTGCTTGTTTTCCTCCATCGGAAGCAGTGAAATGACCTGACCAAAAAGTATATGGGACTAGGTGTTGGAGAATATGTATTCCCAGCAACAAATCAAGTCGCATTTGCTTCATCAGTTGAATTTCTATGGGAACCTTAATGTGTCCAAGATGTAGATAAGCATGTGTTCATCAGCTGAATTTCTATGGGAACCTTAATGTGTCCAAGATGTAGATAAGCATGAGTGACATGTATCAATGTAACCTTCTTGTTGTTAGAAAGTTCAACAATGATGGGGCTAGTGATCTTTATACAACTGGGTGGAAACAATTCATATGGAGCTATAGTTAAATTGGATCATGTATCTATCAAAGTATCTACATATAGTGAAAATTGTAGCATGTTTTTCAACTGTACATGTATCATAGGAATGGGACCTCCATTTGTTAATGGATTCACTTTGTATGTTGATTATTTAGGAGAGTTAAGCCTTATTTGATTGACAAGCTTAAAAGTATTTTCTTGTTCTATGGCCTATGCTTGTAATTCTGCTATTACCTCTGTTGTGTCTTTTGCAATTTGCTTCTGGTCTCTGAGAATTCTTTTGAAGACTTTACATAATGAATGTAGCTCTTGTTGCATTTGGGTAAAAGCTTTTAGCATATCAACTCCTTCCTACTCAGTAGCAGCACTGGTTTGGTGGAGAGAGTGCATTAACTAAGTAGCTAGGATAGGGTAGCTACTCAAGATTATGTGGGACAAACATATGTGCTTGAGATTTAGTTTCTGCACCGCTCAACATACCTCGTTTTGGAAGGTCATAGGGGTTGTGGAAAAATTCTTGTCTGAGGTTTTCTTTAGTCTTCTTGTCTGTCCATTCTTCAGTTGTAGAAGACGATGTCTTGTCAGAGTCAGAGTGATACGGTTGCTTATCCTTCTATCTTTGCCTGGAGATAGATGCTCCAAGATTAAGCTTATCCTTTTTGTTTCCAAAATGAATTGAATGGGCATTGACTAGTATGAAAGTATTTGGGTCAATAGGAACATTAGAAGCTTGTGTTGAAGAGTGAGAGGAAGTAGAAGTAGATAGAGTTTCTTTCAGACTAGACTCAATATATAAGGTATCATCAGAGTCTATTGAGTTAATAGTGATATATGAACTTTCTTCTTCAGAAAAAGAATCATAATCAAAAAGATTAGTATCATTTGAGGAATCATAGGATTCAGAGGAAGAGTACTCACTTGATGAAGTGTCACTCAAGTAGTCCATGTTCACTTTAGCAGTTTCCTTAGAAGAATTCTTCTTTTTAAGGCATTTGTTGTCAGAGTGCAGCGATGCGGAAGCGTGGGACCAAGACTGAGAAAGAGAGAACGCAGAGAGAAGAGAGAGGAGACAGTGGAAGATGAAGATCTGCTGTATAAAGTGTGCTGTATACAAAGATATGCAGATATGTACACGGGCGCAGTGCGCGGGACTACGTGTCTCCACCTCGACAATGCAACCTGCTGTTCACCTTGAAGTCCGCTGCAGTCTGCACGATCTCCAGCCTGAAATCTGCAAACAGAGATACAATCTGCACGAATCTCCAGCCTGACACCTGCGATCAGAAGTGAGGAAACAGTGCAGAACATTGGCTATAAATAGCCAGCCAGAAAGTGCCCAAAATATGCAGGTCGGCTGCATTAAGTGCAGCCGACTGGTACAGTACAGTCGGACTGCCACATGGCAGTCCGACTGGTCAGTCCGACCAGTCGCCGTACTGTACGGCCAAGATCTGGCATCGCTAACACCCCCTCTCATAGCCTAGACGGGGCATAAGCCTGAGGAATATGGCATGTCTCCGAAGTAGAGCCTGGGGAAGCGCCTTCGTAAACAAATCTGCAAGATTGTCCTCTGTCTTGCAGTACTCCACAGCGATGGTCTCATCCAGAAGCTTCTCTCTTATGAAGTGGTACTGGATCTCTATGTGCTTCGTCCGGCCATGGAAAACAGGATTCCGTGCCAAGGCAATGCAACTCTCATTGTCGCATTGCAACAAAGTAGGACCAGTCTGGGGGCAGCCAAGCTCCTCCAACAATCTCCGAAGCCACACAACCTCACATGTGGTGGAAGACGCGGCCCGATACTCCGCCTCAGTAGACAAAAGGGCTACGGTGGGCTGCTTCTTGCTACTCCATGAGATAACACCTACACCCAAGGTAAAACAGTAACCTGTAGTAGACCATCTGTGGTCCACATCACCAGCCCAATCGAAGTCGCTCCAACCTGCAAGTACAAGATCTGAACCACCTATGCCTGCTGGATAATGAATCCCTAAATCAGATGTCCCCCTCAAATACCGAAGTATCCTCTGGGCAGCCTGCCAATGCACCGTCTGAGGTTCACTCATGAACCCTGCCAAGAGACCAACAGCAAAACAAAGATCAACACGAGTGTTGAGGAGCCAAATCAATGATCCAATCAACTAACGGTAGCGGGAAGCATCCGCCATGGGAGAATCTGAATGTGAAGTGGCCTTCCAGTTCGAATCCATAGGAGTAGAAATGGTCCGACAATCCTCCATCGCAAAAGAAACCAAGAGCTCCTGTACATATCTCTGCTGAGAGATGAAAATCCCCCTCTGAGACTGATAAATCTCATGGCCCAAGAAAAAGTGGAGGAGACCCAAGTCCGTCATCTCGAACGCCTGATGTAAAGTTGCCTTCGTCTCTTTGACCTTCTGTGCATGATCACCTGTGACAATCAAATCATCTACATACAACACAAAAAGCACACAACCAGCCTCGGAAGTGTGTACATAAAGCTGCGGATCGGCCTTGGAACGCCGATATTCCAACTGTGACTAAAGGAACGAATCAATCTTTTCGTTCCATGCACGCGGAGCCTGCTTGAGGCCATACAAGGCCTTCTTTAACCTGTAGACTTGCCCATCTGAAGATCCAAAGCCAAGAGGCTGCTCGACATAGATCTCCTCCTTCAAATCACCATTAAGGAAGGCCGACTTCACATCCAACTGGTAGACAGGCCATCTCCTATGGCCAGCCAAGGCAAGAACAGCTCGAATAATCACCATACGAGCAGTGGGGGCAAAAGTGTCATGACAATCAATCCCTGGGCGCTGTGCAAAACCTTTAGCAACAAGGCGAGCCTTGTGCTTGTCCAAAGAACCATCGCTAAGGTACTTGGTCTTGAAGACCCATTTGACGTCAATCACCTTCTTATTCGAGGGGCGAGGCACGAGATACCAAGTGTCATTTCTCTCAATAGCCTCCAACTCGGCTTCCATAGCTTTCTTCCATGGTGCGGAGTGTAAAGCCTCCTTCACGGAGGTGGGCTCTCGATCCTGCATAACACGGGTCATCAAACAATAGTTAGAGCAAACAAGCGCCGTAGAATGCGCCTGGTGCCTCCATGACCGCCACGGACCATCCTGCGGTCCCCACTCCTCAGGGACCCCCTCGATCCTTGAATCTCGAAGTATGTCACGGGTCCAACGAGGAGGAGGCCGGACCTCTCCTCGTCTCTCTCCATCAGTTGAAGACTCTGGGATATCCACCGATGGTAACTCCTCAGGGGTGACCGGTGGAACAGTAGACTCTGTATCAGAAACAGAATCGGAATCAAAAGGCATTGGCTCCAAAGGAACTGTCTCAGGAGCCCAACTCTCCCTTGGATCTCCAAGAACGGGATGCTCCTCACCCGCTGCTATGGCCGAAACCTCCACGAACCACACATCTCGACTAGTGTACACATCCCGCTTGACGGGATCATACAAACGATAGCCTTGGGACTGAGAGTTGTAGCCAACGAACACCTGTCTTCGGGAAGCTGCTTCAAATTTATCACGATGAGTCTTGGGAATGTGAACATAAGCATCACATCCAAAAACCCTGAAATAAGAAACATCGGGCTTAGTCCCAAAATAAGCCTCAAATGGTGTCATCCCATCAACGACCGAAGTGGGGGATCCGTTAAGGATGTGGACTGTAGTAGCCACAGCCTCGGCCCACAAAAACTGAGATGTCTGTCGGTGCTCCATCATGGTGCGCGCCATCTCGATCACACTTCGGTTCTTCCGTTCAAGAATGCCATTTTCTTGAGGAGTGTTGGTGTTAGCAAACTCCTGGTGAATACCTTTATCTACACAAAAACGAGCAAACTCATTAGAAACAAATTCACCACCCTTGTCGGATCGCAAGGTCTTCAATCGCCGGCCCGATCGGTTCTCCTCAAAGAGAAGCCAATCCTTGAAGTGGGAGAAAGCCTCCGACTTCAACGCCAAGAAATAGGCCCAAGTCATCCGGCTGTAGTCATCTACGATCAACATGAAGTACGAGCTTCCTCTCAAGGACTCGTTCCTCATAAGGCCACAAAGATCCGTAGATACAAGCTCCATCGGTGAAGTAGACCGCCGCGAAGCTTTGGTAGGAATCGCATCCCTATGCTGCTTCCCACGAATGCAGGAGACGCATGGCTGCTGGCTCATCACTATGTCCGGCAACCCTCGAACAAGCTATCCACGTGACGCCCTCCAAAGATAATCATAGTTGAGGTGACCAAACCGAGCATGCCATAGCTCTGACTGTGTTTGAGAGGTAAGAAGAAGAGTAGGGAGGGCGGTAGAAGACGTCAATTTGTAGATGTCGTTCTCATATCCTGATGAGAGAACCTTCCTTGACCCACGATCAAGGACTCACACCGAATCACTGTCAAACTCCACCAAAAGTCCAAGTGAACAAATCTTATGAACCGAAAGTAGATGATACCCCAAACCTGGCACATGCAAGACCTCTGAGGTATGGGTACCACCACGTCCATCTGGAATAAGCTGCATCTCACCCCGTCCTGCAATAGACACCGAAGAGCTATCTCCAATGAGAATCTGCCCACGCGAAGGGCGCAACTGGGCAACACCAACTGATGAAGGAGTCATGTGCCGGGAGGCACCACTGTCAACGATCCACTCTCGAGCTTGGGGAGCTGTCATCGCAGCATCAAAAGCCTTCGGTGTAGTGTCTTCAAGGACTGCTAGATGAAGAAACGCAGCTGATGAGGGTACAGCCACCGCTCCAGAATCCTTGGAGTCCTTGTTGGTGTCCTTCTTGTTTTTGTCGGGGCAATCCTTCTTCCAACGTCCGGGCTTTCCACAAATATGGCATGTGGATTCTTTGTCCTTGTCCTTCTTCGACTTATTGTCCTCCTCCTTCTTCTTTTGGTCCTTCCCCTTCTTCTAAGAGGCTTAACCTGTCAAGGCTTCCGACTTGAAAGCATATTGTCCCTTCAGTTGTCCCTCTTGGTCCAGGACCATAGGAACCAACTCTTCCCACTGAAGAGTAGACTCTCGCCCCGAAGCAATAAGGGCGGAGTAGAAAGCACTGAATCGTAGCGGCAACTAAGACAAGAGTGTGATCGCCATGTCTTCGGAGGAAATCAGCTTCCCCGCATTCTGAACCTGCATCTGAAGCTGTCTAAGCTTGTTGATGTGCTCCCACAATGAAGAAGACTTGTTCACGGACAAGGTCCGCATCTGCACCTCCAAAGAAACCCGCTTCATAAGGGTCATCCAATTATACATCTAGTCAAGCTCTAGCCATATCTCCCGAGCCACCGTCAAGTGCTTGATGTGGGCTATCACAGCTATATTACAAGACAGAAAAAAAAAAAGAGCAAATCCGGGCATTCAGTTTGTCCCAGTGAGACTGTGTCTTGGCCAACTCCGCACGAGCATCGGAAAAGAGTTTGGACTCATCTCTCACCGAGGGCCAGTCGATCTCCTGTACAAGCTCCGCCAAATCGTAGGACTCGAGGATGGCCAACATCATCACGCACCAAATGAGGTAATTGTCGCCATCGAGCTTTTGATCTGCGGGAAGAGCCGGTAAGATAGGCACCTTCCGGTCCATGATCGTCTGGAACTCCAAGTCAATCTCCGTAGACATCTTCACCTGTAATGCCTTCACAAACGCAAAAGCAGCCCCCTCTGACTATGAAAACGCAGCCCGCTAGGGCTCTTTCTTCCGCGTCCCGTCTCTTCTTCACCAGCGGGAGGCGATGAAAAAGCAAAACCTGCACTAACTGAAAACTCAACCTTCCTCCTCTTTAAACAGCAGTAAACAACAGCAAATCCACCAACTGGACTCCTTTCCTGCGCGCCCACGCTCGCTTCACCTTGTTCCGATGCGCAGCCCTCCCGCTCGCCCTCAAACGCTGGAAACGCAGCCTTGTGTCGCGATGGAATCTCCTCTTCAGGTAGGTTTTTCACTCAGTCAGCCCTTCTTCACTGCTTTGATACCATGTCAGAGTGCAGCGATGCAGAAGCGTGGGACCAAGACTGAGAGAGAGAGAGAGAACGCAGAGAGAAGAGAGAGAAAGAGACAGTGGAAGATGAAGATCTGCTGTATAAAGTGTGCTGTATACAAAGATATGCAAATATATACACGGGCGCAGTGCGCGGGACTGCATGTCTCCACCTCGACGATGCAACCCGCTGTTCACCTTGAAGTCCGTTGCAGTCTGCACGATCTCCAGCCTGAAATCTGCAAACAGAGATGTAAACTGCACGAATCTCCAGCCTGACACCTGCAATCAGAAGTGAGGGAAACAGTGCAGAACATCGGCTATAAATAGCCAGCCAGAAAGCACCCAAAATATACAGGTCGGCTGCATTAAATGCAGTCGACTGGTACAGTACAGTCGGACTGCCACGTGGCAGTCCGACTGATCAGTCCGACCAGTCGTCGTACTGTACGGCCAGGATCTGACATCGCTAACATTTGTCTGCTAAGTGAGAGACGCTTCCACACAAATAGCATTTCAATTTGTGTGTCATGTTTCTTAGAATTCTTCTAGAAAGACTGCTTCTTGGAATGATGTCGAAGCAATGATTAAGAGTTGATTTGAGCCTGTGGTGGCTTTCTTGCAAATCTTCTCTGGGGAGATATTTGTTATAATTTCTCCTTCGATAAGCTCTCCTCAGCATTCTCTCTCATTTTCCAACCTTTCTACAACCTTGCTCCAAAGATTACAGCATTGAAGTCACCAGAGACTGAGAAATTTCAGATTTCTCTGCTGTAAATCCATATCTGCAATAGAAATTAGGCTTTAGCAACAGCCTCAAGAGGCATGCCAAAAATTTGAAGCTCCTAGACTTGGATTCAACAGGGCTGAAGCTGTTTTTAGTCAAATTCAAGGGGAGGGACCAACAAATCAATAAATTTGGGGCAGCAGGTGATGGCCAATTGATTGCCCGAATCAAGGGGCAAATCAGATTGAAGACTTGCTAGTCATTTTGGACAACAAGGGGAGTTGGAATATCAAAAGGGATTAGGAGAATCCCATTGTACATCAACTTCTTCTTCAATTCAATTAAATAAATACCGAAAGAGGCGCCAATTTTGAGGTTGTCCATTGTTCAAGCTTGTAAGTTAATTTGCATTTTTCAGTTTTGTAATAAATATTACTGTTGTAATTAGGGAATTACCACCCGTCTACGAAAGCTGGTTTCACGAACACTGCCTTGTTGCATTTCGAGATCTGTTCCGAGTACAACACACTCTCCAGCTCAGATATGAGAGTTCAAGATTCAATATTCACTGCATAGTGTGTTTGCTGTATGAGCATTGTATATTCAATATTCATTCACTTCATTATTCATTGTGTTCACTATCTCTGAGTTACCCTAACCCTAACTGTGTTATGTGTTTATCAGTATGTGCTTTGTCGTACGATTGGTTTTATGTTTTCTGCATTTAGAGCATTCCTTCACATGAGAGTCTCCAAATCAGCAAGGCAGCCTTTTAGATGTCAAAATCAACTATAGGAGTAAGTGGAATGGTCGCCAACTGATAGATGATGTCACCTACGGTAGAAATGCCTCCAAGTCTGGTCGTAGCTGGCTGAGACACCTCCTAAACAAGTGTGGCAGTAGCTGGAGCAGATCCTCCACTAATGACAATGTCCTCCAGGCGGGCAGCAGCAGGTAGATGATGAACATAGGTTGAAGAATGACCAGTAGCTCCTCCAGATGGGATGTGGGCAACAATGTGAAACAAGTGTGGCCGTAGCTGGAGCAGATCCTCCACTAATGACAATGTCCTCCACGTGGGCAGCAGCAGGTAGATGATGAACATAGGCTGAAGAATGACCAGTAGCTCCTCCAGATGGGATGTGGGCAGCAATGTGAAGGTGTAGGTTGATGATGATAATAAGGGATTATGGATCCACAAGCACTGCATTAAATGCCTTTCGGGGCTGTTTTATGGAGAATTCACTAGGAATTAATGCACAATAAGTATAAACTAGTGCAAACACCAACATTAATGGCTCAATACAAGATCAGATGAGTGAGATCAAAGCAAAGCCAACAGCCACTCAACATCGTACAAAACAAACAGGGCCTCTCAACACCTTTCTTGACAAAGCTTTGGGCCCAAGAAAATTCCTCTCTTCCTATGGCCTGTGCCACATATGAGCTGGTGGTTGGTATCTGGCTCAGCCATGGTAGGGCTCCCATAGCATCTAGGAGATACAGAGAGTTAGCAGAGACCCAAAGGCACTATCTCCGGGATTGTCCCAAAGCTCGAGAGGTGTGGATGAGAGCCTTTAGGATGGTCTTTCATGGCACAATTGAGACTATGGTAGCTACTAAAGGGGCAGTAGATTGGGTCATGGACAAAGACCCAACATATGCATAAGAGGATGTTTGGGGAGCTAATCATTCTGTCGTTGGCCAGCACTTGAACAAGATTCCCACACCACATTACTCGTAGACACAATGGAGTCAAGGGCACTATCAAATGGGATCTGATTGCTAGCATCATTGCTTGGTTTAATTTTGGACTGCTACTGTGTCATACTATTGACATTTAGGATATCTCCACTTCACACAGTCTTTCTAGGATCTAGACAAAGACTATTCATACTCCTTGCACAAGGCACCACACATGGTTTGGCATTATAGCCTACCAGATTGGTCATTCACTCAATCATTGTCTTTATGGGTGTACGTAGCAGCTCGATCATTATAACCTGCCAAATTGGTCATTCACTCAATCATTGTCTTTATGGATGTACTTAGCAGCTCCTTTTCTTTGGGGAAAAGTCACTCCCCTTTAGCTTGGGTATATCTTTCCCTTATTTTCTATTTATTATTTTCTATTTCTAGGGCTTGACATACCTCTAATGAGTAACAAAAGGGATGAGAAAGGGAGAAACAAGAAAGGGAACAGAAACATGGAAACAGGCAAATTTCAAAAACTCTTAGTTTCAGGGAATTTCTCGTAACTATGCCTCACATGGTTCCAGAAATTTTTGTCGGCATGTAGATTGAAGAGACACTATTAATGAGTGGTTAAGGGACAGCCTTTGGGACACTATTTGAGAAGATATTGAGGTACACGATATAGGAGAGTGTTCCAGACTCCAGTTCACAACCAATTGCAACAAGAACACAAGTGCATCATCTATCTTCTACATCCTATCCAACCCCCTTCCCATTAAAAAAAGGGATCAGAATCTTCTTCAACTAATGCCTTTGCTGCCCCCCTAATGAAAGAAAATGTAGCTCCGCCACTGCCACCTCATTGTCTTCACGAGCATTGGCATGCTGAATTTACCATGGAATCTCCATATCCAACTCCTCTCAATGTGGCATCAACCAAGACGTATCGATATACAAATAATATAGATTATCAGCAAAACAAAGAGAGAAGCTTGTAGAAGGAACATCATTTGAAGAGTCAAATAAGCCATCAAAAGTACTTCAAGAGTACATTGTAGATATCGTTTCACTTTCTAAAAGGCTCTCAGGCCTGTCTACATGCCAACACTCATACCAATCCATGAAGTCCCCAACACTTAGAAACCAAACATACTCATAACAAACTTTTACACTAAGTTATTCTATCAATGCTTTTTGATGGCTCTTGAAAGAAGATTGTCTCAAGAAGTAGAAAATGCAAGTGTAAAAAGCTGATGATGTTCAGTGAATAACTTTGCCTATTGAATGCTATATGACCTAAAGTATTTCAATCAGTTTTACATTTATCCAAACCATAGTTTGGCTACTTTCTTTTCTTCAAGCTTTGTAGATCCTAGGACTTGTTTTTTATGTCTATATCTTCCTGCTATGCACACAGCTGAGCATTGGGCATCTAAAGCCTTGATACAAGCCTATCAACTGCATGTGTACTATATATTCTCTGGTGATCATGCGCCAACTGGATGGCTTATTTTGCAATTGTTTTGAGTTGTTCTAGATACATGACATGTGATGAATCTTACGCATGAAGATGTGTGATCTGGCTCAAGCATTAACATGTGTTGTGTCATCATGTGTGATTAAACCAGGATGCTCATCCTATATTAGTCCAATACACTGAGCGAGAATGTCTCAAACTTCTTTGGGGCATCAAGCCATGTCTTTAGACTAGTAAGCTTCTCATGTCATCTTACCAATGACTACGGATCAAAGACAACGAGCAGTCATTTAGGAAAGGCAATCTCAAGTATAATCTCCTTGAATTACTATTGTTAACTTCACAACATAGTAGGCAGGAGTGTCTCCAAAAACCTTCACTTTTGCATGAGTGTAAACTATTCTGAATAAATCTGCTCGAGTTTGAAATAGCTTGTACACATTTACACCTATCAACAAACACACCAACAAAGAATCAGCTTGATAGAATCTCCATTGTAAGTAATGAAATGAAACAAAGGCTTATATCAGCAAAAATTACCTACATTCTTTGGCACGATAACAAATCTCATTGTCAATAACTCTCATATTCTCCATTAACCTGCATGCACCACATCATAGAACTGAAAGAAATATCAAAATTTGAAATACAGTGCCCAGACAGCCCACTTTGAATTGAGCCATCTAGTAATTAAAGGCTTTTTCAGCATTACTTCTTGTTAAAGAATTGAGTTAGTATCTTAAACTGTCTATCCAAATTAGTATTTATGTCTGCAGAAAAGGTGTGACTAATTATATTACCCAGAAGAAAAATACAATGAAGTACAAGTGCTCAACAGTCTAGCTGGACCTAACCAAATATGTCCAAGGCCTCTCAGGGAAGTTTAAGGGGAATGGAAGAGAGAATCCATGGTGGAGGGGTATGACACCACCAAGATTTGCCATCCTGTAAGGCCAACTTAGTCTGCATATCTCTGTAGTTTTGGCAATGGTCACCCCGCACAGTCCTCTGCTTGCGCCAGTGGTGGAGCCTGTGTTGGAAAGGGTGGAGCTCATGATGAGGATGAGAGTCTGTGTTGGAAAGGGTAGAGCTCATGATGAGGATGAGAGGGTAGAGGAGGTTATAATACACATAAGACAGAATTTACTGCAATGCCCAGGTTTAAAAATCTTGTCTGGAAGGATGAAGAAATAAATGAATAAACAATGTACAGGAATAAAAATAGCAGGCCTGCCAAAAAAGTGTTCAAGTTAGGGAGAATCTAGAACCTCCTCATCTCTGTGTGGAAAGCCGTAAAAGTAATACATAGACTGATGAGAGAAAGGTCTATTGCAACTTTGGGTCTTTGGTGTGTGATTTGTGTGATTTCCAGCAAAAAGTAAGCTCAAACTAGCAGATAAAGAGTGAGAGCTTAGTCAAATCTGGGCCTCCACCACATAGAAGCTTACCCCTATTCCTTCCTGCCTAACTGGATACTAGCTGCTCTCCACCTACTAGAGCCCATGAAGAATTGTGGTCCATCTTGTAAAATGAGTCACTTGCAACCTATTACTAGTGGATGCAGCTTAAACCACCCACCATCCAGTACTCTTCTCTTTGAAGAAGGCTGATTTCCTCTCTCTCTCTCTCTCTCTCTCTCTCTCTCTCTCTCTCATCCACTAAATTCTGAGGATAAGTAGATCTTTCTCTGATGGACTTTTGCCTCCCTTGAGAATAGCGCTATCCTTTTAGTACAGCTTGGATACAAGAATCAACTTTGAACTTCTAGATTGAAGATCCTTACAACACTTGGATCCTCCATAAAGAGCCCCCAACTAAATCACATTTTTAAAGTGTGTTTTTTTTGCATCTGAGTCACAAACTATGCCATCTTACAGTATCCGTCCAAGAGAGAGCAGAATCTCGTAAGTTGCGAACCGTGGCTAGCTGTACAGAATGCCTACCACCAGAGAACAGAGTTTGTAGTTGCAAAGACATTCCACCCTCTTGACATAGGCCCTTGGCACAACAATTGTAGATCGGGATCAATTACCAATGATCCCTACAGAAACCACCTCAGGTTCCACATCGGGAGGTCTTCCCATATGCTCCCTGCTTTGGTTAACATGTCGACAGGGCCTTGCATTCTACATGCTAGACTCTAGCCAATTCTTGTACAAGTTTTCTGTCTTTAGTTGATTTGCCTTCATTTATGAGTTATAGTATAGGTAGATATGACATCAATCCTAAGTTTTAAGCAATATTATGGGCCTTTGGCCTTTCAAAAGATGTTGATAGAAATGCATTCTCTTTTTTTTTGTAATGAGTTGATAGAAATGTGTTCTCTCCCTCCACTCTTTTTTATCCCTCCTCACACACGAATGGCAAAAAGAACACTAATATAAAACTTCCAACAGAACCATAACTAAAAAACCCAACATTATATGCAGTTGCCATACCGATCAAAACAGAAACTGCTGGTGATACCACATGCACGGCAGTCTCGATCAATATAATCAAATCTGGCATAAATAACAAAGAAGTCATCAAATAAATTGTTCGTACAAAAACTCCATGTTTTTCAGCAGCCATTTAGGAATAAGGTGTTGCACTGTTGAAATACAAAAAAGGACTTGGTAGCACTAGGTACATTGACTTCCCAAACAGAACCTAAAGAAAGCCTTTGTGTACCAAGAATAGCACTAGGCTGACATGTTTAGCAGAGATGATCTCCATTGTAGATGTATGCTCATTACTACCAGGACACAAACTTTATACATTAGAAAGCTGGTCAAGTACGTGGGAGCTCTAGCACACCGCTTATCAACTATGACTTGATAGTACTAGGTATATCATTTTAAAAGAACTTAAAGAAAGGCTTCAAGGACTAAAGGGAGCACTACACCGACATGTTCATCAAATACAAGATCCACCACAGGTATGTGGGCGCTTAGTGATCAATTTATTTCTCCATACACTAGTTACAGAATTTGTGTGTAGCTGAAGTTCCCATAATGTGGCTCTCAGTGGATATTGTAACAATTTAATCTACAATATGCAGTGTGTTTGTTTTAGCAGTATCACATGTGAAACGCTGAAGTTTGGGCCTATAATGCAAGAGGGTTGAGAAAATGTTCAATCCCCATTTCTGTGCTAGCGCTCAGTGACACCAGGATCCAGGCTGAGAGCAGGGACTGATGTAGCTGTATATGATGTAATAAAGATGACAACTGACAGAGTTACACACACAAATTTGATTGTCAACTAATGGCATTGAAATATAAGAGAGAGAAGCATTTGAAGTTTTCAATTGAGCTACCATTTAATTATCAGCTTTCATTCTTAAATGGAGCAACCCTAACCAGCAAAGTGACAACCTTACATGGATTCTTCACAAATAGAAAGAAGAGCACATAAAATGGCATATCAAGAAGGTCTTCCCCAATGGTTTGTCTCAAAATAACTAGACTTGGTACATATACATAAATTTATTTCTTTAACACAGATGATCTAAGCATACAAAAGTCATCCCTTGTTTTCTTTATTTCTTTGATATAACATCATCAAACCTTAACAGACAAAAGTTTGTTCCATGGTTTTGTTTCTTCCATAACAAGTCTATAACCCTTTTTATCGCATGCTATTGGGTTGCTTAAAAAACATTTATTTAGTATTAGCCCAGGTATGGGTAGATGGCTTTGCTGGCACAGTCAATATTTAATAAAGTACGTGGTTTCAAAGTGAGGATCTTACTTGTCAACGTCTATACTATTGCGCCCATTTGCCACTATATCATAGAGAAACTGTTTCTCACTGGTAATCTAAGTGACCAAAAATTAAGGTAGACAGTAAAAAGCAAAAATCAGCTCCAATAGATGTTTACACAAGCTAAAACTTCATCCTTGCTGTACCATAACAAAAAAAAAAAAAAGCCTCACTTGAGCATGCGACATTCTGGAGCTAGCAACAATCATATCCTGAAAGGAAAAGCAATCACAAGACAGAATTAAGCACAGGCCAAGCCACATCTTGAAATATAAGGCTTGCTTCCACATATTTTTTAGACCACTTACTTTGACTCTTCTGAGATCCCCAGCATCAATGTCAATATTATGTTGGTCCACAATATAATCCACCATTGCACGAGACATATTCTCATGACTCCTTTGATTACAGAATCAAGAAACGGACTTTAAAACAATGATAGAACTTCGTTAATGTATGTTCATCTCTTCATAATACATTATCTTTAGCAGTCAAACAGTAAACCATCATCGATGCATAACTTATCACACCACAAAGAAGACATCAGGCAAGGTCATATATGTAGCTACACCGCAGACAATACTCACCACTTTACACCCCCAGGTAATACACGTGGCAGAAACTCGTTCTCAAAAACATGACTGAAAGGGCCATGCCCCACATCATGCAGAAGGCCTGCAGCATCAAAAATCAGTAAATTAAATTGTTGTCAGAATGCATGATGTGTCAAATTATGCAATAATTGAAAACTAAAGCACTTTTCAAATTCTAGATGCAGAAGAATACTTTTTTTTAGAGTAGAACTGATGACAGTAGATGGAACACTGTAGAGAGACTAGAAAACGTGCTCAAAAAAGTAGATAGAGCAAGGTATAGAGGTAGGACACACACTTGAGGAAAGGTTGATGATGTATCACATGAAACATTGTATTCTCAATGTTCTCATGTCAGAAAAAAAAAATGTCCTCTAAGAGAATTCAGTGAAAAGAAGGAACTAAAGCTGAAGAAAAGTCAAAGACCTGCTAGCCTTACTGTAACTATGTCTGAGCGCTCAATCCCAAGTTCGTCTCCCTGATTTTCAAGAAGTTTTTGTTGGTGAAAGCATGCAATTTTTCACAAAATCAATAATAGTTTCATATGATGCCTGTGCATCAGGATCACATTTGAGAGCATCAAAATCTAGACTGTGGACCAGCTACCTGATATTGAGAAAGGCGTTGCACAGCCTGCCCAGCTAGCCAGTATACACCAAGTGAATGTTCAAATCTAGTATGCACTGCACCTGGAAAAACCATATGGCACATGCCTACAAAAAGAAACATATGCTGAAATCTTGACAAAGCAGACAGTGCATCACTCACTTCTATATAGCAATTAGAAGCTTAAACAGACTTCAAGAGAGACTTACCAAGCTGTTTGACATCCCGTAGCCTGCTTACAGAGATAAACACTGTCAAATTCTATGGTCATTACACATCACGTCGATGAAAATACAAGCTACTAGTTACATTAAAACAAGTGACATGGCACTAGAAATTCGCTTTAGCAAATGAATATTATCTTATGCTGCAGCTGACAATGCAAGTGTCCCATTGGTCTCTGAAAAGTTGAGAAATGGACTGAAATTTCTACCCTGCCAACATCGGCTATTTCCCCTTGCACCCATCCAGTGGAGTTTGTGGAGACCCAAAACATAAAAGATGCAAGTGAAAAAATGATCACATTGAGCAGAGCCTTATAACGTCCGTGTGGATCTATAGGAGCAAACACAGGCTTAAATATAAGTCCTAAGGTTAGTGTGTACAATAGACTCAAGCCATGCTACAATGTGATAGCTTTATAAGTGGAGTTATAGCTATTGAGCCATGGAGAGATTTTAACCACCTACAGACCAACAATTTTATGTGACGTGACCGAGTGTCTTAATGGACATCGAAGTGTCAAAATCTCTTGTTGAGCATGGAGACCTTTTCTCTTCAATGACCCTTGTGTCTAGGCACCTAGCATGCAAGTACACCTCAGCTATCCCTGGTTCAAGCCACTTGTACAAACAAGCTCCAGAGGCTTAGAACAACCCTTGATAAAGGTCAAAAAGTTATTCCATTGATTTAACTGTTAGGAGAATCTAACATGAGCTCACCGGTGATGTCATCTAAAAGTTGTATTGTAACTTGCCTACATTATGAAGCATTGCTCTCTTTATCATTACTATTAATCATGTCAATGATCATTAATCCTTATCGATTAGGCTTTTATCTCCTCATGCATTCTCTCAAACTTCACTCCAAGATGCTTCTCCAACTCAAGAGTGCAGCATTTCAGCACCTTATATCATGATATTCACTGTTGTTCCAATCCAACACTTCATTCTCCTCCAAATTCAGTCTCAATGACCTCAATTAGTGGTACACTAGTTGCAAACAACCTTCATGCATACTATCCCCAAGTCTATTTTTTAGCCATAACATGTGAATTTATTTATGTATTTTGTAAAAGAAAAAGGTCACGCTCTCCTCCATTATATCACCTCCTAGTAAGCCCACAAAGAAATGGATGATCCTCACAAAATAGCCATCATCAAGTTAAAGCTCACATACGTTGGCACCCTTTTGCATTGATGAAGAAAACATGTTTCAACATGAACATAACTCCTTCAGCACCCCAAGCCCTTGACCTTGTAAAGAAATGCTCTACCCCAAAAAACACAAAAACAATCATACAATGAATGCACATACTAATATAGAACACAATTAGGGTTGCACAATGCAGAGACAATGAGCACAATGAATAATGAAGAATGAATACTGAATAGAATACAATGCCCAATGCAGCAAACACACTATGCTGTGAACAATGCTAACCCCCGAACTCCATGTCTCAAGGACTGGGGCAGAGAGTATGAGCTAGAGAGTGTGTCATACTCCTAACAGATCCCTAAATGCAACAAGGCGGCCTCCAAAGGTGCCAGGCAGCATCAAGCGCAGTAGAGATGTGCCAAACTAGTGAAAAGCAGGCACCAAACAAGGTAGAATCAGCAAAGGCATATGATGATGATGACGTCATAGCAAAATGCAGCACAATAGCAACTAGGCAGCAGCTGATGATCAAAATGCAACCTCCAGAATGATGTTTGTGGCTGGGTGGTAGCTGGCTGGTCAAAATGCAGCCTATTATGCAGCCACCAGCAGTAGGCAACAGCTCCTGGCTGGTCCACACAGGCTGGATTCTGGAAAGCAATGAACAGCAATAAACACAGCCTTCTGGGCTACCAGAATGGAGGCAACAGCAGGTAGAGAGTGGACAGCAGCTGAACAGTGGTTGGAAACTGAAGAAATCTGCGGGAGAATGCGGGACAGCAGGCGCTGATGATGGTAGACAATGATTAGTATGATCGACATTGACTTGGCACTTCATCTTTAGATGCCTTTTGGACTTGGAGTAATGATCGAGAGCTAGAGTCTCGCAGTATTTCCAATGGTACATTCGCTTATTGCAAGTATCTCCTTCGAGCATCTCTTCTCATTGTTCTGTGTACTATGCTGGTACATGTCTCTGCTAGATCATTGTTGTAATATAGGATATGGTGATGGTTCCTAGGGGCTTAGTTTTCCCCATCATTATTTCGTTTATTGTATTAGAGAGAAACTAGCGTGCAACAGTAGAGTAGCCCAAAAATGCAATGTTTCCAATAGTCACAGGCAGCAGTAAGTCATCCAGCCCCGAAATAGGATAGCCAGCTCACAAATAGACGACCCAGAGTAGACAAGGGCCTGGAGCAGCAAAATACAAATCTTGGCAACTTCTGCTAGCAATAAAACAGGCTGCCCTTACAATTGACAAGTCACCCAACCCTAGACAAGGGGCAAGAAAAGTAAATGCAAGTTAGAACACCTCGCAGCAATAGAAAGCACAGTAATTTCAGACTTGTAATCAGTCTAAACAGCAGCACAAAGCACCAAAACCAGTAACATTAGTTGTGTGATACCATGTAAAACTGGATATCTGATAACCATGTGAGAATGAGCAGCAGAAGCGAATCACAACTATTGAACACTGAAGAATGATGCTGTAAAAGAGAGAACACAAGAACTCAAACAATGAATGAATAGGTGATGGAATCCATAATAGAACACATGAGATATCCGCTTCAACAAGAGTTGGGGAGAATTGGAGCATATATAGACTCAAGGATGAGACCTAAGACAAATGAGCTAGCCCTAAATGGGCCACCCAACCGCCTAGAAAGGTGCCCGATAACAAGCCTGTAAACAGCCTAACACTCATGAAATGTACACTACTAATAAGACTTGCTAGCTATCCTTGGGACAAGGGAGTAAATGGGCACATTCTAGAAGGGCCACACTCTCCAAATCACAACACCTAAGTGTTGAGAAACCCTTCACATGCAGTTTGCGTTCTGCGTTCTGCGTTCGCATTTTGCGTTTAGGGTTTCACATTAGAGAGCCCCAAAAAGGGGTTGGGCGCCCAGAGTGAGACGCCACCCTAGACAACCGGTGCCCTCCCTCCAATCGACACCCTAGACAGTCTCTTGCCTATTTATAGACTGCCTCTATCACTCATTCTTGACGGCTGATTCATTCAATCCGCCACCTCTTCTCTCCAGCCTCTCCACTACCCTCACACCCCTTCAAGATGACATTGCGGTTCGTGGTTCGTGGCTGTCTTCATCATTTTCCTTGTGCTACAGCACCCTTGTTCCCTTATATCACATTCACTCCATGATTCAAATCTTCATCATTCCATTCATCAGAGTTTCTTCTCTCTTCTCTTCTCTTCTCAGTGTTTACCGAGTTCATTCTGTGTTCCTCCCCGCAAACCCTACTGTCTCGCTAGTACATCATCTTTTGACACTAAGCCGTAACTTAATTATGCTAGAACTCCATACAATGCATTGGGACAGCCACATTACCGCATCCAACCAAGGGTGCAATTTTATCCTCCAAGATAGCGACAAACCTCATGATCTACACACTCCAAATCAAACTACACTTCTATACCATATGTAACAAGTTACTTATACAAAGAAGCATGACCATGTTATTTGCTCTCATCTAGCTGAGGCATAATTCAAGGAGAGTTGACAAAAGTCATGGCCTTTCAAAGTAGCTCGTGAATCTATCTTTCAAGGCTCACCACCGAATAAGATGTTTTGTGTTTTTGCATCAATGTTCCTTGCGCTTGAGCAGGTCAATTTATAAACAAATAGCTAATGCATGAAAGATAGTACAGCTGATTAGGATCATGTGTAAGTACATTACATGACTATCCAGTTTTCCTAATAACTATATCCTGTCCCAACTCTAGGCAGTTTTTCCAAAACTTTAGGATATTTGCAGATAAGTAGATAGTAGCCAAATTTTGCATAAAGGAAAATTAAAAACTCACACACTCCTTGAAAGTAATTGCAACTGGTCAAGAACACTTTTAGAAAAGCACAATTCTAGCAAGCTAAAAATTGCACTTGTTTGAAGTGTAGACACATAAGCTCAATGTGTCAGCCTCTCGCATAAATCCACAAAATAATAGTTGATCACAATAGGAGTCTCTATTACAAGGCAATATAATTCCTCATACTTACAAACAGAAAAATATTTCGTGCTAACATTTTAAAAGTGAAAAGGTTTTTTGAATACTTATTAGATCAAAGAATTATCGACCCCTAGAGAAAAAATTTTCAAGTAAAAGAGGGCATACCTTTGAAACTGCTCTGTATCAATAAACTTCAAGCTCAGCTGCAGACAAATTATTTGGATAATGTTATAGGAGCAACCTCATATTCTCTAAAGAAATAACACCTACAATGACTGCAGTCTGTAATACCTAGTACCATAAAAAGGTGCAAGTAAAAGAAATATTAAAACAATATCACCAAAAAACCCTGATTACAAGCAAATCTAGTTTCAATTTTTAACATTTCCTAATCAGGTGAGCTTCAAAACTTCAGTGCATCTATGTAATCGAGAGAATGCAGCTGGTACTGCTTCATAAAAGCAAGCAGCAAGACAATGACCTGCTTTAGCGAAGGAAGTACCAGTATGAACCATTTGCCAACATTAAAGCTTTGTTAAACAATGATGAATCTGAAACAGACACTCAATGCCAGCACATATACCACTCCTACCAACTTCCAACCAAAGTGATTTTGAGGCTTATTAAAAGTGCAGATAATATCCGGCACCTGACATGGAAGTTTAGAATAAGCCAGGTTACTTCTTATCACGTGAAGGCAATGTTCAAGGTATATGCATGCCACACTTTCCAATAACTATACAAAGGATGTGCCATGGCAACGCACCAGCGTGGTTACACTTTTCGTCACTTTCAGATTATTAGGAAAAGCACAGCTTCTCCAAGGCCTTCAATGTACCCTAATAATAATAATAATAATAATAATAATAATAACAACGATCCCTGCAAGCTCCTTCTTCATTACCTACAGCTCAACCTTGTCGTATCTGTATTGGTGAATTCACTATAACTAGCAGAAGAGCTCCACTATGGACGTACAAACAAAAAGCGACTACCTTTCACCTATTGAAGAAAAATGTATTACAAAAGAAACGTTCCTTTCTATCAAACGATACGCAACCACTGAAGCACGCATGAAGAAAAACGCAATATCATATACAAATGGTACATCAAAGCCATAAGGCAACCTGAACATTCAATAACCTGGATTGACGATTTGTAAAAACATATTTCGGTTCACCATGCAAAGAAAAAAGAAAAACATTGGGATTGGAATAAAGAGAATACCGGATCAACATATATGTTCCTGTGGACGTTATCGAAGAGAACCTTGGTGTGACGACGATCCTGGAAAACCGGGGCCGTGGCTCGCTGGGAGAGGGGGAAAGCATCCTCGTAGACGGCTCCCATGGCAGAATACGAAGAAGGAAATGAAGAAGGCAAGGAAGAAGAATGAAACGGGGGACCTGCGGCAGCTTTCTCTCGATACACTGCTCCTCTCCCTCGCCTGGAAGAGGGAGAGAAGCCCTGGCCAATGCGCTGACAGCGATTGGAGTGAAAAGGCAAGAACGATGACGGAGGGATGGAGAGATGAGCGTGCTCAAGATAAAAGATTCGATGGCGGAACGGGCAATGGGAAAGGGGAAAGCAGCTGCGAGGCGGACGTGATTGAAGAGGAAGCGACTGACGGCAACGAGAAGGCGAAGGAATGCTAAAATGACAGCCATCTTTCCTAATTTTTTTCCCTTCCTTTCGAGCCTCTTCGCACTCCCACTGATGTGCACTCTCTCTCGGCTTGTGCTTTTTCGCGGGCGCTTGCTTTTGGAGAGAAAGTAAAATTTATGTTTTTCCTCTTCTCGTGCTTAATCCCGGTATTAATTACTAGTTCCGATAAACTCTTTGGCATTTTATGTTTTTCCTCTTTTAGTGCTTAATGCCGGTATTACAGTTCGGATAAACTCTTTAGCATCAGCATGGCCTGCACTTACAACTTTTCAGTGCCTTTCTAGGGAGACCTAGTATACAAGATTAAGGTCAAGGACGTTTCAAAGTACTTGTGGCAACTAAAAGCTTATATGGAACACATTGTTGACTATGTACATATTATCCAAGTTAACTACATGTGTGTTTTATAATACATTATGTGGTTAAAGCATGCCATCATTCTACCGCCCATCTTTGTCACCTATTAGCTTTAGTGCCCATCTTTGTCATCTCAGCTTTATGGAAGCCATCATCTTTTCATGTTGTCTAGGCACTACACATTAAAAGAAACTCCTAACTACATGTGTGTTTTTAGCTAAGATGAGTCATTGAGCATGCCATCGTTGTAGTGCCCATCTTTGTCACATGCTTTCTTCTCTATTGAGGAAGGTTATCAAAGGTAGTTGAAAAATGAATGGGACAAGCTAATATGAGGAAGGGCATCTCATAGAGTGTAGCCTTAAAAGGATAAATGTAGGAGACAAGCTAGAATTATGTGATGAAGGGCATCTCATGGAGTGTTAGCCTCAAAAAGGATAAAGGTCTTTGTATGCTTTCCTAATCTCCATAAACTAGCAATCAATATCTAGGGATGTTGCTTTTGATATTTATATTACTATTAAGTCCCGTAGTGACACCTGCTTGAAGTAATTGATGAATAAGACACTCATCTAAATCTTGCATTGGCTTCACCTTTAAAAGTTGATTAATGCCTTCCAACTAGAAGACAATGAAAGCTATCAGGAAGTGATTGTGTGTTTAAACCTTGCTTTTATATTATTTCACATTGGAGATCATGAGAGTTGTTGATGATTGTGGCTTCAAACTTCATTGTAAGTAAGCTTATTTGGCTACAGATGTGCAGGAAGGATCCAATCACATGATCCTTTAGTCATGAGTGTATTAGGTTAGAAGATGCAAAGTAACCTTACTTAATTGTAGACATTCTATAAGACTCAAGCAAGTATTAGTCATAAGGGAGAAAAGAGGCAACCCTTTCAATAATGAGTTCTTGAGTCACTATAATCCTAAAGTTTGAGACTTTTCAGGTTGACCATCTAAGTGTCATTAATGTAGGCAACTAATTATCTTGTGTTATAAGATCTGAGATACACGCTCGGCCTTCTTATATACTTAAAAGATATATGGTGAATATTATGATGGCGCAGAGAGAGAACAAATGAGAGAAAAGAAAGATGTAGAGAGAAAGAGAGAGAGATAGAAGGATTGACAACACACTAGGGACTGGAAGATGGGCCAGTCCCCCTGGGGCCCTTGTGGAGTTATATTATTAACAAGGAGCAAGCTCCTTCGTTACACATGAACCAGTTCTTAACTTGTAGATCTTGGGAACAAGATCACGGTTCCTTGCACGGTATACAACTGACTAACACTTGCACAACATGGAAGTTAGCACATTTTGATCCTTCTTGAGTCTCTCCTTCTCTCCTCCACAATGTGTAGGGATCTCCTCTTGGAGCTTGATTTCAGCAAAGCTTTCGCAAGACTTGCACAATTTGAGGGTTGGAGAGCTTGAACTTACACAAACCCTTGCACGATATACAACCGGCGAGCACTTGCACAACTTGGAAGTTGGCTCCTTTGATCTTCTTGATTTCTCTTCTTCTCTCCTACACAATATGTGTGATCTTCATGCAAGATGTGGCTGTTCCAGGACCTACTCTGCAACACCAATTTTGGAATATCTCTATGTGCATTGCTCAGATGGAAAAACGTCCAACACAAAAGTTATAGATCTTGTTGTTTCTGATAACTCTAGTGGGCCGTTTTTAAAGATCGGTTTTCTATTACATTATATTTTAAAAATGGATTCACCATGTCTATTTTAAGAAAAGTGGCTTTTTAAAACTCTATTCTTAACTTATAGTCCATGCAACCACCTTGAGCCATAGATAAGGAGAGTTCATTAGATTGCCTTGGGCCTCAACCTTAAGATTGACTTCCACACAAAACCTTGTGTCATCTTAGACCTTAGAAAGAGAAAATCACTTCTCTCCTCACTTCCAGAGGATCACGTCTCTCGTCTTAGTGAGAGAATTACCTCCCTCATCTTTCTTAGTGAAAGAATTACTTCTCTCCTTAATTCATTAAGAGAGAATATGAAGAAATTCTCTATTGCAATTCTCATAAGAGAGCTTCATAAGGATTTGATTGGTCCACCATCAAATCCCCATGATACTTGGTAGCTAGCTTTCTAATGCTCTTAGGATTGTTTGTCTTTAATATTTGTTCTCAATAACATTATTTGATGACCTTGATGAATCTCTCCCAAATCTTGATGTAGGTTTCAATGTTTATTGAGAAATCCTTTAATAGTTCATCCATATACCTTTTGGCATGTCTTAATATTAAAGGCTTTCTTCATCAAATGTTGATTTGACAAGAGAGTGAGCCTTGAATGGTTTGTCCATATCCCATTTGTAAAATAAAGCTTTATTCCTACTTTATTAATAATCACATCTTAGCCTTATTATAAGACATGCTTTTAGTAAGATATTGGGACACACACTCTCTCACATTGAGCATACATCCTTTTTAAACTATGCCTTGTAGCCTTGCATAAAAGGCTTTTTGGTGGTACCTCGATTAAAATACATTTGGTGCTAGCTTGGTTAAAATATGCATGCACTTCTAGTCTTCTTTAGCACCATCATGGAATCAAATAAGGTAAAACTATTTTGAGTTGGTGATAAGGATGTCAGGTTGGGGGGGATGTTGTTCTCAATTATTAGTTTGCATTGATATTCTTCTTATTGGATTTTGCAAGCAACTTCTTCTCATATACTTCTACCTTGTTGATTATGGCAACCCACTTTTCTTCCTATACAATGCATTGTAATCAAGCAATGTATTGTCTTATCGTTTCAAAAAAAATGTTTTTGGAATGTTTCTTATGTATAGTGGTGTCTACTTTTGATATGTTCTCCATTATATGCAATTGTCTTATTTTAACACATACACTCTTACTCGCTCTCTCACTTGTACAAGTGTTGAAATTTTGTGTGTGAGTGTGTGCGCATGTACACATGTGTGCTCCATTGAGGTGGATTTACTCCCTTCATTGAGGTCTCCAACCTAGCACTCAAATTCTAGATTGAAATTAACAAAAGTGCCATGATGCATGTTCCCCACGACACGACTTGACTTTAAGCTTAGACTTATGATGTATATGGGAAGGTTATCAAAATGAAATTTGGCATTGTTGTTATCACAACCAAATTTGATGATAACCCACTGTATGAACATTGCCATTGTTGCACTTGTAGATAGAAAGGAGAAGCATTACAAGTACAATTGTTTGTTTTACACCTATCAAATATAAGAGGTGGAACAATATTGTTTAATGGGTGATGATCATGCATAAAGGTGATCAAGGTTGTTATAGATGTAAGAACAATGTTGATGAAATGTTGTTAGCTATAAGATGCTTAATTATTTGTAGGGAAGTTTTGTTTGTTTTTCAAGTATACTTATTGATAGACAAGTCATGTAAGTGTGGTTAGGGTTAACTCACTTTACAAAATAGTTAGTGGCTTCCTAGGAGAACCTCTCCTTCAATCCAATAACTATTGTTGAGTGGAGCCAACCATCCATGTATGAATTGGAGATGTAACTCAAGCAGGTAGATGATCAAATCAAGACCCTGACAAACAACATCCTAGGTTATGCCAAAGCAATAGTTGAGCTCTATGTAGATACTCTCATATTGCATGTCAATTCACCTTTAAGATTCTAACTCTCTTCCGTAGTACAAATAAAAGTCTATACTATGTAGAAAAAGCTTATCCTATTCAGACCATATATATTGGGTTAATATTCTAACTCTCTTCCATGGTGAAAATTAAATTGTATCCTATGTAGACAAAGCTTATCCTATTCAAACTATATATCGGGGCCATCTTTTGGGAAGTTGCACATACACCCTTACTTTTAATACCTTATTGCCACAATGTTGGGTAAGATCTTCCCAAACAAAAAGTCATTCGGAGAATAAATGAAAAATCCTCAAATTCTACCTTTCAACAAATAGAGCATAGGAGCTCCTAAAGACCCTTGAAAATGCAAATGTATTTCTTGCATGCAACTGAAGCATTGATGTTGTTGTGGGACTTGTAGGGTAGCCATGTTAGGAAATGATCACTTTAAAATACTTGAAATTTTTTGCATCTATGCACACAAGGATTCAAAAACCCATCCACTTAGTGTGAAACATACACCTAGTTTTATTGACAGAGTGAACAATTCAAAACGATGATGTACAAAATGCTTTTGCATGTTACAAGATGCAAAAACCTAGATAAGATGTTACTAAATTGATTGCTTATTACACATTATCTATTTAGTAAATTTATATCAATAAATTAATAGCTCACTTTTTTTAAAGTGTTGATGATGATCCAGCATGGCCATGAGACCATTTAGAGACCAATATTCCTAGTGCATCACCTAATGGGGTGATCAAAGCACTATGACGGGGATATCTGGTACAGGCAGTACAAGTTATGAAGGGGGAAGGAAGTGTTTTCCAAGTGTAAGAGTGTACATAAGAACCAAGGAGTTATACATAAATGAAGATGGATTGAGTTTTAAGAAGAGCAAACACCTTAAACCTTGACTTGTAGGGGAGATGATGACCCCAAATGAATGCAATGCTCATTACACACAAGTAAACGTTCCCAGGCAGATGCACGCATAAATACATATACACAATGCTAATGCACTTCCTCTTCTTAGAACTCAATCCATCTTCATTTATGTGTAACTCCTTTGTTCTTGTGTACACTCTTATACTTTGCAGACACTTCTCTCCCCCTTCATAACTTGTACTGCCTGTACCAGATATCCCCGTCATAGTGCTTTGATCACCCCATTAAGTGATGCACTAGGAATACTGGTCTTTAAATGGTCTCATGGCCATCCTAGATCATCATCAACACTTAAAGAAAAGTGAGTCGTTAATTTATTGACACGAATGTATTAAATAGAGAATGCGTAATAAGCAATAATTTAGTGACATCCCTCTGGCTTCTAAACGGTTGACCTCAGCTATAGAGGGGATACATAGTCCTTAAGAAGATCTGGAAAGTCTTGTAGTTCTCTCTTAGTCATAAACTGAGCGTCCAATGGGGGATAATTCTTAAACTTAATCAAATACTTCCATAATACCTTACATGACCTTAGAGTATTGTCCTGATGGTGTAAAATTCTTTCAGGCACAAGGAACTCTTCTGTTTCTTCTATGTCAGGTAAATCTTCCTTGATTGGTTCCATTGGAGGTTCTCCAATATAGGAACAAAGTAAACTTATATGGAAAGCATTATGAATGTTCCAATGACTTGGTAGATCCAAACAAAAAGTCACATCATTTATCTTATCTATGATCTTGAAAGGGCCATAATAGTGATTAGAACGCTTAACCACTTTACCCTTTTGACCTTTCAGCTTCTTCAAGTGAGCCTTCTCAAAATTAGGAAGAACATACTGTCCCAACTTGAGATCTAACTTACGATGATGCTTATCTGCTTCGCGTTTATGCTTCTCTTGTGTCCTTTGGATAACAACTTTTACTTGAGTGAAAATTGTATCAATGTCTCTAACAAACTCATCTGCTATAAAGATCTTATCATTCGTAAGAAAAATGGGTGGTAAATGAGGCTTACCATAGATGATCTCAAAGGGTGCCTTACCAGTACTAGAGTGCACCGTATTATTGTATGCAAACTCTACTAAAGGCAAATACTTTTCCCATTCTCTTTGATTATCAGAGACATAGAATTTCAAAAGGTCCAAAACAGTAGAATTAGCACTTTCACTATGCCCATCCGTTTGGGGATGATAAGAGGATGAAAACTTTAACTTTGTCCTGAGGTTATCGAAGAGAGCTTTGTTGAGATATCGAGCTCCACTCGTGATATGCCAGGGTGACCGTTGTGCATTTATGTCACCGACTTGTTAGTTGCAGATGCGGTTGGTACACCGCCTATGAATAATAGTTAGATGACAGCTATCCTTATCTACTCTAGTTCGTGGCTCAGTTAGTATGCCACCTTAGTTAGTTGAGTTTGGTTTGAGACCCATATATAGGGTTCTTCTATTTCTATGTACTAGAGTTCTTTTTGGCTTACACAACTAAGAAGAGGAAAACTGTTTTCAGCCTCCACCTTTGTGTGTATTCCCCCATTGTGCAAGCAAGAAAGCTACAAGTGAGACTCCTTCTTTCTCTCCCACAATCTTGACATGGTATCAGAGCCTTGTTCGTGGTAAGGAGCTCAAGAAAGCAAACCAAGTTCGCGGTGTTCTGGTAAGAGGAGCAGTGTTGCTTTCATTTTCTGTTTTGGGAGCAGATCTCTGCAGGTAGCACAGCCGGAAATTGTAAGAGTGCATTGTCTCAGGTTGAGACGCCCTTCGCGGTGAAGCAAGAGGGCAGTATATGCTGCGGGCAAGGGCTTTAGCCCTTGGTGACCCTGTTTTTTTGATTTGAGGCCATTTCAGGGCCTGTTTTGGAGGCGGAAATTTTCTGCACGCACTCAGGAAAAGGCCCTATTTTATGCTGTGCGACCACTATTCTAACAGGTCGGTGAAAAGTTATTGTAGAAATTGCATCGTATACCTGTGCGCAGAGACATTGGGAGTTACAGAATCATCCCTGTTGCCTGTTGATGCAAAATCATCACTAGGAAGTGACTGTGTGGTCAAATACCACTTTCGTCAGTTTTGCAGATTAGCCCTTGGAGGCTGAAGTTGTGTTCTTTGCAGTGACAGAATTTTTTACAGTGTTCTGTAATGGCGTCTGATTCTCTTTCACAGATTGTCACTGAAAAGCTTGACAAGAACAACTTCCAAGCATGGAAGTTTAGAATGACGAATTTCCTTATGGGAAAAGGATATTGGAAATTTGTTGCAGGAAATGAAGAAGAACCAGTTCTTCCTGATGTTCCCAATCAACAGCAAATGCAGGCATTTAAAGCATGGCATGAGAGAGCCAGGAAAGTTATGTACTGGCTGTCTATCAATATTTCAGACTCTATGATTGTGCATATTCAGGATGCAAGTACGCCAAAGGAGGCATGGGATACTTTGTCAAAAATGTATAGCACAAATACGCAAGCCAGGAAAATGCAGCTCAAGCAAGAGTTGCATAATGTGCAAAGAGAAAATATGAGCATCAATGACTACCACATGAAGGTGAAGAAGATTGCAGATGCACTTGCTTCCATTGGGTCGCCAGTGGAAGATGATGATTTAGTTTCTGTGACCTTGAATGGTCTAGGAAAGGATTATGCATAGTTTCGAACATCCATTTCCGTCCGTGAAAGATTTCCTGATTTTGAGGAGTTGATTGCTCTTCTAATTTCTAAGGAGCAGAGAAATGGTGATGCATCTTCTTCAGGAGGAACTTCAAAAGAAGCTGTCTTCTACTCAAATGCTGGAAGAGGTAGAGGCAGAGGTAGAGGAGGCCGATCTGGAGGCCGTGGTAGAAATCAGAATATGCAGCAAACTCAAGAAAACCAGTCCTATGGAGGAGGACGTGGTAACTCTAGAGGCAAGGGGAGCCAAAGAGGTCGTGGTGGATGGCAAAGAGAGCAAAATGCAAATGCATCAGCCTACAGATGGGCCAGTTGTCATTTATTGTGACAACATGAGTAGTATACACTTGGCAAATAACCCAGTCTATCATGCTAGAACAAAGCACATTGAGGTGCATTATCACTATGTGCGGGAGAGGGTTTTACTAGGTCTTATTGATCTAGTGTATGTCAGCACAGAGGATCATGTAGCTGACATATTCACGAAGGCATTGGGCGCAGAGAAGCTGCGCAAGTTCAGAGACCTGCTTGGTGTGCAGGAATTGGGATTGAGCTCAAGGGGGAGTGTTGAGATATCGAGCTCCACTCGTGATATGCCAGGGTGACCGTTGTGCATTTACGTTACCGACTTGTCAGTTTTGCAGATGGGGTTGGTACACCGCCTATGAATAATAGCTAGATGACAGCTATTCTTATCTACTCTAGTTCGTGGCTCAGTTAGTATGCCACCTTAGTTAGTTGAGTTTGGTTTGAGACCCACATATAGGGTTCTTCTATTTCTATGTACTAGAGTTCCTTTGGCTTACACAACTAAGAAGAGGAAAACTGTTTTCAGCCTCCACCTTTGTGTGTATTCCCCCATTGTGCAAGCAAGAAAGCTACAAATGAGACTCCTTCCTTCTCTCCCACAATCTTGACAAGCTTGCCAAGAGAGGTTGGTCATGTGGGGATCTTGATCACTTATAATGGACTTAGGCATGCCGTGATGCTTGAAAATATGAGCAATGAATAGCTTAGCCATATGATCGGCTTTGATTGTCTTTCGCATAGGTATAAAGTGAGCTTGCTTACTGAATCTATCAATGATAGTCCAGATTGCATCATTGCCTGCTTGTGTGTGAGGAAGCTCCATGATAAGGTCCATGGCTATACTTTCCCAAGGCTCATTGGAAATAGGTAATGGCTTCAATAGACCAGGTGGTTTATGCCTATCATACTTTACTTTTTGACATATCTTGCACTCACGGACATATCTTTCAATGTCAGTTCTAAGAGTGGGCCAAAAGAAATATCTTTCCAATGCTTGAGTAGTGGGTAGAATACCCTATGTCCAACATATGGAGATGCATGTGCTTCATCCATTACCTTGTGTCGCAACGGTAATGCCAAACAAATTGCTTGATGATGATACAAATAACCATTTCGAATCGAGTAAGGTGTAATCGACTGACCTGAGTTAAGCTGATCCAATATGGTTGAGAAGTCGGAATTAGTTGCATACATTTTGGGTAAATCCATGAACTCGTTATGGTAAACAATTGTGATTGCATTCACTCGAGGTCGTCGTGATAGAGCATCTGCTACCATATTCTTAGTTCTAGATGTGTGAAGGATTTGAAAATGAAACATAGATAAGAAATTTGGCCAACACATCTATTTTTCTGAGAGCTTTTTACTTTGGTGATCTGTTTTAATAACAAAATCTGCACCAAGTAAATAGTGTTTTCATACTTGAAGAGCATGTACCACCGCCGTAAGCTCTTTCTCATATACTGGAGCATGTAGCTCATGGTCCTTGAGGCATCGGCTCTCAAATGCTAATGCATGATGCTCTTGGTTAAGCACAGCTCCAATGCAATCCCCATAAGCATCACAGTGAACTTCAAAAGGTTTTTGAAGATCCAGAACTATGAGAACTGGTTCTTGAATCACAAGAAACTTAATTCTTTCAAAGGCTTGTAGTTGCCTTGATCCCCAAACAAAAAGGCATTTGCTTCTTAGTAAGGTCATGTAGAGGAGATGCAACATATGCAAAACCTCGTGTGAACCTCCTATAGTATGAAAATAGGCCCAAGAAACTTCTAACTTCATGTATAGAAGTAGGTGTAGGCCATTCAACAATGGTTCGAATCTTCTCAGGATCCATTCTCACCAAATTGTGAAAAACAATATGGCCTAAGTAATGATTTTTTGAAAGGAAAAATTCACTCTTTTTAGCATTGACCTGTAGTCTATGCTTGCAAAGCTCTTGAAAAACAATAGATATATGTTTTCTATGCTCTTCTTCAAATCGTGAAAATATTAGAATGTTATCAAAGAAGACACCTGTGAACTTTGAGTGAGATCTGAAAATTCTCTCCATTATTCGATTGAATGTGGCAAGTACATTAGTCAAACCAAATGGCATGACTAAGAACTCATATAGTCCAAATGTTGTACGAAAATGTGTCTTATGAACATCTTTAGGTGCTATCCGTATCTGGTGATAGCCGCTCTTAAGATCAATGTGACAAGATACTAGCCCCCTGCAACTTATCTAAGATATCATCTATCCTTGGGATAGGAAAATGATTCTTAATCGTGATTTTGTTCAAAGATCTGTAGTCTATGCACATACGGAAAGAACTGTCTTTCTTTTGAACAAGTAAGATTGGAGAGCAGTATGGAGAAGAGCTAGGTTGAACTAACCCTTTTTCCAACAATTTGTTTACTTGTGTTAGGATCTCCTCTTGCTAACTTGCACTTGGTAAGGCGGTTGGTTAGGTGGTGAACTACCTGGGATAAGATCAATTGTGTGATTTTTCGGGTGCTTAGGAGGTAACTCTCCTGGGAGTAAATCACTAAAATAATCTTGATATTTTTTAACAAAATCATGTCTGGCTTGATCAATTAAAGAGAGGGGTTCTTTTAAAGTCTGAGAGTTAGAAGCACTAGTTGGTATTGTGTGTTCATTAGAGGCATCAAGTGCCCTTAAATCATTAGCTTCTTTTGACTCTCTCACAAAAATCTTTTGACTCTCACAAAAATCATGTACACAGAAATAGCTTTCTTCATTTCTTTAGAAATGTTAACATGACTAACCGTTGGCACAGGCCAATCTCCAGCATCAGTAATGCATACTATGTTCCGACCCTTGAATTGAAATGCGAGGGTCTTCTTAACAAAATCGGGAAGAGGTCTAATCTTGTAATGCCAAGGCATGCCTAAGGTAACATCACAGTTACCTATGGGTGCAAGTAGAAAAGATTCTTAGTCGCGGTAATCTCCAATTCTAAGATTCAACTTCCCTTGAATAGGAGTAGAATTGGTTGTAAGTCCTTCAAATTGCGAACCTGATCCAATTGGTGTTCCCAATCGATCCGGTGGAATTTGTAGCCTTTCAACAGTATCTGATGACACAAAATTATATATGGACCCTGGATCAAAGAGTATCAAAATTCGTTGATTGTTGAGTGTCCCCCAACCCTTTAAGAGTTATCTTTTCTTCTCATTTGAATGAGTGTTAGCTTGCACATCCAGAACAGAATTTGAGGATGGTGGAGGAGGATCTTTAACCACATTTTCTTCCTTCCTTTTGTGAGGACAATCAGGCTTCATATGCCCTAACTCACCACAAAGAAAGCACCTTCCTTCCTCTTTGTACTTTTGTATCTTAGAGGGTGAGAGATACTTGCGCTTCTTCTTATTACCCTTTGGCTTTGAATATTGATCATGGGTAAAGGTAGGTCTTCTTCGATTAGTCCTGTCTCTTGGTTGATCATAGAGCTGCTCTTGTCTAGCTCTATAAGAACTCATCTCCAACTTTCGAGATGTACCAGGTGTATGCAAACTTTCAACTATGATGGCAGACTCCATCATGCGAGATAAGGTTTCATATGGATACACCTTTATGGTTTTGTGTAAATGAGGGAGTAGGCCAGCTTCAAACTTCCTTTTCTTCCCTTCATCGCTGATCTCCATGAAAGGAGTAACCTTGAGAAGAGTAGACCAAAACTTGTCCACATAACTAGTGACCTTTTCATGCTCTTTCTAGCCTAGCCAATCCCACTCCTTCTTGACATCATTCTCAAAATCAGGAGGCAAGAACTGAGCATAAAACTTCTTCTTGAACTTTTCCCAAGTCATAGGTTTCCTTCCCTCCAAAATGAGAGTCAACCACCAATTGCTAGCTGTGTCTTTCAAGTGCATGCCTACATGCCTTAGCTTGGACTTTTCTAAGAAATTACCATTAAAAAAAGCAACTTCAAATTGCCTGACAAAGGCTAACGCCTTAGCAGGATCTCTCTTACCAGAGTAAGAGTCAAACTTTATGTCCTTATCCCCAAACTTGAAAGTCTTAGTATTCTTAAGCTTGCTCCTCTTATGGTTCCTCTTTGTTCGTTTGTGGATTGCACGAGAGTTAGAACTAAGAGAGTAGAAACTAGAAGATGATGAGGAGGAGAAGGAACTTGAGTAATTAGGGGAGTAGTTGATTGCTGAGGGAGATGACTCCCTCCTTATCCACCTCACTCGAGGTGAGGTCTTTTTACTCTTCTTGACCCGAGAATCCTTCTTCCTTCTAGGAAGCTTCTTAGCAATTGGATGCTTTGCATCTTCACCATCAATTGGTGCAATGGTGTTTCCTCCAGTATCACCATCTTTTGGAGGATTTGGTCCTTCATAAGTAGCTTCTTCCCTTGTCCTTAAGCTGTCAATCAATTGACGTACTTCGGGAATCTCCAACAAGCTATGATACTATGTCAATTGAGCCTGTAATTGCTCACTTGTAGGTGCTTCATCAGTTGCCACCTTTACCTTCTTCTTGCAAGGATCACCTTTACTTTGAGAAAAGCAAAGAGACCTGCTCTGATACCACTGTTATAGAATCCAAGATACACGCTTGACTTTCTTATATACTTAAAATATATATGGCGAATATTATATTGACACAAAGGGAGAATAGATGAGAGAAAAGAAAGATGCAGAGAGAGAGGTAGAGAAATTGGCAACACACTAGGGACTGAAAGATGGGCCAGTCCCCCCCCCCCCCACTTGTGGAGTTATATTATTGACAAGGAGCAAGCTCCTCTATTACACATAAGCCAGTTCTTACTTGTAGATCTTAAAAACAAGATCACAGTTCCTTGCACGGTATACAACCGGCTAACACTTGCACAACTTGGAAGTTGGCACCTTTTGATCTTTCTTGAGTCTCCTTCTCTCCTACAAAATATGTGTAGGGCTCTCCTCTTAGCGCTTGATTTCAGCAGAGCTTCCACAGCACTTGATTTTCAGCAGGGCTTCGCAGCACTTGCACCTTCTCTTCTCCTCTTGGAACTTGATTTCAGCAGAGCTTCCGCAGCACTTGATCTCAACAGAGCTTCTGCAATACTTGCCCCTTATCTTCTCCTCTTGGATACATGCAAAGTGATGCTTCCTTCACCTCTCCCTTACACCCAAGGAGAGCCTCCTCTTTTATAGGGTTTCAAGAGCTTCTCTTCTTGGAGAGAGAGTTGAGTTGATCTTCATGCAAGATGTGGTTGTTCTACTCTGCAACGCTAATTTCGAGATATCTCTTTGTGCGTTGTTTGGATGAAAAAACGTCCAACACGAAAGTTGTAGACCTCGCTATTTCCGATAACTAGGGTAGCCCATTTTTAGAGATCGTTTTTCTATTGCGAGATATCTTAAAAATGGATTTTCCAAAAAACAACTTTTTAAACTGTACTCTTAACTTGTGGTCCATGCAACCACCTTGAGTCATAGATAATGAGAGTCTCAACCTTAAGATTGAATTCCACACAAAAGCTTGTGTTATTTTAGACCTTAGAAAGAGAAAATCACTTCTCTTCTCACTTCCAGAGGATCACATCTCTCGTCTTTCTTAGTGAGAGAATTCCCTCTCTCGTCTTTCTTAATGAAAGAAAAGACCTTAAACCTTGACTTGTAGGGGAGAGGATGACCCCAAATGAATGCAATGCTCATTACACACAAGTAAACATTCCAGGTATCCCTGGATGCATACATAAATACATATACACAATGCTAATGCACTTCCTCTTCTTAGAACTCAATCCATCTTCATTTATGTGTAACTCCTTGGTTCTTGTGTACACTCTTACACTTAGCAGACACTTCTTTCCCCCTTCATAACTTGTATTGCCTGTACCAGATATCCCCGTCACAGTGCTCTGATCACCCCATTAAGTGATGCAATAGGAATACTGGTCTCTAAATGGTCTCATGGCCATGCTAGATCATCATCAACACTTAAAGAAAAGTGAGTCATTAATTTATTGACATGAATTTATTAAATAGAGAATGCATAATAAGCAATCAATTTAGTGACACTTTTTTCCAACAACCTCCCACTTAAAGGCCAATGTACCTTTATGGGAGTATAAGAAGAAAGCAAATATACTATCCAATGCCCATTAGCACTCTGCAGTGTGCAAAGCACTCAAAAGGTAAACTCTTCATGAGAAGATTTGTAGGGTTATCATCCATATAGATCTTAACAAGCTCAATGCGCTCGTTCTAAAACACCTCCCTAGTGAAGTGATACTCCACCTTAATGTGCTTTGTCTTTGCACAAAAGATAAAGTTCCGTGCCAGCTAAATGGCACTTTGACTATCATAGTGCAATGTAAGTATCTGTCCTGCAATGCATAAGTCTCCCACTAGATGAGTAAGCCATATAGCTTCCTTGTAGGCCTTAATGGCTACAACATACTCTACCTTAGTGTGGTAGATAAAGCCATGCATGGATGCAATCAAGAGATCCAAGAGATTGCACCACCTATGAAAGTGAAGACAAAGCTTCTAGTAGACCCCCTAGCGTCTACACTCCATACAAAATCAACATCTACATATCCAATAATATATGCATCATTCCTTCCAAAGCATATGCACATAGATCTAATGCTATTCAAGTATCTCATGATACTCCTTACTATCTCCCAATGCTCTCTTGCCAATGTTTGCCATATACCTACTCACAACTCCGACTACACAGGCAATGTCTAGACATGTAGCAACAATGGCATACATCAAGCTACCAACTGCAGATGCATATGGAATATTAGCCAACCCTCCTTTAAATAGTTTTCCTAAGGAAAAGGGGGCCAAGGGGGTAGTCTTTATTTGATTGTTTAGTAGGGGGCTTTTTTCCTTTTATCATTAAGGAGGATTTTTTGTTATTAGTTAGGTTAACATTTTGGTTTTATTCTTAGGATTGACGGAATCTACTATTGAGGGTACACACTCTAGGAGCTCACACTTCAAAATAACAATCGTATTTGTTTAAGGAGAACGGATCAAGAAGTATCAATTTATTTCTGAATTTTATTTTGTGAATTTTTCATTATTGGACTAAACTAGAATATGTAGAGAGGTTAAATCTCAAAAATTATGCCGTAATGTTAAAATATCAAGAAAAAAAAAACCCCAAAATGATGGTATCTAGATATCATACTATGCACGAAATTTTTAATTGTTTCCCTCATTAATAAAAAGAAAAAGGGGGTTGCATTAGTAGCGCCATCAAGAGGGGGTCCTTGTTAATTGCAGGGTCGGGGGCATTGCCTTCGTGCGGCTCCCATAAGGCCCCCTTTAAGCCTTAATATAAGGCCCTTTTTGTAACTTTTTTATAGTAAATGTTATTATTTTATCTATTATTATTATTATTATTATCATCATCTCAAAAAGAAATTTGAAAATTTAAATCAAAAAATTTGAAAACTTTTAGTTTAATATCCACCAAAATTTGGAATAAAATCTGCGATATATTAACGATCCTTGGGATATTTAAAATTTTTGTAAAATTTATCAAAAAATTAAAAATAATTTGTAATAATTTAAAACAATCAAAAATAAATTGTAATAATTTAAGAAACTTGTTATCAACTTAAAAAATTTAATAATAATTAAGAATTTTTTTATACTTAAAATTAAATTTATTAAAATATGATTAGTATAAATAATATAATTTAAATTTAAAAACCATGATTAAATCATGATAACATTATTGAATGTCAATTAATCACAGTCTAAAATAATTCAAGCTTCTACAAGGGCACATGAATATGTATACATGCAAAAATGATGGACAAGCAACTGAGGGGTGAAAATAGGGAGTGAGCATGTGTTTCAATGGATTAGATATGCTTCACGATTGATCTTTTTTTAAGACTTGTGTGTGTGTGTGTGTGTGTGTGTTGTAGGGGATAGAAGAATTCTGGAATCCCAAATGCTATTTGGAAAAGGCCCCTAGAGTAAATTGAGTGTGACTTTTTCTTGAGTGGAGGGCTATTTTGCACTTGCAAAAAAGAAAATGATAGAAAAGGAAAAAGGGTATGTTACTTAAGTGGAATGGAGAGAGATCTTAAAGGGTATAAAAGAGCAAAATCTTAAAGGGAAACCCTCAATGATTTTCTTTTAAAAAGAGGATACTTATGAAAATGGGATTTAAAGGGTGGATTTGTGTGCTAGAGTGAGAGTAATCTTAATTATGTATTTGAAAACATACATGGAAGGATAGTCGCCCTGCCAAAAATTGATTACCCTACCATCAAGCCACTTAATTTTGGTAAGAAAAAAAGGAGTAAAGCCGATAGCACTCCTTTTGATCACATAGTCTTATTTAATTATGCCACACTTAAACAGTGAACAACCATGCAAGAGTAAGTGACTTGGACACAAGTCCCAACTCAAGTGCATGGAATGACTTGAGAGTAAGGCTTAAGAGTAGGCAAATTGGGAGCCAAGGGAAGAGTATATGAGTGATAATCTAGTTGCGAAGCTCACTCATCACTAGATAGGGTTTCACCTTAGGGCCAGTTTAGGGAAGAGAAGAGAAGCAAAGGAAGGCATCAAGCATGCCTTGGATCTTGAGCAAGGAAGAAAAAGTTCAACACTTACCTGCAAGCTCGAGTTTTCTATATTGTAGAGTTGTGAGGAGAAAGGAGTAGGGTAGGAAAGATTTAGAGCACAAAGGATAAGGATGAGATACAGCCCTATTGACTTGCCTTGTTGCCACAAGAGGCAAGAAGGGCAAGGCTAGCCATTGGGATGAAAAGGGTAGCTTGACAAGTAGGCAAGAGCACAAGGCATGAAGGAAGTTGGAGAAAAGTGAGTCATGAAGGAAAGAATAGGGATGAGTCCCCACCTATTGCTTCCCCTTAGTAATAAGACTAGGCGCTTCACGCCTAGTCTCCTCTTGGTGCTTCGTAGAAGGGCTAACACTATGCACTAGTACCATTGTTACTATTCGTAAACACATTTCACATCTTGATGCATGTCTTACATGGCAATATGATTCATGGCTAGTTGATTCCCTAAAAAACAAACCATGAGAGACCCCAAAACTATTATAAATCACTTGTATTATTAATAGTTAATGTATTAATGTACACTTGTATTATACCAAAGGTAGTGGCTAAAGGTTTCATAACATAGAATGATATCAAGTGGTTTGAGGATCATCAACACTTTGTATAAATAATGATCCCTTCTTCAATATGCTTATTGGAGACCTTTGAAGTTATTGAGCCTTCTATTAGAACTCATGCACTTGTTCATGCTAACAAGTTGAAGGTAAAAGGTTGTGGTGTCGTCAAACTGAGAAGTTGATAGCTAGACCCATGCATGGATTAATGTGCATACCAAGGTTTCCACATTGAGACTCGTGGTAAAGGTTGAGAGGAAGCTATGGGTGGTTAGGGACAGAAAGCAGTCTCTGAAAGTAGGTGATTCAATGTGCAAAGCCTTCTACTACTATAGAAGCAAGCAAAATAGCCCTTTTACTTGCTTATGAAGCCCATTGTATTTCAACCATACACACATTTATAGCAAGCAACTTGTGAGTTAAGCTTTAGGGACTCACTTCCTCCATGCTCTTGATTGAGGGACAATCAAAGCAAGTTCTTTTCAATGTGAGATGCAACTTTGTGCAATTTGACATAGGTGAAAGATATAGTTTGCCTCATTTTTAGAATAGAGTTGCATAATGTTGGGTGACCTTAAGCTTAAGATCTATGCTCATTACTATTACTCTTAAGTACTTGTTTCTTATTGGGTTGGCAACTTTGATTTTCTCAAGCTTTAGGAACTTGGAAAGAGGAAGAGGTGGACATTAATCGCTTCAAGATTTAGGTGACCATGGTCTTAACATATCTTTAGATAGGACTTTCATTGAGTAGCCATAGTATCTCTCTCTCTCTCTCTCTCTTTCTCTCTCTCTCTCTCTCTCTCTCTCTCTCTCTCTCTCTCTCATATTCTCTAGTTTATGTATTTTATTAACTAAGAATTAGTGCTAAAGTATGTGTTCTCATGTTCCTATATCATTATTTTCGAGTTTCCTACTAGTTGCTTGATGAGGTATTAGATATTTTATATAGCATATAGCTAGCTAGTTGTTACTACTAGCTAGGTAAAGCTATCTTTTTTTCTATTAGTTAGGTAGTTGGTTTAAAGACAACCTAGTTAGCTTGAACTTGCTACCTAATTGCTAGCTAGTTAGTTAACACTAGCTAGCTATCTAGCTAATATAGCTAGCTAGCTAGCTAGTTACTAGCTAATTTGTTTGCTCTTAAGTAGTACCTACTTAACTAACTAGCTAGCTATTTCCTTGGTTACCCTTACGACATCATCTTGGTGCTAGCTAAGTAGTTGCTACTAATTTGACTAACTAGCTAGCTAGCTACTTGCTACTACTAGCAAGGTAAAGATTAGTGCTAGCTATTTACTACTAGCTAGCTAGCTAGCTAGTTGGCTCCAATTATCTAGATGAATTTAGGAACATTAGAAATGGCTCTTCAAATTACAATATAAAATATAAAAAAGAGATATTGTTACATGAGATCTTAAAATGAGATGATAAAAACAAGCTTATATTCTAAGATTTGGACATGACAAAGGTTGCTTCCTAGTACATAAAAATGCTATATATTGGTAAAAACATACAAATCCACAAAAAAAACACGAGTCTAATTCTACCTATTAGCATAGTGCCTCTTCCAACATCCAATGACTTGTTGACTCTCTAAGTTAGGTCTATGATCAAGCTAGTGTTCGATAATAAAGGGCAAGTGACCTTTGATTGCAAGCCACTTTTCTAGCAATTTGCACACATCCTCTCTCAAGTAGATTAGCATTGTAGCTTTCTTTTGTTTAGCAACTTCTTCACAATTAGAGATGTTCCTAGAGAATTCCAAACACACTTATATTCATTGTTAGTAAGTAGTAATGTATTTGTAGGAGTGTAAGTAGGTTGGTCTATCAAAAAACTATCAAGCTTCTTATAGAAAACTAGCTTACCTCCACGTGGTTCTACAATGAAATGCTCCTCTTCATGATAATCCTCTTGTGACTAGCCCTTTTTAAGCATTGTATGTTGCTTGAAGCAAGTTGCTTGTCTTTTCCTTTTTGCATTAGGTCTAGACAAAGACATCAAAGCACTAAAGGCACCAATCAAAGAATATTTTGACATTAGCTTTCATAGCAAGATCCACTCCTTTGAGGTCCCAATGGTACGTCTTCATTAGTTTGATATAGGAAGGTGCAATCTCTCCTTAACCCCTATTTACTTTGAGGTCCCAATGGTACTTCTTATTAGTTGGATATAGGAAGGTGCAATCTCTCAACCCCTATCTACTATTATTAGATCCACTCCATTTGAGGTCCCAATGGTACTTCTTCATCAATTGGATATAAGAAGGTGCAATCTCTCCTCAACCCCTATCTACTATTATAAGGTGTAATCCATTGAAATCCAAAATGAGGGCTGGTTTGTTTTCAAAAAAAGGATGTTCTGGGACCTCCCAATATCAATATCCTGGCTCGCACCTTAATAAAATGCTCAAATATACAATTTATTTTGTATGTACATGCTCAACCACATCAGTATGTGCCACAACATGTTCCATGTTAGCATGTGCAAATTGTAGTGGGAGCTCACACTCAATGGCTAAGACCCACAGACCGCTTATTGTTTCAAGCATTTCAAGTGAGCACAAATGGCTATCTCTCACCTAGCCGATGCGCCTTTGATCCTACGAGTAGAGTGAGCTTACCTTCATGCTCGATGGAGTAGCCTCCTCCCTCAAGCCCTCCGATAGCTCCACGATTCGAGATGCAAGCTCAAGCATCCTCAATCCTCCACCTTGCTCCATCCTCCATAGCCATGCACGTGAGACGAGGGAAGAGAAGAAGAGAAGAAAAGAGGAGAAGAGAGCTTCTCCACCACGGTCCCTCACCCTCTCACACTCCCTCTCTCAAACACAAGCACAAGCAAGCAAGAAGAAGAGAAGACAAGAGGAGAAGAAGAGACCACTTTAGCCACACACCAAAGAATGAGCTCCTCATTCACTTTTCAACTTTATATACAGAACCCCCAAATCCCTTTTGGGTGGTCATTCCCTTATCCCCTTTTTTACATGGCTGGACGTGAAAAGTGATGGGGGGTGGCATCCTTATTGTAAAAACCTCCCACTAAGGAGTCGTAGCTTGCTGCACCCTATCAAAACTTGGCCATGCATCTTCAGTTGGCCTTCACCTCTCTTCACCCTTGTGTTCTAGTGGCTCTGCTTTTGTGGGCTTGGCAATTTGTGTTTGGATGTGTAGGCCATGCCTTAGGGCCCTGCGGGTGATTATCAACTTTTTCTTTAAGGACTCAATGGCCTCCTCTTCCTCAGATTGTGTGGCGTCTAAGAGAGTGCAAAGGAAGGAGCATTGTTGGGCTCCAAGGTGACCTGTGCAGTCTCTACCATGCTCTCTGCTAGCACTTTGTCGCCTTTCATAAGGGCTAGTCGATGCGCTAAGGTGCTCACTCTTTCTTCGCTCGTGTTCACCCAGTCGTCTGCTTTTTTCCTCATATCTTCCAGGCTTTCGTTGTGCCTGTGCTTCTTCCCTTGATCATGTTTTGTCTGTGGGTTCTATCCCACATGTATCTCTTTGGCATGCCCATTTGGGCCATATGTCTTTGAAGGGAATGAAAATGCTTTCTGGTTTGCAGTACTTACCGCCCCTTGATTATGCATGTTTTGATTCATATGAGCATTGTCTTTATGGCAGGCAGACTAGGACTATGCATAAGAAGTCTGGTAGGCCACGCATGAGTGAGCCCTTGGCATTGGTACATTCGGATGTCTGTGGACCCATGCCTTGTCAGTCTATGGGTGGTGCAAAGTATTTTGTTACGTTCATAGATGATTTTTCACGAAAAGTTTGGGCTTATCCCATTAAGCTAAAATCTAATGTCTTGGCTGTGTTTCAGAGATGGCTTGCATTGGTTGAGAACTAGTTTGGGTATAGGCTAAAATGCCTAAGGACAAATAATGGGGGTGAGTATGTGTCACGTGCTTTTGAGCAGTTTTGTGATGAGAGTGGTATTAAGCGTCACTTGACCGCCCCCTACACCCCCCCCAGAATGGTTTGGCTGAGCGGATGAATAGAACCATCCAGGAGCGTGTACGCAGTATGCTTAGCCATGCAGGCCTACCACATAGCTTTTGGGCTGAGGCAGTTAGTACAGCTGAGCATGTCATAAACAGATCACCCTCTAGTGGTTTGGATTTTTAGGTTGCAGAGGAGATATAGACTGGAAAACCTCCCTCTTATGCGCATCTCCGTGTCTTTGGATGTGAGGCATTTTGCCATGTGCCTAGGGACAAGAGAAGTAAGCTGGATCCCAAGAGTTTCAAATGCATTTTCCTTAGTTATGGGGATGCATGTGAGATAGGTTACCGTCTTTGGGATCCGCAGGCGTGGAAAGTCATCTGCAGTCATGATGTAGTCTTCCATGAAGACAAAATGCATAGGCAACTTGAGAGAGTTGTTGAGATCCGCAGGGTCATATTTTAGGAGGAGCTAAGAGCTCCCACATAGCCAATTGGATAGCCTACAGCTGCAGCATATGTTCATGGTTAGGGTGTTGGACAGGCAGCTGGGCAGGCAGCAGAGCCTACCGTGAGATAGTCTACTAGAGACAGACGTCCACTTGATAGATTTTAGCCCTCAATGCATTATGTCTTGGTTACAGATGCAGGAGAGCTTTTCACCTATGATGAGGCTATGCGTAGGGGTGACAGTCATTCCTGGGAGAGGGCTATGTAGTCTGAGATAGACTCCTTGCATAAGAATGACACTTGGGATTTGGTTTCCTTGCCTACGGGCAAGAAGGCTTTGCCATGCAAGTGGGTGTACAAGCTAAAAAGTACCCCTGGACACCCCAAGCTGGCATACAAGGCTAGATTGGTAGCAAAGGGTTTTAAGCAGGAGCATGGTGTGTACTTTGACGAGGTCTTTTCTCTTGTGGTTAAGATGACCACCCTGCGCTTAGTCTTGGCTTTGGTTGCTCATCTTGACTTGGATTTATACCAGATGGATGTCAAGACGGCTTTCTTACATGGGGACTTGCATGATGAGATTTATATGGAGTAGTCTAAGGGCTTTGTAGAACCTGGCAGGCAGCACCTAGTGTGCAAATTGAAGAAAAGACTTTATGGCTTGAAACATGCACCTAGGGAGTGGTATCATAAGTTTGATGCCTTTATGCAGTCACAGGGCTACAGTCGAAGTGCTATGGATCTGTGTCTTTACACGAAGAAAGCCCGTGATGGTTCTTTATTGATTTTGGTACTCTATGTGGATGATATGCTGATAGTAGGGAAAGCTCATGATGAGCTAGATGCTCTTAAGGCTCAGCTCAAGAAGAGCTTTGAGTTGAAAGATCTGGGACATGCCGCTCACATACTTGGTATGCACATTAGACACGACATGCATCAGGGACTCCTCTACTTGTCACAGAGGGAGTACATTCATAAAGTCCTTGAGCGCTTCCACATGCAGGACGTAAAGCCTATTGGCTATCCATTGCCTTCTTATGTGAAGGTATCACAGGATGATTGTCTGCAGATAGATGAGCAGAGGGCTGAGATGGCCAAGATTCCCTATGTATCCGCAGTGGGCAGTCTTATGTATGCCATGATAGCCACTCGTCCAGATATTGCCTTTGCAGTTGGTGTTGTGGCACGCTATATGGCTACACCTGGCAAGAAGCATTGGGATGCCGTGAAGGGTATCATGAGGTACCTGAAGGGCACTGCAGATATGTGCATATCCTATGGCAGGCAGGATATAGGAGTTGTAGGGTACACTGACTCTGATTATGCAAGACATGCAGATAGTAGGAAGTCCACTTTCGACTATGTATTCACCTAGGCTGGAGGTGCTGTTTCTTGGATATCCAGGGTGCAGAAATGCACGGCCCTTTCTACTACAGAGGCCGAGTATGTTGCAGCCACCACTGAGGCTTGCAAGGAGGCCATTTGGTTGGGTCGTTTAGTTGCTGACCTTGGTATTGATGCTATCCCTACACTGCATTCGAATTCTATGAGTGCTATTTAGTTAGCCAAGAATCCGGTCTTCTATGCGAAAACGAAACACATTGAGGTGAGGTATCACTTCATATGTGGGGTCATTGAGGACATGCATATCATATCAAAGGCAAATACATGCAATCAACTCCGCATTTCCCATTTTTCCTATTCTATATAGGTGAAAAAGGAATTAATAGAAAAGTATTAACCTAAAAATAAAATTATGAATCATGCATGATAATTCATCTACTTCGTGAAGGGATGATTTTGCTTTTACAATATCCATAATCATACTAGTTCAAAAAATTATAGCAAGTTAACAAATATGTATTACATAGATTTTTTCCTTTTGTAGTTGATCTTATGCTTTAGCATGTGTAGTTTTGACTCTTTCCTCATCCTGTTGTACATGTGTACATGTTGTACTGTCTTTTTTCTTTTTCTTTTCACTCCTCATTGGGGCAGATTCGCCTTTAAGTGGGAGGTTGTTGGGGTTAAAGGCACCACTGCCTAGCCGCCCATGTATTACTACACTAACAGTCACCGCCACTACACACTGCAGGCGGTGGCCGCCCGTCACCGTCACTTATTTCTTTATTATTTTAGTGACAGTTTGAATAAAGGAAGGACCTGTCACACATTGTGACTGTTGGAGTTCCCATTTCTAGTCTCTTCCTTTCTTGCTCTTGCTCTCCCCCCATAGCTCTCGAGTCCAACCTTCGATCCGTCACTCCCTTTCATAGTCGATGGCTTAGCCCACCTTTTCCACGTACTTCTGTAGCCTGCACTACTTCACCGACAACTGGATGGCTGGTTCCTCCATGACTATGTCTTCTAGATTCAGGATATACTTGAATTTGAGTTAATTTTAAGCCCTCGTCTCCAACAAGAGGCCGTACTTCACCTGCTCCTCTTTTAAGAATGGGAGTTTGCTGCTTTTATCTTGGCCTGCCATAGTGGGTACCTGTCATAAAGCCATAGTTCACCATTAGTGTCCTCAAGGTAATTTGTTACAGAAAGGTGAGTATGAATTAATTATGCTTTCTAAGGAAATTTAACATGCTTAATTACAAGGAGAGCATCTTTTCTTTCAAGCAACCTGCTCATTCAAAAAAATTTACGACTTTTCATCAGCCACGAGTTGATTTCTATCTACTCTCTTTCACTCTTGGTGGTCTCACTAATGGAGGCTTCATTCATGTGTTTCATTCACCTTACTTGTTCGCATGTTTGATTCCACCTTACCCCAAAATCCTTCCTAGCATTAAGGGTTTGAGGGGTCAAGGGCATTCAACACTAGCTTGCGGTGGTTTACTTTTGCATGAGCCAATCATAGAAGTTTGGATTGTATTTGAGATTAGCATAATGGTCCATATCGAAAGGACAGACCCCTACTTGAGTGATATAGGTGAGAACATCTGTGAGAAAGTCACCAAAGTCGATCCTACGAGCAATGTGTAACTCTTTCTTAGTTAGAATTTGGTCTAAGTATGGGTGAGTCATGATGTGCTCTTCTAGGGGTCGGTCATGAATGGTGGTCAACACCCTATAAGAGGTTGGAGCTACATAAGTGGGATTATACTCGTAGGTCTTAATGACATGTCGCTGCTCAGCATTAGTCATAATTTGGCAACCCTCTTGTTCCCACTGGAATCTAAGAGCATACCACTTCCTTAAGAAGAGTCATTATCGGCTAACTTGCAGAGTTCTCCAAGCTTCGGCTTGTGGCAATGACTCTGCTCTTGCTATAGGAGGTGATCAATTGTTGTTTGAGGGCTTGATCTTGAGATATCTCGGCATCATCGATCAATTCCTTTATGACTGCGGGATTTTTTACCATCACGAATTCGTATTTCTCCCAGGTGCATGGCATGGTACAAACTTCCAACGCTAAGGATGGATCAAGTAGACCTAGATCTAAGCGTTCATAGCTCTTAGAAAGTAGAGTGAAAGTGGCATCTAAGCACTTGATGTAGGCGATTAGGTTGTCTCATGTGTTTTCTGCCAGGTCTTTAGCCAATGTGAGGATCAATTGTTGTTCATAGGATGGCTTAAGACCTACTAGAGGGTAAGGCTTGACCGAACTAGATAATTTGGTAGCTAATGGCTGCGGCTTTGGTTGTTCCTAAGAGTTTGGTTGGGCTACTTGTGTGATGGCCTTGGTTAGAGTTGGGGATGCTGCACTATTAGACGCTAGCGAGGTCATAGGGGCACTAGTAGGACTGGTTTGAGGCAGTATGAGAGTAGTAGGGTGCAGCTTTGGTCTATAGACTAGTTTAGTCTTCTTTAGCTTCTGCGTTTGAGGCTTTGAGGGTTTTGCAGTTTGAGCCGTTTGTGGCATTGGTGCCTTGTCTGTCACGTGGCTTTGTGTGGTTGAGTTTGGGAGCAACGTTGGAGTAGGCCATTCTAATTTCAGGTACCCAAATCTAGGTGTTACCCTCGTAATAACCTTGTCCTGCAACAAGGTCTTGGGGACCCATCGTTGCTTGACCGTTCGTCGATGCCTATAGCTCCTTCTCTGCCTCCTAGGTTCTGAGTACGAGTTCCTAGCCTTGTGAAGTCGTGATTGGGTGCTCTTAGGCGACGGTCCTGGATGTTTTGGTACCCATTTGAATTGTGATGCATGGGCCTTGACTTTGATTTCAGTGGTTTACTGGCTTTGAGGTTTGGCGGGTTGTGACAAGTCATGACCCCCCTCCTTAGCCTTGGTGGTGGGTTTCTTTATCAGTGGTCTTGCGAGCTTTGATGGAGCTGCATTGCCCTTGCTGAAAGCGGTGATTATTCGTACATTGCCGATAGTAAGGTGAATATGATGTGAGTCATAGTCGACATTGCAATGTGTTTTCCTTTTAAATGTACATCCTAATAACGATTCTGTACTTGCATCCCTCGCATTCGGAAACACATAAAAGATTAGGGGTATGCTTTCAAACTAACTCCTACTCTTGTATCTACAATTCTATTTCTCATGGTGTCGTTGTAGATGTGAGCTCAAACTCAACGGCCAAGACCCACAAACTGCTTATTCTTTCAAGCTTTTCAAGCCGAATGCAATGGCTATCTCTCACCTAACCATACGTGCTCTCAACCTATGGATGTAGTGAGCTTACCTCCATGCCTGATCGAGTTGCCTCCTCTCCAGTAGCTCCACAATCCAAGTGCAAGCTTCAAGCGAGCTTGATCCTCAAGCTCCACACTCCAAGCTCCATTACCGCGAGCAAGAGAAGAGAAGAGAAGAAGAGAGGAGAAGATGGAGAGCTTCTCCACCATGGTCTGTCACCCTCACACTCTCACACTCCCTCTCTCAAGCACAAGCTCAAGCAAGTAAGAAGAAGAAGAAAAAGAAGAAGAGGAGAGCTACTTTTGGCCACACATAAGAATAAGCTCCTCATTCACTTTTCAGCTTTATATATAAAACACTAAATCCCTTTTGGGTGGCCATCCCCTTATTCCCTTTTTTACATGGCTGGCTAGGCCCTTTTTCCCATTGTCCTCCTATCTTTCTAGCTTCCTTCCTACCACCCATCTATCTTTACAATTTTCCCGATGCTCTTTTACAAAATAAATCATGGTATGCCTTGCACTCTTTTACAAAAGTATTGATGTGCTTTTTCTTATGCGCCTCTCTCCTTGATTTAGGACTTTTTTGCACTTCTTTGTTTTCCAGATTTTTCTTGGCACACCTTCATCTTTTGTTTCGCTTTTGCCTTGGCCTTGTCTTTTGCTTTAGATTTTCTGGATTCTCCACCTTGTTCATTTGAGGGTTAACATTACCCCCGTCCTAGACGAGTGCCAATCCCATGGCACTCTCCGTCGTAGGTAGCAGGCATTGAAATGCATCAAAGACAAGGATGGAAAGGACTACTGTGGTTCGCCTTGGAGGAGTTTTGGTAGTGGTGTGAATGAAGGTCGTTGATGGCACTTTGTTGGCCTAATTGGTTGGTGATAGGGTGGTTGTAGTTGGTGATAGGGTTGTTCTTTGTTGGGAGTTACACTCATGACTGGCACATGTGTTGGTTTTTAGGGATTTTGTGTGTGACGATTCTTTGGTGGGCTTGTATGATGATAAAGGACAAGAGCTCAGATTTGAGTGTTGATGAAGAGCCGATGATACTTTTGGTGGAGTCTTCAATACCTGTAATTGAAAACCTCTCATATGGTCTCTCCCTAGGGGTTAGTACTAGTCTTCTTATTGTGTACAAAACGTAGTTTGATTAGTTTGGGAGACAGATCCAAACTCTAAGCAAGCAGAGAGTATTGTCTTGCACTTGAGGACCCAAACTGTGTATAGATTGTGGTGCATATATTATGTGAGTGCATGTGCATACTTAGATATTTCGTAGTTAGAAGACTGCCGGTCTGGTTCCTCATAGCAATGTGTGGATGAAGTGAGGGTTCAATGGGGTGGAAAAAATTATTGATGTTGAGGAGAACTACAATTGAAGGCTTCTTGAGACATCATTTGTGATTAGATCTAGGATTGCAGGGTCTTGAATGAGGCAGAAGACATATGCACTAATATCAAGTACCATGCTCCCTACTCCTAGCCTGCTAGCCACATGTAGATCTTCTTTTAGAAGCAATTTATTGTACAAGGGATGTTTTTGGACAATGGCAGAAAGCTGGACCTCATGGACCATTGCCAACACTCTTAATGAGGTCGGGAAAATGTACGTGGGATCATGTATTGATGTCCAAAGGGCTTTCCTTTGCTCAGCAATGTCATTAGTCGGTGGCCGATCTTGGCTACCCAACTTTGGTTAGAGTACCATTTCTACACAAAGTTACATTGTTAATTTTCTTTTCGTTTGATTGCTTTGAGCTTTTATTTTTTTGAGTAGTATAGAGTGAGGGTATCAAGCGTAATTCTCTAGTTATGGCTTTTGGGATGTCCTTTATGACTTCTTCAGCGACAGGTACATAGCAGGAGCAAACATGTTGTTGCTCAAGTCAGGGGTTCGACTATGAGCTTTGTGTGCTTTGGTGTTGTCTTTCCAATGTCCACAAGGACATATGCATGTGTGATGGCTGTCAGCTTGTGATTAAGCTTCATCATGCATTTCATCTCTGGTTCACATTGGTCAGATGCGCCATCTCCTTGGCCAAATCTTCAAGAGATTTCTCCTCAACCCTAGGCTTTAGGTGCTTCGAAAAGTGCTGGAAGTGTTAAGGATGTTGGTTGTGACAGAACCCCAGATGCAAACAATGTTGCAATATAGTGCACCTAATCCACAGTGGTCACCACAGACGACAGTGCCTCAAATGATGGTTCAACCACAACAAGAGTGCTCTTAAACAATTCCTCCAATGGCGACTCAACAATAGTGAAACCCTACTAACTGGAATCAACAACCCCAAGTCTCAACAGGAGCTTTGAATCAGAGCCAGAACATAGGACCCTTTGGATCGACCCAACCAGTGTATGCAATAATTACAGAAGCTTCACAAAATCCTACTACAAGCACTTCAGGAGGTGAAATCTGAAGGACTACTTATCCAACTCGGTTGCAAGTATGAAGAAAGAGCTTATGGATGTGATTACAGAGTAGCTATAGACGTTGAAGGTGAATACCGCCAATATTTCCACTCCTGTGGGAGCTGGGAGAGATGTGATACATTCTAATACATGGTGTGGAAAGTGTCATCAAGTGGGACATTTAGCCACTGAATGTACTCGAAAACCAACCATTCCTGGAGCCTTCTGTTCTTATTGTTTGTAGAAGAACCATACAGATGATATTTGCTCTTTGAAAGAGATGCATGAACGAAGACAAAAAGATGAAAATGCAAGATTCAACTTGCTAGAATCCAAAATGACAACACAGGATATTGGACCAAGCCTAGGGAGTTTGGTCCTAATTTCAGTCCAAGGAGATTTCCCTCTCAAAGTTACAGAGGACAACAATCTGGTGGTGGTCAGAGATCCGAGTTGGAATGTTACATGTGTGGAGAAAAAGGTCATATCTCACCAAATTGTCCAAACCCTAGAAGATCTGTGGATTATAAGCCCTTATGCAGTAGATGCAAAGGAGAAGGCCACACTATAAAGGACTATCCAAGTCCAGCCCTTGTCAAGGCCAATGGCACTAATAGCCAATAGAAGGTACAAGAGTTTGCCTCTAATTTGGTAGAGTTGGAAGTTGCCGCTGTTACACGTGCCAAGAAGAAGGAACTAGTTGTCCAAGAAGAGAACAACTCCCTTGCCAAGACTGTGAAGTTCAACCTGCCAACAGAGGGACAGAGCAGTACAGGACATAACAGTGCAGTACAGAGCACTGTAGTGCCACAGAGAGTCGTAGAGACAATCCCAGAAATAGGACCAAAGGTCCAGGAGATAGACAATGCAGAAGCACCTCCAGAAACAGAAGAAGCGCCGATGCTGCAATTGCTAGAAGAAAAAGAAAATATGAAAATGGGTGTAGTCCCATTCCCCAGCAGGCTGGAGAAGCCTGTGGATCCTATCAAAGATTATGACTTGGTAAAAGACCTAGACACTTTTAAACCTAACTTAACATTCTGGTAGTTGCTAATGTTGTCTCCCAGCTACCGAAAGAAATTCAAAAGCATCTTGACAAGAAGACGCGGACTAAGGATTGCTCCCCCAACAACAATAAAGTCCAACAGAGCCGCAGAACCTGTGAAGGAAGTAGATGTGGCTAACGCCTTCCTAGATCTTGGAACCCCAAAGATTAGTGTATGGATTGAAGGATGCTTTATTTCAGATGCATTGATTGATGGAGGTTCATCAATAAACATAATGACGGATGTGATAATGAAGGACTTAGGGTTGCAAGGAATTCAACCTACACAGTGGCTTATCAGATTGGGAGACCAAAGCAGAATTAAACCATTGGGCATCCTCCCATACGTCAAATTAACCCTTGCAGGAAAAGATTATTGGCTGACCTATTTGGTGGTTAAACCAAATTCTTAATGGACCTCATACTCTCTGTTGTTGGGAAGACCTTGACTTTTTGAAGCGAGAGCCAGGATGGACTGGTTCAAAGGAACCCCAACCCTAGGCAGAGGACCCAACAAAGTGGTATTGAAGTTGTATGGATCGCAAAAAGGTAATGGATCTACATCCATCGAAGTCATAACTGACTCCTCCAATGAAGTAACAAATGGTACATTAGGAGACAAAGAGGCTATCAAACAGATCTTTCCCAAGAAAACAGAGGCACAGTCCCTAACAATGGGCACTGTAAGCCAACAACCAAGGGAAGCAAAGTCCTTGTCCATGGAAGAATACCTCCTGCCTCAGCTAGAATTAACTTCTGAAATCACCTCTGACAGTGAAATAGAAGCATGTTCTCCTTATTACACGGCAGTCGCAGGACAGTAGCAGAGACAGAGCCAGAGACAGAAGCAGAAGCAGAAGCAGAGGCAGAGGCAGAAGATCTATTCTTCTCCTACATAGCCTCTATAGAAGCAGAGACAAAGCCTCCAGAGAAAGAGGATGGACATGATAAGGAAGAAAACGAAGTAGGTTATGAAAGTGCAGTTGAAGAAGATCCTCTAATAGTGGATGATCTTGTTGATGTCCCTACAGAGACCTCAGAGGCCGAAGATCTCGGGGTGTTAGAGGGAATGACCATGGTTCCATTTGGGAGAGCCACAACCTCTAGAAGGCCTGTGCTATGTGACATTCCTAGATGCATCCTCTGAAGATGAATCCGAAAGTTTAGAAAAAATCACCACTCACACAGAAGTAAACAAAGCTCAGATACCCTTCCAGCAATCTCAATAGACAAATGAATCATTTGTTCAGAAGGAGGACACTGGTTCTAGTGGAACACCAGACGGTGACACTACTCTCTTGAAAGAGTCAAGACCTCTATCCAGAAGCAATCCGTGGGACAGAAGGTGAAAGACAAGTAATGTTCTCGGATAATACTGACGGTACTAAACGTTACGTGAAAGTGGGCCTCAATCTTCCAGAAGAAGAACTAGTGTTCCTGCGAGACCTACTCAAAGAGAACTTAGACGTGTTTGCTTGGTCATATAAAGATCTAAAGGGAATTGATCCCATAGTATGCCAACATCACATTGACCTAGAGCCCGATGCTAAACCTGTAAAGCAAAGAGAAAGGCGTATGAATCCTAATTATTTTGCTTTGGTGAAGGCTGAATTATTGAAACTTCTTGAAGCCGAGTGCATTTATCCTGTGGCTAACAGTGAATGGGTTTCGCCCATTGTGGTAGTACCCAAGAAGAACGAAAAACTTCGAATATGTGTAGACTTTTGAAAGCTCAATTCAAAGACAAAGAAGGATCATTTCCCTATTCCTTTTACAGACCAACTGTGGGACACAATGGCAGGCCATGAGCTCTATTCCCTCTTGGATGAATTCAACGGATATGACCAAGTCCAAATTGCAGAAGAGGACCAATCCAAAACAATCTTCACCTAGAAATTCCATGTCATAATAGGCCTTGTTCCAAGAAAAGGTGGACTCACCCTCGGGCGGGAAGCTAACTGTGGAAAAGGTAGTAACACGCCGCAGTTTAGGATAGCTGACTCATCAGTAGAACCTTTTCAGCAAGTAATTTGAAGCCACCTCCCTTGGTGCGCTGCCTCTGCAATATCAGTCTGTCTACCCTTCTTAATAGACGACTTTTCTTATAAATCATTGAAGTACTAGACTTGTTGGTTGCCTCCCTGGGTACGTCTCGTCTTCAAGATCCTGATGACAACAAGAGCCTACATGATCTTCATCACCAACCCCTTGATTGATATGAGCTTTCATCCTAATAGGATGGGGATGCGAGTATGGACTGCTCTCTGTATCTATCAGTGAGCGTGAGATAGAGGGTGGGGTGAGTGACTAGTCTTTCCCTTCAAATCAAATGAGAGGCGAGATGTGTGAACAGAGTGTTGCGCGCACGAGATGGGCCTCTCAATGTACAATGCACGATCTGTTCCTGTGCACTGCACCATAAGGCTCCTTGGCCTTCCTTCTTGCATTGTATGCCGGCACAGGGTGGGATGCACAGTTGCACCATCAAATACGTACAAGGCATACAACCTCTGCACAAGTGATAGTGAAGATTACATCAATGGGTTTCAGGAACGGATTGCCCTCCTGGCTCTATCAACAGAGCATGAGATAGAGGGGGGGTTGATTGTGACTGGTGTTTCTTCAATCAATTATTGAGAGGTGTGAGGCTTGAGGGATGTTACGATCATTGGAGTCAAGTACGTTTCTGTTTCCCTCTGCACCCATGGGATAGGTCTTTGCTATCAGCACAGGACACGTCACTCTGTTCTGAACATGGTACTGCAAGGCTCCATGGCCTTCCTACTTGCACCTATGCCAGACGGGTTGGACGCACTAATGCACCATCAATTGTACACCCTGGCATACTCCCTCTACACCACACCCTTGTCGATTTCGAAATCGGGTTTGAGATCTGGGTTTCCATCAATATTAACTCGAGTGATGTAAGTTATGGGGTGAGCGATTGTTCTCTCATTCCATTTGAATGCTCGTGAGTTACGTGACTCTCCTTCGTCAACGACACCTACCCCGACGGGCTTTATCAACCAGCTACCTCCCTGGGTGCTATTGCCTGGTCCCTGCCATGCTGGCTGAACACTGGAGCGAGCCGTGATACCTCCTGCCCCGCTGAACACTGGTTCCTTCAACCATACGCAAAACGGGCCAGGTCTTTCTAACCTTCTCCTTATGCTTGCAAGTGTATGTCATGTTTTAAGTGTGGGGATGCTAGAGTCTAGTCGGTTGACGAGTCCTAGGTTATGTTGCTGCATCTAACCCTGCCCGGTAAGGTCTCAAGTGTGTGGACGCGTCCCTGCGCATCTGTTTTGCATATCATCATGGAAATAAATCTATCCACCTCCAAATGCAGAAATTCATTTTTTATGCTATGATGGGATCCCTTCCCCACTTATCCATTCTATTTCACCCTGTCTCCGGGCTGTTCCTTGTTCGTTTGCCTTTATCTTTTGTTTTGCCATTTTTCGATGTGAACGTATCCTACGTTCACTGAGACTCACATCCAATCTTATAGCCTTGTTCGTCCCTTCAAACTGACCGTTTTTTCTTTTTATATACCCTCTTTCCGACTTACGGTTCATCCGCCATCCCATTTTGAACAGTTTTATATTTTTCAATGTGAACGCATCCTACGTTCATTGGACCTGATATCTAACATCATAACCTAGTTCTTCCTTCGACTGGCACACTTTTCCTTTTTACATCCCCTTTTTTTTGGCTTACCGTTTTTGAGTTATTAATTTTTGAAGCAATTCCAGCTCATTGGATATATTTCCATGTGAACGCGTCCTTCTCGTTTCAAAGCAATAATCTAACGTACAAACCTTGTCCTACGCCTTCCTTGGACACATTTTCTTTTTACACCCTGTCCTTTAGCTGTACGGGTTGTCAGTTATTAATTTTTGCGAGTTTTTGTGTCTTTTTCGTGCGTCGTTTTGTCCTTTTTCCATGTGAACCTGCCCTGCTCTTTTCGAAATTCCATTATGACTGGATCGCCTTGTCCTGCCACCCTTCCTGCACGATTTTTCTTTTTTTCTCTGCCCCATTTTTCCATCTGGATTTTTTGTTATTAATTTTCATTGGTGTTTTTTAGTGTTATTTTCTTGTTTTTTCCATGCGAGTGCCTTCTAACCCTATCCGAACTGAGATTAGATGTGATAGCCATGACGATTATATTTTTCCAAACATTTTTCCTTTTTACTGTCATCTATTCCGGTGCACGGATCATTCCATATTAATTTCTGAATCCCTTTTTGAGTCCGATTTTTGGTTTTTTTTTCCATGTGCACGGATCTTATTTTCGTTGGAACTGTATTCTAACATGACGGCCTGTCCGGCATGCCTTTTTTCACGTTTTTTCTTTTTACGGTCTTTTGATCCGGTGTATGGTTTGGGTTTTATTAAATTTTCTTCCTCTTGACGTGTGGTCGCGTCTCTTGTGTCATGCATGAACAAGCATGTTTTTGGTTTTCAGTGCCTCGGGCCACCCCCATGGCCTCTGTGCCTCGCGTGCCGCCATCCTCGCAGATGCAAATTTTTTTTCTTCTCTCCCGCCCCGCGTATGCGCGTTGGACAAGAGTGTGTTCCCTTTTTACTATCTTTCAAAACAAAAACTAAAACAATAAAAAAAAACAAAAAAGAGAGAGAAAAAAAAACAAAACAATAGACAACCATCCAAACCACAACAACCCCCACACAAAAAACACAAAAAAAAAACATACTAATCATACAAAAAAAACACACACTCAAAAACAAAACAAAACAACACACCCTAACAAAAAAAAAAGCCCTAACAAATTAAAAAAAACTCAAAAAAAGGAACCCACAGAAAAACCAAACAAACTAAAAAAAACAAGAAACAAAAAAAAAACCAAAACAAACAAGAAAAAAAAAAGAAACTTAAAAAAAAAACAAAAAAAGAAAAAGAATGAAAAAAAAAACCACAACTGCCGTCTTACCTGTCGCCACACCTCCTTCCCTCACTTCTCTTCGCGCGGCCCTTCCCTCCCTTCTCCTTCCTCTGCAGCGTTCTCCTTCGCCTCCTCCATCCTCCTCTCCCCATCGCTGCCACCTTTCCCTTCCGCCATCATCATCTCCTTATCACCCTCTCCCTCCTCCGCCATTATCGTCTCCTCATCGCCCCCTCCCTCCTTCTCTCCCATCATCTCCTCTCACCGTCTCCCTCCTTCCCCTCCACTCCTCCTCCTTCCCTTCTGCCTCCCCTTCCACCGCTTCACCCCCTCCCTCCTCCTCCCTCATCATCGCCTCCTCCATCCTCCTCTCCCTATCGCCACCTCTCTCTTCCTCCGCCACCTCTCGCCTCCTCCTCCCAACGCTGCCTCTCTCCACTCCTCCTTCTCCCATTCCTCCCCCCACCTCTCACCTAAACCACCCACCCCTCCCTACCCCAGTTAATCTAACCTAACCCACCCCCTAACCCTAATTTCTCTAACCTAACCCACCCACCCTATCCCCAGTTACTCCTACCCACGCCCCATTTCCCACCCCTCCCCCATTACCCCCCTCATAGCCCCCTTTCCCAACACCCCCACCTGTAGCCACCCCCATTTCTTACGGGATCAAACAACACACTACAAAAACCCTCCACACGTAGGCCCTTGCTGCCTGGTGGTTCCGTGTGTGCGTGTGTTTGTGCGGGTGCCGCGGCTTCTTTGCATGCTCGGGCACTGCTAGTGGGTGTTCACGCGCGAGAACGCATGTTTGGTCTTATTCCTATGGTGGGGCGTGCCGTCCCCGAGCACACACAACTATTCACACACAGCCCGGGTATCTCCTTTGATTTTCCACAAACCTGTGAAAAATACCTTTAAAAAAAACCTAAAAACACTTAAAACCATTTAAAAAAATTCAATTAAAAAAATAAAAAAATTACTAAAAAATTCCTTACTAGATTGAGTACTTTTTTAGTTGATCTTACTGATTATAATATAGAGAATTAATTGCAAAAAATTAATAATATTTAAAATCCTTTTAAAATTCACTAAAAATTAAGATAAAATCATTAAAAATCCCTAAAAATCAAAATAAAATTCAAAAAAATCACAAAAAATTCTATCAATGTATTTGAATGCTTTTGGAATATTTTCTAAGCTGGCAAAAGCCTTGGCACATGATCATCCTATTATTTTTGGACCCAAATGATAAACTTTTAATCTAAATTCATAAAAAAATTATTTTAAATTTAAAAAATAAGCTGCCAAATTAAAAAATAATTAAAAATTTTACAAATCCATTGTTAAAGCCTGATGGTTTCATTTTCAATTAGGTTTGATTGATATTCTAATAAGTCAAACATTAAAAAAAACACAAAATATAAAATACAAACATACCTAAATAATAATAATAATAATTTCACCCAAACACTTATCAATATTACCTAAACCAAATGTAATCCCACTAACATTGCCTTGATATTTATTTTATTTTTGTTTTTTTAAAATAATAAGGTGTTTTATTTTTTCCAGTCAATGGTTTTTGCTTTTTTGTTGGATTTCTTGCATTTGGGATTACTCAGTGTGCCCTCAATCTCTTGCATACACACCCCTACTAGGTATCTATTTTTCATGCTTTATTTATTTTTGGTCATCCCTTAACCACAGTTAATTGTTAAAATGAACTTTATTCACCCACTTTTTCACGCATGCTTGCACTAAACACACATTTTTCTAATAACTTAAAATCAACCCGCCGTTCACTTTGCACGGCTACGTGTGCTTCACAGGTACTTTAATTTTCAATAAAAATGAATCAGCCATGATAAAAAATGCACGCGCTGAAAAAGAAGAGTGCTTCAGACACATTAAATTTTTAATCATTGAATATGCATTTAGAGACCTGAGTCTAGGGATCGCAGTACGGGTTTCGTTACAAGCACCGTTTCACATTAATAAATTGTAACTAACAATTTAACAATGAACTGCCGTTTTCTTATTAAGGTTTACAGCCTAATAAAATTTTAACCATTGTTAATAATTTATTAAAACAAATCCTTCACTAAAATCATTCTCCTTACTGCACTTTTTTTTTTCCTTTTCAATAAATACGCTTCATGGGATGGTCATGTATAGTCCTTCACTACAAGATATAGGCCTTATACCGACGTTTAAAGCAACGAAAATGCAAATAACAAAATTTGCCCCCATCATCGCAAAAAGCGTCGTTATTGGCGATGCCATAGAACAGTCGGTATTACCGTCGCTATCAGCATCGGTATTGGCGTTGGTGACGCTGATACCGACGCTGATAGCGACGGTTTGCGACGTATATAACGACGCCAATAACGACGCGAACAATAAAATTTGTGACGCTAATAGTGACGGTAACAGGGAATTTTTTTTTTTGTGGCGCCCTGCCACATATTGCACTGTGTGCTTTATGAGAGCCATACAAAATAGTTTCTGCACTACTGTGTACAATGTGCTTGCAAACAAAAACAATGTATACTGAAATCATAAAACTGATACATGAAATAAATACATGATCGCATAATAAGCGATTGGTACGATCATGACAGGATATCACTAATACATAGAAAATTTCTATATAGGTTAGGCGACTAAAAAATAAAGGTGTGTGAGCTCCAGGGATCCAAGGGTGAGCTACAAATCCTCGTCCCCCGAAAGCTCGTCCCGCCGCAAAGGAGCATCGAACGGACTCTGCAGAAAAAGAAACAACACATCAATCCACCATACAATAATGCATTCAAATATCTCATGGTAACTACGGACAAGAAAGATGAGTGACTTACAGGGCCGCCGCGTCTATACAATCGGTCGATCAATGCAATAAGACCGTGTCTCTCTGCATATCGAGTCTCAAGGCCAGTCGGATCATGATTTGTAATGGAGTACTGCAAAGAAAACAAAATGCTAACTGTTAGAAACATGATTGTCAGTACAAAGTATATTTCAAAAAAATAAACAAGCAAAACAAAAGAAAAACTTACAAAGTCCTCCAAATATGTCCTGTGGCCGCCACTCCCAAGATGATGGACCACTCCGGCCTCGAGTCGTGACCTCGCCGCCTTGCGCTGCTGACTCCAATGTCTTGGAGAATTTGTAGCCTCCTCCCTTAGTCGGCGCCAGTCGTCTGCATCTAACCACTCGGGCTTTGCAGCCCCACTCTTGATTGCCTTGTGTGCGTCGGATCGTTTATGTGACATGTATGCACGTATGCAATCCATCATCCAGCCCGTAGAGAATCTATCTACTGAGGCTGGCACTGGAAACTCCTCGTGCAAGGATGTTACTATGTAGTCCTTGCTCCCCTCCGGTATGTTCTTCCAATGATCCAAGACGTTGTGCCAAAAAACTTGTTGGCACAACTCTCTCATGCAAGCCATCACCCTCCTCCCCTCATCATTCATGATGATGGCTCCTGACCTACTATCGACTAGATATCCATAACCCCCTAGAGTTTGCCTAATATGGGTCCTTTCCCATCTGCGACCACGCTCATGGGCATATCCAGGAGACCCCTGTACATCCGGTGTACCGACCGGGGTAATATCTCTCGGAGTGATACCCACAAGGGTGCCACCTGCTGACGACTGAGTAAAAGCCGGAGTAACTGGAGTAGACGTCCCCACAGGTGTGACAAATCCGTGAGGTAACGCAGCTCCAGCTGAACGATGAGACGGGGACATTACGTCCGTGTCTCCACAGCATCCACCTGAGTCTGAGGCACGCTCCCTGGAAGGGCCACGAGAGCGAGGAGTTGCACATGTATCCCATGTCGATCGCGGGCTCATTGCCTCTGTATCTCTGCAGCATCCCCTTGATCCTGATGCACTCCCTCCCTCTGGCCCAAGTCGTGAGCGTCAAGCTCGTCTACTTGAAGCGGAAGCATTCGATCGCGTTGAAGCAGATCTAATAGAGCGCCCTGACGAAGACCGAGACAGCTCCTAGTCTGCCATCTCTCTGAATCTCGCGATCTGGTCTGGAGACATGCGTGCGAAGATGTCCTGTAACTCCTCATCGATCATCCCTCGACTCATCCTGAAAATGTCATCTGCACAGACAAAAAATGATGTTAGAATAATCAATTTAAATCATACAAAGCACAGTAATATAAATCATTTTAAAAAATCTCACTTAAAATGCATATCTTATGTACCCTTATAAGCGATTGGTCAACGAATTGAGTAAGTGGATACTCCAAGTATGAAGTATCCTATGGTCCTATGTTAATCTCCTGACACAACTTCGTATACACTGGAAGGTCGATAGACATGTCACCACAAAATAATGAGTCCATCTCGTTCTCAAAGAATTATTGGACTCCTATATTTCCATCATTGTTAGCCGATGCTGGCTCCAAGCTTTCGACGGCCTCCACCCCTTGCAATATCAACCCCTCTATTTGCATATTATCTTCATCTATGCTCGGAACATCACTTTGATCATATACTCTCGCACTTCGGGGAGTTGAAGGTATAACATACCACCATTGAGGTTGTCAGGGGTTTGGATAGAAGATTACCTGTTCACAAACACGTACAAGAGAGTTCAAACCATTGTGACATAAACCATATCATAATACAATTAGCAAGAAAATGAGTCCATGCACTTGTTCACAATGGGCTGGCAACACAAAGGTGTCGTGCAAATCCATCCATTTTTTTTCAGAATCTATTTCGAGAAATCCAGATGGACCTTGTCGAACTGTTGCTCCAGCTCCTCCAAGTACCACTTTGAACCACTGCACATCGAATAGTATCATGGAGAAGCTACGGTAATCCACCGTAACAATACTTTGCAAGTTTCCAAAATACTCCATCTCATCCACAAATGTGTTTGGATCTGTTGCTCGTCGCCGGCTCTCTTGCTCGAACCTTGCCATGATACCACAGTCCATTGTGGATCGCATTTTGTCAATACACTCCACGTGAAAATGCCGTCCGTGCGACCAGTTGCACTATATATTTTGTATTGTACATTGAAACACTCAAATTAGATGTCGCATATAAAATTTAGATACGACAGATTCTAAACCCCTCATCACCTTTGGACTACATCCCCTCGAGAATTCCCACTCCTCCATTGAGACCTCTGTCCCTTCGTGAGATGCTACGGTCAAAGGTCCATGCAACCATCATGTTGACATAAACCACGGCATCTCCTTCATGCCTTCGGGATATCGAATCGATCGATGACGCATAGTACGTCAGAATTTAGCTTGCGCTACCTCTCGATCTTGCCTAGTGATCTGGTACTTGGCGAGCCATGTCTCCATAGAGGCATGGTGCAACATACAAAAGCAATTTACCTTCTCTTCCATTGAGACATCCATTTTTTTTTCTACCCCATTTCCAACCACCACATCTCCAGTCAGTCTATCATCATCCTTCAGCGACCATAGCATTTCATTGTCTGGTTCCACTGTTGGTAGCCATTGTGAAATATGCACTAGCGCCTCAGACACCAACCAACTTTCGGCCATGCTACCTTCCAACCACCACATCTCCAGTCAGTCTATCATCGTCCTTCAGCGACCATAGCATTTCATTGTCTGGTTCCACTGTTGGTAGCCATTGTGAAATATGCACTAGCGCCTCAGACACCAACCAACTTTCGGCCATGCTACCTTCTGGCCGAGCTCGTTGTCGCACAAAGCCTTTTAGGGTTTTCATGAAGCGCTCCAAGAAGAACATCCATCGCGTATAGACAGGTCCAGCAATCTCCACTCCATCCATAAGATGCACAAGAAGGTGGATTTGTATCGTGAACATGCTGGTGGGCAGGTATTTCTCAAAGAGACAGACCGTCTCCACTGCTCCCCGCCTCACGGATTCAATAGAGGATGTCTTAATCTCCTTTTGTGAGATCCATTGCACCAAAGTTGACAACCTGTAAATAGCAAGGCGTATTTTTGGAGTAAGACATCCTGCGATCGCGATTGGTAGTACAAACTGCTACAAATGAGAAAGCATTATGAACAATGGCTACATTCCAAATAGCAAAATGCCCACGCTAATTACAATCCATTCGTAGTACAAACCTGACATATCTTATTCCAGTCATGGGATTTTAGCCCTGATAATTGGTCGTCTTTAGAAAATGCGCACCTGAGAGAACGTATCATACTCGTCGGAGTGCGGATAGACTTGATTACTTGCTTCACGATGTGCTCTTCTTTAGTGGACAAAACCCAAGGAGTGCAAGGAAGCTGTACGCGACCATCAGCACTCGACTGCGGCCAAAGCGCCTCCATCTTACCTACCTCCTTCAAATCCATTCGTGCCCCTTTAGTGTGTCTCTTTCCTGTGATGTGGTCCCATAGCAAGCTGCCCACATTCTTGAAGATATGCATGGGATCCAACAAGTGGTTGACCTGTAAGTGGGTCCAATATGGCAACTCGTAGAAAACTGAGAACCGCCACATTCCATTTGGATGTGATTCCGCATGGACCATTTTCAGCTCGTACTAGCTTGTGGCGTTCATACGTGTTGGAGGTCGTCCAAGAAAACCTTCCCTGAGTTCATGATCCTTCGGCAAGAAAGCAACGTGCCCTTGATATACCATCTTCTTCATGGTTCGTGACCTTCGGGAGTCTAATTGTGGCCCGCACAATGGACATGCATGATAACCTGAGGTAACCAGACCTGTTCCAACACCACAACCTAGTGAATACTTGCTTGAACGAGATAAAATATAGATATTACCAGCGAAAACGGAGGCCTACTCATCTGAGCACTCTCTGAATCCCAGAAAGTCATGCATCGTCCACATGAGAATGGCTCGAATATTGGCTGACCGTTGACCATCGTGCCTGCTCATATCTTGCACGATGACTCCCTCCTCCCACAAAATCTTAAGCTCATCGACTAATGGACGAAGATACATGTCCATATTTTTGACTTTGTAGCGGCCGGGGATGAGCAAGCTAAGGATGAGATGCCTTTCTTCGTAGAAAGCCATGGAGGGATATTGTAGTTGACAAGGACTATAGGCCACACCACACACTGTAAGAAGTTAAGCGCAGATCGAATGGGTTCACGCCATCCATTGCAAGACCGAGCCGAAGATTCCTTGGCTCTCGGGCAAAGCCTGGGAAGGTAGAGTCAATGTGGCTCCATGCGCGTGAATCCGCTGATATTCGTTGAACTCCATCCGTGGACCTATTCTGCGCATGCCACGTTGTCAAGCTCGCCATGCTGGACGTACAAAACATGTGGTTTATGCGGGGGATAAGTGAAAAGTGTCTGAGAACTTTTTTGAGGGATGGTTTGCCCTTGCAAGTCCTGTTGATACTTGTGAGCACCACACTTTGGACATGTCTCCATAGTCTCGTATTCTCATCGAAACAATATGCCATTGTTGATACATGCATGGATGTTATTGTAGTCCATGCCAAGCTTCCGTAAAACATATTGTGCATCATCACGAGACTCAGGCATGGTATTTGCAGGTGGTAATATATGATATTTCAATAACCTGAAAAAAATCATAAAACACATTGAAAAAGCACAAATATTTATAATAATAGTGCCGAAAAAATAAATCAATGAAGCATATGTACAAGGTACCTGAACAACTCGGTCACACTCGTATCGCTCCACCCGTATTTTGCTTGCACACTTAAGAGTGCAAGCAGTGTCTTCAGCTGAGATACTCGGCACCCATCATATAATGGTATGGATGCTTTCTCTGTAAGCGAATCAGAAGTCTCGACATCCATGGGAATCAATGCATCGATCATTGCCTCCATCTCAAGCTCCAAGATTGTAGGTAGGTTTGGAAGGTTGCCTATCTCCTCTGGCATTGATGGTATAGATGGGCCTTCCGAGTGGTGGATTGGCTCCTGCACTCCATCCATCACACGCCCATGTACTCTTCTAATTGGCCGCAAAGGGTGCACTCCCCCTTGGGACGAGACATCACCTCCCTGGATAGAAAATTTGCCAGCAAGACCCAATCTTATTGTATATGGTATTCAATTAGCTTGCAAGTATAATGCATGATTGATATTAACTTCAAATTATCGTTTGCTGAAAATCCACAATCGCCTGATCAATGATCTCAGATTGAAACTCGCCAAATCGTCGTACATGTTCAATAGATAATCAGCGTTTTCGTCTAATTGCCAGCTTGCATTGAGAGCTATGACATGGGACATGCTGATTAAGATACGCCTCACGATCTTGAATAACAGGACCTTCTTCGTTTTCCATTTTGTCTACGTTACAACAAACAATTTGTTTTTGTTATCATTCTTTTCTTTTCTTAGATTATTATCCTCTCCTTCCATCTCTCTCTTTTTCTATGACCTAGCATATAGTATCATAGAACACTAGTATTTAGTACCTAGTACTCAGTACCTAGCACATAATATTTCGTTTTCTCTCTTCCTCTTCCTTCCCTCTCTCATTTCCTCTCCCTCCCTCGCCCTCACCCTCTCTTTCTCTCTTTCCCTATTAGGTTTAATGGTTTTTCTCTCATTTTCTCTCTCCTCTCTCTCTCATTTTCTTTTTCTCTCTCCTCTCCCTCTCTCATTTCCTCTCCCTCCCTCGCCCTCACCCTCTCTTTCTCTCTTTCCCTATTAGGTTTAATGATATTTCTCTTTTTCTCTCTCTCTCTCCTCTCTCTCTCTCTCATTTTTTCTCTCTCCTCTCCCTCTCTCATTTCATTTTCTCTCTACCTCTCCCTCTCTCATTTCCTCTCCCTCCCTCGCCGTCACCCTCTCTTTCTCTCTTTCCCTATTAGGTTTAATGATATTTCTCTTTTTCTCTCTCCTCTCTCTCTCTCTCTCTCATTTCCTTTTCTCTCTCCTCTCCCTCCCTCTCTCTTTT